>NC_140977.1:47141547-47314047 GCF_056783735.1 Eptatretus burgeri | reverse complement strand
CAGGAGGGGCCTTTTGCTTCGACATCCCCTCTGATGACCAAGTCAGGGATATATGGTAACTTGCCAAGTTGGGATTGGTATCCTGGTGGGTATATGGAAATGTTAACAATGTTTCTGAATGTTCCCAATTAATATTTTATAAAAAAAAACAGGTGATTTCAGTGGTGTCGTCGTATTATCAGTGTGAGGAAAGCGTCATTTAATCACAGCCACAAACGGACAATCATTTCATCCAAGACATCACCATGTCAGTAAACAAAAATTATATATATATATATATATATATATATATATATATATATATATATATATATATATATATATATATATATATATATATATAAAAGATGTGAAAAGTATTTTTTCTTTGGTAAGCGGACAACGTAGAGAGTCACTACCCATCTCAGTAAACATCTCACATTCGTTTTGGTTAATACTTGCGCACCCACGTTTTCAATTTGTTCCTGAAGGAGGAGAATCATTTGCTTCCGGCCATCAACAATCTGGTAGTTCACATATATCACCAACCTGAGAAAGCCAGGAAGCATGTGATTAGATTAATATGACAGCCCATGTGGGGAAGGCAATGGATTCAGCATTAATTTGCCAGGCAACCAGGAAAAACTTTCAGGCATGAAGAGACTTGGGAAGACTTACACCATGATGGCGGTTAACACAAAGAAAAAGAAGGCGCTGCTGATAAGATAGTCATAGATCCAAGCTGCCCCTGGAGACGTAGATCGCAGCGTGTCCACCCAAGCTGTCACAGCATCGTAAAAGCGCTTGCGATCCTTAAATGGTCCGCAAGACAAGGATGGAGCCTCGCTAGAGGAAAAGGAAAAGGAAAAGGAAGACTCCTATTCACCGTTCACACGACACGTTCCTTAAATTCTTCAACAAAGATGGAGGGGGACGATGCAAACATGGGAGTGATGCAAAAGGAGAATAAAACAAAAATTCTTACGTCCAAATCACAGTGCCGACCATGGCTATTACACCCACGAAAAATGGGAAAAACTGGAGGAAGATGAAGAGCGTAGCCATCTGAGAAGCACGCCATGCACGTACGGGGGCTTGACAGTTCATGGTGATGCTTATCTGCAAAACACGTCACAAAGCACCAAAACATATCATTGGTACCATTGTCTAGCCTCAATAGCAGATTGCTGCCAAAGGTAATTTCAGGCAAAATAATATTCGCCAACTCTGCAGACAACAAGGGCCCAAGTTTGACCTTGTGATTGGAGGGCAGAAAAGCTAGTTAATGGAGAAACAAGTAAAAAAAGTTAACAGAGATTACAACAACAGCTTCATGTAAAATATCTCACACCAATCTGCCTCCCCTCCCCGGCTTCGAACCCCAACAACCTACAAAAGCTGCCGTACCTTCTTTATATAGAAGATTACGACAAGTTTGATAATCTGTATGACGGGCAGGAGGGGTGCGAAAAACACACCGAGCCTGTGGAAAGAGAAGAAACATCAGACGGATGAAACAAACAAACATGCAAGTCTACCATGGATTGCAACTTTCCATGGCCACGACAAAACCTCACCAAAATTGCATCAACCATGAGCAAGGGAGGGAAATCGATCTCACCAGGCAAGTGTCTGCGCATAGATGAGGTCGAGGACGTTGCGAGCGATGTCAAACTCTGGCTTGTGAGAACCTAATTTCTGTCCCTGCTTGGAATGGAATGTCGCCACAAGGCTGCAAGACAATGATCATTAAAAAAAAATCAATTATCAGATAAAGAGATCATGGGCTGACAGGGTGGCCGAGAGGGACATAAATTCACCTATAAGCCATCTAGCCTGGGTTTGAATCTCGGCCCTGCAATAAACTGTTACCCCAGCACTTCAACAGAAAGACAGAGTTGCTCTTGACTGCCAGACAGGGAGACAGAGTTTCACAGGCCGGGTGATTCATCAACATGTGTGCTGTCCTCGAATGGACATTGAACTGGGCGTCGTGTCTGCTGGCATTCGTTGCTGGACATTAAAGATCCAATGTTGTCCTTCACGAAGAGGAGGCGAGTGATCTCCAGCACCATAAACAAATTCTTGCTGTTACAACTGTTGGGAAGGAAATGGCAAACCACCCAGTATAACCCTTGCCAATAAATTGCTTTGGCAGTACTGAAGCTGCCTTCGAGCAGAATACCAGAATACGAAAAAAAAATATATATATATATACATAAAAAAATTTTTTAAAGATCATGAAGTTCCTCAATTGGTTAGAGTGTGACGGAGTTTTGATGCATCGGTGACCATCCGTTCGATGAATTACTGTCATGTCACCAGGATCCCATGAACGACTCTCACAACGACAGTATCATTCCTCTGAAGAGGCATGTGCACGTAGTCGAGCAAACTCCACAGTGTGGTGGGTTTCATCACGATGCTGCGAACGAGTACCAAAGCAAAGATCTAGTTCAAGTGGTTAATCAATTGAAGATGTCGCAGCAATCAAAGTTGGCTCTATCAATTTCAATGAAGTGGGGGCAATAGCAAAGTAGCGGCATTGAGGTTAGTTTCAGGAGATTTCAAACAAACTTCTACATCCAAGTCCACAATTTCATCGAAACCAAATAAACAAGCAAACTCACCGCCACACAAGCTCGCCAAAGAACGTGCCCAGCAGGCTGAATAGGAAGTCCATAATGACAAGACGATATAAATCCTGCCCAACAAAAGTTTCCCAGCACTGGGAAAAGCAACAAAAATGAAACAAATAAAAACCATCATTGGCACAATTATAATCACTGGAGAGTTCATCGAACCCCTTCCCGCATGCAGTCTTAAGAAACAATGACATGGGTGGGGTCTGCAAGTGGCAAATTTGATTAGTCGAGATGATGTAATATTTTGTCCAAGTCTTGCCAAACGGAAGGGTTTTGAAAGTACCAAGAAGATTTGGATACCATATGCAAAGAGTTTAGAGAGTAAAGCATCCCTCTACCTCTGGCATCCAAGGCCAACTCCACACAAGGCTTACTAACTTCCTCCAATCCCGCAGCCAAAGTGCGGCTCTCGACGAAATCTTGTCATCTCTCCCTGTCAAAGCTGGAGTGCACCAAAGCTGTGTTCTGGGCCCAGTCCTATTCCTGATCTTCATCAATGATCTCTGACTTTTTAGAAAATCCTCTTCATCTACTGGCTGATCTCCACCCTCTGCCGTGATATCTCTCATTCTTCAGACAGGCAGACTGCAGCCTCTTCCCAATCTTCAAACCTTTGAGAAAAAGAAAAAAAAATCATGACCTGGTCAAACCCAAAGAATACACTACATTGCCAAAAGTATGTGGACAACTGCTCGTCCAACATGTCATTCCAAAATAATGGGCATTAAGACGGAGATGGTCCCCCCTTTGCTGCTATCACAGCCTCCAATCTTCTGGGAAGGCCTTCCACTAGATGTTGGAACATTTCTGTGGAGATTTGCTTCTATTCAGCCACAAGAGCATTCGTGAGGTCAGGCACTGACGTTGGGCGATAAGGTCTGGCTCGCAGTCGGTGTCCCAATTCATCCCAAAGGTGTTTGATGGAGTTGAGGTCAGGGCTCTGTGCAGGCCAGTCAAGTTCTTCCACACCGATCTTAACAAACCATTTCTGTATGGACCTCGCTTTGTGCACGGGGGCATTGTCATGCTGAAAGAGGAAAGGACCTTCCTCAAACTGTTGCCACAAAGTTGGAAGCACAGAATCGTCTAGAATGTCATTGTATGCTGTAATGTTAAGATTTCCCTTCACTGGAACCAAGGGGCCTAACCCAAACCATGAAAAACAACCCCAGACCATTATTCCTTCTCCACCAAACTTTACAGTTGGCATGATGTATTAGAGCAGGTAGCGTGCTCCTGGCATCCGCCAAACCTAGATTCGTCCGTCTGACTGCCAGATGGTGAAGCATGATTCATCACTCCAGAGAACGCGTTTCCACTGCTCCAGAGTCCAATGGCGGTGAGATTTACACCACTCCAGCTGACGCTTGGCATTGCGTATGGTGATCTTAGGCTTGTGTGCGGCTGCTCGGTCATGGAAACCCATTTCATGAAGCTCTCGACAAACAGTGTTTGTGCTGACGTTGTTTCCAGAGTCAATGTGGATCAGCCGTTTGGAGAGGTTCTGGGCTGAAAGGATCGAAATCTCGATGAAAAACGGTTCCCAGCTGATGATCCGGACCGTTTGGGGGGGGGGGGGTAAAAAGTCGATTGCTTATAAGTTGAGGCTATAATTTCAAACATAATAGCTTTTGTAAGTACTTTCCAGTATATCATATATCTGTGTTTGTGTGTTTGTATGGGTGTGTTTGTGTGTCTTTCTTCTTGGGACTATACTGCAGTAATTGGTCTTTATTTTAATTACAATCAACGAAAGACGATTTTTCCGCATGACGCGCTTCAGCACTCAGTGGTCCCATTCTGTGAACTTGTGGCCTACCACTTCGTGGATGAGATGTTGTTGCTCCTAGACGTTTCCTCTTCACAATAACAGCACTTACAGTTGACCGAGGCAGCTCTAGCAGGGCAGATATTTGACGAACTGACTTGTTGGAAAGGTGGTATCCTATGAAGGTGCCACATTGAAAGTCAATGAGCTCTTAAGTCCGGCCAATTCTCCTGCCAACGTTTGTCGATGGAGATTGAATGGCTGTGTGCTTGATTTTATACACCTCTGAGCAATGGGTGTGGCTGAAATAGCCAAATCCACTAATGAGAAGAGGTGTCCACATACGTTTGGCCATGTAGTGCATGTCTTTCAATCCTGACAAATCTCACTCATTATCTCTCCGAAAGGACCGTCTGGCAAACCCTCCTATCGACTTTCTTAACAATTCTCTTGAGCAAGTTGAGTCGTTCAAACTCCTGGGTCTCACCATCAGCCATGATCTTTCTTGGGCAAACCACAAATCAAAGTTGACCTCCAAAGCCAGCAGTCGAATGGGCATCCTCCATCGTACAAAGTCCTTCCTTGGCACACCTGAACTCTTATCCACAGCTTTATGAAGCGCCGTTCTCCCCTCTGGGCTGGCTCCACAGCCTCACATTTTGCTCAGCATGATGCCATGGAAACCAAGTCCTTTCAGGTTATTGGAATTTCCCACGATAAAGCTGAGTGTGTTGGCCTATCACTTCACCATCGCAGACAGGTCAGTGGTCTGTCTTCTACCACCTTCTTTCTGGTCTCGCACCCTCTGTTCTTTCTGTGTTTGTCCTCCCCCAGGTTTCTGCAAGGCTTACAAGGTCCACCATCAACCCCCGTCTGGTGAAACTACCTAAATCCAGGATCATTGCTTACCTCCACTCATTTGTTCCTCTTCTTTTTTTCCTCACATCTTCTTAAATCTTAATCTTCCCTCCAAGTTTTGAAGACAGCTGTTTACCGCTATATCAGATAGTCTTGAATCCAAAACCATGATCTTTGATACCCTCATGAACCACCTCGCCACCCCATCCTCCTTCCAAATTTGCAGTTTTCCCTCCTTGGAGTTTCTTTCTGCATCCTCTCCTGTCCCCCATTGCTTGTGCAAGTCTCCCTCTACCTTGGCCTTCAACTCTGCTGAACTGGGGTTTCCCCCTCTCTCTCTACTATTCCTTTTTGTCCTTATCCCTTCAGAGTACTACCTTTTCCACAAGCCTCTAATATCTTCATACACAAAATTATTTTTTTTAAAGATTAATAAAATATAATTTTCTATTTTTTTTAAAAAAAGGGGTGACTTTTGTTCTATCGTGTTGAATAAAAATAAAGATTTTTAAGATTGTTGGAAAAAAGAAATCCGAAAATTTACTGCCGTTGCTGTAGTGTCTTATACACCACCTTATTAAACACATTACATTCGTTATTTGTGCCTGTTGTTTGTGTCCTTTATGACATCCTTAAAAACAGTAAGTTTCCTGTTTGGAATGATTTTCAATATTGTTTGACTGCCAGACAGAGAAGAAAGATTATCTCACTCCTCTCTGCACATGTCTGATTGGCCAAAATGCTGTTAAACTACAGGTTCGTTTTCTGATTCGTGATCAAAACACAACACAACATTCAATTGAAATCAAGTTGTTCCTCAATCATAATGCCTGGTGTTGGCTTAATGGTGAGGGTAGTGGGCTTTGGATCCTCAGGTCCTGATTTTAAATCCCGTACAGCTGTTGAATTAATACCAGGTGGGGTTACCTTGGCCTATAATCCTTCAGAGGTCGGCAAAATGAGTGCCAGCATGCTGGTATACTGTGTCGGAGTGGCGACCTGTCCAGGATTGTGCCCAAAAGCCAAGGAGACTGCTTAAGCAGTACCAACAACAGATAACTTTGATGGGAGAGTTTTAAACTTTCTACGTCGTCTCTCCATTGAGCACTTTGTTAACTTTGTTAATTTCATGCAGAGATATTAAATGGGAGATTAAAAAAAAAAAAGTACCAAGCCACCTGAAAATGCGAGGCAATAGGGCTCTTGAGCCTTGGTTAGTAGTCCACCGAGAATAAGGTAATTCTGATCTCAAGTCTTCCAGCTACAGGTTAACAGTGATCAATGGGGCAGAGAGGGCAACTACTTATTTTTGCAAACTTTCGAGATAAGGAAATCGTTTTCAAAAAAATAATAATAATAAACTGTCCTTCGAGGTATGAGGTTTAAAGCAATGGGCCAGCAACCAATTCTTGTAAAAAGTGTTGTTGTTTTTCTTTTAAGCTACAGAAACTTGAGCTGCCACAGAAGTCAGCAGATAGGAATCTCAATAGAAGCGTTGGTCACCGCCATCATACCAGAAGGGGCCGAGAAGACGAAGGCACCCAAGGAAGCTCAGCTACTGGTACGTATGGGATACTAAACTGAATTGGTAAGAAACCGGATGATGGCCTTGAAGGGAGTTGGCCACCCTTCAATGTTAAAGCTCAACATCTCGCCCAAGATAGAGTCATGCTTCGGGCCTTATGTTGCAAAACAAAAGGAAGATAAAGATAAAGACTCAGAGAAGATAAGCAAATGAATGATCAAATGGGGGTGTCGATACAGCATATAATGACCAAAAATGGCCTTCTCATGTGCAAAGTTTTTGTGACAACATTATTGCATTAAAATAAAATAAAAATAAAATAAAAAATAAACAAAAACAACTGTTTCCTCGACGTTAAGTCACACCGTGCTCTAGGGAAAATCAGTGTGCAATTCATAAGCATCTCTGCATTACAAACCGGGTCACCACACTTGGCGTGACCCATCAGAGCACAATGCAAGATGGTGGGATCCCAAGTTCAAATTCCACATGTTGCATTATTTACCGATATCCTTGTAAATTGATGTCCAAGTTATTTAACCTCTCCTAATGTCCTTTGCCCTGCATGCAATTTAGGTAGAAGCTTCTTCACGAGCATTAGACCACAGCAGATAAAATGAAAATGTACTTCCCATCTACAAATCTTCCAGCAAACGACCACCAATGCTGATAACACATGAGAAAAAGGATTTGAAAGATGCCAACACAAAACCCAACAGATATCCCTCCCAACACTGTTACCCCAGGCTCGAGAAGTGTAACGTTGGATCGCTTTTCCTTTGCCACATCGTGCAGCCAGTAATAACACAGGATGCCAAGGATAAAGAGCCTCAGGATGACATTCCTACGGGGTTATTGACAAACGATACTCGGCATTAGAAACGACAACAATGGAAGCAAAATGTCCGTGTCAAACAAACGTGACGAAGCATGAGGAATAACAATTGAAAACTCACCGAAAAATATTAACGACTATGTAGTGACGAGGGTACTTGTAGTCTTCGAGAAGAGACAGGATCGAGAACAAGAGTGGGACTGCTACATTGAAGGAGCATACAGCGATGGGCATAAGCAGAAGCTGGGCCTCGGCGGTCGAGTCTTGCACATCACTCTCTGGCTAGGGGCAGAAGAGAGCAAATGATGGTGTTCATTGAGAGAAGTGGGAAACATGATATATGCAAACAGACCACCATGAATAATGAATGTTTACTATCAATAGGAAAAAAATAAAAATAAAACATGAGGAAAATACAAAATAAACAAGAAAGAGCAATCAGAGATTGAAGACCCTCATCAAAACTTGCTTTGTGTGGTGTATTTTGTGTGGCAAATAAATGGAAGGATGTACTAAATGAAAGGTCATGGATTGTAACTGAAAGGTCAAAGGTCTGAAAAGTTGTTCAGGCCAAATGGTCTAAAGGTCCAAAGGGTCATCGCTGTTCTAAAGGGTCTAAGAGGATCTACTGGGGTCTATGGGGGGCAAGGTGTAAGTGGGTCTATAGGGTCCAATGTAATTCATACACATATTGTTTGTTCTGTGCTGACAAACAGACATAAAACAAATGGACCCAAATGCTCACGAGATCTGCAATCACAAAGCGATCGCCAAGGGTAAGCGGGGGAGGATTCCCCTTGGCGATCACCCGAGACATCCTTGGATCACAATCCAATGATGGCCATATTCTTTTCGGACCGTCATATGACTTTAACCTTCAACATTTAGGAATAGAGTGTAAATTAAGAAAATGTGCCCCCATCTACAATCTATCCATAAAACTAATCATGAAAATTAGAGGAAAACTATTCAGGCATGTTCATGGTCCATCAATCGTCCTTTTTTCCAACTTCAGTGCCAATTCACCCCACCTCCTTAAAACTACCTCCTCCTAACTTCTCACCAGTTATACCCTCTCCTTACCCCTCTCATCTTTCCCCTCATCCTCCCTCTACTCTACTCTTTGCACCTCTTCAATGTCTTCTGCTTTAGCATCAACTCCTCCTCTGGTGTCCCAACATCTGTGGGTTCCCTTCTAACCGAACAGACATCTCACTCTCTAAATCAGGACACTCAACATCTCAAAAATGCTCTTTTTTTTTTCCTCTCATCACACCTCAAATCTTGAACATCTCGTTGACCACTCCCTTCTTCACCATACCTCTACAAAGTCTCATCCCTCACCTCTTCCCACCTCTCCCATCACCCTCTTGCCCCTTGGCCATGCCTCTCGCTCCCCTCCCTCTCACCCCTCCGTCTCAAAGCAACCTTCACATTCTTCCCCCTCACCTCTTTCAAAAACTCCCCCTCACTTCCTCTTCTCAAAGTTGCCCTCCCCCCCCACATCCACAACCCTCTCTCTTCCATCTAATCCTCCACCTCCTCCAATCTTAAACTTCCCTCTCTTATTACTCCCCACTGTGCCTCATCCCATAATCACCAAGCCTTTTCTCTTCCTCCTCTGGCCCTCTCACCGAACTCTTCTGCAATCCCCCACACTATGTCAAACTCTCCCTACCTCCCCTCCTCCTCCCTTATCCTTCCCTTTCCCTCTCCTGCACCCAAAGCCTCCTCCCCTCCCTCTTCCTTAACAGTCTGGACCTCAAACATCCAGGGCATTTGCTCAAACCTGACATCTTTCCATACAGGTTGCCACTGACAACACAGACATAATCTGCCGAACATAAACTTTCCTCCTTCAAGACATCTCTGACTCCCGAGTTACTCCCTCCTCCGGTATGACAGACCTGAGCATCGTCCTGGCGGCGGAGTTGCTCTCTTCATCAAAAACTATTCCTCACTCCCTCACTCCCCCACACCCCCAAGAATGCCTCTGGCTATGGCTTCCCTCCGCTCCCACCTCATGTTTATATTTGTGTTGTATCGTCCACCAAACAGTGATTACTCCATTTACACCTCGCTCTCCAAAAACATGGACCAACTTCTATCCTCTCATCCCAACTTTCTCTTCTTCAAATATGGTGACTTAAATTGTTATCATGCCAGTTGGCTGGGTGTGGGTACCTCCCTCACCTGTCATGGAACTTCAGAAAAAAAATTCTGTGCTCAATGGGACCGACTCAATCTGTAAACTTCTCGACCCGGATCTCAATCAACTGAACTCCATTTCTTCTGGATTTGATTTTGACCAATTTCCATGTTCTGCTGTTCTTCCTCTGCTCCAATCGGTTCATCTGACCACATGCTTGTCAAAGTGGACATCTCTCCAGCTGTTATTGGAGAACCACCTCAGCACCATGGAGTCTGGCATTTCACTCAGGCCGACTGGCAGGGAATTCAAGCAGCCATCAAACTTCTACACTGGTCTCCCATCTCTACTTTCTCTGACATGAACTCATCCTGGGAATTCTTTCAAAGAAATTTGCTCTCTCTCATGCACAGATTTATCTATCTCATCTTCAGTTGTCATACCCTTCCTACCGTCCATGGTACACTGAAGCTCGTGATGAGGCAGTTGTCCTGAAACAACTTGCGTTCGCCTCATGGAAGGCAAATCCAACTGAAGGCAACCTCAGTTCCTTCCACAAAGCTCAGACCAAGTGTCTATCTACCCTCAGGAGAGCCAGAAAACAACATCTTTCTTATCTCAAGTCTGAACTCTGAAAGTTGCCTCCCTCCTCCAAATGCTGGTGGCATGTAGTCAAGTCTGTTTCTGGTGCATGTTCCCCCTCCATCCCCTCCCTTACCTCAAATGGCCACACAGCTGACACCGCACGCGAAAAGGCTGAATGCCTAAACTCCGTGTTTGCTTCTAAATATTGTGTCCCAAACCCATCGCTTTCTGTACCCACCTTACCCAGTAACACTCAGCTGTTCCTGGACTCTGTGTCCTTTTCTCCTGACAAGGTGGAGAGCTTGCTGTCAAACCTCGACTGATTCTGCAACCGGTCGAGACAGGACACGTGGGCCGATGCTAAAAACCTGCTCCTCTGCTCTTGCTCACCCTCTCATTTGCTCAAGATCATATGCCATCTGCTTGGAAATCAGCAAACATTACCGCTCTGCATAAAAAAGGTGCAAAAACAGATCCCTGCAACTACAGGCCAATCAGCCTTCTCCTAATAATCAGCAAGGTTATGGAATCCATCATCGCTTCCAACACTTAATCCTTCCTCTTCATCAATGGCCTGGTTTCCGATCATCAATTTGGATTCAGACCAGGTCATTCTACCCTGGACTTGCTGCTCCTGCTTTCTCAACAATGGATGGAGGTCCTCAATGCCAGAGATGAGATCAAAGCCATCTCCCGAGACATATCACGTGCTTTTGATGCTATCTGGCACCCTGCCCTGCTCACCAAACTCTCTTCCTATGGTATCCAAAGCAATCTCCACTCATGGCTCGCAGACTTCCTCTTCCTCTGTCGCAGTTAACGTGTGACCCTTAACTGAGTTCTCTCATCCCCTCTTCCTGTCCAGGCTGGAGTTCCTCAAGGCAGTGTTCTGGGCCCTGTGCTTTTTCTGATTTTCATCAATGATCTCTCCAACTCTCTGGAAAATCCTCTTTATCTCTTTGATGATGACTTCACCCTCTGCCGAACAATCTGTCATCCCTTACATCAGCAAGCGGCAGCCTCTTCACTCTGTGCAGATCTGGATAAAATCTCAAGCTGGTCAAACACTTGGAACATGTCTTACAATCCGGACAAATCTCACACTCTCACTATGTCTCTTCGAAAGGACTGTTTGGAACCCCCTCTCCCCCTCCACTTTCTCAACAATCCTCTGGAAGAAGTCCTTTCTTTCAAGCTTCTGGGTCTCACTATCTGCCATGATCTTTCCTGGGAAAGCCACATTTCCAAGCTGGCCTTGAATGGCCGACTGGGCATCCTCTGTCGTGCAAAGTCCTTACTTGGGACACCTGAGCTCCTCACCACGTACAAAGCTTTCATCCGCAAACTGATGGAGTACTGTTCTCCCCTCTGGGATGGTGCTCCCACCTCTCACCTTTCTCGGTTTCATGCTCTGTAAACCAAGGCATTTAGGATCATTGGCATCTCCCGCGATGAGACTGTCATTGGGCCTCTCACTCGCTCACCGCAGACAGATCGGTGGTGTGTCTTCTACAGTCTCCTCTATGACCTCGCCCTCCTCTACTGTCTGCGATCTGTCCCCTTGCCCCTCCATATTTCCACAGGGTGCTCAAGGTCCACCAGCAACCCCCTTCTGGTAAAACTACCAAAATCAAGAATCACTGCTCACCTTCACTCTTTCATATCTCTTTTTTCTTGCCTTTGGAACAAATTCCCACAGTCTCTTCAAAACAGCTGTTCACCACCATCACTTATCTTTCACCTCCATCCAAAACAACGATCTTTTATACCCCTGTTAATCCACTCCAAACCCACCTCCTTCAAATTCCCTGCTTTCCATCTTGAAGGTCCCTGAAGTGGAAGAACCTGATAGTCCCTGAAATGTCCATCTTGTTTACCCCGTGTTCTCTGCCCCATATCTCCTGTCTCTGTTCCCCACTGTTTTGTGCTTCCCTCTGCTATTGTTATACGTTCTGTGCATTAGCTGATATACGAACCTCGACAGTGTATATATAAAAAAAAATTTAAAGCATTTTTTGATAAAAAGTGTTTTTTGTTAATGAGATCACAATCCGAAAAAAAATAAAAGGACCACGAAACAAATATTAGGTGCACAAATTCAGGGCAGTTACACCAACTATTATGATACAAGAACATCTTGGAAGGACAAGTGGTCTTTGAGATTCTACATTGACGATGACAAAAAATAAAAAAGTTTTTTTTTTACTTTTTCAGACCACCATTTTAACTTGATCTTTAATCTTGATAGGTATGATGTAAATGAAGTGAAAATACGCCTTGGCCCTAGGCTATCTAGAGAGAGCAATTTCGTTCTGATCGGACAAACCTTTGTCAAATTCTGGTGAAAGATATTAAAATGACTGAAATTTGATCATGACCTTAAAAATTAGGTCAAGGTAATTAGGTGCAAACAATCACCTACTGGTTGTCCAGCCTGGGTTTGAATCTCGACCCAGATATAAAATGTCATCCTGGGGTTTCACCTGTGGGGTGAGGCATCAATATGTGTGCCATCCATCAAACGGATGTTATGCCGGCCGACCAGTCTGCCAGCACTAGTCGTTGGTGGACATGAAAGATCCCACCGTGTCTCTTGTGAAGAGTCGAAGAGCTCTCACCATCACCCTGAACATATTACAAATTCCTGCCTGGACCACAGGCCACAAGTGGTCTGCGCTTCTTGGACACTCCTTGATACCAAATGCCACTGCTTGCTATCTTAGAGCCAAACACAAAGGAATAGCTATGATATTTTTGGGGGGATATTAGGAATCTGTGATGACACAATGGGTTATATCAAGTGCCTAGAAGTTATCACTTTTTTACTGAGGGGTTGATCTCACTTAGTTTTAAAAGTATTTAAGTCTGTAGATAACCATGGACATTGGATAAATAATTTAAGACGAGAGCCAAATGTTCAATTCTATCCATCCATCCATCCATCCATCCATCCATCCATCCATCGGGACCATACTCTGTGCAGAGCGTTGGTGCTGCCCAAGCAGGCTCCTTGGCTATTGGACACAATCCTGGACGGGTCACCACTCTAACACAGGATACCAGTAAACTGGCACTCATTTTTCCAACCTCGGAAGGATGACAGGCAGAGTCATCTCCCCACCTGGTACTTCAACAGCCGAATGGGAGTTGAACTCGGTATCCTAGGATCCCAAGCCCACCACCCGAACCATTAAGTCAATACCAGGCTTAATGTTCAAATGGGATATTATTAATCAAAAGGCTCATCCCCTGCCGGGACTCACTAGGGACAAATAGACAGGTGGGATATTTATGAAAAAAGAGACTCGTGGATATTCCCGTGGGAGAAATAGGTAAGATCTCTTTTGGGAATGCTCAAAAAGGTTTTTCCCAAATTCCCCATTCACTTCAATGTAGTACATTGATAATAAGAGTACCTCAGCACTCTCATTATCGTACTACTCAGGTACCACGGGGGGGGGGGAGGGGGAGAGGGGGAGGAACTCAATGAGGGGGAGGTGAGTAGCGATTCTGGATTTTGGAATTTTCACCAAAAGGAGTTAATGGTAGACCACGTACACCCTGTAGAAACTTTGGGGAGGTGTAGGGGGAGGGGGAGGGGCAGGACAGAGCACGGAAAGGGTAGAGGGAGCAAGAAGACTGAGATCACCAACCTGTCTGCGATGTGAAAGTGATAGGCCCAGATATTCAGCTTCTTCGCAAGAGATTTCAATGATATCGAAGGCCTTGGTCTCAATGATTTGTACATTATAAAAGCACAAACAAAGCCGATTGAGAGAAGCTTAAACAGTCAAACACATTAAGCAACTTCAGCACCAAGTTATTTGGTAAACACCGAGGGGACAATACAACAAAATAATGTCCCTCACCAACCCATCAAAAAAACAAAAAAGTTTTTAAGGTCTCTATCAACAAAATTTCTTTGAAAGCGCAAAAACATTCCAAGCAAAACACCACTTTAATACCCAAAATAAAACAAATGTTTACATTCATGGTTCCTTCACAAAAAGTCATAATTTAAGTTTCAAGAAGTTAATGGTGTTTGGCATTTGTTAAGACGATGCATCATAATCTGCACGGTATTTACTCACATTGACTCCTAAGTCAGACTCAATCCGAGAATTTTCATAATGTCCATACAAAGCAGAGAGAAATAGTCTTCGGTTCCTTGTTTGACGTTCCGAACTGAACACAAAGCTCATGATGCTGGGATCCCAAGTTCAAATCTTGTAAATATTTCGGAGAGGGTATTACATTTAGGTCCGTTTGTTCGCACAGAACTTTAGTGTTTTTCTCCACAACCGCTTGTCGGATTGAGACGAAATTTTCACCATTGGAGCGACTGCTCCTGTAGAATGTTTTATTGATAATTACGATGTCATAGGTCACGTGGTATGGCAGTAATGTTGGAAAAACGGAAGAAAAAACAAGCAGTCATAGACTAGTACTTACGAAATCGCCAACTTGACCTCTGACCTTGTCTAATAAAAGCTGTCTCGAGAGAAGGTAGCAACACAAACCAGAAGTTTCTACGATGATTCTGTACCAAACCATCAAAAATCGTAACGTCGACCGAAGCAAAAATCTCCATTTCTCCACGCAATTATTTAATATTATTTTATCAAAGTCACAAAACCGTAATATTCGGCCATCCACCAACAATCTTTCCATTATCCGACGGCTTAGCGAGTCAGGCATGCGATGATAACCTTTATTGGGATAAAAAATGACTTTTAAACACCATCTTTATCGAAAACACCGTCAGCACGCACACGGAAAACCTTTACGTAACTCAACGACGCCTCTGATAGAGCGCGCTGCACCACGTCACGAGCCGTGACGAGTGAAATATTTTTTATACAATCTTAAAACGTCTCCAAAACATCCGATTTTTACCAGAATTTCAACAACCCAGTGTTAAGCGTCCTAAGCGATCGTAAAAACCGAAGACAAAATTAAAATCGAAATTAAAACAAACTCGTAACGTCGACCGAAGCAAAAATACTCCATTTCTCCACATGAATTTACGGAATTATGTTTGACCTCACTGTGACCTTGACCTTTGACCGATTTTGACCAAAATCTAATCAGCGCTAGCCATCACCCTCCTGAATCACGTGGTGTAATTTGACATTGGTAGCTTCTTCCGTTCTCGAGTTATCGTGCCTACAAACAAACACACACACACAAACAAACACACAAACACACAGAGGACGGAAGTCATCAATTTAGATTTCTTAAGTAAAAATATGGACCTCTGTATCTCTGAAACCACACCAAGGGAAAAATTGAAACTTGACACACAGCAAGTACTCCTCATGTGGAATGAGCGATTTTTTTTATGATGTCATAGGTGCCTTCGCTTATGACGTCATAATTTTTGTAGAATGCCACATCTGATGTGAAGGAATAATTGAGGTCACATGGTTTGGTAGCCACATGAGATTGAATAAATATATTAAATAATGTTTTCTCTGTAACTGCTTAATCAATGGACACAAAACTTCACAATTATGATGTAGTAGTGATGGGGGAATGTATGTTATAAATTTCAACTTGATCGGACACTGGTCTGGCAGCCAGAATTATTTATTTTTTATCTGGGTTCTTGTTGTTTGTTTTGAATAAGGCTCACTTGGTTGTGCCTGGATGGGTTTGAGGGTAGAGGAGTAGCAGCTGCAACACTAATCCTATCCAGGTTCCTCCTGATGACTTCAGTTTGCTACTTGCTCGTTTGGGTTCCTTCTGATTACTCCAATGCAGGACTGTACCTCTTTGGTCTTCCATTTGATTTGGAAAAAAATAAAAATAAATTTGTATATAATATTGCGGGTCATATAAGAGCTAAAAATTGAATTTATTTTAATCCCATTCTAAATTCAATTGAATAATAATGAAAAACATCATGGGTCAGAGTCAGGTGTGCAATCAAAGCGGGACGTCTTGGTACCCGGTCATTACCGCCAGCAGTTATAAAGTGACTTCTAATTATGTCTCATTATTAATTACGAAACACACCAGTACACAAACACCACATAAAACTACACAAACACCTCACAAAATAAGTCCTGGCAAAGGTCTGCAATCTCCGATTGCTCTTTTTGTTTGTACGTTTGTGTGTTATTCTTTCACGGCCAAACCGTAGCACCTAGAGACCCCAAATTTTGGGTGTAGGTACTTCAGAATCTAGGCAAGGTTTTAAGCTACCACACATTGGTCTTGATATCCCTTCTGAGGCCAAAGGCCACTCACTATAAAGTGTACATTAGGATGTGGGGTCAGGCAGTGCTGCTGCCAGCCCGCAGGCAAAAGGTAACCACCATGAAGCAATAACTCCATGGCTTTACAACGTCCAACATGTCCCGAAACCACCATCAGGAAAAGCTCACCCAGCCGGGCAGTGCTGGATATCCCCACCCCGCCCTCCCCCCACACCCTTTCAGGCAGCACCAGGTAGCACCTGCTAATCTGATATATTGTATCGATTTGTCATTATATTTTTACAGGGTCGAAAACTTGGAGAGGAGCTGCAACACAAATCATGCACACAGGGGCAGACAAGTTAGAGAGCATCGGACTTTATTTAACACAAACGCAGCTGTTGAGGTTGGAGGGGAGGTAGGGTGGGAGGGGAGTAACGTACCTTCTTGTGGCCCTCCTGGTACTGGTGGAACCATCTTTGTGATATCGGTTTTCTCTCTGTAGGTGTCGGGGCTACTCAAGGAGAAATTTGCTCCTTTGAAATGGATGTCAACCGACGGGGTTTATCTGTGCCAGCCTACGCTGGCCACTGTGAGAAATGCTGAGCGTAAAGTGAGGAAGTGGCATGGACCATTAAGGTCTTTGATACGATTCGACCAGGCTTTGAACCGCCAAATTCCCAGACTCATAGCAAACGCTCGAACCATTTAGCAACTGAGTTTGGATAAAATATTGATGTTCTTCATGTTAAAGTACAATTACCTCTCCCAACGTCCTTCTTGTACATGTGATACACATACAAGTTCCACCAGGAGTATTTGAGATTTAATCAAATTTAAGTGATAAATGCAACCAAATGTTTTTAAAATTCAAATCTGACAAATCACATCTCTCCGATTACGTTCTGCATAAACATTGGTGCAGTTTCTCATTTTCTTTTCACTGAAGGAAAACGTTTTAAAATCTTTTTCTCTACACAAAATACCCCTTTAATGTACTGAGGTATCCAGAAGTTGAGAATTAACCATTGGGAGAATAGTTCTCCCCTCCATGATAGGGTGCTGATGAAGGAGTCCTAAATCTTGAGAAGAATTTCAAATTTCATCACCATTGTATGGACACACAACAGACGACTCTTTCTCAAAGGAACCATTGGGAGTTTAATATCCACGAGCACGTGAGCCCAGAACAAAACTGCTGTCAAAACATCCCCTCAGGATGACAAAGATGATGTACTCCAACGCAATCCACCACCTGCAGGGAGCTCCGATGACAGTTTAGTCAAGCAAAGATTCAAACTCAACAAAGGGGGTTTAAAGGGGGATCACACAACCCCAGCTATCCTGCCAACTTGAAATCTTATTGTTGTTCTTCTTGCGTATGGCAGCTTAGCTGCCGGGGTAGCTATCATTTCTTGGAAGTGCAACTGTCGCTGATGCAGTGTCTCTCTACCAGTACACACTGGTACTCATTTCTCCGACCTTGGAAGGATGACAGGCTGAGTCAACCCCCTGGTGTATTAATTCAGCGGCCAACGGGGCTTGAACTCAGGACCCTAGGATCCCAAACCGCCACTCTAACCACTAAGCCAACACCAGGCTTAGCTTGAAATGGAGCATACGCTAAAAACTGAATAAAGAATAAATAAGTAAATAAAACAAGCAAGCAGACAAAGAAAATTTGAAAACTATCCTTTCATTTCCAACGACAGCACTCGGTTGAAAGCATACCTCTACCAGGCTGAACAGTTTAAGTTTTGTATCCCGCTGAAAGGCCGGATCTGCATCCGGACCGAAACCAAAATCTAATTTGCTTGTTCTTGTCACCTACCAACCGAACTCACACACCAAGTTTTGTCCACACCCATCCAAAACTTTTTGAGATATTGTGCTATATATCGTTTTTGGCCCCATCTCTCAATGGTAAAGAATCACTTTAAAAATTCTTGGATCTAGATCTTCAACAAAATCTAATCAGTTTTTGTCCTTGTCAAACCTGTTCATCAAATTTTATCCGAATCAGTCCAAAACTTTTTGAGATATCCGACTCACAGCAGACAGACAGACAGACTGGTGAAAATATAACTTCAGGTGCCCTTTGGTGGCGGAGGGAACAACACGATCCTACCTTGGTTGCCTTGGAGATGAAGAAGACTGCAGCACAGCAACCAATGGTGGTGCAAAGCACAAACAGCCAAACAGCCCCATGAACAGCCAGTCTCTTTGCCCTCTGTCCAAAGCTCAAGGAAAGACGTTCTTTCTTTGCCTCCGAAAGCAGTTCCTGATGGGCACACAAAGTTTGGGTGATAATATTATAGACTTTGCGGAATCAAGTTTAGTTAACGGTTTAACTCCTTGCAATCAGATGTTTGGTTCAAATCCAACCGGACATAGTCGGAGGCAGATGAGGAACAGCAGGTAGAATAGGTCTCGCAAAGCTTCCGAAATAGCAAATTTGGTAAAGTATAGGGGACCAAAAGGGAATCGCACGTGGGGAGCAGTACCCGGAACTGTGTATTGAAGTTGTGCTTCCGCAGCTGGACAGCACGTTCGTCCGTGAGTCCGAAATCCCAGCCGCTGAACACCTTGGTGGCGTAATTAACGACTGAACCAGGAACCACGTAGTTCCGACGAAACAGGGCTCCCATCCTGTTGGAAATCGAGACCAGTGTTGGAGTGGGTGTGCAAGTGGGAAGGAAACTTCAACCCACCTCCTGACAATCAGCAAACACATAACCTACCTGTAAAGTAGACCCACGCCACAAACAATGAAGTAGGCAGTTACAGTAAAGAAGAATGCCAGCTGCATGTTGTACGGAGAACTCCTTTGGCTGATGTGTATAACACCACTCGAGTAGTAACCATAATAGAAGCAACTGTTTGTGAAATAACCCTGTGGAATCAGCGTAGAGACGGGGGGTGGGGGTGGGAGGAAGAGAGCTATAAGGGACACATGTCAAACAAGGTATGTACCTGGACCGTTTTAACATCATCATCTTCACAGACCACATGAGTCAACAGTAAAATGATGTGATCAAAATATCAGGGTTAATAATGCCAGCAACTAAACTGCAGCAAGGGAAGTTAAATTGGGGACAAAGTCGACCAAAGCCAACCACTTCCATGTTAATCAGGAAAGGCTTTACCAAGTCGACTAGTAAAAGGAACGTACAGCACCGGTAAGCAACTCAAGGCCAGTAAAGGAAGGCCGAGTCACATTGGGTGGTGCGAGAAGCTGAGGCAGGGTGATGAAAAAGAAGTTCACGAGGAATGAGAGGAGGTGGAAGGCCAGGAGCCAGCGCAGGAACAGGAAGTAAGAGAGAACTCCAGTGCCAAAGCGACTGTCAATATGCCGGAGAGCCTTGCGCCACGGTACCATCAGCAGGAGTAGAGAATGGAGGGAGTCTCCAAATTGGTGTAGTAACTGTAGGGTGAAAAGTAGCACATTTGCATGGAAGTTCAGTCAAACAGTCTTTAATGGAAGTTCAATAGAGATCGCAAAAGGAATACAAGGAAAAGAAACATTTCCATTTGACACTGGCCACAAAACTCATCGCAATTGGATTTCACAGTGGTTTCGAAAAATCCTCTCTGGGTCATCAATTCAGAAGTCTCGTGATTGTTGGAGGCGTTCCATTTCTGGAGCTTCAAGGGAAGCCAGGATGGATTCAGGGACAAGGTGATCCTAATGAAGCAAAGTGGTCATCGCAACCCGATGCTCAAAGGTAATGGAATCCTGAAGTTTGGTCTTTCATTTGCAGGTTTACATGTGAAAAATGGATTGTCAAATTCAAACTAGATATTTCATAGAACACCTTACTTACCCCATGCAGGCTTCAGAAAACGACATGGGAAGGGTGTTTTCAACTCTTCCTTTGTGTTTCCGAGCACGATCTATTCAGGTAGCTTTGCTTGTGAACTTTGAACAGCTAACCATATGAAGCCAATGGGTCAAATGGAACAGTTTAGAGCTGAACATCCTGCTGACTCTCCTCGGAGAAACTGACGCTTTTGGAACGATACTTGAGAAAGATGCAAAAACTAAACAGATCTTTTAGACAAAGTTATCTCGGTCAACATAATTTAAGGAGGGGGATGCGTTCCTGCGAAACGCCGTGTTATCCAAAAACGTGTTATACGGGCAATATTTAACATGTAAATGATGGGGGTTCTGTTCCAAATGGAGATTTCAACCTTTTTAAGGTTGAATACCTTCATAAAACCTCAAAAAAGCAGTGAACAATGCATCAATGAAACATAACAAATAAAAACATTAAAATGAATTACTTTTTAATAAGCGATACCATGATTGGGGTTAGATCGAATACATATTGCTTGTGGCAGGCTTATTCAGGTGTAGAAAGCTGTCGAGTTGAGATTGAAGGCTCAGAAGATAAAATGGAGGCTGATTCACTTGGGATTTAAAAAAAAGAACTTCTTAATGGAGGATTGAGTGACAGCCTTCATTTTCTGTTCGTAGAACTCCTTGTAACATTTCAGAACATTCTCAATCTCCCTCCGCACCTTGGAACTTCATGCGGTCAGGATCGTGTTCATCACGAACGACTCACGCAGAATGACGGAGCGCTGTTGTTGGTGCTGTTGAATTAAATCCGCATACGAGGGTCACCTGTATATTCCTGTTCCCACGCCGACTTTGTGGTTTCATCGCTCATACTGAATCTCGCCGTTACTCCGCCCTCAGAGCATGCAGCAAATTTGTTTGATCAAGAGTGTAAAATTTTGCCCGACTACACTAAAGTGAAGGGTTTTGGAAGTGCAAACATGTCGATTTGTGTTCTACAGTGTTTCAACATACAATTCAAATGAAATAAAATAAAAGTTTGAAAAACTGCAGAAAAAACCCCCCAAAAAAACAAACATCGAATTCAAAGTTTACCACTGTTTATGCACCCTCTTTTTCACCACCCGATCTAACATGTTAGTTACATTAGTTCTTCATGGTTGTTGTTTGTGTTCTTTATGACGTCACGATATTATGACAATGATTTTCAATTTAGTTTCACTGCCAGACAGACAGACTGAAGCAATTGCTTCACTGTAAGTGCGCTCACGTGCTCGGTACGAGACTCTCTATACAATTTGCCAAATTCAGAGCCAAAGTACTGCTACACTGCAGGCTCATCTTCTGCAGTGTTCAAAATATAACATTCAATTGAGATCAAGTAGTTCCTCGATCACAGACTGATGTCTCCGTTTTGTGCTACGTGCACATGGTAATTACAAATGATGATAGTACAAGGCCTACACATGAAGCAATAAACAGAAAGAACACCATACGGATAAGGAGAATCAAGGAATATCGTTATCAAAAGGTGTTTCATTCACACCTTTGTAACATTCCAATGGAGATCGCTGCAGCAAGTGAAGCAGTACGACTTATGCCTCGAGTCTTGCCGTTGAGATACGAGGTCACGGTACTTTCGCTTGTTGGCAAGGGTATCAGGTATGCTGCGAACAGCTCGGATAAGTTCAGCCTCTGGCAGTTCGCAGAGCTCCTTTACCACAGCACTGTCTGCTGGCCACAAGCACAACGTCTCACATGATGGCATCACAACACTTCAAAACTGAATTGCTCTACGATACTGGTTCATTAGAACTTGTGACCAGAAACATTACAGGATTCAAACGTGCAATGGGACATTCATTGGCATCTGTATGTTAATGTGTTGCCCTTCACATCCAAAGGCAGCAGTTCACATACACCATACAAACTAACTGGTGAATTTGTTTATAATATTAAAGGCTGCTGCCCAGAAAGCAATCACACTCGGAGATAGCAAGCAGTGTAACCTCCAAAAAGACCACACCACTTGCTATCCGCATTCCAGACAGGAGTTGTGAAGTTGTTCAAGGTGCCGGCAACAGCTCACCGACGCTTCACGAAGGACACAGTGGGATCTTCTACAACCCAACAAGTAATGCTAGCAGATGGGAAGCCCAGTTCAACACCCAAACCGAGAAACAACACACAGACTGACGTCTCGCCCCATCTGTGAAATACCAGGATGACAGTTTATACAGTGGGGAGAACAAGTATTTGATACACTGCCGATTTTGCAGGTTTTCCCACTTACAAAGCATGTAGAGGTCTGTAATTTTTATCATAGGTACACTTCAACTGTGAAAGACGGAATCGAAAACAAAAATCCTGAAAATCACATTGTATGATTTTTAAATAATTAATTTGCATTTTATTGCATGAAATAAGTATTTGATCACCTCCCAACCAGTAAGAATTCCGGCTCTCACAGACCTGTTAGTTTTGTCTTTAAGAAGCCCTCCCATTCTCCACTCATTAACTGTATTAACTGCACCTATTTGAACTCGTTATCTGCATAAAAGACAGCTGTCCACACTCAATCAATCAGACTCCAACCTCTCCACAATGGGCAAGACCAGAGAGCTGTCTAAGGACATCAGGGACAAAATTGTAGACTTGCACAAGGCTGGGGTGGGCTACAGGACAATAGGCAAGCAGCTTGGTGAGAAGGCAACAACTATTGGTGCAATTATTAGAAAAATGGAAGAAGTTCAAGATAACAGTCAATCTCCCTCGGTCTGGGGCTCCATGCAAGATCTCACCTCGTGGAGCCTCAATGATCATGAGAAAGGTGAGGGATCAGCCCAGAACTACACGGCAGGACCTGGTCAATGACCTGAAGAGAGCTGGGACCACAGTATCAAAGAAAACCATAAGTAACACACTACGCCGTCATGGATTGAAATCCTGCAGCGCACGCAAGGTCCATCTGCTCAAGCCAGCACATGTCCAGGCCCGTCTGAAGTTTGCCAATGACCATCTGTATGATCCAGAGGAGGAATGGGAGAAGGTCATGTGGTCTGATGAGACCAAAATAGAGCTTTTTGGTTTAAACTCCACTCACCGTGTTTGGAGGAAGAAGAAGGATGAGTACAACCCCAAGAACACCATCCCAACCGTGAAGCATGGAGGTGGAAACATCATTCTTTGGGGATGCTTTTCTGCAAAGGGGATAGGACGACTGCACCGTATTGAGGGGAGGATGGATGGGGCCATGTATCGCGAGATCTTGGCCAACAACCTCCTTCCCTCAACAAGAGCATTGAAGATGGGGCATGGCTGGGTCTTCCAGCATGACAACGACCCGAAACACACAGCCAGGGCAACTAAGGAGTGGCTCCGTAAGAAGCATCTCAAGGTCCTGGAGTGGCCGAGCCAGTCTCCAGACCTGAACCCAATAGAAAATCTTTGGAGGGAGCTGAAAGTCTGTGTTGCCCAGCGACCGCCCCGAAACCTGAAGGATCTGGAGAAGATCTGTATGGAGGAGTGGGCCAAAATCCCTGCTGCAGTCTGTGCAAACCTGGTTAAGAACTATAGGAAACATCTGATCTCTGTAATTGCAAACAAAGGTTTCTGTACCAAATATTAAGTTCTGTTTTTCTGATGTATCAAATACTTATTTCATGCAATAAAATGCAAAATTAATTATTTTAAAAATCATACAATGTGATTTTCAGGATTTTTCTTTTCGATTCCGTCTTTCACAGTTCAAGTGTACCTCTGATAAAAAAATTACAGACCTATACATGCTTTGTAAGTGGGAAACCTGCAAAATCGGCAGTGTATCAAATACTTGTTCTCCCCACTGTAGGTGGGTTGAGATTCTAACCCAAGCGAGACAGCTTGGAGGTGAATCTGCATACCTCTAATCTATCCTGCCAACATGCAAGTTACCAGGAAGAAAAGAACAAGTAGTGTTGATTGTTAAAGAACACGTGAAGTTAAATGATTGATTGTTATCAAATTCAATCACTGTGGACAACAAAGCTGTCCATTACTTGACTCAACAGCAAGAATCTCACACTTTTGCAGATGAAAATAGCTGATGTTCCTTTTGAAAGAAAGCAAATCTGTCCCAACAGTATTAAATTGCCACTTTTGTCAGTGTACATTCTACTCTTTTTTTTTTGAACATGGCGTCCCATCTTTGCGAAAGAAGAGAATAAAATCTCCGGCACAATCCCATTGCACTGTTTGTTGGGATATGCTGCAAGGGCCAAATAAGTTGATGATAGGACTTCAATGGGAAAAAAAATTTTTAAAGAAGGAAATGCTATTTATTTATTTCTTTTCAAGGCAGACGACTAGAGCTGCTCGAGGCCAAAAAAAATCCAGTTGTCTCAGTGCTCCACACTACATCCCCGTCTCCTTTTAAATCCTCAGGTGATGCCGCTAGTGGCCCTGCAATCATCGGCCGAGTTTTGTGACATGCCATACTTACGAGGGGCTGCAGTGTCCGCCACTTTGTGCATCCTCATCTCTATAGAGTTTGCGTAGCTGCTGGAACGGCGTGAATGCCTCCTCCGCACCGAGCCCACATGACGCGCTGCCGCCAAACCAGCTCTTCGCCCTGAGAATGAGGACAGACACAGAGAGACCATGAAGAATGGGAATAATTGGAAGTAAAAAATAAAATAAAATAAAGATTTAAAAAACAATATCCATAACCAAACACAAGAAGCAAGGAGATAAAAGAGGAAAGGAAGGTACTGCAAGAATGACAAGCTTGCCTAAAGTGCGACTTGGCATGTTCTGCATGATGTCATCCATTACTTCATCCTCCGGATGAACCGAGGCCTCAGGTACACCTTGATGTGCTATTGTTGAACGAAACACGTTAAGGGTATAAGGCATATACCTTCACCCTAATTACCCAAATTATTCAAAACCACATCAAAGCTGTCATTACAGCCCGAATGAAAGCAAAACAATTCTAACCCACTGACCATCTGCTTGCGCTGGCCACTGTGAGAAATCTGCGGTGGGGTTTTGGTAAAAGGCTTCCATGGTGGACAATGCCTCCCAGGCTGGCAATTGTCTGGGCACCAATCACCAAAGCTCGTTGCTGCAAATCGGCAAGATCTAACAGTGAGACAAAGGAAAGAAATAGCTCACAATCAGCCACGATCATTTGTTTTCTTTTTCTATAAACATTATCGAGGCTCGTATGAGAGCTAACACACAAACGCACAACAAGGGGAGCAGGTAACAAGAGGGGTGGGAGAGGGAAGGAAAAAAAAACAGTGGGAAACAGACATGACGAGATCTGTGGAAGGGAGAAGGATGGGGCAGGGTACACAGGGTAAGCAAGATGGACACTACAGGGACTTTCAGTAAGGAAAGCAAGGAATTTGAATGAAGTGGGTTTGGGGTGGATTAGTGGTGGAAGAAAAGATTGTGGTTTGAGATGAGGGAAGATAAGAGATGGTGGTGAACAGCTGTTTTGAAGACCTGGAGGGAAGAGTAGGATTGAAGAGAGTGGGGGAGCTTGTTCCAAAGGCAGGAAAAAAAAAGAGGAATGAAAGAGTGAAGGTGAGCAGCAATTCATGATTTTGGTTGTTTTAACAGAAGGAGTTGCTGGTGGACATTGAGTTGCCCTGTGGAAATATAGAAGGGGACATATCTCAGACAGAGCGGGGGGGGGGGGGGCGAGGCTGGAAAGGAGACGGTAGAAGACAGAAGGATCATTGAACTGCCTGCGGTGAGAGAGTGCGAGACGCAAAGACTCAGCCTCATCACGGGAGATACCAATGATCCTAAATGCCTTGGTTTTCACAGCGTGAAACTGAGAAAGGTGAGAGGCGGGAGCTACAGCCCAGAGGGGAAGCAGTACTCCATCAGGCTGAGGACAAGAGCTTTGTATGTGGTCAGAAGCTCAGGTGTGCCAAGGAAGGACTTTGCACAATGAAAGATGCCCAGTCAGTGACTGGCTTTGGAGGACAGCTTGGAAATGTTCCTTTCCCAGGAAGGATCATGGCAGATAGTGAGACCCAGAAGCTTGAATGAAAGGACTTCAAGAGGATTGTAGAGAAAGTAGATAAGGGGGGGGGGTGTTCTAAACGGTCCTTTCAGAGAGACATAGTGAGAGTGTGAGATTTTTCAGGATTGAAAGACATGTTCCACGCGTTAGACCAGTTTGTGATTTTATCCAGATCTGCAGAGAGCGAAGAAGCTGCTGCTTGCCAATCTGAGGGATGACAGATGGTACGACAGAGGGTGGAGCCATCAGAAAAGAGATAAAGATAATTTTTCAGAGAGTCGGAAAGATCATTGATGAAGAGCAGAAAAAGAAAAGGGCCCAGAACTCTATCTTGAGGACATCCAGCTTGGACAGGAAGAGGGGATGAGAGAACTCCATTTAGGGCCACACGTTGACTGCGACAAGAGAGGAAGTCTGTGAGCCATTAGTGGAGATGGCCTTGGATATCATAGGAAGAGACTTTGGTGAACAGGGCAGGGTGTCAAAAGCCAGACCGTGTCTGTCAAAACCAGTGCCACACCGTGTCAAAAGCATGCGATTATGTCTGGGGATATGGCTCCAATTTCATGTCTGGCAGAGTACCTCCATTGATTGTTGGGAGAGTCGAAGCAGCATGTCCAGGGTAGAGTGACCTGATCTGAAACCAAAATGATGATCAGAAATCAAGCCATTGGAGAAGAGGAAGGATTTAATGTCTGAAGCGATGATCGATTCCATTGCCTTGATGATGATTGGCAGAAGGCTGATTGGTCTGGAGTCGCAGGGATCTGTTTTTGAACCATTTTTATGCAGGGCGGTAATGCTTGCCGATTTCCAAGCAGATGGCAGATGACCTTGCGCAAATGAGAGAGTGAATAGAGCAGAGAGAGGGTGAGCAAGAGCAGAGGAGCAGGTTTTTAGGACACGTGGGCTGATGCGGTCTGGACCGGTTGCAGAATCTGAGTCGAGGTTTGACAGCAAACTCTCCACTTTGTCAGAAGAAAAGGACACAGAGTCCAGGGACAGTTGGGTGTGACTGGGTAAGGTGGAAAGCGATGTATTTGGAACACAAGATTTCGATGCAAACACCGAGTTTAGGCATTCAGCCTTTTCACGTGCAGCATCAGTAGTGCGGCATTTGAGATTTGAAGTAAGGGAGGTGATGGAGGAGGAACATACAACAGAAACAGATTTGATGAGACGCCACCAGGATTTGGAAGAGGGAGAGAGGTTTGAGAGTTCAGACTTGAGATTAGAAAGATGTTGTTTTCTCGCTCTCCTGAGGGTAGACACACTTGTTCCGAGCTTTATGGAAGGAACTGAGGTTACCCTCAGTTGGGTTTGCTTTCCATGAGGCAAAGGCAAGTTGTTTCAGGACAACTGCCTCGCCACAAGCTTTCGTGAACCATGGGTGGGAGGAAGGGTAGAACAACTGAAGATGAGAAGGGATAAATCTGTGCATGAGAGAGAGCAAGTTTCTTTGAAAGAATTCCCAGGATGAGTTGATGTTGGAGAAAGTAGCGATGGGAGACCAATCTAGAAGTTTGATGGCTACTTGCAAGACCTTTCAGACTTGACGGCGCTGAGGTGGTTCTCTGATAACAGCCAGAGATATCCACTTTGACAAGCACGTGGTCAGAAGAACCAATTGGTGCGGAGGAAGAACAGCAGATATTTTCAGGGAAATTTGTCAAAATCAGATCCAGAAGAAATGGAGTACCGTTGGTTGAGATCCGGGTCGGGAAGTTGACTGATTGAGTCAGTTTCCAATGAGTCGCAGAAGTCTTTTGTTGAAGTGCCATGACAGGTGAGAGGGATACCCACACCCAGCCAACTGGCATGATGACAATTGAAATCACCACATATGAGGAAGAGAGAGTTCGGATGAGAAGATAGAAGTTGGTCCATGTTTTCGGCTAGCGAGGTGTAAATGAAGAAAAAATATTTTTTCCACCATAGATTTTAAAAAAACCCTTTTCTCCAATACCGCTCAACAGATCAATGTGAAACATAGTGTTACATGGAGCAAGGGAAGTGGATCACAGAGACTGAAAAAGTTTCACATTGATCGATGCAGCGTTTCCAAAATATAATTTTTTAATACTTTCCTTGAAACTTGTGTGGCTGCCACACCACATGATTGATGACATCATTTTAAAGTCAAGTGCATGCAGCAAAAGCAGTGGATCATGACTGGAAAGTCTGATATTGATGGGTTAAACAGTTTCAAATGAATAATTGTTTAATTATTTCTTTAAAACCAATGTGGCTGCCACATCATGCGACTGATGAGGTCATTGTTCAATAAAAGATTTGCAGCAACAATGGTGGATCACCACTACAAAATTTTGCATCAAAAGGCTAAGCGGTTTCAGAGAAACATGTTTTTTAATACAGTTGGCTCGGCATGGGGAATATCGGTTGAAAATTTCAACATCGGTCACATGGTCTCGCAGCCATGTCGGACAAAAAGTTTTATCCGATCAACGTGAAACTCCAGACGTGATCGGCCACCCATTCTGAATTTGTTTTCATAAAGAGGACGTAGTGGGTCAGATGGCTGATCAAAGTGGGGTGACATGGTTTTTTTTTTAATTTAACCATAGAAATTCAGCGAAATTTTCACCAAAGATGTGACTACTCATGTGGAATGTTTGTGTGATAACTATGATGTCATAGGGCATGTCGTGTGGCAGCCATGTTGGAAAAAAGGAAAACCTTTGGACCCCTGTATCTCCGAAACCGCTCCATGGAAAAAATTGAAACTTGGCACATGTAAAGTACTTCCCATGGGAAAGAAGTGCGTTTTTTTTTTGACGTCATAATAGCGCATGTCAATTGATTGATTGATTCGATCAGCATGATAAATTACAAGGAACTTATGTGCAGGAGGCCATTCGGCTTATCATGCTTGCGCCACACCAACACCAGATTTAATAAATCTGTCAATACCACTTTTTTTTCTTATTTTTTGTGTACCTTGTCGAGGCTCGTATGAGAGCTAACACACAACGCACATCAAGGGGGGCATGAGACAGGAGGGAGGGGGTGGGAAGGACAAAATAGTGGGGAACAGAGACATTTGGAGATCTGTGGAAGGGAGAGGGATGGGACGGGGAACATGGGGAAAAGAAGATGGACATTACAGAGACTTTCAGGAAGGAAAGCAGGGAATTTGAATGAGGTGGGCTTGGGTGGATTATCGAGGGTAGAAAAGATCGAGGATGATAAGAGGTGGTGGCGAACAGCTGTTTTGAAGGCCTGGAGGGAAGAATGGGAATGAATAGAGTGAGGGAGTTTATTCCAAAGGCGGGGAAAAAAAAAAGAGGAATGAAAGAATGAAGGTGAGCAGTGATTCGTGATTTTGGTAGTTTTACCAGAAGGGGGTTGTTGGCGGACCTTGAGCGCCCTGCGGAAATGTGGTGGGGACAAATCGCAGAGAGAGCGGGGGGGTGGGGGGGGGACGAGGCTGGAGAGGAGACGGTAGAAGACAGAAAGACCACCGACCAACCTGCGGTGATTGAGTGAGAGGCCCAAAGACTCAGCCTCATTGCGGGAGATGCCAATGATCCGAAATGTCTTGGTTTCTACAGCGTGAAGCCGAGAAAGGTGGGAGGCAGGAGCACCAGCCCAGAGGGGAGAGCAATACTCCATCAGGCGGCGGAAAAAAGCTTTGTAAGTGGTCAGGAACTCAGGTGGGCCGAGGAAGGACCTTGCACGACGGAGGATTCCCAGTCGGCGACTGGCTTTGGAGGCGAGGTTTGAAATGTGGCTTTCCCAGGAAAGGTCATGGCAGATAGTGAGACCCACAAGCTTGAAAGAAAGGACTTCTTCCAGAGGATTGTTGAGAAAGTGAATGGGGGGGTTTTCTAAACAGTCCTTTCGAAGAGACATAATGAGAGTGTGAGATTTGTCCGGATTGAAAGACATGTTCCACGTGTTGGACCAGTTTGTGACTTCCCTTGGTGTGCAGCCTTTTGGCTGCTGGTTGCATCATTGGTTAGCGGCGTGGATATGTCGCTGATGCATTGTCCCTATTACCAGTACAATGGTACTCATTTCGCCGACCTCGGAAGGATGACTGGCTGAGTCAACCTCCTGGTGTTAATTAAGCGGAAAAGGGGACACTGCATAAGCGGCATAGCCGCGTCCCAACCAATGATGCAACCAGCAGCCACAGGCTGCATGAGATATATATATATATATATATATATATATATATATATATATATATATATATATATATATATATATATATATATATATATATATATATATATATATACCAAGGTGTTCACAAATAATTAGTAGGTCATATGGTCTGGCAGCCATATTGGTTTGAACTAAAAAAAAAAATTAAAAAAATTCTCTTGAAGCACTTCAATTGATGTGAAACGTCACAGTTATGATTGAATAGATATGTGGAATATATATATATATATATATATATATATATATATATATATATATATATATATATATATATATATATATATTTTAAATTTCAACCTGATCGGACGCATGGTCTGGTAGCCAGAATTATTTCTGTGGAATTCTTTGGCACAATATTCTGTGGTAAATGGTACGAGGACAAAAGCTGTCTCATTTGAGTTAAAATGGCACAAATAATGCTTCCATTGTTGAATCAAACAGAAGACCAAATCCAGGACTGCAGTGGAGTCATCAGATGGAACCTGAATAAGCAAAGAGCAAAGATGGATTCATTAAGAAGAACCTGGATAGGATTCGGGTTTCAGCTGCTACTGCACAACCCTCTGCAATAATTCACTTCTCCTTCGACAGATAGATAAAGAAAAAGCAAGAATTAGAATGAATAAAGATAAATGCAAAAAAGTAGAAAGAAATGTGAAATTTCAAGAGTTGTACAAAACCAGACAGTTAAGTCATTTGCTGGGGGGAATTTCACAAATAGTTTTGCATCAGTGCCGTTTACATTCCTCGGTTCGGCCCATGATAAACAGGCAAATTCCACAAAGCCTTCCCATGACGTAGCATATTGTCAACAAAACACAAACGATGTGACATTTAACACGCTCGCTTTTCAAAACCACCACCTGAGCATGAGCAAGCGAGTTGGAATTGCAAAGCGAGTGACGTTTCCATTCCCTATGGGATCCCATTCCCTGTGGCATATACCAACAACTTCGCATGAGTACCATAAATTGCACATGCGTACATCGCACCATGACCGAAACGAAGTTCCACCCAAAGATGCCTAAATACAAATCCTTTAAAGGAGGTTTGTGTAGCAGCTCAGTGAGGATGTGGAAAGATGCTTTAGAGTTTAGATAAGCACCGTGGGTTTGACTCCCAAGCCATTCGCTGCACAGTTTCATTCATTCATTCACACTTGATAATGTGAAAGATAAAATGAGGAAACCAAAAGTCATCTTTATGGCTGGTAGCCTGGCTTGACTCAGGCAGTGCCTGTGTGGATAATCTTGAATAATCTTAGAACTCTGACCCGGCTATAAAAAGTGCAGCAAACAAAACTCGAGACATCATGGAAATATCTGATGAGGTGACAGCACATTTTACTATCAATTTGGAAATCTTTAATTACACTCTCCTCGCGTTCAGTTTAACTTTTGCACTCTGAAGGAGTTATACAGTTCGCACTAAAATTTACGTGCAAGGTAGTAAGACTGGTTCACGAGGCCAAACATTTTTGGAGTGGTTTACCAACTCAAAATGATTTCATCACACCAGCCGATCAGACTTTCAAACAAAATAAATCACATCGCCCAGTGTAAACCACAGTGCATGTCAGGTTTGTCGAGCAGATTCATGTCATCACACATTAACCCAACCCATAAATCTTTTCTCACCCCGATTAAAACACACACACACACACACACACACACCAAAGAATACCGATGCAGAACAAGGCTGATCCTTAAAACACAACTTTCTCCAAGAAACAAGATCAAAGCCATAAACCAACTAGCAGTACCAGTATCCCAATACAGTGGCACAATAATAACTAGTCACAATCGGAAATAAACAAACTAGATATAAAAACAAGAAAACCCTCATTATCCACAAACAAACAAACAAATAAATAAACCAATGTCACCCGCAGGGTGACTCGTATCTTGCCAAAAGGTGAGCACGTGTGACTTCTTTAAGGTCACACTGAGGTGAACAGAGCTGCTATCCACCAGGAGCAACTCCTTGAGGAATATCTGCCTACGAGAGATTCCGATGAGAATCGTTCTACAGAGTAACCATGAAAAATATGCGTTTGCCTCATAACGTCACCAAATGACGTCATAATGTCTCAAGCTTGACATATCTAGAAAGCACTCATCGAGGTGTTCAATTTGAGGTACTACACGATATGGTTCCTAAAACTTGAAAATTTGACCTTGGGGTCAAATATGTTTGACCTCAGGCGCTAACCATGAAGGTCAAGGCCAATCACCACCAAAAACTAATCAGCTGAACGCCAGACCATATACTACATTCCCATAAAGTTTGGAGATGATTAGATTAAAATTACTCAAAAAATAAGGTTTTCGTCGACTCCCCTGATTTGTGACAGTGACCTTGACCTTCAAAATTTTATGCGCTGAAAGGGACCTCAATAGGCCTCTGATATGCGAAGTTACAAAAATTTCCAATGATAACTGTGCTCTGCAGAGTGATTTATACGTGATGACAGACAAAAAAAAAAACAAACAACAAAAAAAAACAACATGAAGGTCAAGGCCAATGGCCACCAAAAATTAATCAGCTGAGCGCCAGACCATGAACTATATTCCCATGAAGTTTGAAGACTATCCGATCAAAATTACTCAAAAAATAAGGGTTTCGTCGACTCCCCTGATTTGCGACAAAGTGACCTTGACCTTTAAAATTTTGTGCGCTGAAAGGGACCTCGAAAGGCCTCTGATATGCAAAGTTACAAAAATTTCCAATGATAACTGTGCTTTGCAGAATTTTTTATACGTGATTACAGACAAACAAAAAAAAAATTAAAAAAACATACAAGCTGACTAACATATGTTGTAAAAACTTCGTTTTGGCAAGATAATAATCAATGCATCCCAAGAATGTACCTGCCGAGACGAGAAATGAAGAGACAGCAGCATGACAGGGTGCAACCAAATGCACAGAGTGCCAACAGGAGGATTGGATGAGTAAGTGAACAGTTCAACAGCCTACCGAATCCAATTTGTATTCAAACATGAAGACAGCAAAGCAGAGGTCTGTATAATCCACAGAGCTAAAAATTTCCACAAACAGATGTGAGCAGATGTCACACATGAAACCAAAAGAGCAATGAATACAGTCCCGATTGCAAAAATAAACAAGCGAGCACAATATACGCCCGAAAAAGTCTGTAACACACACACACACAATTATATATTCAAACACATCAATTTATGAAGAACAAGAAGGTATATACAGAAATGTGCTATTACATGGAAAACAGCATCCTGGTTGCCATGGCAACCACTTTCGATGACGAACGTATATCGCGACACACCGTCTCCAGAGTCTGTACCTATGTACCAAATATGAAACGTGAAAGTTGAAAACTTTGGGAGTTAGAGTGCAGACAGGAACGGACAGGAACGGACAGATAGACACAGATGACTGGTATCACATATATCGGGCGTATAAAAATAAAAAAAAACAATTGTTGGACATATTGGGCAAAGACAAACAAGACTCAATGGAATGGCTAAGAAGAGGTCAGCTCAACTGGGATGGAGAACGAATCATAATAAATGTCTAAGAACAAGGACATGACACGAATGACTCAGTCCCGACATTTTTCTGAAAGCCAATCGGACAAGCATAGGTCCTGCAAGGTGGAAACAGAAAGTACGAGTCACCTCCTATCGGGATGAAAAACTCATGTTGGAAGAGCTGTACACACAAAGGTACAACAAGATTTGTGGAGCAATCCACTGGCACATGTGCAGAAACTTCATTATCCCAGTTCCAGAAAACTCATGGACACACAAACCCAAATCAATCACTGAGAACAAGGAAGTAACGCTCACGTACGACCTGATGATCCCATCGAGCGTGAACATGGAAAACAAAAGCATTGCGACCGGATATAGTATATATATATATATATATATATATATATATATATATATATATATATATATATATATATATATATATATATATATATATATATATATATATATATATTGTCAAGGTTTCTGATGAGTGCGTCAATCACTGTCTGTAACAAGTTTGGGTTTTCGCACCCTACTCTCAACAGCCAAATGTTACAGATTCGGCACCACCCTAACCACTGCCGTCTCCAGGGTTATAACGCCGGCTGGTTCGGCACAGGCCTCGGGTCACGCGTCTCGAATCGCGATTCCAACATACCCCTGGACATTACCATTTGGGGAAATAGACTGGTTTTGTCAGATACCGAGCGAATTCTGCCAGTCTGTAACCATTTTGGTTTTTATATCCAAATCGAGCGGATCGTTCCTCGGAGCGGCATAAATTGATTCAAAGCGGCAACTTCATACGAATGAGCCAGATTTATTGGGGACATCGGGGAACACGACACAAGCAAAGCATTCACGACAATGTAATAATTAATCTATAACCCGTTCTTAACTAGGGAGCTCCGGATTACGGGTTTCGAAGGGAACTCTAACGAGATAAACCTTAAACGACATGCAGACAAGATACGGACAGCATGCAGACAAGACACAGAGTACTTAGTCATGTTTCATGGATGAGAGGAAAGTGTCAAAAGCACGAATGTGGCTCGTGACAAGCCGATGTCTACGGATTTGAGCGCCCAAGCTGGAATACGCCGCGTGGCAAGATGGCGCTCGTCCTCCTTTTGTCACACCGCCTACGCACGTGGCCTTCACGCGTTCTGACCCCACGTACGGTTGAAGGCACAAGACCGTCAGATCGATGGTGGGTTTCAGCTGGTTTCGCACAAGGTCCAGCATACAAGTCCAGGCCTGGCCTGTTCACCAGACAAGGCCAAATCGAGGTGTTGGGCTCCGCAGGCTGGGTCCATGGGATTCCAAGACGTCGTCGAGCCGTGAGGTGAGTAGGGACAGTCAGAGGCTCCGTCACCGGACTCCGGATGAACCTGTCGATGTCTCCTCACAAAAGCCGATCGCGCCCCACCTCGGCGCTCAGTTTCACCACTGCCGATCGCAGACTCGGCACGCTCAGGTTCTGCTTCTCTCCCGGCAGATTCACCCTGCCTTTCCTTTGCTCACTTGCCTCGAAGCCCACTGCAGTTTTACTTCTTCAGTTTCACTTCTCCTTTTCAGCCCTCACTCGCCTCAAAGCCGACTGCTGACTCACACACAACCAGCCCTATTCAGCTGATCGTGCCACACCGGCGCTCACTTTCACCACTGCCGATCGCGGCGCTCCTGCAGTCTTTTTCTTCACTCGCTCGCCTCAAAACCGACTGCTGACTCACACACAGCCAGCCCTATTCAGCCGATCAAGCCACACCGGCGCTCAGTTTCACAACCGTCTTCCCGGCGCACGCTCGCCTCAAAAACCGACTGCCCCCTCGGTGCTCTCAGTTTTTACCACCTTTTCTTTTTGGGGCGTGCCCCTTTACGAAGCCAACAAACTCCTCCCTTCAGTTTCACTTCCTTCTCGAGGTCACTCCCCCTCTCAGTGCTTGGCGGGGACTATTGTCCGGAGAGAGGAAGGAAGAAGAAGAACCTCTTGGTCCACCACCAATGTACCAACGATGAACACTCTTACACATCCCGACACACATGTAGCGTCCATTTACCGAACAACCTGGCTAAACATGCATTTAATGGGGGATCTGGGCTAATCCTATATTTAGTAACACACTAAGGGCCATTTCCGCAACAATATATATATATATATATATATATATATATATATATATATATATATATATATATATATATATACAAGTTGTTGTTGTTCTTCCTTCGGCTGCTCCCGTTAGGGGTCGCCACAGTGGATCATCCGTTATGATCCGCATACCGATTTGGCACAGGTTTTACGCCGGATGCCCTTCCTGACGCAACCCTGGTCGCCTCTTATGACACAGGGATAAGGATTGGGTTTCGCCATGATTCCGGGCTGCCCTACACCCTCTCATAGTACCCGTCCTCAAGCGATCCTCCAACCCAAGCCTCTGAGTATCCGGATTACAGGCGCATGCAACTACGCCCGGTATATTATATATATATATATATATATATATATATATATATATATATATATATATATATATATATATATATATATATATGGAAAAGAAGGCATTGCAAATTGAGGTTTCAGTTCCCAGTGATTTTGGCCGAAATAATGTAGAAATCAAGAAGATGATCAAATACGAGAACCTTAAAAATGAAGTGAAAATATCTTGGAAGCTGAAGGGCACAGACATTGTTCCAGTGATAATTAATTAATTGAAGCAACGGGAATGATGAAGAACCTCACAGAGATGTTAAAAAAATCATCCCTTTGGAAGATTACTACAAACTACGGTTGAAACTGTGGAGGAAGCAGGAGTGGGGGGGGGATTGGGGGCTCGATAACAATCCTGAAAAGTTCCCTTGGAACAAAGCATTGAGTAGTAGAAAGACATTCGGTAGTGCATACCTCCACCAGGATGAACAGTTTATGTTTTGTATCCACCCAAAGGCCGGATCTGGATTCAGACCTGAACCAGAATCTAATCAGCTTGTTCTCGTCACCCAACCAACTCATCCACCGAGTTTGTCATAATCCGTCATATTGTTACGAATTTGGAAGCCTTTTGCACACAGACAGTCAGCAGTCCCATAGTTCAGTTATTTTGTTAAGTATATGTGGATAGTTAGAATCCCTCCCCCATGTCTAATGGGTTAATTTCATGTGTGCGTTGCGGGTTTCTTTTATAGTCAGATTTCTTACATCTTAAAATCTGCCAACGCCAACAAAACCCTCACTTCACTCCTCCTCCTCCCACTCTAAGGGGCAAACAAGCACTTCACCCGCCCAACCTTCACTTCACACCACGGCGCCATAACGCACGTGTTTCTGACTACAGACGTGGGCGGAGCCCCCTCGCCTCGGAGCTTTGACACCGCCCCATCAAAAAAGAATGTCTCCCCTGTCACCACTGGGGTAGGCAAAAGAGCCTCTCTCGGGGTAGGAGCACCGAGACGCCAATACGCCCCTCCTCCAATCATGGCTGGCCACCACGACACCCAAAGCCCCTCGTCCAATCCGGAGGCGAGTTACCAGAGAAACTGATCCCTCCACCCCACACGGGGGGGGGGGGGGATAAAAAGAATCGGAGCTGCTCAAAGACAAGTGAGTGGGGGTCCTTTTTCGGTCGTGCCTTGGTCATCTTGGTTCCAGTCTTCGTTCCCTGGTCATCGTCATTCGTTGGTGGCTGGTCGTCCAAAGGATCCTTCTTGCTCGCTGGATTCTGACTGTGGGTTCGAGTTCCACAGTGGTGGTTCGTGTGCGCTCGTTAGATTGTGGTTTGTGTGGAGCACTCGAGCTGGGAACGCGGATCCCTTTAACGGTCACCGAGCTCACGAGTGCGGGTCGGCCAGGTACCCGACCAAACTCCAACACCCAGCTTGCCTATCCTCTACGGCTGGAGGGTCCAAATAAAGGCCAGTTGGCTTCATTTCTTTTTGGGTGTGTGTGTCCGTCTGTGGCTAGTCTTATAAGTAGAATTGCATAAGTGCCTTACTTGTTGTACATTGCAATTGTTGGATTAACTCTGCTCTGTGTCTTCCTTCCTGCTTATTGTGAATAAACCCCGTGTTAAATGTACCAGCTCGTTTTCTATGCTTTCTCTCATTAGCCAAGCATGGTTCGGGTTTGAGTTATGGTGAGGCCGATTGTGCCGTAGATTATTTGGACCGGTGCGGCTTTGGCAATTCTTTGGCAATTCCCGCTCGGTTACGCCGGATCCGAGTCGGTAACAGCGACTTGGTTCGGACAAAGCCGGCCGAGGGTGTGGCGTCCACGGTCCATTAAGCGACCCGTCGACTTCGGAGTTATCCGGAGTGGCAACCTTCAATTCCGGGTGTTGGGGGGGGGGACGGCCCAACTGCTCCATCTCGTGGTCGTTCCTCGCCCCCGAACCCGGCACCACAACAATATTAGATACAGATATGACACACACACACACACACACACACAATTTTTTTTGGAATTAAAACACCATCAACAAGACAGTCCGCACAAATTATGGGCATGGCACATTCATTATCACGGCACGGCAAGGCACGGCACGCTTTGGTTTCACTCGACCGTATCACAACTCGCACTTTGTTTCAATTAGAGTGTAATCAGAAAAAATAAAACATCATACAAGTACAGTCCGGGAGAAAAATAAATTCCTCACGAATTCTCAATCAGATAACTAAATAACACCTTAATAGGGACTACAGAACGACTACAAAACAAACCGACAACCAAGGGCAAAACGCCTCACGGAAGTTCTCCCAACACCATCTCGGTCGAATCAAAGTCTCGCATAATGGCTTAAACAAACTTACATCGGGTCCACAAGACAATAATAAATGAGATGACAAGAGAAGCAATTCGCGACAAAACGTTACCTCACGATTCAACTCCTCACAAGTCACAACACGACCGCTCAAACCACTTCCTGTGTCGTCTTCTTCACTCTTCTTCCTCTTCTTTTCTCTTCTCCAATTCTTCCTCTTCTTCTTTTCTTCTTCTCCTATTCTTCCTCTTCTTCTTCCTCTTCTTCTTCTTCTTCTTCTTCTTCTTCTTCTAATGGCTCCTCTTCTTCCTCTTCTCTTTGCATACAAGACGAGCGCTATTCAAATCGACAACAATTCAGGGTACCGGCGATAACTCGCCTACCAATGCTGGCAGACGGGACGCATAGTTTAACGTCCATCCGAGAGACAAGACACAGTGATGAATCACCCGGCCTGTGAAACACCAGGATGGCAGTTTAGAGCTGGGTCGGGATTCAAACCCAGGTTAGGCAGCTTCGATGCGAGTGTGCGTACGTCGAGATCATCGTGTCAGTCCATCGTAACGGAATTCCTCAAGGCATTGATGACTGACTGAAAGAGGAGGTGCAATTAACGACTGATAACACCCTTGAATTTGTATCCATAGCAACCACCGAGCTTGAAACAAACGTCTCGACGGGAGATCTGCACCCATCGCCGACGACGATATTCTTTGTGGGGAAAACGCTGACAAGTGCTTCACGTAAGATATTGTGGCCTTCAGCGACATATTTGTGTTTTTTAAAAAAAAAAACCTTTGCAACTGTTGATGAACTTTGGATGGAACTGAGGAACACGTGACTTGAAACAATGGACCATGAAAGATGACGTCATCGAGAGAGAGCCACACGTGGATTTAAACAGACAAACGAGAAGGGCACTCGGTGGAGCGCAGACCTGATCCACGAGAACATTTCGGGCCCAATACATTTTTTTTAAAAGCATGTTATCTATTCAGTAGTGTATCATTCTTGGCCCGAAGTCTCTCTCAATGGTGAAGAATCACTTGAAAAGATATTGGATCGGGATCTTCACCAAAATCGAAACATTTCGTCCTTGTCAAACACCAATTATAACATATCTTGGTTTTTTTGGGGGGGGGGGGGTTTGTATGCCTTGTCGAGGCTCGTATGAGAGTTAACACACAACGCACAGCAAGGGGGGAGGGCATGAGACAAGAGGGGTGGGAGTGGGGAGAACAAAACATTGGGGGAACAGAGACATTGAGAGATCTGTGGAAGGGAGAGGGATGGGGTGGGGAACACGGTGAATACAAGATGGATAATATTACAGGGAGATTCAGGAAGGAAAGCAGGGAATTTGAGGGAGGTGGGTTTGGGGTGGATTAACGGGGGTAAAAAGATCGAGGATTTGGATGGGGGATGATAAGAGGTGGTGGTGAACAGCTGTTTTGAAGGCCTGGAGGGAAGAATGGGATTGAATAGAGTGAGGGAGTTTATTCCAAAGTCGGGAAAAAAAAGAGGAATGAAAGAGTGAAGGTGAGCAGTGATTCGTGATTTTGGTAGTTTTACCAGAAGGGGGTTTTTGGCGGACCTTGAGCACCCTGAGGAAATGTGGTGGGGACAAATCGCATAGAGAGCAGGGGGGCGGGTGAGGCTGGAGAGGAGACGGTAGTGGAAAGAAAGACCACCGACCTACCTGCGGTGATTGAGTGAGAAGCCCAAAGACTCAGCCTCATCACGGGAGATGCCAATGATCCGAAATGCCTTAGTTCCACAGTGTGAAGCCGAGAAAGGTGGGAGACAGGAGCACCAGCCCAGAGGGGAGAGCAGTACTCCATCAGGCTGTGGACGAAAGCTTTGTAAGTGGTCAGGAGCTCAGGTGGGCCAAGGAAGGACTTTGCATGACGGAGGATTCCCAGTCGGCGACTGGCTTTGGAGGAGAGGTTTTAAAAGTGGTTTTCCCAGGATAGATCATGGCAGATAGTGAGACCCAGAAACTTGAAAGAAAGGACTTCTTCCAGAGGATTGTTGAGAAAGTGGATAGGGGGGGGGGGTTCTAAACGGTCCTTTTGGAGAGACATAGTGAGAGTGTGAGATTTGTCCGGATTGAAAGACATGTTCCACTTGTTGGACCAGTTTGTGATTTTACCCAAATCTGCAGTGAGCGAAGAAGCTGCTCCTTGCCGGTCTGAGGTATGACCGATGGTACGGCAGAGGGTGGAGTGATCAGCAAAGAGATAAAGAGGATTTTCCAGAGAGTCGGAGAGATCATTGATGAAAACCAGAAAAATAACAGGGCCCAGAACGCTACCTTGAGGAACTCCAGCCTGGACAGGAAGAGGGGATGAAAGAACTCCATTTAGGGCCACACGTTGACTGCGGCAGGAGAGGAACTCTGCGAGCCATGAGTGGAGATGGCCTTAGATACCATGGGAAGAGAGTTTGGTGAGTAGGGCAGGGTGCCAGACCATGTCAAAAGCACGTGATATGTCGAGGGATATGGCTCGGATTTCATGCCTGGCATTGAGGACCTCCATCCATTGTTGGGAGAGCAGAAGCAGCATATCCAGGGTAGAGTGACCTGGTCTGAAACCAAATTGATGATCGGAAATCAAGCCATTGGAGAAGAGGAAGGATTTAATGTCTGAAGTGATGATGGATTCCATCACCTTGCTGATGATTGGGAGAAGGCTGATTGGTCTGTAGTTGCAGGGATCTGTTTTGAACCTTTTTTATGCAGGGCAGTGATGTTTGCAGATTTCCAAGCAGATGGCAGATGACCTAGAACAAATGAGAGGGTGAATAGAACAAAGAGAGGGTGAGCAAGAGCAAAAGAGCAGGTTTTTTTGGACACGTGGGCTGATGCCGTCTCGACCGGTTGCAGAATCTGAGTCGAGGTTTGACAGCAAGCTCTCCACCTTGTCAGGAGAAAAGGACACAGAGTCCAGGGACAGTTGGGTGCGACTGGGTAAGGTGGGTACAGAAAGCGATGGGTTTTGGAGCCAAGATTTTGATGCAAACACCGAGTTTAGGCATTCAGCCTTTTCACGTGCAGTATCAGCAGTGCGGCCATTTGAGTAAGGGAGGAGATGGAGGGGGAACATACACCAGAAACACATTTGATTTTACGCCACCAGGATATGGAGGAGGGAGAGAGGTTTGAGAGTGCAGACTTGAGCTTAGAAATAAGTTGTTTTCTATCTCTCCTGAGGGTAGATACACACTTGTTCTGAGCTTTATGGAAGGAATTGAAATTACCCTCAGTTGGGTTTGCTTTCCATGAGGAAAAGGCAAGTTGTTTCAGGACAACTGCCGAGCCACAAGCTTTAGTGAACCAAGGGCGGGAGGAAGGGGAGGACAACTGAAGACGAGAGGGGATAAATCTGTGCATGAGGGAGAGCAAGTTTCTTTGAAAGAATTCCCAGGATGAGTTGATGTTGGAGAAAGTAGCGATGGGAGACCAGTCTAGAAGTTTGATGGCTGCTCGGAGACCCTGCCAGTCGGCTTGAGTGAAATGCCAGACTCGACGGCGCTGAGGTGGTTCTCTGATAACAGCCAGAGAGATGTCCACTTTAACAAGGACGTGGTTAGAAGAACCGATTGGAGCGAAGGAGGAACAGCAGATATTTAGAGGGAAATTTGTCAAAATCAGATCCAGAAGAGATGGAGATCCGGGTCGGGAAGTTCACCTATTGAGTCAGTCCCAATGAGTCACAGAAAGCTTTTGCTGAAGTGCCATGACAGGTGAGAGAGGTACCTACACCAAGCCAACTGGCATGATGACAATTGAAGTCACCACATATGAGGAAGAGAGAGTTTGGAAGAGAAGATAGAAGATGGTCCATGTTTTCAGATAGTGAAGTGTAGATAGAGTCATCACTGTTTGGTGGACGGTACAGTACACGTATAAACATGAGGTGGGAGTGGAGGGGGAAGCGTAGCCAGAGGTATTCCTGGGGGTGTGGGGGAATGAGGGCAGTGCATGGAGAGTGAGGAATGGAGTCTTTTATGAAGTGAGCAACTCCTCCACCAGGACGAGGCTCCGGTCTGTCATACCAGAGGAGGGAGTAACCAGGGAGAGATACCTGGGAGTCAGAGATGTCTTGGGGGAGGAAAGTTTCTGTTTGGCAGATTATGTCTGGTTTGTCAGTGGCAACCTGTATGGAAAGATCTGAAAGGTTTGAGCGAAGGCTCCAGACATTTGAGATCCACATTGTTGATGAAGAGGGAGGGGAGGAGTCTATGGGTGCAGGGGGTGGGAGGGGAGGGGAAAGGTAGGACAAGGGAGGAGGGGGGGGAGGTAAGGAGGGTTGTTGAAAGAGTGTGGGGGATTGCAGAATAGCTCGGGGAGGGGGCCGGATGAGGAGGAGAAAAGGCTCTGTGGTGCTGGGGAAGAGGGGGGACAAGAGAGGGGGAAGAAAGCAGTTGAGGATTTGAGGAGGTGGAGTGAAGAGATGGAGGTGAGAGGGCAGTGGAAGGAGGAAGCTTTGTGGATGAGAGGCGGGGCAACTTTGAGAAGGGTGAGTGAGGAGGGGGTCAATGGTGGGAGAAGGGTGAGTGGGGAGAGTTGAGGGGAGTTCTTGAGAAAGGTGAGAGGGGGACTTGGAGGGGAAGAGTGTGTTGGTTGGTTTGAGAGGGAGGGGTGAGAGGGATGAATTGGCACTGAAGTTGGAAAAAAAAGAATGGTTGAAGGAAAGTGAACATTCACAGCAAACTGGGTTTTTCTTTTTTTTAAGTTTTAGGTCAGAAATGCGATTAAAGACATTTCTTGATGGATGCAACAAAGGTGAATTCAGAGAATTGAGCGAAGAAACGATGTAACAGTTGGATTAGGCGAGGTATAAGGGAAAGGTCTAATTGAGAGCAGTCTGTTTAAATAGAAGAGTCGTGGGTATGCAGCATCGAGATCTCAAACACCACTCGAGAGGTCACTGATTGTCCGCATCGCGGAATCTGCTCAGCATCCATGTTTAGTCCTTTCCTCCACAGCAGTGAGCGGGAATTGACTGGTTTTAATCCTTTAACTGCGTTTTTCACGCTAATTCCGTAAAGAGTTCATTTTGTCATATAATCGACAGGTTGATGCCACATGTGTTTAAGTGGCCTCATTTCATGAAATTTCAGGCATTTTCGGCGAAGTTATGGACCATATGTCTTCGCACCGGGTCGCGTTCAAATAATCCCGTCGTTTGAGACCATAAAAATTGCAATGAATAGGAAAAAATGATTTTGTTCTCTCAGTCTGATGTAATTTTTTTCAGTCACAATACCCACAGTGCCATGTTGTTCATGTCCCCAAAAAAGCGTCAATAATTTTCTCCGAATTTTACGAGAATTCATGTCGGATTCCTTCTCCATTCAATATCTTCCGTATTGGAGTCGAAATTCCGCCCAAAACTGGACAAGTTTTGCAATACATTGGATTTTGTGCCCGTCACTCAATTTCGTCATTTCCGGAACGAAAACGCCCTTCCGGTGAATGTGAGAAGTGTGGGCCAATCAAGCGGTCACGTCACGTCACGTCACGTCACGTGATCGTGACGTGGCGTTTGGTTCTGATCCCGCCATTTTGGAATTTTTTTTAAGCTTGGTCGGTGCACTTTGGGTGCGAAAACTCCTCAAAAGTTGGCAAGGTGAGTCCGAATGCTTATTCAACGTCATTACACCGTACATGTCTGATTGACCATACATATGAATTTCAACAGATATTATGTACACGTGCATAACATAGAGAATGCTTTAAAATGTTAAAGTTTTTGACAATTCACGGTGTGTCTGCTTCCCGGTCTGGTCACCACGAGGCGTTGTGTTGGTTTCGTCATTACCGTCACACCATTACCGTCACACCATTACCGTCACACCATTACCGTCACACCATTACCGTCACACCATTACCGTCACACCATTACCGTCACACAAATCATCATCACTGTAACACAAATCATCATTACTGTGACACAAATCACCATTACCGTTACACCATAACCGTCACACCATTACCGTCACACCATTACCGTCACACCATTACCGTCACACCATTACCGTCACACCATTACCGTCACACCATTACCGTCACACCATTACCGTCACACCATTACCGTCACACCATTACCGTCACACCATTACCGTCACACCATTACCGTCACACCATTACCGTCACACCATTACCGTCACACCATTACCGTCACACCATTACCGTCACACAAATCATCATCACTGTAACACAAATCATCATTACCGTAACACAAATCATCACTGCAACACAAATCATCACCGTAACACAAATCATCATTACCGTGACACGAATCATCATTACCGTAAGCATCACACAAATCACCATCACCGTAACACCATCACCGTAACACCATCACCGTAACACCATCACCGTAACACCATCACCGTAACACCATCACCGTAACACCATCACCGTTACACCATCACCGTTACACCATCACCGTTACACCATCACCGTTACACCATCACCGTTACACCATCACCGTTACACCATCACCGTTACACCATCACCGTTACACCATCACCGTTACACCATCACCGTTACACCATCACCGTTACACCATCACCGTTACACCATCACCGTTACACCATCACCGTTACACCATCACCGTTACACCATCACCGTTACACCATCACCGTTACACCATCACCGTAACACCATCACCGTAACACCATCACCGTAACACCATCACCGTAACACCATTACCGTAACGTTTTAGTTTCGTTACGGCAATAATGTTTTGTGTTATGGTGATGATGATTTGTGTTACGGTAATGATGATTTGTGTTACGGTAATGATGATTTGTGTGATGGTGATTTTTGTCATGGTGATAATGATTTGTGTCACGGTAATGATGATTTGTGTCACGGTGATGATGATTTGTGTCACGGTGATGGTGATTTGTGTCACGGTGATGGTGATTTGTGTTACGGTGATGATGATTTGTTTCACGGTAATGATGATTTGTGTTGCGGTGATGATGATTTGCGTCACGGTGATGATTTGTGTTGCAGTGATGATTTGTGTTACGGTAATGATGATTTGTGTCACGGTGATGGTGATTTGTGTCACGGTGATGATTTCCGTTGCAGTGATGATGATTTGTGTGACGGTAATGATGATTTGTGTTACGTTGATGATTTGTGTCACGGTAATGATGATTTATATCACGGTAATGATGATTTATGTCACGGTGATGATGATTTGTGTTACGGTGATGATGATTTGTGTCGCAGTGATGGTGATTTCTGTTACGGTTATGATGATTTGTTTCACGGTGATGATTTGTGTCACAGTTATGATGATTGGTGTCACGGTGATGATGATTTGTGTCACGGTGATGGTGATTGGTGTCACGGTGATGGTGATTTGTGTGACGGTGATGATTTGTGGTACGGTAATGATGATTTGTGTCACGGTGATGATGATTTGTGTCACTGTAATGATTTGTGTCATGGTGATGACTATTTGTGTCACGGTGATGATGATTTGTGTGATGGTGATGATGATTTGTGTCACGGTGATGATGATTTGTGGTACGGTAATGATTATTTGCGTCACGGTAATGATTTGTTTTTCGGTCATGATGATTTGTGTCACGGTATTGATGATTTGTGTTACGGTGATGATTTGTGTTCCGGTGATTTGTGTCACGGTGATGATGATTTGTCACGGTGATGATTTTGTGTGACCTTGATGATGATGATTTGTGTCACGGTGATGATGATTTGCCACGGTGATGATTTGTGTCACGGTGATGATGATTTGCCACGGTGATGATTTGTGTCACGGTGATGATGATTTGTGTCGCAGTGATGGTGATTTCTGTTACGGTCATGATGACTTGTGTCACGGTGATGATTTGTGTCACGGTAATGGTGATTTGTGTCACGGTGATGATGATTTGTGTCACGGTAATGATTTGTTTTACGGTCATGATGATTTGTGTCGCGGTGATGATTTCTGGTACGGTAATGATGATTTGTGTCACGGTAATGATTTGTGTCACGGTATTGATGATTTGTGTTACGGTGATGATTTGTGTTCCGGTGATTTGTGTCACGGTGATGATTTGTGTGACCTTGATGATGATGATTTGTGTCACGGTGATGATGATTTGCCACGGTGATGATTTGTGTCACGGTGATGATGATTTGTGTCGCAGTGATGGTGATTTTTGTTACGGTTATGATGATTTGTGTCACGGTGATGATTTGTGGTACGGTAATGGTGATTTGTGTCACGGTGATGATGATTTGTGTCACGGTAATGATTTGTTTTACGGTCATGATGATTTGTGTCGCGGTGATGATTTCTGGTACGGTAATGATGATTTGTGTCACGGTGATGATGATTTGTGTCACGTTGATGATTTGTGTTACGGTAATGATGATTTGTTTTTCAATGATGATTTGTGTCACAGTATTGATGATTTGTGTTACGGTGATGATTTGTGTCATGGTGATGATGATTAGTGTCACGGTAATGATTTGTTTTACGGTCATGATGATCTGTGTTACGGTGATGATTTGTGTTTCGGTCATGATGATTTGTGTTTCGGTCATGATGATTTGTGTCATGGTGATGATTATTTGTGCCACTGTTGTGATTTTTGCACTTTATCTCCACGATTTCTCATCAAACATGGTGATATTGATTTCTTATTGATGACAACTTTTTCTTTATGTTTCTCACTAAACATGATGGAGATAGAATATTCTTGGCATCTTTGACGTCTCTTGAAAACATCATTGTCGGATATACAAGCCCTTTCATTTCCGTTACGGTGATGACTCGACGGACATAAAGCACTGAAATCTCGGTGAAAAATTGGCTAAATGAAAGGTAATTCAATGTTGCTTTCAAGAAATACACCTGAAATTACATACCATTTGCCACATTCGGACCTGAAAATTTTAATCTTGTTCAAAGAATTTTCTAATGTTACCACCTCCTGATTCTGTCATTTATGTGAGAATGACCCTTCCATACTTTCAAAAGCACAAGCCTTCTTTATAGAGGCTCCTTGAATGTGTTGTCACTAATTTACAGAACTAGGACACCGCCGGCCCACATGATCAGCCCTGGGATGGTTTGTTTATGTGTTCCTCGAAGGCTTGGGTCTAGACGGCTTTTTGTAGCGGGGGTTTCCGCAAATCCACGAAATGACTAATTTTGAAGGGAAGGACTTCATTAGGAGTCGAGGGGATTTGCTGGAATATCGATGAAACCGCACCTTTTAGGGGTGAAATATGTACTCTTCCGCGGAATTGACGTCATGTGCCCATCTTATTGACACCATATTTCTGCTATAAATTGTCGTGCGTGGGACGCCATGGTCATCCGTTTCGGTTAACCCGTTAAGAGTTAAAACCGCATGTTTCGATTTTAAAAAGAAATAACATTTCTGCATTAGGCTTCATCATGCGGCCAAGTTGTATAACGAAATACTGGCTGGAGATCGTGTCCGACGAAAATATACAAAATTGATTCACTTCCGAAATCAGTAAATATTTCTTTATGTTGAATTAGTAAAGATGAGTCCGTTAGCCTAGTTGGTTCTATTTTGAGATTGTGATTATATCGAGATTACGACTTCCTCATGATAATATTGTACGCTCTGAGACCCTGAGAGCCTCTGACAGGCCGCAGTGTAAAGTAGGACTTGTAAACGTGCTATGTCTTTTCATTGATGAATGCATTTTATGGATAATAAAGGCTTATTTTGCATTATATATATTTGAAGACTATTAGTTTTTTTTGAGTTGCTCCTAAAGTACGTTTGTCATTTGTTGACATGCGTCAAATGTCTTTGGTATACCTTCAAATCCAATTCTATATCGCATGTTCTTATTCATTCTCTTATGGGTGTCTGGGCTCAAATGACTAAACATGGATAGCTGGCTGGCTGGTGAGGACAAATCAGTAACGTGCAGGGAAGCTGGTGGAGTCTCTAGTGGTGTTGTAGAGCTTGGTGGTATGCAGGTAGAAAGGTAGTTTTTTATTTTTTTATTTTATTTTATTTTATTTTGCTTTGGATTTAAGACAAGAAACAGTGTTTAGATTGGGAGGGATGGGGGACGTTGGGAAAGTGGGGAAAATAGGAATTGAAGGTAATACGGAGAGAATACAAAATATTCAAAAATAATTAACATAAAAAAATAAATGTCTGTTCACAGACAAACAAACAAACAGGCAGTAAAGCATCATGCAGAGGACGATACTTGTGAAATCATGAAAACAAATTTGACCATAAAAACAATTGGTGGTTGAATTCAGTGACATGATATGCAAATCCTGTTCAAATTTCAAGTCAATCGGATAAAAATTGAGGATTTTAGAAATATCACCTGAGTTCTTGACCTTTGGTCTATGTTGACCTTTTGGTCTCTGTTGACCTCAAAAATGCTTCGTGGGTGAATTTGGTGATCTGATACACAAATCCTGTTCAAATTTCAAAGCAATCTGATGAAAATTGAGGATTTTAGTCTGGCGGCCATTTTAGTTGTAAAAAAAACTTGATGTTGAACATGTCCTCAACTATTTCTTGGACATGTATTTACTGATGTTATTTAAACTTTGCACACAGATAAAGAATGATGGCTTACATGAGCATGCCATTTTTTTTCCTCGATCAGATCCAATATGGCCGACTGGCAGCCATTTTGTTACTTAAATGTGTCCCCAACCATTTCTCAGACACTCATGGTCCGATTTTGTTCAAACTTGGCACAGGCACATTACACGATGGTGCACATGTGCATCTCAATTTATTTTGTGATCTGATCAAAGATGGCCAACTTTTAGACTGGCGGCCATTTTAGTGCACATAAATATGGGCTGGCGCTTTAACTCCATACAGCAAGATTACTAAAATAACGGGGGCTGTGACATGTTATGTCTTTTTTACTTGTTCTGATCTTCTGATGTTGACTGAACACATGTTACAATAATGTGGTAGAGCAGATTAAAGGGCAATTGGCCCAGGGGTATGAAAATGTATACAAATCAAAGAAAAGGCTTCACACAGACACAACTTGCTCTTATGTGTATAGAATGATTGTGAAGAAAATGACTTGGTTAATTATGCGACAGTTATATCCTAATGAGTGTCAGCACAAGCATTTGTAAACCCCAACTAGCATCAACCAGATTCATGTGTAGAGTTAGATTCCCTCTCACCCTTTATCTGAGGGTCGTCTCCTCCCATTTCCCATTCGTTTTTAGATCGCCTGTACTTTCGTCCGGTGAGCTTATTCAAATCAGCAGTGTCCGTATGAGAGTGAGTGAGTGAGTCTGTGAGTCTGTCTGTCCATCCGTAAACACTTCAATCATTATCGCTTGAACCAAACACACAATTTTGATTAAAGTTTGCCACAAGCTTCATAACTAATGCTAAACGAATGTGTATTGACCTCATCAAAATCTGCACTCATTAAGGGGGTATGTCACGTGGTGGTTTGACCCCCCCCCCAAAAAAAAAACATAGGTGTTTACTCTCTTCTCTGAAACTACAGACACAATTTTGATGAAACTTGACCACAACCTTCATCACCCGTGATGTACCAAAGTTTGTTCACGGCATATAAAATATCAGGGTCTGAGGTGGTCTAAGGGGGAGTTTGAGTGACTGTTGCTCCTGATCCAGGTGAGTTTCAGGACACGTGTCCGATTTATTTTCCAGGGGCCCGTTGGTCAATCGGACGAAATTTTCATTGGTCTTCATGGCCTTGGACGTTTTTGCTAGTCTGAACAAAAACAATTGCTTTCCTCGCCTGGAAGCCTTGGAACCATAATAATAATAATAATAATAATAATAATAATAATAATAATAATTAGAGGTCTTTTGGGTCTTCAGGGTCTTAAAGGGTCGTCTAAGGTCGAAGGGGTCTCAGCAGTCTAACACTCTATAGGGTCAAAAGGTGCATTCCAATAGTACGTAATTAATTAATAGATGCACGTAATTAATTGAGACACACACACACACACACACACACACACTAACACATACGTTGGGTCACCTCATCAAGATCGGGCAATTTCATGCTAGAGTAAACCATCACGAAGATTGATGTTTGAAGTTGTAGCAAAAATTAACCCAGGAGTTCACCACGGTAATGTTGGGCCAAATGGCCTCATTTCCTTGCTGGAGACAGTTTCAATCTCAGTCTCATGTTGTCGTTTTTAAAAAAATGTTTTTTGAAGTAAAATAGACTTTAAAGGTTACAGAAAAAACTGTTTGAGGTGGTGAAATTGACCGACATGCCTCCACCCATATTATTACATCATCATGCATACTTGTACCAAGTTTGATTTAAATCCTTTCAGCTGTTCTCAAGTATCACATTTTTTACCCGACATGACCTCGAACCTTTGACCTCATGAAGCAGACATCTCATCAATTAACCCTCATGTTGTAATATATACTTATACCGAGTTTGGTAAAAAAAAAAATCCCATCACTGGTTCACAAGTTAGTGCGGTAACAGAATTGTTACCTAACATGACCTCTGACCTTTGACCTCTTGACCCCATAATCTAATCAGTTCATCTTTGCATCATTACACATACTTGTACCGAGTTTGACTTGGATCCCTTCAGCCTTTCTTAAGTTGTCGCAGTAACGAAAACCTATTACGGATGCACAGACGGATGGACAACTCGACAACACAATGCCCCCAGCGACTTCGTCAGCAGAGGCATAAAAATTTGGAAGTTTACCTCCGTTGATGCAGTATCTTTCACACCACCTTATCTATCACATTACAAGAGTTCTTCGTGCTTGTTGTTTGTGTCCTTTATGACATGGCTAAAAACAGTAAGTTTCTTGTTTGGAATGATTTTCAATTTTGTTTGACTGCCAGACAGGCAGACAGCAAAAATTTTTTTTTTTTAAATCTCACTCCTCTGCACACATGCGATCGGAACAAATTCAGAGCGGAATTGAGCTGCTACAGTGACAATTGTTGGGTTTCTTCTCAATGTCTTAGAACTTACGCAAAGGGTGGCCATTTGTCCAGTTTTATAGAGGACAGTCCGGTTTTCGGCTACTCTGTCCTCTATTGATGCGAAACCGGACGCCTACATGTCCTCCATTCACCTCTTGAGCCACCCAACCTTTCCACCCACAATTTAACTTTAGATTGCTGGTCTCAATTGGTTAATATATCTGTCATTTAATTTTTCCCGCGTTTGTATTGGTCCTACGAATCGCAACAAAGATCCACATTTCCTAATGGCGTCTTTATGCTACGGCTGTTGTTTAACGCCATCAAACATTTGTCTGTCCGAAGAATTCGATGTGTTCTCCTTAAATGAAAGACTTCCAGATGAATGAGGAGGAGGAGGAGGAGGAGGAGGAGGAGGAGGAGGAGGAGATTGGGACCACACTCAGGGCAGAGCATTGTTGCTGCTAAAGCAGTCTCCTTGGCTATTGGGCACAATCCTGGACGGGTCGCCACTCTGGCACAGTATACCAGCATGCTGACACTCATTTTGCCGACCTCGGAAGGATGACAGGCCGAGTTAACCCCACCTGGTATTAATATAACAGCTGAGCTTGATTTGAACTCCGGACACGAGGATCCAAAGCCTGCCACCCTAACCATTAAGCCAATACCAGGCATATGAATGAGGAGAGGTAAACTAAACTTTTCAACAAAGCCCAGATACACTTCGAGCATGAAGATGATCATCTCCTACATATTCTCAATACCATGCAGCAATGCTCACACAGCATGGGTTTTTTTTCTTCTTCTCCATGATGACCACCGCTTGGAGAAACCACAGGAACAACCTGGAAGTGGGCAGTGTGAAAGCAGAGCTCCAGATCTGCATCAATTTTTCAGAAGAATGCAGAGTCATGCACATTCACTTCCTGGGGAACAAAAATCTTCTGAATGATTGATTCCAGGGAAGAACAGAAATATAAACACTGTGGATCCTACAATTGTGAGTACACTTTTAACATTTTGGTCATCTTTACAACTGTGCTTTTTATGAATTGGCACTAAATTTAGCAATAAATAAATAAATATGTATACCGAGACATATACATCACTTTTCACGAAATGCAACTCTCCTCGATTATTGCGGTCCCACGATTGGCCACTCTATACGAATCATCAAGCGGTGCGTCGAGCGGTTTAAGGGGAAAAAAGCAGCTTTTAGGCCATTTTTGTTTTCCTTCTGAGAACATCACAAGCCTAGCCTAATAAAATGATTGTTCGAGCACTTTGTTTTCACCTACGTACCGGAAACATTTCTCAAGGGGCCGAGTTGAGATGTATTCTCGGATGTCCCATTGAATGAGAGGAAAAAACAAAGGCCATCGGTAAACATATCTGGACATCCGGGAAACGTCTCCCAATCCTTCTTGTCGAGCCCAGCAACTTGTAGAAAGTTTCCACAACAAGGCACTAAAGTGAGTTTATTCATGGTAATAATAATCAATCCAACATTTATCGAATCTCTTATTCTATTGGAAGTGGTCGTTACGTTACATGCACATTATCATGGTTACAAAGACAGAATACAATGAGTTTGGATGAATTTAAATTTGGTACTTTAGTTAAATATGACCCTCATGGTAGCCATGCCTACTCCTAACTTGGGCTATAATTACCTGTCTCACACCTGTGCACGCTTACTTGCAGCTTCCTGCACGCAGAACCTCACAGATCAGATTCTCGTACAGTACATCCAACATCTCAACCCCTCGGTCCCACCCTCCATCCAGTCTCTGCACCGTCTCTTTGCAGCAACGATGGAGGCATCTCCAGCAGGTAAGCCAATTCCTTCTCTTGAACCTTGGATATATAATGTTAATGTAATAATTTGCCAGTTTGTGTGTAATTTTGTATTTCAGGCAGGTTTGAATGTGTATATGTACCACGCAAAATGACTATCAAAGGTGTTTACTGACGACCACTTTTGTGCCGTACAATCACACAAATCGTCTGTGTGCGTAAGCCGTGACTACTGGTCCAAAAGCGAAGGATGGTACCCAATCGGCTCAAACGTATTGCTGAGAACAACCGTGGCACAAACTCACCTGTACAGGTGCTGAAGAGGCAGACTCTGGGAGTGGTTATGGTCGGCTTCATGCAGTGTTTGCTGAAAATGCACAAAAGAGTGAAATAATACAACAAGCCAAACAACATGCTATAACGTGATCCCCTCGGCCCTCCAGAGTAATCCAGTGAACTTGATCTCAGTCCCTGAGGCAACCTGCAAGGTGTATTTGTGTGAGCTGTGACGTCACGTGATTATTGCTTCGATAATATTTCTAACTATTGCTTCGAATATTCCATGTCGACATGTAATTAATTTTTTTTTTTAACAAAATAAACACGATGTAGCATGTATGCCATTAAAGATTAATTTATGGTCTTTTTGATGGTCTAATAGGCAGCGCCGAGGACGTCACTCACCTGCTATTGTAATCAATGTGCTAAATTGAGGCTTCTTCATATCGGCGTTAAAGGAAGCTTCAGGATCATTCCCTTTGGAGGTTTAACCTGGAGGTTACCGAGCCATGATGTCATGAAGGAGCTGCACTCCTACAGGGACACCTCGGTCAACAGGAGAGATGTGGGGTGTGCTCACCTGTTTAGTTTGCCTCTTTCCCTATGGCTCATGATGCTGTGGGTTCCCAGGTCAAAATCCCATAATTCTGTGTTGATTTGTCCACCGTCTTGTAATGCCAACGCATGTCAAAGTACACTGATGTATCCAGTCAGTTGGGCTTGTTGGGACGTTGGGTGTCAAAAGACCATGGTCTTGATGCCAGAGAGACTGCTACTCAAGCTGAGATTGGCCATTAAAGTCATTGGGTTGGCCTGTTCATGTGATGCAGGAAGCCTCGGTTCAAATCCCAGATGTTTCTCCATTAGACAGGACTGTATACTTGAGAAAGGAGCAGATCATGAGAGGATCTCATTGAGATGTTTAGGATAATGAGAGGAATCGACAAAATAAGTGCAGTAAGAGTTTTTCTGAACTTGCGTATGGATGGATGAATGTATACATGTGTTCTGGTTGTGATGTCTGAAGGAGGGTCTCATCGAAGAGTCAGTTTGTGCATTCTTCACCCAACAAACACCTTCACCCAACAGAAATTGACTTAGTTAAATTACTCACCTGTGGATATATATATATATATATATATATATATATATATATATATATATATATATATATATATATATATATATATATTGTTGTGGTTACCAAATTCGCAAACCACCATTCAGGTCCCTTAGGTGAGATATCTCGGTAAGTATATGTGTAGTTAGGCCCAAACCCGTTGTCTAGTGGGAATACATGTCATTTATGCGTGCTGCGACTCTTCAGGATAGCCGTTTTTCTTTTACTATCTTTATTTTGGACCAACCGCCATGATTACCACCACCAACCACAACATCAACCACCCACCACGGCGCCGCTTCACGTCACACCTCGCAACCGTCGCATCGCCACCGTTCTTGCGCCGCCTGTGGGTACCGGTGTTGAACTCGTGCAGGGCGCGCGCCGAACAGCGTGTACAAAACCACGGATTTTCAGCTCCGAAAACGGATCAAAAACGACACACGCCCACTTTTGTTCCGTCCAATCGGTGAGCGAGGGGCGATTTGGCCCCGCCTCCAGGGCGTTGGAGGGCGGTCGCTATATGCAAATTTATGGATCAAAAAGCATTCACGCCCACTTTTTCTCAGGCCAATGGGGAGCGAGGTGAAAGGTCGAAGGCAGGGGGTCAAAAGCGAAGCCACGGGGCTTATATAAACGACCGCGTTCGTCAGTGGAGAGAGTTAAGACTTCGCAGTCGGTGGAGTTGGGAGGAAGAAGAAGCAAGAAGGAGTTGGTCGTCGTCGTGTGCGTTGGAGTCGGAGCGAAGGGGACGAAGCTGTGGAGAGGCGGCGAGGGCAGACGAGGGGGTGCTCGCGTCGTGCCGGGAGCTGCACACCAGGGAGGCCGACGGCGCGACCTGGCCGAGGTGGAGACGCTCGTCGCGGGACTCGAGGCAGAGTAGAAATCCTCTATACCCCGAGCATCAGCAACCCCCTCCTGTTTCCCCCCGCGCTGAGATAGTGCGACCAAGGGGGCCCCTTTCCCACCCCCTACCAGACACTGCCCGCGAGGCCCGCGGAGTTGAGGCACCATCGCCGCTCCGCGTCTCATCACCAGACGGGTAGGCCCGACCCGGTCTCGGCCTCAGGCCCGCCTCATCCTTGAGGGTATTCTTTTTCTTGGTTTTGGATATGTGTTGTCGGCGCAGTCTGTGAAGTAAAATTGTATAAGTGTTGCCGTGTGCTCGCGTAATCGGTATTAGATCTGCATTGTCGCATTTGCTTTTTGTGTAAAATTGCATTGTGTTTCTCTTCTTTTCTATGTGCTTTTGGTGGAATTGTATATGTGCGCTTTCCGTTCATCGCGAATAAATGTGCTTTGTGTTGAACTGTTTCCTGCTTCGCTTCGTCATTTCTTTCATTGAATCCTCATCTTGCTTCACGTAAAGGGTTGGTAGTGGGCTGAATACGCCCGATAATTAATCGAACCGTCGAGGCCGACGATAACACCGCTCGGTTTCCCGATAGTACGGAACGGGTCGCTTAAGTGGCCCGTGTCCGAAGTCGACCTGCGGCGAGGTGCGATCGCCCGGTCTACCCTCCGTGTGGGTACTTAGGTAGGTCGAATTTGGCGAGCAACCCTATCCCACGCGGGGGCTGATTGGCTCGATCGCGGTGAGACCGAAAGGTCCACCCGTGACTGGTTCCCGGCGTTAGTCCGAGAGGGTCACGACTGGATTGTCCGTCCGGTGGGTGACGTGCCGCGATTCGAGTTACGTGGCCGTCAGCACGCCGGCGGGCGCGAATCCGTAACACTGGTGTCAGGTCGTGCGATACAAATCCATCGCCCTCCTCGCGGCACTGGTATCGGAGAACAGGAAAACGGGCTCTCCTGTCTCCAGCTAAATTCACGGGAATCGGTCCAGGGGTGAGAGAAGCGACCCCCGATTCCCTCCAAATTACGAGCGATTCAAATTAACCCTTTAAGAGAAGCAAGATGGCGTCTCAAGGCGAGCGGGAGCCGGGGGTATTAGAAATGGATGTAGAATGTGTAGAATCCATGGTCCAGGATGGAATCCCCGAGCAGGAAATGTTGATTGTGCAGGAACACGGACTCGCCCAACTGAACCCAGAGCCCGAAATGGGTGCGGCAGCGGCCGCGGTGTATGACACCTCCCCCCCCTCTCCACCAAAACCCTTCCCCAACCCTTGCCGAAACGGCTCAGCTGAGTGCATCCGACATGGCCCAGCTATGCGCCATGCTGGCGGCAATGACAGCAAGGATGGATGCAAATACAAATGAAATGAAAAACGAAATGAAAGGCATGAACGAAAAGATGGATGCGAATACACAAAAGATGGATGCGAATACACAAAAGATGGATGCGAATACACAACAAATGAACGAAAAGATGGATGCAAACGCAAATGAATTTATAAACGAAATGAAAAGCATGGGCAAGCAAATGAAAAAAGAAATGAAAGAACTACGGGGTGAGACGCAGAACATGGGCCGATGCCTGCAGGCGGGCATGAAGGCCGTGACCAGGGAGCTGGGAATGGCGACTCCACGTGTGGGAGCAAACGAGCTGGAAGGGGGTGCAACGGCTGACAGGCCCGCGGTGGAGGCGGGTAAAAAAATAATTCGGGGGGGCGTGTTGGGCGAGGGTCGTGACAGAGGAATCGACGGTGACCAAAAGGGAAAAATTAAATGGGGAGACCAAAACGTGTGAGACGAGACACGAGGTGACGACGACAGAAACTTATAAATGTATGGAGACACGGGAGACAGAAAAAATAGAGGAGAGACAACACGATGAAGACGGGGTAAGTGACGCACACACACACACGGAGGTAGTGGAGGATAATGGGGGTGAGCTGGCGGACTGGGTAGGGACCCAGTGCGAGCACCTGGATGGCCTCCTCCAGGAACGAGGGGAGGGAGTATGCCCCCTTGAGGCGAGTCACGACCAGGTGAGTTCGGTCGTGCTTCGCGAGGTTGAGGGGACGAGTGCTGTGGACAGGTACACGGAGAGCTTGGGGGGTATAGAGGCCCCGGAGACCCTTGTGGGGACACGAATCCCCAGTGTGGTTGTCCCTGTGTGTGTGGTGCAAGGTGTGAGTGCGTCCCCGTGTGTGGAGGCGACCCCGTGTGTGAGTGGTGTGGTGGCGATGGTGCCAGAGTGCGTGCTTCCCAGCACGCCGGGTGTGGATGGGGCACCGTGTGTGAGTGAGGCCGTGTGTGTGGATGAAACGGCCAGTGTGGATGAGGAACCGCGGTTGAGTGCCCCCGCGTGTGTGAGTGAGGCACGGAGTGTGGATGAGGCACCGCGGGTGAGTGCCCCCGCGTGTATAAGTAGTATGGTTTGTGTGAGTAGTGAGGCACGCGTGAGTGAACGGCCGAGTGCAAGGGAAACCGTGTGTGTGAGAGAGCGGTATGTGAGGGAGATGTCGGTTGGCATGCGGGAGCACGCAGCCGCGTCTCCCGGTGTGAATTTAATGGTGTGGAGTGTGAGCGTCGTAACACGCAGGTGTGCGTGGGTTGAATGGCGACGACGGCGACATGTAAGGAAAGAAAGCCGGGTAGCGGCTGTAGTTGTTTCGGGGACCGTGCCGGGTTCACCCAGCAGTGAGCACGAGGCCCGTGCTGTGCAACGCACGAGACCCCCACGTGCTCGCTTGCGAGAGTGAAGTCCCGGTCCGGAAACGCACGCGGTGGATTTGCCGATCCCGCGGACGGACAAAGTTTAGGCAGGATTACGGATTTGGACCGGACGGGTTCTCCACGCGATCGTGTGTGTTAAGCTCCAACGGGCAAAGCACATGTGTTCGCGTGGGGAACCCCTCGAGACGTGGGGCTTGTGTTTTTTTATGCGCACGGTGACGCCATGGCTGCACGTGGGGTTGGAATCCGGCAGGAGGGGTATCTCTGCCGGATGGTACCGTCCAAGGAGGGACGAGGAACACGTGCAGCTGCATGACGTCACGGGCAGGTGCAAAGTGCGCGAGTTGCCGCGCTGGTGATGCGCATGAAAAAAAAAAAAAAAAAGCAAGCCTCACTTTCGGGTGCACAGGATTCCTGGGCAAGGGGTGGAAGACCCCCTTACCTGGGCACAGGATGGAAACTAGTTAGGGGGAAGGGTTAGCTTAGTTAGACCGACTTCATGGGGCAGGGGTAAGTCCTCATGGAGTCCGTGGAATGGATTAGGTAGAGGGATTTAGTGAGCTTTAGGTTGGGAAATAAAATGGGATTATTTCGAGAACAGTGACAGACAGTGAATGTGTAGAGGGGACGTAGCTTAGCCACGTAGTGTTAAAAGGAACGTGCTGTAGTTTAAGGGACGACGTGGGAGCACGAGTTAGTTAGGGGAGGTAGTTAGAAGGATGGCAGAGTTCAGTGATGTGTGTGTTGAAGAGTTGGTGAGTTATGAGGTGAAGACATGGTGAGTGAGTGAGGCCAGCGGGTCTGTGTGTATGGAGTGAATGGGGAATGCATGGTGCGATGAGTAATTGGGGGGAGGAGTGACTCCCGCCCAAGGGACCCCGGGGTCAGAGTAAAGTGAGTTAGGGGGTTAGTCAAATTGAAAAATGGAGGTCGTTTTGTTGTTGGTGGGAAAGTAGGCTCGAGACCCATTTGGAGGGGTGCAGGAGCCCTGTTGACGGGCTTGGGAGCGTGGCTGCGAAAGGTGAGTATCGCTGAGTGGGTACCCTGGGCACCAGGCTAGTCGGCCGCGGTAGGCCAAGGGCCCATGGGGGGCCGGGATAGCGTAGTGGGCACGGGTGCGTCTGCTTGGTGCGGGGGCCCGGGGCGCCATTAGCCGCGTGGGCAGTGTTGTGGGCAAGGGTGACCCTCGGAAAGGGGCCTGGGAAGCCAGCCTGCCACGTGTGCGTTTCAGGGAAGGTGCCATGGGGGGCACTCCCCGGTGTTAGGGAGCTGGTAGGCTCGGAGGCAGTGTAGTGCCCGGGGGTGCCATAGCGGGAGATTCGGCAGAGGGTCGTGCCTGCCAAAGGGAGCCACGTGTCCCAGCCAGGAGACCGTGTGAGGGCACGGAGCGAAAATTGGGGGGCGAGGCCCGAAATTGTGAGGACACCAACACAGGCGACGGGAATCTGGGTTGTTAGAACCAATAGTTTAAGCGAGAGGCGCTTGTTGAAAGCCCCGGGGTAGTTTAACAGTTAAATGGTTAGGGTAGATTAGGAGATGTACCCCTCCGCACCATCCATCCCCTCGCTGTCGTTGTGGGCCGCTGGACCCACTTTGGTTATAGATCGCCGAACTCTGGGGAGGCCATTCTGAGGCTTCGTTGGGCCTCGACACAGGACGTTAGCTCTCCCTTATTCCCCTCCGGGAAGGGAACGTAGGGGTTGGGAGTAGGCTTGGTGACAGGATAGGTTAGCTGAACAAGGACGATAAAGGGGGTTATGGGACTATTTATAGTGGGGGAGTAAAAATAAAAACAACAAAAAAAAACAAGTTGGGGCTAAATTGGGGTTTGACAAATTAAGGGAGTGGGTATGTACAGTGACAGGCAAAGGCGATAGGTTGGGAGGGAGACAGGTAGGTAGGTCCGAGCCCGCCCTCCAAGTGGCCAGCACCACCGCACTCCCTCCACCAACCTCCACTGAACGGCAAGAGCTGGCCAACTTCATTGGCTGGCCGTGTTTTGCTTCAAGGCGGAGGCCGGCCAACTTTATCGGCAGCTGTTGTTTTGCTGCAAGGCCTGTGCCATCGGCTGGCCGTGTTTGCTTCAAGGCCTGTGCCGGCCACTTCATCTGCTGGCTGTTTTTCTTCAAGGCCTGTGCCGGCCAGTTCATCTGCCGGCTGTGTTTGCCTGCAGCGGCCTTATTCTGCGGGCTGTGTTTGCCTGCTACCTTTGCCATGCCATGCCCACTGCCCACGTTCACCAGCCCCGTTCAATTTTTGCTTTGCCCCCCCCTGTTCATTTCCATGTGCGCCAGGATCCGCAAGGCAACAGTTTGCAAGCTGCAAGAACTGCCCTGTTGGCAGCTACAACACGGGCCTGCAGTGGCGGCCCGTGCACCGTGTTTGTGTCCATGCATCCATTCGTTATGTTCATTGCGTGTGCCACTTGAGCTGGCACGGAGACTGCGTTTGTGCAGCCCATGCACCGTTGTGGTTCACTGCGTTCAGTTCAAAAGGGAAGGCCTTGGACTGCGTGTGAGCAGCCAGCCACGTTCCCTGTCACCTGCATTGTTTTCAGCCAGAGACTGCATGCGAGCAGCCTGGCTCCCTGCTAACTGCTTTTCTTTTGCAGAGTTCAGTGATCCTGGGCCATGGTTTAGTGTAAAATTTGTAAGTTAAGGTTAAGATGTACTGTAAATATGAGTGCGCCCCCGGCATGTCTGTCCTAGCGCCGGCAATTTTATTTAAGTCGTCCGTGTGAGTGAGTTTGTTTAGGTAGTTACGCAGCCCTCAGGTTATTTATTTTGGGGACACGAATACCAGGAATGTCGCACTCAGGGATCCGTAGGTAAAATGTACTAGGGGAAAACTACACATGATGGCACACGAAAATTTGACGACTCAGGACGAGTCTGTAAAAAGGGGAGGGGGTAGTGTTGTGGTTACCAAATTCGCAAACCACCATTCAGGTCCCTTAGGTGAGATATCTCGGTAAGTATATGTGTAGTTAGGCCCAAACCCGTTGTCTAGTGGGAATACATGTCATTTATGCGTGCTGCGACTCTTCAGGATAGCCGTTTTTCTTTTACTATCTTTATTTTGGACCAACCGCCATGATTACCACCACCAACCACAACATCAACCACCCACCGCGGCGCCGCTTCACGTCACACCTCGCAACCGTCGCATCGCCACCGTTCTTGCGCCGCCTGTGGGTACCGGTGTTGGACTCGTGCAGGGCGTGCGCCGAACAGCGTGTACAAAACCATGGATTTTCAGCTCCGAAAACGGATCAAAAACGACACACGCCCACTTTTGTTCCGTCCAATCGGTGAGCGAGGGGCGATTTGGCCCCGCCTCCAGGGCGTTGGAGGGCGGTCGCTATATGCAAATTTATGGATCAAAAAGCATTCACGCCCACTTTTTCTCAGGCCAATGGGGAGCGAGGTGAAAGGTCGAAGGCAGGGGGTCAAAAGCGAAGCCACGGGGCTTATATAAGCGACCGCGTTCGTCAGTGGAGAGAGTTAAGACTTCGCAGTCGGTGGAGTTGGGAAGAAGAAGCAAGAAGGAGTTGGTCGTCGTCGTGTGCGTTGGAGTCGGAGCGAAGGGGACGAAGCTGTGGAGAGGCGGCGAGGGCAGACGAGGGGGTGCTCGCGTCTTGCCGGGAGCTGCACACCAGGGAGGCCGACGGCGCGACCTGGCCGAGGTGGAGACGCTCGTCGCGGGACTCGAGGCAGAGTAGAAATCCTCTATACCCCGAGCATCAGCAACCCCCTCCTGTTTCCCCCCGCGCTGAGATAGTGCGACCAAGGGGGCCCCTTTCCCACCCCCTACCAGACACTGCCCGCGAGGCCCGCGGAGTTGAGGCACCATCGCCGCTCCGCGTCTCATCACCAGACGGGTAGGCCCGACCCGGTCTCGGCCTCAGGCCCGCCTCATCCTTGAGGGTATTCTTTTTCTTGGTTTTGGATATGTGTTGTCGGCGCCGTCTGTGAAGTAAAATTGTATAAGTGTTGCCGTGTGCTCGCGTAATCGGTATTAGATCTGCATTGTCGCATTTGCTTTTTGTGTAAAATTGCATTGTGTTTCTCTTCTTTTCTATGTGCTTTTGGTGGAATTGTATATGTGCGCTTTCCGTTCATCGCGAATAAATGTGCTTTGTGTTGAACTGTTTCCCGCTTCGCTTCGTCATTTCTTTCATTGAATCCTCATCTTGCTTCACGTAAAGGGTTGGTAGTGGGCTGAATACGCCCGATAATTAATCGAACCGTCGAGGCCGACGATAACACCACTCGGTTATCCCGATAGTACGGAACGGGTCGCTTAAGTGGCCCGTGTCCGAAGTCGACCTGCGGCGAGGTGCGATCGCCCGGTCTACCCTCCGTGTGGGTACTTAGGTAGGTCGAATTTGGCGAGCAACCCTATCCCACGCGGGGGCTGATTGGCTCGATCGCGGTGAGACCGAAAGGTCCACCCGTGACTGGTTCCCGGCGTTAGTCCGAGAGGGTCACGACTGGATTGTCCGTCCGGTGGGCGACGTGCCGCGATTCGAGTTACGTGGCCGTCAGCACGCCGGCGGGCGCGAATCCGTAACAATATATATATATATATATATATATATATATATATATATATATATATATATATATATATATATATGTATGTATATACAGTAGATATTTTAAACTAACATCTCTCACTTTTACCTATAAAAATTACTAACGTCTCACCTCGAGCGAGCGTTATAGCTGTGAAAACAACTGGAATGGTCGTGCAATCAACCCAAATTCAGATGTATACATGTCGTAAAAATTTTGGACGGCATAAATTCACCTTATACTGAGTGGAAAGAAAATGGTGAATGGTGCTAAACACTGCTGTTGCTTGTGCTCCCTTTCAGTGACGAACGTGACGTGACGTCACTTCCATGAACGTGAGGTCACTTTCTCTGTGACAGAGAAATAAATACACAGCACTTTTACATATTTAGAGGTATATATTATATACTAGGAAATAACACCCGTCGCTTTGCTGCCAGGAACATGAAAAGGGAGAGGGAGCAAAAGAGGGGAAAGGGAAGGAGAGAGGGGTGGGGGAGAGAGAGCGGGTAGAGAGGAGAGAGTAAGGACGAGGACCGAGGAGGGGTGGGGGGATCGAGGATGGCTGGGAGAAGGAAAGACGGTTTGAGGTGAGAGGAAGGGAATCCAGACGTGCGGTAGAGCGTTAATTACCGCCTGGACACCACCACCCAGACGTCTCTCAAGACAAACACCATCCGGATATGTAGAGAGAGAGAGAGATAGAGATAGAGATAGAGATAGAGATAGAGATAGAGATAGAGATAGAGATAGAGATAGAGAGAGAGATAGAGATAGAGATAGAGATAGAGATAGAGATAGAGATATGTGCTTTATGAACAACACACACACACACACACACACACACACACACACACACACACACACACACACACACACACACACACACACACACACACACACACACATGGTTGATATCGCCAACACCCCAAAAACCATGAGTAGCTTCACCGAAAAACAACGTTGCACATTTAAAGACATTTCAGGGATATCTTCACAAACATTATTCTTTACTAGTACGTGCCCATAAATAAAAAATAATAATAATAAATAAATAAACCACACAGGCCGTTTCTTCGCTCTCACGTGCCCGTACGTGCGTGACCCGGAAGTTCGATATTATCCGCAGTTACGATTATTCGCAATTTATTTTTAATACCCAATTATTCAATTAGCGCCAACGTATTTTACCTTTTCGCAATGTTGTGGCAAGGAAAAACAAAAAGAGAAGAGAGAGAAAAAATTTACTTCCTGGTTCGGAGCATACCAGCAATCTGATGTTCCCGAAATTTATACACCGTCTAATATGAAAACGATCATAACTTGGGCCATTGTGTTTATCTATAAATGCGCATAAGAAATCGAGAAATTATTAGAATACACGAAGTCATCACTCTCCGGAAGCCTGTACGTTGTAACCCGTAATGGGGAACGTGGCTGTGCTTCCCTTCCCCATCGGCCACGCCCACGCAACAACGTGTCTTCCCATTGGTTTGGTAAATAAATGGCCATAACTTGGGAAGCACTTGTCCGATTAATATCAAACCTTGAAAAAGCACATCCTCAGGTCCCGAGCAATATACCTGGCAAGTTTCAATTAGATCGGACCAGAGGTTGTCGAGAAACAGCGGTCACACACACAGAGATTGCTGGAATTATAGATAGATAAACAGCTGTGTGTGACGGGTGGAAAAAAAAAATTCTCTCGGTAATTTAGAAAATACGTTAATATGGCAAACGGCTTGGAAATCAGGTCTTATTTCACAACAACTCACTCAGGGCGATGGAGCACGAACCACTCTCTCAGGGCGATGGAGCACGAACCACTCACTCAGGGCGATGGAGCACGAACCACTCACTCAGGATGATGGAGCACGAACCACTCACTCAGGGTGATGGAGCACGAACCACTCACTCAGGGTGATGGAGCACGAACCAATCACTCAGGGTGATGGAGCACGAACCACTCACTCAGGGTGATGGAGCACGAACCACTCACTCAGGGTGATGGAGCACGAACCACTCACTCAGGGTGATGGAGCACGAACCACTCACTCAGGGTGATGGAGCACGAACCACTCACTCAGGGTGATGGAGCACGAACCACTCACTCAGGGTGATGGAGCACGAACCACTCGCTCAGGGTGATGGAGCACGAACCACTCGCTCAGGGTGATGGAGCACGAACCACTCGCTCAGGGTGATGGAGCACAAACCACTCGCTCAAGGTGATGGACCACAAACCACTCGCTCAGGGTGATGGCACAGGAACCACTCTCTCAGGGTGATGGAGCACGAGCCACTCTCTCAGGGTGACGGAGCATGAATCACTTGCTCAGGGTGCCGGAGCACGAACCACTCGCTCAGGGTGCCGGAGCACGAACCACTCACTCAGGGTGATGGCACATGAACCACTCACTCAGGGTGATGGCACATGAACCACTCTCTCAGGGTGATGGAGCACGAACCACTCGCTCAGGGTGATGGAGCATAAACCACTCGCTCAGGGTGATGGAGCATAAACCACTCGCTCAGGGTGATGGAGTATGAGCACTCGCTCAGGCTGATGTGGCATGAACCACACGCTCAGGCTGATGTGGCATGAACCACTCGCTCAGGGTGACAAAGCATGAACCACTCGCTCAGGGTGCCGGAGCACAAACCACTCGCTCAGGGTGCCGGAGCACGAACCACTCGCTCAGGGTGCCGGAGCACGAACCACTCGCTCAGGGTGCCGGAGCACGAACCACTCGCTCAGGGTGCCGGAGCACGAACCACTCGCTCAGGGTGCCGGAGCACGAACCACTCGCTCAGGGTGCCGGAGCACGAACCACTCGCTCAGGGTGCCGGAGCCACGAACCACTCGCTCAGGGTGCCGGAGCACGAACCACTCGCTCAGGGTGCCGGAGCACGAACCACTCGCTCAGGGTGCCGGAGCACGAACCACTCGCTCAGGGTGCCGGAGCACGAACCACTCGCTCAGGGTGCCGGAGCACGAACCACTCGCTCAGGGTGCCGGAGCACGAACCACTCGCTCAGGGTGCCGGAGCACGAACCACTCGCTCAGGGTGCCGGAGCACGAACCACTCGCTCAGGGTGCCGGAGCACGAACCACTCGCTCAGGGTGCCGGAGCACGAACCACTCGCTCAGGGTGATGGCACATGAACCACTCACTCAGGGTGATGGCACATGAACCACTCTCTCAGGGTGATGAAGCACGAGCCATTCTCTCAGAGTGACTGAGCATGAACCACTCGCTCAGGGTGATGGCACAGGAACCACTCTCTCAGGGTGATGGCACACGAGCCACTCTCTCAGGGTGACTGAGCACAAACCACTCTCTCAGGGTGATGGAGCACGAGCCACTCTCTTAGGGTGATGGAGCACGAATCACTCGCTCAGGGTGATGGAGCACGAATCACTCGCTCAGGGTGATGGAGCACGAATCACTCGCTCAGGGTGATGGACCACGAATCACTCGCTCAGGGAGATGGAGCACGAACCACTCGCTCAGGGTGATGTGGTATGAACCACTCGCTCAGGGTGATGGAGCATAATCCACTCGCTCAGGGTGATGGAGTGCGAACCACTCACTCAGGGTGACAGGCCACTCAGACCGCGTGGCGCGGGGACGGGCCAAGCACGAAAACAGCACCAACTGCATCTCACGGGGATGGCCCGAATGGGCATACAGGACCGATACGACCCTCGTCCAATCTCCAGAAAACCGCCCAGGAGTTCGGTGCAAGGCTCCGAGCCGTGTCGCGCCGGATGTGCAAATGAGACTGCTTCCGGCCCCAGGAGCCTGGCAGGGCGGGGCTGGGACCCAATAGGGGAGCACGATTTGGGTGACGGCGCGCGCTTAGAGTCGTCACCGCACCCTTCACCCGGGGCTTATAAAAAGCTGATCGCGAATCCGTCCGCCCTCTCTCGCTCTCTCTGCACTTCCTCGCCTGCTTGCCTCGCCCGCTTCTCCGCCTGTTTGCCTCACCCCTCCTTCGCTTCTCTGCTCTGCCCTCTCTTCACCGCTCCTCATTGTCTGCCTGTCGCTGCATCTGCACTCGGGGTTGGTGTGCGACAGGCGATCTAAGACCAGTGAGGAGCACACATTTCCACGAGCCCCGGCAAAGTGATTGAGCAGGAGATAATGCGCCAACTCTTGATGTGGGATCGCTCAAACGGAGTGTCCCCCAAAAGCGTACTGGATTGCGTTGGTCGGTTGACCGCGCCAGGTATTGCGAGGCCTTTAGTTCTCATCTGCTCTCCTTCCTTCTGGCCACCTAATCTTCATTGGGTCTGTGTGTGTATGTGATGGCGCCTGTCGTAACCTAAATTAAGATTGTAGAAGATATAAAGGGATCAGTCTGCTCTGTGTCTGCTTTTGTAAATTGCTTGCCTTTTGTTGCACCCCACAAATTCCTTGCTGTTCCTGCTGTACATAATAATAAGCCCCATTTACTGTGCCACATACCTTTCCTCGCTAATTGTAAATAAATGCTTTATATAGAAATGTTCCCAGCTCGTTTTAGTCTTTTCCTTCATTGGTCCAGGATGGTCTGTATCCTTGCTTAGCCGGGACGTTATCCCCCAATGATCTGTTTCCTAGCCGGTACGTCCTTGGCAGTTACGCTTGGCTGCATCTGATCCGGAAAGGCGATCCTGTTTGAACAAGGCGTATCGAGGGCGTGTCCCCCGGTAATTAGATCACCTGAGCATTAGGTAACTGGTTTCTATGAGATGGAGGACACTAAGTCACATGGTTGAGTTATTGGCCTTCACGGTCGATTAGCGACCCTCCGTTATCAGAGTTATCCGTGTGCGACGGCCTGCGATTCCAGAATCTGGTGGGAACCCACGGTAGCTTCCTCCCCCCCCCCCCCCGTGGTCTTCTTGCCCCGACCCCGGGTCTGCAACAATATATATGCATATTATTTCTGGGTGAAGCACTTTCTTTCATTTATCTCATTATTGTGACATACACTCGGTAAAGTCACAATAAAAATCGGCAATTCCTCATAAAATCAACATTAAAACAAAAATAACGGCGCTCTGGCTGGCTGGGGAGAAGCTTTGCTTAAGGCCTGGTCACACCTTGACGTTTTAGCCAACGTATGCCGATTTTTGAATTTTTTTTCTAAAACGCTGGCACACGTTGAATACGTTATGGGTAAGTTTTGATAACATTGAGAGCACGCTGAAAAACACTGCCATACGTCGTTGTACGCTGGCTTTAAACGTTGTACTTTTCGGTTGTCCTCAAATTTTTTCATGCTTGAAATTTCACGACGTATGCCGGCGTATGACTCACACGTTCCGCTACGCTGGCCACAAGTTGTATGCACGGTCTGCGATCGTTGACAGACGTCAACACATGCTACTTGTAAGTTAATCATAAGTTGAGACACGCCGAGGTAATGTTTAGCGTACCCGAAACTTATTTCTAACCTATGATTAACGTGTTGTTGGCACGTTACGCGATCGTTGCCACACATCGACAGACATTACTTTGAAGTTACTCATAGGCTGAAAGACGTCGGTATAATGGATCGTCCTTGCGTCAGCGTCCACGGCCACGGCCAGGACACTTATTTGCAGCATTCTTCAAACTTTTCTTCGGCATGACGAGGATGTTCACACTTCGATGTCTAGCTTGGCTATGATTCCAATTGTCCATCGACAGCGTCTATTTAAAATAGTCGAGTTTGAGCGTTTTAACACGTTCAGAAGAAACGCTTCAAATTTCCAAACCCCAGCGTCAAAAAACAAAGGCGAGTGACAGCAATTTAAATCGTTCATTGTAAACAATGAAATAGCTCAGTGGTACCGTTTAAAAGTCGTTGAGTGTAAAAAAATATCCAATTGTTGAGCGCAAGCGTCTACTTTCAATAGTGGGGTTTGAGCGATTTAGCACGTTCAATAGAAACGATTAAAATTTCCGAGCGCCAGCGTCAAAAAACAAAGGCGAGTGGCAGCAATTTAAATCGTTCATTGTAAACAATGAAAATGGCTGAGTGGTACCGTTTAAAAGTCGTTGAGTGTAAAAAAAATCCAATTGTTGAGCGCAAGCGTCTACTTTCAATAGTGGAGATGCAGCCATTTAAATCGTTGAGTGGCAGCCTATGAACCTACCCGTGGACACGCGGACGCAAGGACGATCCATCGTAACCCACACCCTCCCCCTCACACTCACCTACTACTGCCAACATGAACAAACTATTACTAATACTAATACTGATACTGATACCGATACTGATACTGCTGACATGGACATCGACTCAAAAAGGACTCGAAAACACTGTTGGGTTCCCCTTTTATGAGCAGCATTTTTATATACCAATTCCCAAAACTGCTGGGAACACGTCTTTATATGGCAGTTGTAACCTAGAAACACGTTCATTTATTTATTTTTTGTCGACCGGAAGACGTCATTGGAATACGTCTACATACGTCAATGTGTGTTGGGACTATGTAAAGAATTGGTTCAAAGCACGTCAAACACAAGTTAGAAATAAGTTTCGCGTAAAAAAGACATTACGGCGACGTGTTTCGACTTATGAGTAGCTTATAAGTAGCCTTTGTGGACGTGTGTAAGCGTCCACATATCGTGTGTAAAACTTATCCCCATCGCATGCGGAACGTGTGTCATACGCAGAGTACGTCGTAAAATTTTGAACATGTTTAAAATTTCTTGACGTACTCTACTTACTACGACGTATGATAGCGTACTTTAGCGTTCTACTCACGTATACCAAACTTACTCATACCGTATTTGACGTGCCCCCAACGTTTTAGACACATTTTTCTTAGGTTGGCATACGCTGGCAAGATCGCCAAGGTGTGACCGCGATGTTGTCACTTCCATTTCTACGGCAGTTATGATTCGAATCGTTGTGCGTCAGCCTTTTAATAGGCTACGTCACGACATCGTCGGCGATGCGTGCAACGCGCTATGCCTAAGTTAGACTATCGTTGGGCATCGGTTGTGTAGGCCGACAACAGGTTCAGCATTCGTTGGTATAAGTTATCTATAACACAACGAAACGTTCTGTGTCCATTACTAATATGTTATGCATACGACCAACTCGTTATGAATACGTCCGAATCTTAAAAAAAAACATCAAAAGTTCAACGTCAGCCAGCGTTTTACATACATTTTAATACGTTGCCATCGCTGGCTAAAACGTCAAGGTGTGACCGGGCCTTTAAGGGTCGGAACTTCTGGTCGTCAGGTCAGAAGGGGAACTTTGTCGGGAACCAAACCAATTGCATTTAATTATTTATATTCCGTATGCAGAACGGAAATTAACACATGCCCCAAACGTTCCACAGTCTCCATGGAACTACATTGAGTTTAAGTAGTCATCACACAATCCTACATGACCTCAAACAAGGAAATGTGGTCACTTATCCCATCATTGCGGTGTTGAACTCCTTGGTTAACATTTGTGACAGCGATAAACATCAATCTTCTTGATGTTTTACGAAAGACTAAATAACCCGATCTTGATTGGGTGACCCAACCTGTCCATATAAGAAGAGCAAATCTGTTTGTTCGTTTCCCTTATAAGTTTCAACCCCCCCCCCCCCCCGGACCAATTTCCCCTAATTTTCTGTGCCACATCGTTTTCCAATGCGAAAGGTCACATCATCACAATAAACAACTTTCAATTCTTGAACAAATTTGTGTAAAAACACAAAATAACAGCACTTTGAAAGATCCAGTGTTGTATGTCACATGTGTCCCTTGACAGAGAGAGCTTGGAGAGCTTGGACTTCGAGGGTTGATGCTCTTTCGAGGATGGAACCAATTGCATTTAAAAATATTTATTTGAAGTTGAAGGACAAAACAGAGGGAGACTTGGACAAACAATCGGTGTTGGGAGGCAAGGATGCACGGGGTACACAGGTTGGGTACAGAAGGAAACTCTCAGGAAGGAATAAAAATGGAATGTTGGAAGGAAGATGGCTTGGGAGTGGGGAGGAGGGGATGCCCGGGGGTTAACGAGGGTTGAAAAGATCATGGTTTTGGATTGGAGATGATCTGGTTCAGAAAAGTTAACTTGGATTGAGGTGGAAGGAGCAGCTGCGGACCCGACCTGCACACATGTGGAGCAACCCCACTCTGGAAGTGAAGCCTTCGATCAATAAAACAATCGAAATTCATAAGCGAGATTAAGAGTCTTTCATTGAGCCCGAATTCGTTTCCACCCATCCATACGGCTCAATTGTCCGAGGAAGTTGGGTTTCCAGGTCCGAGTCCCATAATTCTGTGTCAATTTGTCCACCGTATGCTGATGTCCCTGCCTGTATCCACCTCAAAGTACACTGATGTCTCCTCAAGTCATCCATCGGCTTGCGTGATGTCTCCAAGCTCCTCCACAAGCTTTAGGCCCTGTCGAACAAGACGGTTCAAAATGATCACACCGAATTATTCCTCCTCACAGTAGATGCATCTCAGAAAACAGCTTTGCTTGGACCACCAGGTGTACATGTTGAACAAAATGGGTGGAGTTCAAGCAAACACAGTTGTTGTGTTCAAATGTTTTGTATGTCCAGGTAATATAATGATGCCATTTCAAACATATAATTAAATATTTAAACATTTTGTGTTCATTTCCTTTGGACATAGGATAACTGAAAGATATATACAGACAGTACTGATGTGGTATGTGTGCACATACAGGATAAATTATAATCTCATGTAATAATTATTATTGGAGCATTCCCTCTCGCATCACCCCCTGCCTCCCAGACCCAGAGAGTTCACAGTCAGAATCCCAGAGAGACGAAGATGCGGGTCCAAAGGAAGAGCAGACAAAGGCGGACGGCCACGGTGGGCCGCATTTCGAGCCTGGAATGGAAGTTTTGGAACCAAGTCTCGAGGCAGACTTGGAGTTAAATACAAGTCCGAAAGAATTCATCCTTATACGGACAGAGACGAAGAAAGAGAAAAAATTGGATGAGACTCATCCTGAGATGGACGGCGAGGAGTCATTCGAAGAGTCGCCACCAATTTCAAAGCCACAGAACCACGCAGAGCAAGGCCCAGAGATGGCCCTTGAGGAACCAGGGCGGAATCGAAGGTTGAACTTGGTGCAGGACGAGTCATGGAACGACGTACGAGTGATCCCATCGTGCCTTGCTGAGAAGAGACGTCTCCGGTAAGACGTGAACCCGTTCCCCAACTCAAAGCCACATGATGTACAAATGGATGGTTGATGTATGACCCACAGTAAGAGTGCGTCCCTTCATGGTTGATTCATAAGCTTGTCATGTATCAACCGTGACTCAGAAAAATTGTATTTTATGAGTGGACTGAATGTGATGAAATCCCAATTTTGATTCACCTGCTGTAGGTTGATGACATCGCAGGTGTACTGAACCCCCATTGATGCAATGCAATGTAGTATTCGATTATTTTTTTTTTCTACAGGTTCTAAGGCTCGTGGTGGAGCTCCTGCACACACATCTCACACCCATGGACATACAGACAAATACACAAGACACAGCACAGGGCTGTTGGATGAGACAAACACCCACTGAGCTCGGGGAAAGAGCCATCACTTCCCGGGGCACTCTGGGTCCCAGCGACGTCACAACAATGGCACCGCCTTTCTCACCGCACTCAGTGGGGCATTCCTGAAGCAGGAATTTCCTTCTCCCCATGGATGCCAACCTATGTTTCATTGCCCATGCTCTTAACCTTTTAAATGCCGAACATCAGTCTAGTAATGTCCCCCCATAAGGTGGATTTCAATGAGATGTAAGAAAAATTTTGGGGGGGGGAGGGGAATGTGGATGTCAGATGTTGCTACCTTCTTCAAAGGAGCACTTTTGTTCCAGACCCAAGTTGTCCCGATGCACATTAACGGTCAACCGCAATGTGTGGACTCGGACCCAGACACGTTTCCAACTATAACTCGTCTCGATGTGAGAAGGGATTTCCCTCGACTTCTCCCGGGTGTGTTGGTGTTTTCCACAATCTTGTTTGCAGTTGCAACATTACCTGGGTCTGTACAGACCGGCATCACCAAGTAAACCTGACCAGGTGAGGCAGGTATATTACCCCCTCACTGCTGGTAAGCCACCTGATTTTCTTCATGACAATTTGACAGACATGATCATTGCTCTTCGCCTATAGCTCAGGTTGCAGGAGCTTAGAATTAAAATCCTTCAACAGTGTTGCATTGAACACAACTTCTGGGATGCCGTTGCAGAGTCCTTACGACGATGTCACCGATACCTCATTGGCTATCTATTTAATTTATGCACACATTTGGGGGCGTCAAGGTCGAGAGGTATGTTCAGTGCATACAAGTGGGGTCTTACAACCCAATTGTCCTGAGGTTATCAAAGGGGTTTTGGATTGACATACATCAGGATTATTGTGATCCCTCTGGTCGATGATGACTCTATATAAATAACAGCAACTTCCCCAAAAATGTTTTTAAACACAAAGTTGTTTTTCTGTATTCCTTGCACCCCAGCGGAAAATTATCAGACCAGAAACGACTGGCCACGGGCCTGGAAAAGTACTGGTTCATTCTGCGATTCAAAGCTGCGGATTACCTCCGTATGAGGCTGTCTAGCTGGATGTACCTTTTGCAGCCATGGAGGCATCATCTCCAGACCATCGGCGGTGAGCGGTAAAACAGATTAACACGCACAAAGACTGGAACTCGGTGGAGTGCATACCTCCGCCAGGTGGAACAGGTTACGTTTTGTACCCCCCTGATAGAGCTGATCCGGATTCGTACCTGAACCAAAATCGAATCAGCTTGTTCTTGTCACTTCGCCAACTCATCCATCCACAACTTTTTCAGATGTCCTTATCACAGACACAGGGGTGAAAACATAACCAAGCTGTTAACTCACACCATAAACAAATCAAAACTAATTAAACAACATGCTTTATTGAGACTTCCATCCCAATATTAGCCTGGTGTTGGCTCAGTGGTTAGGGTGGTGGCTTGGGATCCAAGGGTGCTGAGTTCAAGCCTCGCTGAATTACTTCACCAGGGGGTTGACTCAGCCTGCCATCCTTCCGAGGTCGGCAAAATGAGTACCAGCTTGCTGGGGATGATCGAGTCATTCGAGTATCCTGCGTCGGAGTGGCGACCCGTCCAGGATTGTGCCCACTAGCCAAGGAAACTGCTTCGGCAGCACCGACGCTCTGCACAGAGTATGGTCCCAATGGATGGATGGATCCCAATATTCCCTCCAGGGCTTCAAGCAGGAGGTGCACCACCGTCTCATGTCATCCCCCATCTTCACCCGCAATCTTTATTTCCCCCATTAACCCAACCTTCTTACTTGCTGCAGTCTCAGTCTCTGCCACTCTCTCTAAACAAGTATTAAAAAAAAAACACGCCTGGAGCTTAAAATTGTGTGAAAAGGTGAAATATTCCTCATCAGCCCATCTAGTCCGATACATTCATGTAGCAAGACGAATGTAAACCTCAAGAATGAGAATGGGAATTAATGTGTTGGTACGTGGAAAGGGGGGTGGGGGGGGCATAGTTAGAATGTAGTAAGATCATAGTATGAACCGTGTGATTCACGTAGCGTAGATTTACTCTTGTAAACAAGGAAAATGTTAGAGTAAGTATTCGTGTAAAATGTGCACTGAGGAGGCAGTGAGAGTGAGTGTGAACGTAAAGGTATATACAGAGTAAGTTGGTAAAATGTCTGACCTCCTGTATGAGGTGAGGCCAGGCGAGGATTTTGGATGTTTCACAGCACATGTTAGCGCTGAGTGCTTTCCAATGACTGATAATGATCTGTCTGGCCAGTGTATGCGAGCCATGGCACAGAGATGTGCTGTAGGGCCCGGAAGAGACGATGGACTTATTTTTATTGGGTCCGTCCCATGGGGGGGGGGGTGGCCTGGAGGATGGATCTTCCTTCAGCAGCGGGCAACCAATCACTGGGCTAGCAGCAGGAGAAGGTGGTCCCAAGGTACGTTGAGGAGGGCCAGGGTGTGAAGAAGAATGTCAGGGCAAAGGATGGGGAGTCACAGTGGCTTGTGTTGGACACATATGGACAGAGTTGGAGCCAGACTTGCAGGGAAAAAGCAACTATTGACTTACCTTTGCTTGGCCGCCATCTTCTTCTCCTGTCGTCCACCACATTGTTTCTGCTATACCGCACGTCTCGAGTAGGACCCAGCCTGTACGCCAGCGGCCTACATCTACAAATCGCTTTGTGCCGTCCAAGACCTCACTTGGCCCTATTGTTCGTCGTCGTGTGAATCGGTATTGTCAGTGCCTTTTCAGGGTATATTCATATTTATTAATTGTACGTAAGCTTGCGTGACCCCTCATCTCTATCTGTGTTCGTTGACCGCTTGGTCCGCACTGTTTATCATAGTATCTCGTCTACCCTCTTCCCTGTATGTACTTTTTATAACAAAACACCATTATAATTGTAAGAGATCATCCTGCCTGTTGCCTCTTCTGGGCATTCCGTCGGCACTTTCGGTTTTTATTGAATGATCCTTGGGGAATGGTAACCGTACGTTAGAATAACTGAACGCAGAACATAGGACCGTTTACGGAAATCCACGGAGGCATTCATGAGATCTCCGGTGAGAGGTAAACACGCTGGTGAGCCTCAGACGCGACAGTATTATTGAGCATTGAATGCAACGCCAGTGAAATCCCCAGAGGTTTGTGTAAGGGCAGGGCAGCCGTATCTTGGATGTATGATTGGTCGAAAGAAACACGCATGTGATGTCACATGTTAACATGTTGTACACCCAATTGTAGACAAAAAAGGGAGTACACTGATAAATTCTGAGTACGCAAATGGTGTGATGTTTTTTAATTTTGGTTTATGATGGGACTTCAAAGTGAAGAACTGTTTTTGCGAGGAAGCCAAAGACCCAAAGGAGTCCCAACGTCCTTGTTTTCTCCCCCATCAGGTCGTTTTGGCTCTGCGGTGGAGGCATATTTTTCCTTCTTGAGATTCATCGTGGTTCTCAACATCTTCCTTGTCATGATGGTGCTCATGTTTGTCATGGTTCCTGCTGCCTTGCTTCATGCATCCAGCTCCAAAAGCCAGGATCGGAGCACCAGTAAGAGGGCTTGGCTATGGTGGGGATTGGGAATGTTGTGGAGCACTATGACCCTTTTCCAAAGGTAGCAAAGGTAGTTCCCATAGCATCCATGCCCTGAGGGCATTAAAAATCGACCATGATGTGCAAACCGGTCCAGACAGAGCAGAATGATTACCCCCCTTCCCTTTCCCCGGCACCCCTTCAAGATCATTAGTGAACCAGCTGAGATTTTACTGATACAGCCATTCTCCCAAGACCATAGCTTGGTTTTGAGAAAGTTGGAATCCAAATCCCCAAACACCTCTACCTTCAGATAGATTTTAAACTTTTCCTCCAATGCTGGTGCAGTGGGTGTCCTCATTCACTAATAGGCCACCACTGTGCAGGTGGATTTTGAGGAATGAACAAATCATTAACCACGGGCCAACAACACTGTATCTATTACTAAAAGGAGACACGTCTGCCCATGTGTGTGGCACGTGAAGAAGAAGCAGGATCTCGAGCTTTAATGTAGCGGTTCCTGCTTTCATAGAATAATAAAAAATGGAACCGTTGGAAGGCTAATAATCCATTTACTTCAAACAAAACTCCGTGTCCGTTTAATAATAATAATAATAATAATACTTTTAGCTCCTTTGACTTTTCGCTCCCCCACCCTGGGCTCCCTGGAAAAAAATCCAGCCGCTAGAGTATATGGAGGTTTTAATAACGGCCGGTAAAACGGCCGCTCGGGTATATTGAGGTTTGAATAGTGGCCGGTAAAATGGCCATGAGGGTATATGGAGGTTTGAATAAGGGCTGGTAACATGGCCACTTTGGTATATGGAGGTTTGAATAGTGGCCGGTAAAATGGCCACGAGGGTATATGGAAGTTTGAATAACGGCTGGTAACATAGCCACTTGGGTATATGGAGGTTTGAATAGTGGCCGGTAAAATGGCCGCTAGGGTATGTGGAGGTTTGAATAACGGCTGGTAACATGGCCGCTTGGGTATCTGGAGGTTTGAATTACGGCTGGTAACATGGCCGCTTGGATATGTGGAGGTTTGAATAACGGCTGGTAACATGGCCGCTTGGGTATGTGGAGGTTTGAATAACGGCCGGTAAAACGGCCACGAGGGTTCAAAGGGTGAATGCAGTGGTTCCAATGGCAACATTTATATTCTACGACAGCAGGAACCTTTTAGAAGGACACGGAAAGAGCACACAACATTACATACGGTAATACTTCTCAAAGCAATAGGAAAAAGTATAAAAGTACACTGAAGGAGCACACAAACAACTAGAACGGCACTTGGTAGAGCCCGTACCTCCGCCGAGCTGAGTAGCGTTTTATATCCCACTGATAGGCCGGATCAGGATCCCGACCTGAAATAAAATCGAATTGGCTCGTTCTTCTCACCAAACCACCTCATCCACCAAGTTTTGTCATAATTGTGAACCAAGCATTTGGGAGTCAAGAGGTTTTGATGTTGAAGAAGAAGGAATGGATTGTTCCTGATGGAGTAATGGAGTAAAAGCAGAGTTCCTGATGGAGTAAAAGCAGAGTAATGCTTTAAAAAAATACATTTAGAAGCGTTATGTTTTTTTTATTAAATAAATGTTAGGAAGTGATTTTAAGAGAGACATTTTATTTCGTAAAGATTCAGTTTGGGGGATATTGAAAAGGAAAAGGGAAATGAGTAACTGAGCACTGAGATAAGAGTTTAGATAAGAGTGAAAATTTGGTAAAAAAAAAATGGAGAGGAAGCACACTCAACATCACCAGTGTAGTAGGCCCAACTTAACTCGGGACACAAATTAAACAATTCAACACAGCAGGATGTGGTTTGGGAGAGAAAAACCACAGCCTGATTTGTGAGTGTGTCTGTGTCTGTGTCTGTGTGTGTGTCGAGGGAATAGTAAGATCTTGGAAGGGAGGGATTTAAGTAGTTATGGTGAGGTTTGTTTTTGGTCACTAAGATAATCAATGGCCAGCCTACATTCTTTGCTACAGGTGATGGATAGGTGTATGATGTCATAGGCACAAACTGGATCACACAAAGAATACGTGACTGAAACAGTGGGAATGTGAGCAGAACTGAGATGGAAACGCCGTCACGCAGTCGACTGATGGTAAATATGGTCAAGGTTGTTCCACAGGGCCAACCCCTCCAAACACACGACAGGGTTTAGTTTCTTTACACGACCCCAGAACAGAACAGGTGTTTATTTTAGTCGGACTTGAACCCACAATCCCGTTTCCAACCAAAATGTCCTGCAATCCCAGATAAGCACAACATGTTCGATTCTGTGGCCAAAGATAAATCGCAGAATGTCCACTGACACCATGTGGCCGCCATTGTTCCGACATTGGACTAACTTTGGGAAACAGATGTTGCTTTTATCGACGTTTCACCAACGTCAGACATCCTCTTGGGATCCACCCTCATGTGCAAACGTCAGAGTGTGAGCTGGGAAGGACAAAGTTTCCCTCATGTGTCTTCCTCCCCCTCATCCTGCTCTCATCCTCCCCCTCATCCTGCTCTCATCCTCCCCCTCATCCTGCTCTCATCCTCCTCTCATCCTCCCCCTCATCCTCCTCTCATCCTCCCCCTCATCCTGCTCTCATCCTGCTCTCATCCTCCCCCTCACCCTGCTCTCATTCTCCCCCTCACCCTGCTCTCATCCTCCCCCTCACCCTGCTCTCATCTTCCCCCTCACCCTGCTCTCATCCTCCCCCTCATCCTGCTCTCATCCTCCCCCTCATCCTGCTCTCATCCTCCTTCTCACCCTGCTCTCATCCTCCCCCTCATCCTGCTCTCATCCTTAACCTCACCCTGCTCTCATCCTCCCTCTCACCCTGCTCTCATCCTCCCCCTCATCCTGCTCTCACCCTGCTCTCATCCTCCCCCTCATCCTGCTCTCATCCTTAACCTCACCCTGCTCTCATCCTCCCCCTCACCCTGCTCTCATCCTCCCCCTCACCCTGCTCCCGTACTACCCTTCACCCTGCTCCCGTACTACCCTTCACCCTGCTCCCGTACTACCCTTCACCCTGCTCGCGTACTACCCTTCACCCTGCTCGCATACTACCCTTCACCCTGCTCTCACTCTGTTCTCATCCTCACTCACACCCAATCCCATAATTGTCCCATAATTGTAACTCCCTTGCAGTGTCCCTCGATGCTGCTGTTGGTGTGTTTCCCCGTTTTCCACTGTATTCTGCCTGTTCTTCTCTGTGTTGTTGCATAGAACAAAAGGGTCAAGTGGGTTAAAAAACAAAAAAATTATATACTAGATTGAAGCTCATGGTAGAACGACCTGAAAGAGGGTAAAATGGAAACATACCGGTGGTGACAGAGAGACAGAGAGACAGAGAGACAGAGACAGATTAAAAAAAAAAATAAAAAAAAAAACCTGCAAGCAAGATGGGTATATGCATAGTTAAAGGAGGTAGAAAAGAACACAAGTAGGGCAGGGGATGACATGAGATGGTCGTTCACCACCAGCTTGTATCGCTGCAAGGCCGAATGCGATTGAACAGCGTTTTCCTTTTTATACCAACTTACCCTCTGGAGATGACATATGAAAGATCTGGTGATTGCACCGCATCCGGAACATTGAATAAAAGTGAAAACCACAAAGTTCTGTCCAAAATACCTTCAGGCAACTGGCATTGCTTGCTCAGTTCCCAGGGTGCAACATTTTTTGACAGTACATGTTGACAAGGGAGTATTTTTAAGTCAATGATTTTGGACAAAACGGCTGATGAAACTTTGGAAATCTATGCTATAAAATTTAATTTGTATGTATATATATATATATATATATATATATATATATATATATATATATATATATATATATATATATATATAAATATAAATTTATATGTATAACCAGAAGGCATGTGATGTGACCAGCGAGAAAATCAAAACACGAGGAGTGTGACGAGCTGGTCACATCACATCACAATTTTCCCGCTGGTCACATCACGTGCCTTCTGTTTGAATGGTTTGCATTAGCAGGAACAATTGTCTAGGTGGCAGAGGGACGGTTGTTCTGTGCGGATTATGCGGTTGTACTGTGTGAGACATAAGAAGCATCCGTGGAGATGCTCACCATTACAGTCAGGATGTGTGTCTGATGTATAAACGACGAATGTATTCATCATTGCTTAGATATTTATTGGTATACCATCCTGATGAGGGCAAATAAGCCCGAAATTTGGATTGGTGGTTCCGTTTTATGTTTAACTGATGATGACCATGTAATCTTTGTCTCTTTGACAGTCATTGGGCTGACACCTGTGTGTTGGAGGTGATGCTTTGGTGTGCACTGTGTACAATAGAGATCAGCAGAGTGCTCGTCACACTCCTCATGTTGCAATACACCCACACCCACACCAAAAACTATTGAACCAAATTGTGGATGTTGCCTTAGTATGGTTTCTATATGAGTAGCATATCTGGGGGAGTGGGTTTGGTGTGGGGGGGAAGACCCTAGTTCTCTCTCTCTCAATGTATATCATATCTCGCCCTTGGTGGTATCCCGTATTACCAATCGTCTTCTTCTTATATAAAGAAAGTTTTGCCAACTAGATAATATGCATTATGGTGATGTTGAAATCTGAGTGAAAATCATTTTAAATTTTCACAATGTTTCATTTCACTCATTTTAAGCGGAGGTTCAAACCAAAGCATCAAACAATGAGCTTCGCAGCAAAGCTGAAGTAATCTTTGCTCATGCCGTATATAAGCAGCAACAATGGTTAATGAAGGTGATGTTAACCGACTTCCAAGCAGATGGAAAATGACCTCCGGCAAGTGATGGGGGTGAACAGAACAGGATGTTTGTGAAGTACAATATGATTAAATCAGTCGGTGAATCGACTGCTGAAAATGCCTTGTCCTCCACAATAGAACATTTGATTGATTATAATTGGAATGATGTATAACATTGAAAACACTGTAGCGATTATATCGTTGTCTGTCCCACCAGATTGTACTTCATACATGGTGAAAGTGGAACATTTCGACCTGTTTCCGGACCACCTGTTGGACGTTCTCTCTGGCACTGTGAGTTTGATTTGACAGTAGCGCTAATCGACACGGCCACGTCCACACACGCACATGCACACACACACACACACACACACACACACACACACACACACACACACACACACACACACACACACACACACACACACACACACACACACACACACACACACACACACATACACACACACACACACCTCTCTCTAATAAAATGCACACTTTGTCCGTGACATTGTTTCAATCCCAAAGTGATATTTGTAACAATAATTTCCTTCATGTGAGGGGCACTTCCTATTGGGGTAGTGCTGGTGAGAGTAGCAGGACTACTTCTGGTTAAAGTGGCGGAAGAAGCTGAGTTTATTCCCCGAGGAAAGATGACCCGTGTGACTAAAAAGGCAATGGAATGAGTAAATGAAGGTGAATAACTATGTGTATTTCCATATCCTGACAGCTCAGTCATCAAAGACCTTTAAAACCCAAGATACTCCCTTTGGGCAAAGGTCTGACATCTCTCAAAGCATGAAGCCAACTTGCCGGGTGACCTTCTCAGGTTTGAAGCGTGAATTCCAGGAAATTGTATCTGACATGGGTTATTATATATTACATCGCGTGCCCTCGCATCGAACTGAGCTGGACCAAACAAAATGGTCAAAACATACATCTACACTCTGACATGATTACTTGGTGTAGAAATAACTAAATTGCATACCGTCATCATCTTCTTCATTTGAAGCAGAACATCGTGCTGCAGGTAGAACAATTTGCTGTGGGTGTGGTAATACCACTGATGCAGTTCCTCATGTAGGTTAAAACAGGAATTTTTAATTTCTTCATGATACCGGTGATCCATCACCTCCCCTTCTCAAAGAACTCCGTAGGATTTTCAACTGCTACCAACGAATGGCAGCAGACAGGACGCCCAGTTTATCGTCGATCTGAGAAACGACACACACACATTGATGAATCGCCCTGCCTGTGAAACACCAGGATGACGGTTTATAGCTGGGTCAGGATTCAAACCCAGGCTAGCCAGCTCAGAGGCAAGCGTGCATACCTGTCGGCAATCTTGCCAGCCCTTGATAATGATTCTCTGTGTAATCAAGGACATTGGGAGACATCAGCACACGTTTGCATTGATCACAAGGACTATAGTAGACAATAGTCAAGTTGTTACAATACAGATGTACAATAATCACGCTCCTTTTTTTTTTTTTTTTTTTTTTTTTTTTTTTTTTTTGTATACCTTGGTCGAGGCTCGTATGAGAGCTAACACACAACTCACAGCAAGGAGGCATGAGACAAGAGGGGTGGGAGTGGAAGGGACAAAACATTGAGGAACAGACACAGGTGAACTGTGGAAGGGAGAGGGATGGGGATGGGACGGGGGAACATGGCGAGGAGAAGATGGACATTACAGGGACTTTCAGGAAGGAAAGCAGGAGAATTGAAGGAAGTGGGCTTGGGTGGATTATCGGGGGTAGAAAAGATCGAGGATTTGGATGGGGGAAGATAAGAGGTGGTGGTGAACAGCTGTTTTGAAAGCCTGGAGGGAAGAATGGGAAAGAATAGAGTGAGGAAGTTTATTCCAAAGGCGGGAAAAAAGAGGAATGAAAGAGTGAAGATGAGCAGTGATTCGTGATTTTGGTAGTTTTACCAGAATGGGGTTGTTGGCGGACCTTGAGCGCCCTGTGGAAATGTGGTTGGGACAAATCGCAGAGAGAGCAGGGGGGGCAAGGCTGGAGAGGAGTCGGTAGAAGACAGAAAGACCACCGACCAACCTGCGGTGATTGAGTGAGAGGCCCAAAGACTCAGCTTCATTGCGGGAGATGCCAATGATCTTAAAAGCCCTGGTTTCGACAGCGTGAAGTCGAGAAAGGTGGGAGGCAGGAGCACCAGCCCAGAGGGGAGAGCAGTACTCCATCAGGCTACGGACAAAAGCTTTGTAAGTAGTCAGGAGCTCAAGAGGGCCGAGGAAGGACTTTGCACGACGGAGGATTCCCAGTCGGCGACTGGCTTTTGAGGCAAGGTTGGAAATGTGACTTTCCCAGGAAAGGTCATGGCAGATAGTGAGACCCAGAAGCTTGAAAGAAAAGACTTCTTCCAGAGGATTGTTGAGAAAGTGGATGGGGGGTTTTGTAAACGGTCCTTTTCGAAGAGACATAGTGAGAGTGTGAGATTTGTGTGGATTGAAAGACATGTTCCACGTGTTGGACCAGTTTGTGATTTTATCCAGATCTGCAGTGAGCGAAGAAGCTGCTGCTTGCCGGTCTGAGGGATGACAGATGGTACGGCAGAGGGTGGAGTCATCGGCAAAGAGAAATAGAGGATTTTCCAGAGAGTCCGAGAGATCATTGATGAAAACCAGAAAAAGAACAGGGCCCAGAACGCTACCTTGAGGAACTCCAGCCTGCACAGGAAGAGGGGATGAAAGAACTCCATTTAGGGCCACACGTTGACTGCGACAGGAGAGGAAGTCTGCGAGCCATGAGTGGAGATGGCCTTGAATACCATGGGAAGAGAGTTTGGTGAGTAGGGCAGGGTGCCAGACTGTGTCAAAAGCACGTGATATGTCCAGGGATACGGCTCGGATTTCCTGTCTGGCATTGAGGACCTCCATCCATTGATGGGAGAGCAGTAGCAGCATATCCAGGGTAGAGTGACCTGGTCTGAAACCAAATTGATGATTGGAAATCAAGCCATTGGAGAAGAGGAAGGATTTCATGTCTGAAGCAATGATGGATTCCATAACCTTGCTGATGATTGGGAGAAGGCTGATTGGTCTGTAGTTACAGGGATCTGTTTTTGCACCTTTTTTATGCAGGGCAGTGATGTTAGCAGATTTCCAAGCAGATGGCAGATGACCTTGGGAAAATGAGAGGGTGAATAGAACAGAGAGAGGGTGAGCAAGAGCAGAAGAGCAGGCTTTGAGGACACGTGGGCTGATGCCGTCTGGACCGGTTGCAGAATCTGACTCGAGGTTTGAAAGCAAGCTCTCCACCTTGTCAGGAGAAAAGGATACAGAGTCCAGGGACAGTTGGGTGCGACTGGGTAAAGTGGGTAGAGATAGTGATGGGTTTGGGACACAAGATTTAGCTGCAAACACCGAGTTTAGACATTCAGCTTTATCACGTGTGGAATCAGCAGTGCGGCCATTTGAGGTAAGGGAGGGGATGGAGGGGAACATACACCAGAAACAGATTTGATTAAATGCCACCAGGATTTTGAGGAGGGAGAGAGGTTTGAGAGTTCAGACTTGAGATGAGAAAGATGTTGTTTTCTGGCTCTCCTGAGGGTAGATACACACTTGTTCCGAGCTTTGTGGAAAGAACTGAGATTGCCCTCAGTTGGGTTTGCTTTCCATGAGGCAAAGGCAAGTTGTTTCAGGACAACTGCCTCACCACAAGCTTCAGTAAACCAAGGGCGGGAGGAAGGGTAAGACAACTGAACACGAGAGGGGATAAATCTGTGCATGAGGGAGAGCAAGTTTCTTTGAAAGAATTCCCAGGATGAGTTGATGTTTGAGAAAGTAGTGATAGGAGACCAGTCTGTAAGTTTGATGGCTGCTCGGAGACCCTGCCAGTCGGCTTGATTGAAATGCCAGACTCGACGGCGGTGAGGTGGTTCTCTGATGACAGCCAGAGAGATGTCCACTTTAACAAGGACGTGGTCAGAAGAACCAATTGGAGCGAAGGAAGAGCAGCAGATATTGTCAGGGAAATTTGTCAAAATCAGATCCAGAAGAGATGGAGTACCATTGGTTGAGATCCGGGTCGGGAAGTTGACCGATTGAGTCAGTCCCAATGAGTCACAGAAAGCTTTTGCTGATGTCCCATGGCAGGTGAGAGAGGTACCCACACCTAGCCAACTGGCGTGATGACAATTGAAGTCGCCACATAAGAGGAAGAGAGTTTGGATGAGAAGATAGAAGATGGTCCATGTTTTCGGAGAGTGAGGTGTAGATGGAAGTCATCACTGTTCGGTGGACGGTACAGTACACATATAAACATGAGGTGGGAGTGGAGGGGAAGCCGAAGCCAGAGGTATTCCTGGGGGTGTGGGGGAGTGAGAGCAGTGCAGGGAGAGTGAGGAATAGAGTCTTTGATGAAGAGAGCAACACCTCCACCAGGACGAGGCTCAGGTCTGTCATACCGTAAGAGGGAGTAACCAGGGAGTGATACTTGGGAGTCAGACACGTCTTGGGAGAGGAAAGTTTCTGTTAGGCAGATAATGTCTGGTTTGTCAGTGGCAACCTGCATGGAAAGATCTGAAAGGTTTGAGCGAAGGCCCCGGATATTTGAGGTCCACACTTTTAATGAAGAGGTAGGGGAGGAGGCTTTGGGTGCAGGAGGTGGAGGGGGCGGGGGAGGGTAGGACGAGGGACGAGGGGGGGAGGTAAGGAGGGTTGCTGAAGGAGTGTGGGGTATTGCAGAATAGCGAGGGGAGGGGGCCGAATGAGGAGGAGAAAAGGCTCTGTGGTGCTGGGAGAGAGGGGGGGACAAGAGACAAGGAAGATGGCAGTTGAGGATTTGAGGAGGTGGAGTGAAGAGATGGAGGTGAGAGGGCAGTGGAGGGAGGCAGGTTGGTGGATGAGAGGGGGGCAACTTAGAGAAGGAAGAGTGAGGGGGATGAAAGGTGGGAGAAAGGTGAGGGGGGAATTTTGAAAGAGGTGAGAGGGAGGCTTGGAGGGAGAAGAGTGGGATGGTTGCTTTGAGAGTGAGAGTGAGGGGTGAGGGGGGTGAGTTGGCACTGAAGTTGGAAAAAAAGAATGGTTGATGGAAAGCGAGCATCCATGGCAAACTGTGGTTTTTAAAAGTTTTAGGTCAGAGATGCGATTTAACACAATTCTTGATGGATGCAATGAAGGCGAATTCAGAGCATGGAGAGAAGAAGCGCTGTAATAGTTGGATTTTTAGGCAAGGAATGAAGGAGGTCGAAATGAGAGCAGTCTGTTAAAATAGCAGAAGAGAAGTGCATTGTGAAACAGTAAAGAGTACCACATGTGTGAGAGAGGAAGATGAAGCATTATAAGATTGTTTTTGTTGTTAATATTAATGTATGAGAGAGTTCAACAGATTAGGTTATGGAAGTGTAAAAAAAAAGAAATCGAGGAAGACGAGGAGGAAGTTAAGAGGAAGAAGAAGTAGCAGAATCGGGAGAAGGTGAGCGTGTTGTTGTTGTTGTTGGGTATATATTTTTTTTTTTTTTTTTTTTTGAGATAAGAAAGAGATTAGTTGGGAGAATGGGGGATGTTTGGAAAGTGGGGAGGATGAAAATTGAAGGTAATGGGGAGGATAGAAATTGAAGATAATGGGGAGAAAAAACAAACAAAAAAAAAACGATCGAACACCGAGTGGAACCGGTAGGCCTCAAACCTAGGACTAGGCCTCAAACACCAAGTAAGAACGTCGACATAAATACTCACAAAATAGCACGATTTTTGAAACAAAACCGAACTAGGAACACACATTAACATGTAGGTGAGAAAATTAAACAGTTAAAACGGGACAAATAACAACCGGAACTTAACTTTGAGAATGTCAGCAGGGAGCCCCGAAGGAGACCTCTTGCCGCTCAAAACCGGAACTCAAAACCGGAACCGTTCCATTTTTAGGAAACACATCGGTGGTGTATAATTAAACTGAGATCATCTCACCTTCGTTGTGACACCCCCCCTCCCCCCCAGGCAGTGTATGTGTGTATGCCAACACCCATCTGTCTATAACAATGCTCAGAGGTGAGTATACCTTCCGACAATTACATCAGCATCTGTAACCGCTACCAGTCCAAACTACCTGGATCTACTAGCATTGCCATTGGCCTCTTGTCACTGCAGGACAGGCCCAGTCCATTCCTTCCTGGCACGCTTCATGGACAGTTGGATCATGGATGTCAAGCAGAGTTTGACATGTCGGTAGTCTGTCTCCACTGAGATCATCTCTGTTTATGTCTCTTCCTGTAGCCAAGAGATAAAAAGCAGGATGAATCTTCTTATATCTTCCCTGCAGCTTCTTGACATAACTAAATAGGGTAACAACAATCCCCACGTTACGTTTCTATTTCCAACCCACCTTCGACCTGAAGGGGCTCTATCTGACAAGCAGAGCACTTTAACCCTTTGAACCCTGAGCTCCATGGAGAAAAATCCAGCCGCTCGGGTATGTAGAGGTTTGAATAGCGGCCGGTAAAACGGCCGCTAGGGTTCAAAAGGTTAAACCCCAATATCACCTTATTTTGGTGCACTTTGTGCAGAATAACTCGTACAGGTGGTGGATCTCAGGTGGGGTGGGCTTGCATTGCAAAGTGCACCATCCCGCAGATGGACGCTCGACTGGGCGGTCTGTCTGCTCACACTTGTTGGTGGACGTTGAGGATCCCATGGTGTCTTTTGAAAAGGACTAGGCCATTGTGTTCCGGTACTCTCACCAATTCCTGGGCCAAAAGATCTTTCACAAATACAGTAGTTGGAAAATTATTGCCCGCAGTCTGGCCAAATTACAAATTACTGCCATCAGTCGAACGTCGGACCGAGCCGGCCAGTTCATTGAAGACTTGGGCCAATAAACGTCTCCCTCACTGACACCCCATAGCAAGGTGGGATTAAGTGGGGCCATTAAAGAAGTAAGAGTCGATTCTTATTGCCTGGACCTGTGTCATGAGGCGAAGTGGCTTTATCCGTGTCATTGGTCAAAGTTAGGTGAAACTCTGATGTGCAATGATGGAGATTGGCTGGCTATCCTTCTTTGGCACAAACGTTATCAACATCTCATCATTTGTGAGATAACGTGCAGCAAGTTAAATATTACCAAACTCACAACCTTGCCGGGTTGATGTATCCACATCACTTGTCCCCAAGTAGATAGCTCTGACACAGAAGAGGAAAGATTAGATTCAAGATCGATCAAGGCAACGATAACATGCTGATGTCAATTACCTTTGCAGCTCTGTAGGAACATTGCAATGATCTTTGTGTTTGTTGGCCATACTGCCAGGGCTTCCTGGAACACACTATCCTCTTCTACGGCGCGTACGCGCCGTTGACCGGAAACCTCTGGCCTGGCGTGAAATACTCCCTGGTGATGGCGTATCTCTTCGTCCCACCTGCCTGCCTCTTCTTCAGCCTTGTGTGGATGCTAAAAAGGTCTGCCAGTCATTCCATATGCTCATTCATCTCCAAAGTTATCATGGATTATATTTTAACCTTGCTCACTTTTCTTCTTGCTTCACACATAAGAGTAGTTAACGTGTGGAATGGTCTCCCTGGAAAGGTAATGGTATAAGAAACAGTAGATAGGCTTAAACTGGAATTGGATAGGTACCGGGAAGCATTGGGGATAGAGGGGTACACGGATATTTGGAGGACTGGTGTAGAGTTTAGATCTGGATGAGTGGTGTATGCACTGGCAGTGCTTGTGATGGCTGTGAGAGGGTCTCATTAAAAGGTGAACGTGCTGTCCATGTTTGTTCATTCCGTACACAACAACCCTCGCCATCTCACCCCCTTCCAAAAAAACAACCCACAAAATATAACAAAAACTAGAACGGGCACTCAGTTGAGCGCATACCTTCGCCAACGCTACATTTTGCCCCCCCCCCCAGAAACCGTTGATTGTGAGGGTATTTAATCCCATACCACATCTGCCATCTCATATGTGTTATGATGGCTTAAAAACATTAAATTTCCTTTGTCATATCGTATATCACAAGATTGGGCATTGAATTCACAACATTTTGGCATTGGTTGCATGCAAATTGGATAAAAATCGAGCGCACGATGGCAAAATGATGATTTTGACCTTTACATGACCTCGACCTTGACCTTTGTACTCTTAATTTTGTAATTGGTATTAGAGTGTGGGGAACAGAACAGTCAACATTTTGGTGTTGGTTTCATGCAAATCGGATAAGAATTGACCGTGTTATGACTAAAACCGCACATTTTGCAATGTCGTGACCCCCCTGACCTTTGACTCCCAACCGCTAATAAGGGTTATGACGTCATTGTGTCATGTCACATATCACAAGATGGGGCATTGAATTCTGAACATTTTGGCATTAGTTGCATGCAAATTGGATACAAATTGACCGCGCTATGGTAAAAAGACGATTTTGACCTTTTCATGACCTTGACCTTTGACCCGATCGCTCCCAAAATTTAATCAAATGGTCCTCGGATAATAACCAATCATCCCACCAAATTTGCTGCGATTCAGTTCAATACTTTTGGAGTTATGCGAATAACAAACAAACAAACAAACACACATATTCACAAATAAATAAATGAATAAATACACAGCGATCAAAACAAAACCTTCGCAACAAAGTTTGCGAAGGTAATAAATACCATGTGTGTGGGCGTGTATATCTATATACACACAGTGTGGTGCAAATGTACGAGTCCACTTCAATCAATGCCAAGATGAATCAAATCACGATTTCGAACACAAATTGATCATAATATTGAAGATATGTATCCATATTCTTTAATCTGTTATATTTATTATTGACTGACACTTTGTCTGAACAGAATAAATGAAGGATGAACGCACTTGAGGGAAAGATAAAATTTACGGGAGCAGTCTGACTATGCTCTGGAGTGCATTACACTCAAACATAATCCATAAACTTATTAATGCAATTCCAAATGGAGTTGAGGCAGTTCTCGAGGCAAAAGGGGGTCACACCGATTTATTATTTACGAGAAAATACAACTTGTCGCTTTACTGAGGGGAATATTGGGGTGGGGGGAGGGAGAGGAAGGTGAGAGGAGGGAGAGGAGGGAGAGGAGGGAGAGGGGCAGGACAGAGGAAGGGAGGGAAGGAAGGGTGGTGTGGGGAAGGGGAAGGGAAGGCAGCACAAGGGGAGGGGAAGGGAAGGGTGACAAAAGGCCCTCAAACAGCAACATGTTCTTCTAGACCGAGGGGTTCTATATAAAACTGGGCAGGAGCATTTAAAACCCACGCTATCGACCTGGCGAAGGCCTGCCTGCATGCATGCTTGCACATGCAGTGACCTTTGCACCTCTCTAGCCGACTCACTCCAAATCTGAGTCGTACAAGCTAACCTATGGGGAAGCAGTTTGAAATTCAAAACTAAACTGTCGGTCCTTAACAGAGGGGGGGTGGGGAAGCAGGGGGAGGAGGGAGGGTTGGCAGAGAGGGGAGAGAAGAAAGAGGGAAGAGGGGATAGTTCAAAGAGAGGAAGAGTGGTGGGAGAGAGGTCGAAGAGAGGAAGAGTGGTGGGAGAGGGGGTGAGGGGAGGGGGAGAGAGGGGAGGGGGAGAGAGGGGAGGGTAGAGAGAGGGGATTCTGGCAGACATGATGCATACTTCAACGTCCATCCACGAGATGGCGCACACATTGATGAGTCACCCTGCCTGTGAAACACCAGGATGACAGTTTATAGCTGGGTCGGGATTCAAACCCAAGCTACACACCTTTGAGCGAGCATACGTATCTCTTGGCTATCCTGTTGTGATGTGGAGATTCATTGCTTTTTAACAAGTAAAAACATTTTTTTACTCGTTGTGATCATATAATTTATTTTGCCTTCCTAACTCTGTTATCGAACTGTGGTATTGTCATCGAAGCTTGAAGAGCGGTATTGCCAAGTAGGCACACCAACGAAATGGTTGAAGAAACTTTGAAAAACAAAACGTTGAATTTTTCGATGTGTATTTATCTATGCCTGGTGTTGGCTTTATGGTTCGGGTGGTGGGCTTGGGATCCTAGGGTCCTGAGTTCAAATCCTGCTCACTGTTGAATTAATACCAGGTGGGGTTAACTCGGCATGTCCTCCTTCCGAGGTCGGCAAAATGAATGCCAGCATGCTGGTATACTGTGTCAGTGGCGACTCGTCTAGGATTGTGCCCAATAGCCAAGGAGACTGCTGAGCCAGAACCAACGCTCAGTACAGAGTATGGTCCCAATGGATGGATGGATTTATATATGCCGAAGTGATGGGTCGTATAATGGAAGAAGATTGTACAATAAGGGGAAACGTCATGTAAAATAAAATTGCACATTTAAAGTGAGCTAGCCAACGCCCGATGCACCGCCGAACAATGGGGGCTAAATACGGGTGAGTGGCCTCTGAACTTTGTTCAAGTCAATCAACATACAGTATTCAGCGACAGTGTGTGGCTTTAGCACTCAAGGAAGCACTCCAATGAAACGGTTGATAAGGAATGGCTGGGTAAGCGATTAGCGATCGCTGATCGTTCATATAAACACATCCTGGAGACGCCTGAAATAGCAAACTATGTCTGAATTAGACAAATGAACACTTTTTTCAACAGTCGGAACTGCTGCTATGATCAATTCTGGAGCTTAAATTTTGTAATTCGGCTTAGTTTAAGAGATTCTCGAGGTTATGGCACGTGCAGAAATGAAATAAAGCCACAAACGCTGGCGTGCCTAGATGTTTATAAGCATTGCACTGTATCCAGCAATTCGTAGCTATGATCATCAGGAATTCGAAGAAATGAGTGAGGAAAGTGAAAAAAAAAAACTTTATCATTAGTAATTCATTGCAGCCTGTTCCAAATCAAGGCATTGTTAAGCAGACCAAAAAAAAAAGGCCAATTAAGACCCCATCGACTTTGAGGGACAGCGAGGTATCCGAGGATGCCCATGATAAAGGACATAATTACATAAGGCCGTTAATTATCTTCAAAAGGGGTGTTTTAATTAGCCCAAACATCCAATTTTCACTCTTGCACTTCCTTGGAGTTTTCTTAGTTTGCATGCAAAGTTTCAGGCTGCTAGGTTTTATGGTTTTGGAGTTTTGGAGGAGACACACACACTGATTCGCTGACACATTGACTGCCTAACACACTGACACTCTCTGATATTTATTCATCTGGATACATAAATACAGATTTGATGTTTTTTTCCTCTTATAAGTGTTGTTTTTTCCTTTAATAGTTGATGGAAATCCCTTGAAAGTGCTTTTGGTTTCACGAGTTTCTCGAGGAAGGGTTTTGTGTTAAACAGCAGTTGTGACTGTTTAAAAGGTACTCCCCTCGTGTGCATACGTGTTTGTGGTATATAATATTATTTTACTTCTGGACCTCTGGTAAGGGTACCCCAAGAAATGCCGCGATTAGCTATTTACACACCTTAACACGGATTTTGCCCAAGGCAGAAAACCCCCTTGGCGAGGGGGGAAAATGAGGTCGCTACAACCTCCATCGTGTGACCTTTAGTCCTCCTGTCAAGCTTGGTTGAGATTGGATTAGTAACGACCGAATGTATCACTGTCAGAGAGACAGACAACAAATTGCATATTTTAGTATGATATTAAAATGATTTATTTTATTATAAAATCTCAATTCATAAATTTCCTTCTGGACTCATACTTTTGCACCCCCTGTATATATATATATATATATATATATATATATATATATATATATATATATATATATATATATATATATATATATTGCACTCCATATCACTGCACCCCATGACACGCTGCTCCGGAGCATGCTCCCATACCTGACCTGACCTGTATATCTTCAGGGTGTCAATAAAGTCCTTGTGCAACTTTGAACTTTTATAAGTTTTGATGCGGATACAATAGAAACAAACTGTAAATGGCATATGAAAGCATAATTCATCACGTTTTCTTCTTGTTAATATTAATGTTGTTGTTATTGTTGATTGTTAAATGCACAATTGCCCCCTGGTTTCTTGACGAGTTGACATTTTCTAGTGAGACTACTACATCAGTCGTAAAGTCAACCACCATAATTACCGCATTAAACATTTTATGGGACGATGGAAAATTGTTGTTCACTCATCAAAACAACATTCTGTGGATGAACTCATGGCGACGATCACAAAATAAATTCATGAAATTACTCAGCAGCAGCAACTAGAGAATGTTTTCAACAAGTTGGAAAAGCGGATTGAATGATGTGTTGCAAAAGATGGTGGGTATGTTGAAGGCTAAATTTTTAACCTGTATTGAGTAAGACCTTCATGAATTATGCGTTCATGTATCATTTATAGTTTGCTTCTATCATATGTGCAGGAGGAAGGCAGCCTAAAGCACTTGTCCGATCACGATGGACCTGATGATGAAGATGACGACGACAATATGTACATCAAAAGTTATAAAAGTTCAAAGTTGCACAAGGACTTTATGGACATCATTTGTGTGTGTGTGTGTGTGTGTGTGTGTGTGTGTGTGTGTGTGTGTGTGTGTGTGTGTGTGTGTGTGTGTGTGTGTGTGTGTGTGTGTGTGTGTGTGTGTGTGTGTGTATATATATATATATATATATATATATATATATATATATATATATATATATATATATATATATATATATATATATATATGTTTTCAACAAGTTGTATATAACAGTGGAGCATGCTTACACATTGTAAGCAATAACGAACCATGCTTCCCCATTTTCTCGGGTCACTCACCTGCATTTTTTTTCATATATATATATATATATATATATATATATATATATATATATATATATATATATATATATATATTTTCATTATGGATGCTTTCCAACGGTTCTGTGATTTTTCCCGGTGTATCGGCTTTGATGTCCATCGGCACGCAAAATTTCAGCTTTCTACGTTACCCGGAAGGTACCAATGTTTAATATCAGTCAGTGAATGAGTGAGTTAGTCAGAGTGAGTTAGAATGAGCTATATCTATATACAGTAGATATATTGTTCTCCTCCCCACCCCTCCTCTCCTCTTTTTGCAGTGAAATTAAAGCAATAAACGGAGATTGAGTTGATGTATTGTTGATGTAGTACAGGCAAGATTGCATGAATGGCCTTCTGCGTCTAATTTCCATGCACACCCTTGTGTTGTCCTGATTCCATGATCAAATTGTTTGGAGAGACCGAGTGTCGAGTTGACCACCTTGTCTATCGCCACCTCGGTGGCCTCGTGAAGCTGTATATTTGACGTTTCTGCTTTACATGTCTCGTTTGCTCACAAAGGCTGGCTCTGGGACTAAAGCAAAGCATCATGGGCCTGGAGCAAAAGCCCTGCCCATTTAGTAGACTGCTCTTCACTGGCTGGGATTTTTGTCTTCGCGAAGATAAAGCAGCGCTATTGCACAAACACAGCCTCGGCAATCAGCTACAGGTATTGTACTGTTTCAACTAAAGATGAAACTTCCTGAGCCATGAATACGTAAATGTAGATTAAATACATGGTACAGCTTCCTCAATCGCTTTCTCGTCAAAATACATGGACCACATCTTCGGGATAGACAACGTCACCCAGTGTTTGAATTGTAACACAAGATTCGTACATGGCATTTGCACGTATTGTATGATAAGTAACACCAATAACTGCCACTGCTAATAGCAATACCTTATCTTATATATTATTTCCGAGTTTGTGGTTTCGTGTCGTGCTATCTTCGACTTTGTTCTGCGCTCGAGTAACGTGATATTTGGCTTACATTATTTCAAAGACCATATGAGGTGCATGGTACAAAAAAAAAAATTAAAATGGTTCTGAAACAGTGAAATCGTATTCCACTTACTGCATTAAAGTAAAATTACTACTGATACTCTGCATCAGTTCCTTTCTCAAACACACCCACCCCAACATGTCGCACAGAGCGCGGGTTATGCTAGTGAGGAATTAAAACAATGTGTGCTCCAAAAAAGGAGGACCTTTTCACAAAAAGAAAGACCAAGGGTTTCACGAGCTCAAGGAGGGCCCGACAGTGCAAACTAGTGTTGTCTTTATTTAATACACTATTCTTGGCAACCAAAAGCACATACATCATTGACACAGTTAATGCTTTCTGTGTACATATCTTTTTGTGTACAGAAGTTATTTGCAACATTGTATTTCGATGAATCAAATTACTGGTAACTGCCACCATCTGGTTGGCTAGAATGTTGTTACAAGGACAGATGAGTCAAAGTTTCAGTTGTTTGGATCGAATCGAAGATGGATATAATCAAAGACAGAATGTGAGATGACAAAAAAAATGATACTTATAAGAAGCCTTGCTTGAAGCCAACAATTAAGCATAGAGGAGGTTCAATTCAAGTTTGGGGGTGCATGTCCTCAAGTGGTGATGGAAAAATGATTAAAATTATGGTATATTCGCGACAGCAAGGTACAATGCAAACAAATATGTGAGTCTTTGTCCCGCAGATGTGACATCACGTAAACTCGTCGATTAGTTATATCAAGGTATATTGCAGTTATTCAGCAGAGGCAAAGTGAAGCGAGGTCGAAGCCGTTTATTGCTGGTACGTGAGACACCCTGCAACCCATGCCTGCAAATACCAGACTTTTTTGAACGCCGGCTGCATTTTCAATTCAATCATCATGTAACTTTGTTGCGACATTCTCCATGGGTAGGCCCTCCTATTTTGAAAGTTTTGTGTCAATTGCTGCAGTGGTTGAGGAGAAAACAAACTTAAAAGCGAATAAAGGAAGAAAAAAAAAAGTGAGGGCCTCGGCCAACGTTCCACAACAAGTTCAAGGATGGTTGTGGACACGTATTAAGTTATAGAAATTGGGTTATTTGAATGACGTCTTTTTTATAAAGGTGTATTTTCATTGAAGACAAAGTTTTAATTTCTCTATGGATCAGAGGAGAAACATTCTAAATGGCGAAGACTTTTGCACAACGGTCTATGGTAATTCTGGCTTATCAGCATTGTGCGTGGTACATGTCTGGCAGCCTCTGTGGGTAGCTTATCATAATTATTTATTTTATGGGTCAGGGGATAATTCTGCATCGTGTTTAAAATTTTGGTGGAAGCTCAGCCATCCTTGTTCGACATTGCTGCTTCTTGGCTGTGCAATGTGTACACGTAAGTTACTGAAAGGTCTCATCCTTTTTTGTTTGTTTTAAATCCTTTTATTGGTATTTTTTTAACATTCTTGTTTCTCCAGTACTGACATGATACTTACAACCTGGGATGCATTTCCAGAGCCTGGTGGCCGGGCGCCGAAGAGACGACGCGGCCGCAATGCGGACAGACATGGAGAATTTCAAACTTTTAGCTCTGCGCTTGAGCCTCAACATCCTCGTACTCGCACTTCTTGGAGCAGCACTGGCAGCTATTGCTGCGGTGACAATCTCTGCTCCCAAGCTGTACAATTCGGTGTGGTTGCACATAAAGTGTCACCTTGCACACACGACTCCACCAGATGTTTATCAATCGTTCATTCCTTTTTTTATTTTAAGGTCAACCTATAGTCTCAGTAACCCTCCCCCTCAAGTCCCCCTTCCAAACGCAACTCTCTCTCTCTCCCACTCCTATCCCTCTCTCTCGCACACCCCTATCCCTCTCTCTCACACCCCTATCCCTTTCTCTCACACCCCTATCCCTCTCTCTCACACCCCTATCCCTCTCTCTCACACCCCTATCCCTCTCTCTCTCACACCCCTATCCCTCTCTCTCACACCCCTATCCCTCTCTCTCTCACACCCCTATCCCTCTCTCTCTCACACCCCTATCCCTCTCTCTCTCACTCCCTATCCCTCTCTCTCTCACCCCCCCATCCCTCTCTCTCTCTCACACCCCATCCCTCTCTCACACCCCTATCCCTCTCTCACACCCCTATCCCTCTCTCACACCCCTATCCCTCTCTCACACCCCTATCCCTCTCTCACACCCCTATCCCTCTCTCACACCCCTATCCCTCTCTCACACCCCTATCCCTCTCACACCCCTATCCCTCTCACACCCCTATCCCTCTCACACCCCTATCCCTCTCACACCCCTATCCCTCTCTCACACCCCTATCCCTCCCTCACACCCCTATCCCTCCCTCACACCCCTATCCCTCCCTCACACCCCTATCCCCCTCCCTCACACCCCTATCCCCTCCCTCACACCCCTATCCCCCTCCCTCACACCCCTATCCCCCTCCCTCACACCCCCATCCCCTCTCCCTCACACCCCATCCCTCTCCCTCACACCCCCATCCCCTCTCCCTCACACCCCCATCCCCTCTCCCTCACACCCCCATCCCTCCTCCCTCACACCCCCATCCCTCCTCCCTCACACCCCTATCCCTCCTCCCTCACACCCCTATCCCTCCTCCCTCACACCCCTATCCCTCCTCCCTCACACCCCTGTCCCTCCTCCCTCACACCCCTGTCCCTCCTCCCTCACACCCCTGTCCCTCCTCCCTCACACCCCTGTCCCTCCTCCCTCACACCCCTGTCCCTCCTCCCTCACACCCCTGTCCCTCCTCCCTCACACCCCTGTCCCTCCTCCCTCACACCCCTGTCCCTCCTCCCTCACACCCCTGTCCCTCCCTCACACCCCTGTCCCTCCCTCACACCCCTGTCCCTCCCTCACACCCCTGTCCCTCTCTCACACCCCTGTCCCTCTCTCACACCCGTCCCTCTCTCACACCCCTATCCCTCCTCCCTCACACCCCTATCCCTCCTCCCTCACACCCCTGTCCCTCTCTCACACCCCTGTCCCTCTCTCACACCCCTATCCCTCCTCCCTCACACCCCTATCCCTCCTCCCTCACACCCCTATCCCTCCTCCCTCACACCCCTATCCCTCCTCCCTCACACCCCTATCCCTCCTCCCTCACACCCCTGTCCCTCTCTCACACCCCTGTCCCTCTCTCACACCCCTATCCCTCCTCCCTCACACCCCTATCCCTCTCCCTCCTTTCCTCTCCAGCCAATACCAGGATGAGAATTTAATTCTCAATTTTATAGACCAGTCCACCCCAGAGAATGAAGATTCATGGACACTTGTTTAGCGGTTGTTGGCCCTCTTTATGAAGGATGTCTTTTTTATATTAAAAAAATGTTAGAAATCAAATATTTAAATAGAACATGGGACGTGTACTTTAACCCCAGGACCAAGACACACCGTCTAACAAGACCGCCCCATGAGCACACACGTGCACCTCAGCCCGAAGGCTGAAGTACATGGTCAATCAAGCACACACATCCAAACCCCGAAGGGTTAAAATGCATGGTCATACAATTGGAGTAGGTTTCCATTATAATGAGGACCACAAGCTCCTCCCAAGAGTGAAGATATTCGGTTGAGATGAGTCCCCATCACTGCATTGTCCTGGGTACCAGGAAGCAAGTGCCACATCAGCTCTTGCATGCATTGAAGAAAGCTATCTATTTTATTTTCTATGAGCAAATACAACCCGTCACTTTGCTCACAGTAATATTACGGGTTGGGGGGGGGGGAGAAAGGGGAGGGGAAAGAGAGGGGTAGGAGAATGGAGTGAGGAGGGTGAGGAAGGAGGGAGCTAGGAAGCGGAAGGGGGTTTGCGTGAGGGGAGAGGAATGGAAGGCAGCATGAGGGGAGGATAGGCAGTGTAAGGGGAGGTGAAGGGAAGAGAGCGTGAGGGGAGGTGAAGGGAAGGCAGCATGATCGGAAGGGAATGCAGCATGAAGGGAAGAGAAGGCAACATACCGAGGCATTATCAGGGTGATAAAACATGCCCAAACAGCAACATTTTCTCTTTAACTGCCGGGCTCCATATATTACTGGGTAGGAGCAATGAAAAACGCACGCTACCTGGTAAAGGCCTGCCTACACGTATGCATGGTCGCAGATGTAGCGACGTTTTCATCTCTCCAGTCGGCTCACTCCAAATCGGATTTAAACCTGCTACGCTCCAGAGAAGCCATTTTCAATTCAAAACTAAACTGTCTATCTTTAACAGCCCCATATATATTATGCATTCCTCCAACCTCCTCGCGGTCCATGCAAACTGTGCGGGCACACTGGCGATATACTCATCCTTTCACTCGTACACATGCATGGATTCTTTCTGGCATTCCTGACACCCACACTGCACGGCACACCTAAGGTGGCTTCGGTACTGCAGCATGTCCACCCTCTGCGTGCCGAAGCACATGGTTCACGAGACTGCCGCGTAACCTCCACCACAATGCCACACACCATGGGCCCGGGCGAGTTTGGCCCGTGGGTCCGCGAAACCCTTGCACCGCACGCGTAACCAAGCATGCAGTCACGTACACACCCACGCGGAGAGTCTCTTTACAAAACCCAATCTCCCCATTTGTACCACATCCATGTGTGCTGTCTACGTACCTCTTCATGCATGCAGCAACTGCCGGCTGCACCTCCTGTTCGGAACACACCGCCGGCTCCCACTGCACGGATGTGCTCTCCTGTAGGGTCATGCGTGCCCTGCACGTATTCTCCCCCATATGTGCCCTAAGATGTTTGATTCAAGAGCTCGGTCATACTAAACACCACCTGGAGACACCTGGAGTGTCAAACAACGTGTAAATTGGACAAATGAACGCTTTTTTTTCTCACAGTCAGAACTGCTGCTAAGGGTAATTCCACAGTTTAAATTTTGAGTTTCGGTTCAGGTTAAGAGATTCTCGAGCTTATCGCATATGCGGAAATTAAATAAATGCAAGAACGCTGGTGTCTCTGGGTGTTTATAAGCATTGCGACATGTTCATCGGTATGAAGCTTTGTCATGCAGAAACTGACCGATTCCCCAAGCCAAGGAATTTTTGAGCTGAGCAGAAAAACATGGTCCATGAATACCCAGAGCTGAGCAAGCTGAATGCAGGCTGACAAAAGTTGAGCCTGTTTCTGGTTTTACCGTTAATTTTCTTGAAAAAGTGATTCAATTTACCCAAACACCCAGTTTTCATTCATGCACTCTCTTGGAGTTCCCTTAGTATGCATGCAAAGTTTGGGGCTGTTTGGTTTCATGGTTTTGGAGTTACGGAAGAGACACACACACAAAGACACACATTTATTAGTCCCCTAATTCATCCATCCATTGGGACCATACTCTGTACAGAGCGTTGGTGCTGCTTAAGCAGTCTCCTTGGCTATTGAGCACAATCCGGGACGGGTCACCACTCCGACACAGGATACCAGCCAGCATGCTGGCACTCATTTTGCCGACCTCGGAAGGATGACAAGCTGAGTTAACCCCGCCTGGTATTAATTCAATAGCTGAGCGGGATTTGAACTCGGGACCCTAGGATCCAAAGCCCACCACCCTAACCATGAAGCCAACACCAGGCATAGTCCCCGAATGGTTTCACCAAAGGGGACTATCGGTTTGCTGTCTGTCCGTCCGTCCATCCGTCTGTCCGTCCGTCCCTCCCACCTCTGGTTTTTCAGACTTTTTCTCCATTCCCTTTAACACATTCAACTGAATATTGGTTCATGGCTTTATTATGATACGTGACAGAACAAGTTCGAGTTTCAGTGTGTTCAGAGTGAGGGGGAGGGAGGGGAGCGAGAGAGTGAAGGGGCATGGAGAAGAAGGGGAGAGGAAAGAGGGGGCATAGTCAGGGGAAGGGGAGTGGAGAGGTGGGAGGAGGGGTGAGTGGGGGTGGGGGTGAGATAGAGTGGGAGGAGGGGATTGGAGTGGGGGAGGGGGGTAGGGGTTGCTCTGATTAATATGTAATGCATGCTATTCAATACATGTGCCTCATTCTTTGATGAATATCAAAAGAAAATAAGTGGCGGTGCTATTTTTTCACATCAGAATTGTATGTGTAATTTTACTCATAGCCAAAATGTAACTGGCATCAGGTGTGTGTGTGTGTGTGTGTGTGGGTGTGTGTGTGTGTGTGTGTGTGTGTGTGTGTGTGTGTGTGTGTGTGTGTGTGTGTGTGTGTGTGTGTGTGTGTGTGTGTGTGTGTGTGTGTGTGTGTGTGTGTGTTCAGAGCGTCTTGTTATCTAAATGTGGGTTGTCAGCATGTTTGCCGATGAGCCAGTTTGTTGTTTACATTTATGGAGTTTACCTTTCTGGTTCAAAACAGTATGCTTACACATACAGCTGTGATGCCCAGAACAGTGGTGATAATAAAGATAACTTGAATGTTTGACACACAATGATGACCATAATATAGTATATGGAATATTTAATTACAATAATAATAATATTTTTGACACAGGCTCCCAAAAGTGGCTTTTTGTCCTTGCTGATCCTTTACCTCCCCTCCATCATCATCTCGACTGCAAACTTCATCATGCCACACCTTTTCAGCCTCATTGCCACCTTTGAGGATTACGGGCCGAACACTGGGATCTGGATCTTGCTCATGAGGTGACGGAGCTCTCCATAGATCAACAACGAGCAAAGTTCCTCAAGGAAAGCATGCAAGCTTGTATTTTAAGCATCGGTCTTGGACACGTGTCGACAACAAATGAGTTTGAGTCGAGGAAATCAAGCCCTTTCTCGGTCTCATTTTGACATGCCTTACTCTATGTGCTTCCTAGGCTCATAGTTCTGCGCCTGGCAAGCCTGTTCGTCCTCCTCATCTCTCTCTGGTCTCAAATCAGTCTCTGCGGTCACAGGAGTTGCGGCTCCTGCGGTTATAATCACGAATCCTTCCCAGTAAGTTCCTGACTACCAAACAAGTTCTCGAGATGAAATGAAATTTCCACTTGCAAACCGTGTTGTGGCTGTGGTCTCACCAGGTCCTGTGTGTGTATCGAGCTCAAACCTTGATCCCTTACTGGCCTGATTGCCCCTCGCTTGGTCGTAGGCGAGAATTTACAAACGACGTTTGGTCGAGATGTTGGCATTGTCGTGTTAATGTTTTGTTTTTTCCATTTCTTCCTCCCACTTTCCCGATTCCTCATGACTTTCAGTGCTGGGAGACTATTGTTGGACAGGAGTTGTACAAACTCACAATCTTTGACTTCCTTACCACTTTTGCCCTCATCATATGCGTCGAGTTCCCGAGAAAGTAAGGGATTCACCTTGTTTTTGAAATGTCTTTTTACCCCATTTGGATGATTTGTGTTGGAAAAGGCAAAGCAAAATAATCATTGATGTACAATTAATGCCTTCGTCTCCCCCTAGGGATGAGATTGCTTTCACATGTTGCCGCCATCAACGCCCCAACCGTTTTGACATGACATATAGAAATACGTGTATGTGTGTGTCTGTGACCATTTTTCTCAGACATGGCCAAACGGATCTTCGTCAAACTTTCAGAGGTTCATCAGTGAGTGCCGGGGAGTGTTTTAGGCAAAAAATGTTTTTGAAAATTTTGAAAAAAGAAAAGTTTGATTTTTTTTATTTTTTTTTTTAGATCGCTCGATAGCGCCGAAGTGTTTTTAGCTATGTGAAAGGTAATATTAAATGATCCCCGACCCCATTCTTTCATGGGTATATGGAAGTGTTTTAGGCACCCACAACAACAACAACAAAAAAAGTTGATCTCTTCAAAATGCCAACAGGAGAAATAACAGCACCGGGCAAATGATTAGAAAAGCAGGTTTTTAAATAATGAAAAAAAATCCCAAACATTTGGATGAAGTTCAACCCAAGGACCAAAATGGATGGTGAGACAAAGCTGTTTGTTGAACTGTGCCTCAAGGCCACCCCAGCCCGCTATAGTAAAGTTGATCAGTGTGCGGACTCACACACAGACCGATTGCAATACCCTCTCCCATCCCTTTGGCAATGGGTGACACAAACAGGGGTAGAAAGAAGCAAGCCAACACATTTACTCCAGGATTTCAGAATGAATGGTTGCCCACCTTTCCAGTCGAAGTTCATACATTGCCCCTGAAGGTGCCACAAACCCCAATCGGTTGAGCTTGTTTAGCTCCTCCTGCCCAGTCATTCAAGGTCTTCACCTCATGACCAGGACAAAATGTGTACTCGATGTTAAAAATGCTGCCGAGTTCAACCCCTCATCCCGGTGCTCTGCAGGTTGATGGTGACATACTGTCCTTGGAAGTTGGTGCGCCGATGGGGTGAGCAGCAGTTGAACGTGGCCAGCAATGTGCTGGACGTGGTTTATGGACAAACAATCTGTTGGGCAGCCATTTTCTTCACACCGTTAATGCCAGCCATCGTCTGTATCAAATACATTGTCATATTTTACCTGAAAAAGGTGAGGTGCTGATGGCGATTTATTATTTATTTTATTGTCACGGTTGCCTGACTATCAACGATTGCTCAAACATTGAGAGCTTTAAAAACGGCAGATCCGTTTCAACATAGAAAGTGATAGATCATGTGCAAGTTAGACGACAATTGGTTATGAATGGGTTGGTTGAGGAAATTATGTCTCATTTGTATAGGTATCAGAAAGGAAGTAGAACAGCGTTCAGTCGAGCACAGTCCTCAGCCAAGCTGAACATATTATGTTTTGTATCCCATTGATACGTCAGACCTGAACCAAAATCGAATCGGCTTGTTCTCGTTACCTACCCAACCCATCCACCAAGTTTTATCACAACCCGTCCGCAACTTTTTGAAATATCGTGCTATATATCGTTTTTTGGCTCTGATGAAGAATGACTTTCAAAAAAATTCTCGTGTATGGATCTTCACCAAAATCTAGTCAAATCAAAAATCAAAAATTCTTCTTTGTCACACACCCAACCTGTCCACCAAGTTTCATCCTAATCCGTCCATAACTTTTTGAGTTATCCTGCTCAGTCACAGAAGGATACACATATTGAGCGTACACATTGATGGTGGAATTTTTGACGAATTGTCCCTCTTTTTCCATCCCCTGTCATGTACTCGATGGTTCAGATGTTCCTCTTCCTTTGCCTCCTTTAATTCTTAGTCTTCCCAACAATTTCTTTGTGCAAGTTCCACTCACATTTCTCCACTTACCCTTCTTTTCTGATGTTTTTATTATTATTTACTTATCCCCATCCCCCATTTCTCCATAACAGTATTTTGTTTTTGTCGACAAAATCTAGACTCGTGGAAGAGCAAGGTAACAGAGGGTAAAAAGGTAATGGACTGACAGCCGGGCAATCGTTTGATAGAACAAGCAAGGGAATGAACGAAAAAAAAAAAAGAGCGAGAGGAAGGGAGGAAACAGAGTAACCTGTAAGTAAGAGGGTTGGATTATGTGGGGTTATTGGTAATAGATATTGAGAGGATGATGTGAGATGATGGTGCACCGCTTGCTTGAAATCCTGGAAGGAAGAATGCAATTGAACAGTCCCTGCAAGGTGGTTCCACGGATGGGAGAAAGGATGAACAAATGAGTTGAGGTGTGCTGCCGTTACCTTGGGTTTTGGAAGTCGAACCAGAAGGGGTTTGTTGGAAGAATGCGTACGTCCCAGAGTAGCTGGGGAGAGATGGTCAAATGGCTGAGAGAGCAGAGAGAGATGGACAGGAAGAGAAGCGATAAAGAAAAACAGAATTAAGTTTTACAAAATGAAAAGAAGAAGAGGGAAGGAGGGGATTGTGGTAAGAGAGGGTACAAGGGTGTGGGAGATAGATGTATGGATCATAGCATAAGGGTGGAATGCCAAAAGATCTGCCATAATTGCAGACGAAACAAACAAATCTCCTCCATTCCTGTCGTGTTCGGTTCATATGCCATTATTGCCTTGAATTTTGTTTACTGTTGTTTTGTAGGTGAGTCTTATGGAAAACTTTCGACCCTTTTCTCACTCCATCCACATCATCGGTTCAGACTTCTTTTTTTCCCTGGTACTTCTCCTCGGTCTTGGGGTGGCTGCTGTGCCGATGGTCACAACAATGGGATGGTGAGCATTGGAATAATAGCCCGTCAATTTGCAGCAAGCAAAAAAAACCAATGTATGTATTTTCTGTATTTTTTGGCTATTTTCATTTTATTTTTGGTATTTCAGCTCTATTTAAAAATAAAATAAAAAATAGCAAAAAATGGGTTTTCCTTTTCTATTTTTTTTATGCCTCCGCTGATGAAGTCGCCGGTGGCATCATGTTTTTGGGTTATCCGTCTGTCCTTCCGTCCGTTCGCTCATCGATGCTAATTACCTCCACTACCGAAGGTGAAGGAGGTTATGTTTTCACCCCTTTCTGTTTGTTTGTTTGTTTGTTTGTGTACAGGATATCTCAAAAAGTTGTGGACGGATTTGGACGAAACTTGGTGGACTTGTTGAGTGTGTGACAGGATGAACCGATTATATTTTGGTGAAGATCCGGATCCGGATACAGCTACGAGAATTATTTAAGTGATTCTTCACCATCGAGAGATCGGGCCAAAAACTATCTAGTGCTGTACAGCATGATATTTCAAAAATGTATTGGGCCCGATACATTCTCCTGGATCAGGCATTACGTGGCAGAGTTATGCCCTCGACTGAGTGCCTTTCTAGTTTCTTCTGTTTTCTCTGCAACCACTTATCCGATTGACATGAAATTTTCACCATTGGTAAGACTACTCAAAATAATGTTTTAATTATATTTATGATGTCATAGGTCATGTGGTGTGGCAGCCATGTTGAGAAAAAGGAAAAACTTTGGACCTCTGTATCTCTGAAACCGCTCCATGGAAAAAAATTCAAACTTGGCACATATGGAGTACTTCCCATTGTAAATAAGTGATTTTTGATGATGTCATAGGTGGCTTTGTTTTGACATCGTAATTGCATATGTCAAACGCTTTAACTGATCAGTGTGAAAAATTATGAGGGTCATCTCGGGCTAAATTGAATGGGGGAAAAATTGATGACGTCATTAGGTCATGTGGTTCAGCATCCATATTGTTAACATTAAAACCTTCAAAAATCTTCTTATCTGAAACAGCTGAACATATCGAGGCGAAACTTTGCAGGTATGATTGCCTATCCATGAGAAACAAAAAGTTGTCCAACTATGATGTCATAGGTCACATGTGTTGGCAGCTTTGATATTTTGAAGAATAAATCTGTAAAAATCTTCTCCAGAATGGCATGACAGATCAAGGGGAAACTTCACTCAAATGTTTCCTAAGCCTTCGGGATTCCAGTGTGTTCACAAATAATAGTAGGCCACATGGTTTGGCAGCCATATTGGATTAAATGAAAATCATAAAAATTATTTCTGTTGAACAGCTTCATCAATCAATGTCAAACATCACAGTTATGATGTCGTAGTCATGAGGAACATATGTTTCAAATTTCAACCTGATCAGACACATGGTCTGGCAGCCAGGATTATTTAATATTTTGAATCTGGGTTTCGGGATTTAAATCAAGCTTGGTACAAGAATGTATAATGATGTAATGATATGGGCAGAGATCTATCTGGCAACGTTGCGATGAAGAGTGCCCTTCCAGTTTTTCCTATTTTTTTTTTGTTCCAAAACTGGTTATTTAAAAAAAAAGAAATGGCGAAAAATAGGAATAAAAAATATAATTGTCTGTAGCTTTTCCCTATTTTTTGTTCTAAAATTGACTACTTAAAATATATTTTTATATGGTGAAAAATAGGGAAAAATATATTTTTGTTTGTATTTTTTCCCCTATTTTTTGTTCCATAATTGGCTATTTAAAAAAAAAATGTTGAAAAATATGGGAAAATTTTTTTTTGTATGTATCTTTTCCTTATTTTTTTCAATTTTTTGTTGCTCCAAAACTGGCTATTTAAAATATATTTATGTATATGGTGAAAAATAGATTTTTTTGTAAGCATCTTTTCCATATTTTTTTACCTTTTTTGTTGTTGCAAAACTTGTAATTTAAAAAATATTTTTAGGTGGTGAAAAATGAGGAAAAATATATTTTTGTATTTTTTCCCTATTTTTTCATTTGTCTCAAAACTGGTGATTAAAAAAAAAATTATATGGCAAAAAATAGGGAATTTTTTAATATAAATGTTTTTCCCTATTTTTTTAAAAAATATTTTTTTATATTGTGAAAAATGAGGGAAAAATTTTTTTTGTATCTTTTCCTCTTTTTTCTTGTTCCAAAACTGGCTATTTAAATTATTTTTTTATATTTCAAAAAAAATAGGGAATTTATTTATATGTATCTTTTCCCTATTTTTTGTTCTAAAACTAGCAATTAAAAAAAAAACATTTTATATGGTGAAAAATATGGGGAAATTTTTTTTGTACGTTTTTCTATTTTCCCCTATTTTGTTGTTCCAAAACTGGCTATTTAAATTATTTTTTATATGTGGCAAAAAATAGGGATAAATATATTTTTGTAAGCATCTTTTCCCTATTTTTTGTTCTAAAATTGGCTATTTAATATATTTTTATATGGTGAAAAATAGGGAAAAATATATCTTTGTATCTTTTCCTGATTTTTTTTTGTTCCAAAATTGGCTATTTAAAATGTTTTTTATAGGGGGAATTTTTTTTTTGTATGTATCTTTTCCCTATTTTTAAAATTATTTTTTGTTCTAAAATTGTCTATTTAAAATATTTTTATATGGAGAAAAATATATTTTTGTTTGTATCTTTTTCCTTATTTTTTTTCCTCTTTTTTGTTGCAAAACTGGCTATTTCAAATATATTTTTAGAAGGTGAAAAATGAAAAATATTTTTGCATCTTTTTCCCTATTTTTTCAATTTTTTATTTGTTCCAAAACTGGCTATTTAAAAAAAAAAATTATATGGCAAATAATAGGGGAATTTTTTTTTAAATGTTTCTTTTCCCTTTTTTTTATTCTAAAACTGGCTATATATATATATATATATATATATATATATATATATATATATATATATATATATATATATATATATATATATATATATATATGGCGACAAATATGGAAAAACATTTTTATATGTATCTTTTCCCTTTTTTGTTCCAAACTGGCGATTTCAAATATATTTGTATATGGTGAAAAAGAAAAAAAAAATTTATGTATCTTTTCCCTATTTGTTGTTGCAAAACTGGCAATGTAAAATGTATTTTTATTTGGTGAAAAATGAGGAATTTTTTTTTGTCTATTCCCTATTTTTCTTGTTCCAAAACTGGAACAAAAAAAATAATAATAATAAAAAAAATCTATTTAAAAAATAATTATGTGGCAAAAAATAGGGGAATGTTTTTTTATATGTATCTTTTCTCTATTTTTTTGTTATAAAACTAGCTATTTCAAATATTGTTTTTTTACATGGTGAAAAATAGGGGAAAAATATTATTGTATTTTTTTGTATTCTTCCCTATTTTGTTGTTCCAAAACTGGGTATTTAAAATATATGTTGCATATGGATAAAATAGGGTAGAAATGCATTTTGTATGTACCTTTTCCATATTTTCCCCCTTTTTGGACAAGGAGGGGGGCATCAGTACAATTTGGAATGTGCCACTGTTTGATTGAAAGTTATCTTGGGTGGAAGGACGTCTCAGTTGCTATTGTGCTCACAATCAAGCTCTCTCAACTTCGATTGATTTTCCGACAGGGTTGGACTTAACCAAAAAAGTCCCATTATGGCACAGTGCCAATAAACATGCTCCATCTCAGAGAACGTGTCCTTCATTTTGGGAACACTCACTATCCCGTCTGCATTCAGGTTACAAACAATAAAGATCCTTCACTATGTCTAAAAAAAAAAAAAAAAAAAAAAAAAAGAGTAGCACATTGTGTGGGGAAACCCTGACCTAATTGTATAATTAGCACTACCTACCGTTATGAGAGTGTTAGTTATCGATAAAGCCCAGGCTTGATATGCCAAATAATCTCCTGTGCATGTGTTTCCTTTTACCCTACGCATGTATAGTCCATTTGCCATTATTATGTGTACCATTGTCAACCTTGTTGATGTGGAAAGTGCATGGTTTTATGATTGTTTTGGACTAACATGGGTCCATTAATAAAATTCAGGTTGGTTACCAGGGTGGTGACCTTGGGGAACTCCTGTAATTTGCATAAATTCAAGATGGCCGCTACAGGTCAGACGATGGGGCTAAGTTTTTAATCGGTAAACATATAATCCTGTATAATACCTCTTTTCCATATGATTTTGAAATGAGGAATTCAATTTTGGGGTTATTTTTTACGTTCAGGAAAAAATAGAGGTTCACATGAAATGTCCATGACTATTTTCTGCTGAAAATTATGCAACACGAATGCAAAAGTGAAGTCATGAATGGTTCACAACAGTATGTTGATAATCAGAAAGCATACACATTGTCATGTCATCATAATGGACATCTTAGGAACAGAGGACATAGAGCCTAGTAGACAACTTACGTATTGTTCATTCCCATTCATTGTACTCGTCCCCTTCCGTATCCTCGTCTCTTTCCAGTTCTGCTTTGACACTCCCTTCTTCCACTTCACTTTCACTGTCCTCCACAGTCTTGTGTGGGTTGAAGCACTTGTCACTGCAACCACTGATTTGGCAAGCCACCATGTAGAGCTGGAGATCCACAGAGATGTGGACATAAGTCATTCCCATATCAGTCAACGACTTCTGAAGATACTCCAGTGAAGTCACTACAGTGTCTGGATGAGAAGTTTTGGCATCAATAAGGGGTCTGAACATGTAGGTACTTGCTGACTTTTTTTCTTTATGACTGGTGAATGCTTCTTGGTTGTTGAACCCACCCCATTCCATGGCGTTCACCTGTGTGCTGACTGTGTTTAGCCACTTCATGTCCTTTTCCTGTGCAGCAGCTAAACTAGCTTGCCGGGCACACACTTCTTGGTAGGAGAATCCAGAGGTTGCATCCACAGCCGGGGGGTTCACTTTGGATGGCCCAGTGTAGTGCTGCAGAGGAAGGCTCCCTGATGAGCTGCTGCTTGTCCTAGACTGGACAGCTTTCTTAGACAGTCATGGGATAATAAGGTCGCTCTTCCCTGGGTGAGCATGCCCATACTCAAGAATGCCTACAGGATGGGGTTGCTGAAATTCATGTGAGAGGACATGAGTAGTGCGCCGACCATTAGGCGTGAACACTTGCAGATCAAGATTATCAAACCAGGCAAAAATCACGCCAACAGTTCTACTCAAACCCATGAATTGGTGGAGAAGCTGAGCATTGTCACCGAGAAAATGAGCAGCAGATTTCCTGAATCTCAGGACCTCATCATATGACGTTGTGAACCCATGTTCATGAAGGAGCTTGAGAAGATCAGAACTGCCATGGCAGTGCAGTAGTTTGACAGCCAGTCCTAATGTTGTCTGATTTCTGGTACCTGTAACATGACTTTGAATTGACTGGCTCAGGCTTAGAGATTTCTTGGTCATTTCACCACCAGACACTAAGTCTGAAATCAACCTCAGTAATGTTGGGCTTGTTGCCTTGATTGTGTTGGCTTGTGTAAATTCTGAGAGGTCATAATTGGCACTGTTTTACTTGACTGAGCGTGCCTCCTTCTTGATCTGCCTTACCACAAAATCAATACTCCTCTCATCTGCATCATCCACTTTAACCATTTTCAGATGGTTAGCAATGGACTCACGGAAACCAACAATGGTAGCACATCCATCTACCCGAACTAACATAACGTCCTTACTCATGCAGTCTGTTAGTTTGCTAAATATATCACGTCGAGTGAGTTTGCCACCAAGATCACAGTACAGGGAATGCAGTTCAACGCTATTCCTCATCTTTGACCTGTTACAATTCATGCGCTCTATGACGTTCTTTAGGGCACTTTCTTCTGCAACACCAGTTGGCAAATCAGCATATAGGGACTGCCATGAAACTGTTATAACAGCGTACATGGTATTTGCACTCAGCCGCAGGGAGATCAACCAAATATCCAATATTTAACTTGACCGTTCTGGCTACTTCATCATTACGTTGCTCAGCAGCATTAATTATGGCATCTTTCATAGTTGGGATGGGATTACCTTCCTTGTCAAAACGTTCTTTAGTCAGGCACTGACGAACACGATCCCATCTTTCTGGATGTTTGTCATCAACAGGTAAACATTCTTTGCCACAAAAAATGCAGTCACGTTTGTAAACAAACGCACCACTGCCTGTTGCCTGTGTGCGAGATCTTGTTGTCACTGTAACACAATCATCTTCAGCTTTTCTTTTCTGTGATTTACGAAGTCTCTCAATTTTTTGTTTTGATGTGCAAGTACATTAGCATCCTTTGTGACATTCTATGCGAACAGTATCACCACCACCATCAACAATGTCCTGTAGTTTTGCACGTAGCTCTTCATCTCCACGGGCTTTGGCACAGGAGATCAATGTCTTGATCAGCGAATTTCTTCAATTCCCCTCCACCATGACACACGGGAAGAATGCACTTTGAATCAGCCATATCTGTAAAAACAAAACAATGAATTAGTAATTCGCATTAATGTCGTATGTAAGCGTCCAGTTGTCAGAATAGTGACCTTGTCATTCAAAATGGATCTCACACGGCAAACAATTGCCAGGAACTCGAACATTGACCTCAAATTTACTTCTAATCACAAAAATAAGGTTAATATTCCTCGTGCCAAAATGATATGGAAAATATGTCTCATTTGTAATTTTAAGTTCATTACATAAAAAGTTATATTTTCAGCCTGGTCGATGACGGCCATCTTGTATTTGCGCAAAAATAACAGATTTCCCCATGGTTGCCATCCGGGCAACCAAGCTTAATTTTGTCTATGCATGCCTGTGAACAAGAAACTACCATAAAACCATACACTTTTGAGGACAACAAGGTTACTTCTCTGGCAAATGGACTCGTAGCACAAAGCGGGGTTAAGAAATGCACAACTTTGGAAGTGACATATGAATGCTAACGAGGCCTTTTGCGCATGTGCATTTTCAATGACCCATTCCTGCTTGTTGAGGCACTTTTAACCTGCAGTTAGTTGCTATAGTGTGAAATCTGTGAGCGAGTCTTTTTAACATAATTTTCAGCATTTAAACAAGAGTGACAATTTCAAAATCGTTAGTCATAACTCGATCGAAATCAGACTCATGCAAAATTGAATCAGCTTTTTCTTCTCACCTTCTCAACTCACCCACTAGATTTTGTTATAATCCATATTTAACTTTTTGAAATATTAAGCAAAATATCGTTTTTGGCCCCATCTTTCAATGATGAAGAATGATGTAACAAATTTTTTTTAAATTATCATCCAGATCTGCATCTTCACCAAAATCTTTGAAAATTATTATATCCATATCCTGATCTTTACCAAAATCTAAGCAATTTGTCCTTGTCGCACACCCAACCTGGCCACCAAATGTCATTCAAATTCAGCAACAACTTTGAGTTCTCCTGATCACAGACAGACAAACAGACATGGATGAAAACATAACCTCCATCCATCACAGATGGCAGACTAATAAGGAAATTGATTAAGCATAATTCAAAGAGAAGAGAGGGACATAAATTTTATTATGTTTATTATTGTTCTCAGGATGGTTCCATCCAAGGCCTGTGGTCCTTTTCGAGATCTTGCATCACCCGCAGCCTTGGTGAATGTCCTGCTGGCTCGATCTCCATCCTGGCTCCAGAAATCTGTGTCCATCACATTTTCCCAGATCATCGCTGTTCCACTCTTCTTGCTTTCATGGTTATTTAAACTGTCTGTTGTGTGTAATAAATCAAAAAACACCATGAGTAATAAATGGAATATCACCGTGGGTAATAAATCTATAAGCACTGAGTAATAAATCAATAAGCACTGTGAGTAATAAATCAATAGCATTGTGAGTAAGAAATCAAAAAGAATTGTGAGGAATAAATCAAAAAGCATTATGAGTAATAAATCAATAAGCATTGTGAGTAATCAAAAAGCATTGTGAGTAATAAATCAATAAGCACTATGAGTAATAAATCAAAGAATTGTGAGTAATAAATCAATAAGCACGATGAGTAATAATACGAAAAGCATTGTGAGTAATAAATCAATAAGCACTATGAGTAATAAATCTAAAAGAATTATGAGTAATAAATGAATAAGCACGATGAGTAATAATCCGAAAAGAATTGTGAGTAATAAATCAATAAGCATTATGAGTAATAAATGGAAAAGAATTGAGTAATAAATCAATAAGCACTGTGAGTAATAAATCAAAAAGCACTATGAGTAATAAATCAATAAGCGCTATGAGTAATAAATCGATAAGAATTGTGAGTAATAAATGAATAAGCATTGTGAGTAATCAAAAAGCATTGTGAGTAATCAATCAATAAGCACTATGAGTAATAAATGAAAAGGCATTGTGAGTAATAAATCAATAAGCATTGTGAGTAATCAAAAAGCATTGTGAGTACAAAATCAAAAAGCATTGTGAGTAATCAAAAAGCATTGCGAGTAATAAATCAAAAAGCATTGCGAGTAATAAATCAAAAAGCATTGCGAGTAATAAATCAAAAAGCATTGCGAGTAATAAATGAAAAAGCACTGTGAGTAATAAATCTATAAGCACTGTGAGTAATAAATCTATAAGCACTATGAGTAATAAATCGATAAGAATGCGAGTAATAAATAAAAAAGCACTGTGAGTAATAAATCGATAAGAATTGCAAGTAATAAATCAAAAAGTATTGTGAGTAATAAATAAATAAGCGCTATGAGTAATAAACCAATAAGAATGAGTAATAAATCAATAAGCATTGTGAGTAATGAAAAAGCATTGTGAGTAATAAATCAATAAGCACTATGAGTAATAAATTGAAAAGAATTGTGAGTAATAAATCAATAAGCACTGTGAGTAACAAATGAAAAAGCATTGTGAGTAATCAAAAAGCATTGTGAGTAATAAATCAAAAAGCATTGTGAGTAATAAATCGAAAAGAATTGTGAGTAATAAATCAATAAGCACTGTGAGTAACAAATGAAAAAGCATTGTGAGTAATCAAAAAGCATTGTGAGTAATAAATCAAAAAGCATTGCGAGTAATAAATCAATAAGCATTGCAAGTAATAAATCTATAAGCACTGTGAGTAATACATCAATAAGCACTGTGAGTAATAAATCAACAGCATTGTGAGTAAGAAATCAAAAAGAATTGTGAGTAATTAATCAAAAAGCATTGCGAGTAATAAATCAAAAAGCATTGCGAGTAATAAATCAAAAAGCCTTGCGAGTAATAAATCAATAAGCACGATGAGTAGTAAATCAAAAAGCATTGCAAGTAATAAATCAATAAGCACTATGAGTGATAAATCGATAAGAATTGTGAGTAATAAATCAATAAGCATTGTGAGTAATCAAAAAGCATTATGAGTAATAAATCAATAAGCACTATGAGTAATAAATCAAGAAGCATTGTGAGTAATAAATCAAAAAACATTGCGAGTAATAAATCAATAAGCACTATGAGTAATAAATCAATAAGCCTTGCGAGTAATAAATCAATAAGCACGATGACTAATAAATCAAAAAGCATTGCGAGTAATAAATCAATAAGCACTGTGAGTAATAAATCAAAAAGCACTGTGAGTAATAAATTGATAAGAATTGTGAGTAATAAATCAAAAAACATTGCGAGTAATATATCAAAAAGCACTGTGAGTAAAATCGATAAGAATTGTGAGTAATAAATCAAAAAGCATTGCGAGTAAAAAATCAATAAGCACTGTGAGTAAAAAAATCAATAAGCACTGTGAGTAAAAAAATCAATAAGCACTATGAGTAATAAATCAATAAGCACTGTGAGTAATAAATGAAAAGGCATTGTGAGTAATCAAAAAGCATTGTGAGTTGAGTAATCAAAAAGCATTGTGAGTAAATAAATCAAAAAGCATTGTAAGTAATAAATCAAAAAGCATTGCGAGTAAAAAATAAATAAGCACTGTGAGTAAAAAAAATCAATAAGCACTATGAGTAATAAATCAATAAGCACTATGAGTAATAAATCAATAAGCACTGTGAGTAATAAATGAAAAGGCATTGTGAGTAATCAAAAAGCATTGTGAGTAAATAAATCAAAAAGCATTGTAAGTAATAAATCAATAAGCATTGTGAGTAATCAAAAAGCATTGCGAGTAATAAATCAAAAAGCATTGCGAGTAATAAATCTATAAGCACTATGAGTAATAAATCGATAAGCGCTATGAGTAATAAATCGATAAGAATTGTGAGTAATAAATCAATAAGCATTGTGAGTAATAAAAAAGCATTGTGAGTCATAAATCAATAAGAATTGAGAGTAATAAATCAATCAGCACTGTGAGTAATAAATGAAAAGGCATTGTGAGTAATAAATCAATAAGCATTGTGAGTAATAAATCAAAAAGCATTGCGAGTAATAAATCAATAAGCATTGCAAGTAAATCAAAAAGCATTGCGAGTAATAAATCAAAAAGCACCACGAGTGATAAATCAAAAGCATTGTGAGTCATCAAAAAGCATTGCGAGTAATAAATCAATAAGCATTGTGAGTAATAAATCAAAAAGCACTCAGTAATAAATCTAAAAGCACTATGAGTAATAAATCAATAAGCATTGTGAGTAATAAATCAAAAAGCATTGTGAGTAATAAATCAATAAGCATTGTGAGTAATAAACCAAAAAGCACTATGAGTAATAAATCAATAAGCATTGTGAGTAATCAAAATGCATTGAGTAATCAAAAAGCATTGTGAGTAATAAATCAAAAAGCATTGTGAGTAATAAACCAAAAAGCACTATGAGTAATAAATCAATAAGCATTGTGAGTAATCAAAATGCATTGAGTAATCAAAAAGCATTGTAAGTAATAAATCAAAAAGCATTGCGAGTAAAAAATAAATAAGCACTGTGAGTAAAAAAAATCAATAAGCACTATGAGTAATAAATCAATAAGCACTATGAGTAATAAATCAATAAGCACTGTGAGTAATAAATGAAAAGGCATTGTGAGTAATCAAAAAGCATTGTGAGTAAATAAATCAAAAAGCATTGTAAGTAATAAATCAATAAGCATTGTGAGTAATCAAAAAGCATTGCGAGTAATAAATCAAAAAGCATTGCGAGTAATAAATCTATAAGCACTATGAGTAATAAATCGATAAGCGCTATGAGTAATAAATCGATAAGAATTGTGAGTAATAAATCAATAAGCATTGTGAGTAATAAAAAAGCATTGTGAGTCATAAATCAATAAGAATTGAGAGTAATAAATCAATCAGCACTGTGAGTAATAAATGAAAAGGCATTGTGAGTAATAAATCAATAAGCATTGTGAGTAATAAATCAAAAAGCATTGCGAGTAATAAATCAATAAGCATTGCAAGTAAATCAAAAAGCATTGCGAGTAATAAATCAAAAAGCACCACGAGTGATAAATCAAAAGCATTGTGAGTCATCAAAAAGCATTGCGAGTAATAAATCAATAAGCATTGTGAGTAATAAATCAAAAAGCACTCAGTAATAAATCTAAAAGCACTATGAGTAATAAATCAATAAGCATTGTGAGTAATAAATCAAAAAGCATTGTGAGTAATAAATCAATAAGCATTGTGAGTAATAAACCAAAAAGCACTATGAGTAATAAATCAATAAGCATTGTGAGTAATCAAAATGCATTGAGTAATCAAAAAGCATTGTGAGTAATAAATCAAAAAGCATTGTGAGTAATAAATCAAAAAGCATTGTGAGCAATAAATCAAGTTCTTCACTCATATGCAGCACAAGGCTGTTGGGAGTATCATTGGCTGAGGGTGTGGCTGTGCCTCTGATGCAACACTGCCAGTTGGAGCAGGGATGTGTAATATGTTTCAGGTGCCGGTGATAGCTCACCTCCTCTTCGCTTAACATCCATGCAAGGGACGACACACACATTGATTAATCATCCTGCCTGTCTAGCACTGGGATGACAGTTTATAGCTGGGTCAGGACTCTAACCCAGGCGAGACAGTTTCGAGGCGGGTGTACGCACCTCGAGACCATCCTGCCAGCCCAGTAATAAATCAATGTGCATCTATTAAAGGAAGCAGAAAGCATCTCGAAACAAACCAACTAATGTTGCCTAAATAAAGGTTTTGTTTCAACTGTGGTTATCATGTGGAACCTTTGTCTTCACCTGCCTGACAAAACCAGTGGAATATGGATGTGCTTTCTGCTTCCTTAGTCCCTTTCCAACTTTCCTTAGTCTCTTCTCTTAGTCTCTTGTACTCTTTCCTACAGCACGAAATTATTTATGTGCAAAAACTGTATTGTACACCGCCCCTTCGCAATTCCATATCCAGGCGATGCACGATGCCATCGCTGGGCACCGAAGGAAGTGAGTACTGAGTTTTCACTCCGTTTGTTTGTTTGTCCGGGTGGTATCTCAGACATCCTTTGAGCTCGGAAGCTGAAATTTGGGGACAAAAGTGAAGATGTGCTTTGGCAAACAAAGTTTTTTTTTTTTTTTGATCAATTCATTAATTACTTAATTATTATCGATTTATTAATTCCTTCTTTATTTTCTCGTTCTGCCAATATCTCGAGCCCCTTTTGAGATAGAAAGTTGATATTTGGACATGACAGTGAACAAGCGATTTGGCTATAAAGAGTATTTTTGATTTATTGATTCATCAATTAATTGATTAATTTTTCATTTTTCGATGAATCACTTTTTTTCAGTTTCAGATTTGGATGAAACAATAGTGGTTTCGGTATGCTATTAGGCAACTGATTGAGAAATCAATTCTTTTACGACTTATTTATTTTAATTATGCAATGAATCACTGAATCAATCAATTATTGCACACCGCTCCCTCCCAATTCCATCTCCACGTGCTGCATGATGGGATTGCTGGGGCGCTGGAATATTTATCTATTTATTTGGCATGAGGGTGGTGTACTTTGAATGTACTTCTACTTGTTTTGATAATTGTTGTTCCTCTACTTCCAGCTTGCTCCTGTCTGGCCTATTAGCCAAGCTGAACGCCCAGCACCGTGCCATCAAGCTGTTAAAGGAACAACTAACTGCTGTAAGGATATTCCACTCTAACATTACACACTCACATTCGCAAGGCTTCCGATCCCACACACTCGCATTCATTTGGGTTCTGATCCCACACACCTGGTCGAGCTCCATTTCTATTATGTACCATACTCTGTTAGAGCGTCGATGCTGCCGAAGCAGCTTCCTGACCAAGGGTTGAACTGGGTAGTTTCCCATTGCATTCCCAGCAGTAGTTTGGGGAGGAATTTGTAACTGGTTCATGTTGCCGGCGAAAACTCACCTCCTCTTCGCGATACGCACCACGTGATCTTTAAACGTCCACCAACGAATGCTGCCAGACGAGATGCCAGTTTAACATCCATCCGAGGGACGGGCACACACATTGATGAAACACCGGGATGACGTTTTATCACTAGAATCAAACCCAGGTTAGAATCAATTAATTATTGAGGCAAGTGTGGGTACATCGAAGCCATCCTGCCAGCCCCTAACCTGGTTTAAAAAAAAAATTCAAGATGTTTGTTAATTTTTATGTAAAACGTAAAATCAAGTTTCCTGTGCAATGATATTTCTCAAACGCAGGTTTCCTGTTACCTGCAGAGCATTTAATAACCGGCTCGAGGAGATGAGATAACCTTTTCGAAAAGAGTAGCCCACTGTGCACCGACACCCACAACTGGATTAAAGACAGCTCACACAAAAGACATCTCAGTGGCAAACTCGCAATACCCATCCACAATAAAATCGGTGGTGTTAAAAAAAATGTAGTCATTCACTCATTCTCTGCAGGCCACCAAAGAAAAGCAATTCCTGGCCAGGTTGCTGCAAGATTCGTAGCTGCACAGGCACGTGCTACCCAAAACACCACCATTCCTCGTTCCTGAGGATGGATGCACAACAGGTACCCGGTCTCACAGGTGTGCACGAAGTTTGCTCTCTCAGGAACCTTCTGGTGCCTTCTTGACAGTCGAGTTACAAATTGCGTTATTGACATCATGTATCCGATTTTTGTGTGTGTGTGTGTGTGTGTGCATGTTACACTTTGTATGCTTCAACTCGTAAATCATTGATATTATTTCAAGGTTCCCACCTCCCCTCCCTACCCAGGTTGTGCCTTGGGTATCAGGTGATTATATGTACAGTATTTTATTAAAGCAGATAAGTTATATTTTATTGACAAAACCTATATAATGTCCCATGGTTGTTACATTTTGTGATGGGCTCAAAAGGATTTCTTGAGAAATGTCTGATTGAATGTCCCTCCATATTTGTACTTCCATGTGACCATTTTCACACTTTGGTTCAAATATTATAATAAAGAAGTCGTTTTGACAATAATCATGATTTGTTATTTTTGTATTGCTGGCTATCAATCTGGCCTCATTCCTACCGATTTGTGCTGTGGAAAACTCACCACTGCCTGCCCTGGCTGCACCCTCACCACTGCCTGCCCTCGCTGCACCCTCACCACTGCCTGCCCTCTCACCACTGCCTGCCCTGGCTGCACCCTCACCACTGCCTGCCCTGGCTGCACCCTCACCACTGCCTGCCCTGGCTGCACCCTCACCACTGCCTGCCCTGGCTGCACCCTCACCACTGCCTGCCCTGGCTGCACCCTCACCACTGCCTGCCCTGGCTGCACCCTCACCACTGCCTGCCCTGGCTGCACCCTCACCACTGCCTGCCCTCGCTGCACCCTCACCACTGCCTGCCCTGGCTGCACCCTCACCACTGCCTGCCCTGGCTGCACCCTCACCACTGCCTGCCCTCGCTGCACCCTCACCACTGCCTGCCCTCGCTGCACCCTCACCACTGCCTGCCCTCATGTGCAGCCATTGTAATATCTTAAAAACTCGAATCACCTCCGCTCTGTCATCTGTGCATTCGAATGGGTATCTCAAGGGCCTTCAATCTGTCCTGGACTTTAATCTATGGAGTTCTGGAACCAGATTGGTTGCCGTCTGTTGTACTTTTCCAAGACGATCTTTATCCTTCCAATATATAAAACTCGATTCATGAATCCTTCAAAAACTTTTTAAAAACTACTCAACCAAATTTTGTGTGTTGCCTCAGGGTTCCCAAAGTATGGTTTCTATTGGGGCAGGATATCTGGGGGAGGGGTGGAGGTGGCAAAGGTGGGGGGGAGGGGGAAAGACCCCAATTCTCTCTGTGCAAATGTGTATTGCAACAGCACCACCCTGTGGTATCCAGTGTTACAAGTCATCTTGTGTAAAAAGTTTAATCAACCTGGTAATATGCACGAAGGTGATGTTCAAACTTGCGTGAAGACTGAAATTTTCAAATATTATTTCATTTCACTCATTTTAAGCAGAGGTTCAAACCAAAGTACCCAACACTGATCTTCGCAGCGAAGCAGGAGTTTTTGCTCACGTCATATTTCAGCAGCAACGATGGTTAATGAAAATGGTGTTAGCTGACTTCCAAGCAGATGGAAAGTGACCTCAGGCAAGTGGTGGGATGAACAGAGCAGAATGTTTGTGAAGTACACCATGTCTTTAAGATTAAATCCATCACCAAAGTGATGGGTACACGTTTGCTAGTTTTATGTAAAGGGAAGCAGACTATTCGTATTTTAATGTTGGATATACAATGGATTTGTACAACAGATCAAGAGCCCTCCTGTCTTGTGATGACAATGCTCTTCTCATGATGCCTAACTTAGAGGCGGCTCTCGTTGCAGCAGCATCTCTACGGTAACAAAGATAAGCTTGGGACAATGAGTACTCCGAGGTCTTTCTCGTCTCTGACCACTTTAATCTCTCGATGTATACGAACTCCTGGTTCTACATTACTTTACTGATAAAGGGAAGTGGCCAGCACCTCACCTCGGCTGCTTACCTGGCTACACTGACATCCTTCTGGAGTGCGACACCATCAGTATCATTGTCCACAACCCTGTGTATGTATCATATAAATGCATTTGCCAGATTGTGTCTGAACAGGGCAAACATCATCATTCAACATTATACGTGCTGTGGTTACACATGATTTACGAGATCTTGGGTCTGGACAACGCATGCGGAGGTCTTGATATTCACGCAATTTTGATACAACCCATCGCTTAACTGATGGGAATATGAATGGGGCGGGGGGAGCGAGGAGGGGATGAAGTAGGGAGGGGGTTGGGGGGAGGGATTCTCGAATTGGGTTTGGTGGTGAGGAATTGTGGAGAAGGGGGAAGTACAGGATTTAACAAAATGGGGTATGTTAAAACAGCACGTGGAGACTGCCATGAGATGTCCATGGGAGGTGGAGAAGAGAGGAGAGGGGGTAAGTGTGAGGGGAGGTGGAGGGAAGGCAGCATGAGGGGAGGGAAGGGCACTGAAATGCACCCAAACATTTTCTTTTTAACCACCAGGTTCCATATAAAACCAGGTGGGACCATTTAAAACCGACAGTTTCTCCCTGGCAAAGGCCTGCCTGCATGCTCGCACATGCTCTGACCTTTACACCCCTCTGGTCGGTTCACTCCAATCTGATTCGTACATGCTACCCCCCAAGGAAATAGTTTTAAATTCAAAACTAAACCATCAGTCCTTAACAGTCCCCTTAATTGAGGGGGAGGGGTGGGGAAGCAGGGGTAAGGTGGAAGGATGGGAGGGAGAGAGAGAGAGTGAAGGAGTTAGCTCTCGTATGAGCCTCGACAATGCATACAATATATATATATATATATATATACATATATATACATATATATATATATATATATATACATATATATATATATACATATATATATATACATATACATATATATATATACATATACATATATATATATATATACTAGCGATACCCGTGCACATGCACGGGATAGCAGTACAACATAGCTGGTAGCAGACGACAGATCGTACACGGGGAATGACAAAAATACGCGTTGTGCAAAATGCAAGTGGTACTATGGAACGCCAAGACTTCCCAAACATTGTCGGCATGTCCGCTAAGTGCCACAGCAATTTCATAGGGATCGTGTGACGGCGAGCCGAGTTTTTAGTGTGCAAGCTTGGTATTATAATAGAGATTGTATACACACACACACACACACACACACACACACACACACACACACACACACACACACACGCACACACACACGCGCACACACACACACACACACACAGTCATGGCCCAAAATATTGGCACCCTTGCACTTTTTTCAAATAATGCACCATTTCTTCCAGAAAAATGTTGAAATTAAATAATATTTTGCTATCCATGTGTATTTCTTTGGTTTGCAGAGGAACAAAATGAAAAAAAGGTGAAAAATTACTAAATCTTATTCCACACAGAAATCCTAAAATGGCCCGGACAATATAATTGGCACTTTTTCGAAGCTGTTAGAAATAATTACATTTAAAGCAGGTGATTCTCCTTTACCTTAGAATTGAACTCACCTGTGGTGAGTTGCAGGTGACTGAAATATAAAAACCACTCACTCAAACCAGTTTGAATAGAGAAAAGGAGTCATTCTGCCGTTTTGTGTCACTGTGTGTTCTGCAATGAGCATGGAGACAAGAAAGAAAACCATAGAATTGTGTGAGGTCAGACACAAGATTGTCATCAAGCATGGACAATCTCAAGGCTACAAGTCCATCTCCAGAGACCTTGATGTTCCTGTGTCCACCGTACGGAATGTTACCAGGAAGTTTAAGGTCCGTGGCACTGCAGCCAACCTCCCTGGATGTGGCCACAAGAAAGAAAAAAAAAAAAAAAAAAAACTTGATCGAAGATTGCAGCGAAGGATTGTTCGAATGGTGGAGAAAGCACCTTGATCAACTGCCAACCAGATTCAAGTTGACCTTCAGACACAAGGTACGACAGTTTCAACTCGCACCATCCACCGCAAACTCAATGAAAGGGGGTTCTATGGTAGGAGGCCCAGAAGGACCCCACTGCTGGGAGAGAGACATAAGAAAGCCCGACTGGTGTTTGCCAAAACACACCTGAGCAAGCTAAAATCCTTCAGGGAGAATGTCCTGTGGACAGATGAGGAAATTAGAGCTTTTTGGTAAAGCACATCATCTCGATGTTTACAGAAAACAAAATGAAGCCTTTATCGAAAAGAACACCTTCCCTACAGTCAAACATGGAGGAGGTTCAGTGATGTTTTGGGGTTGCTGTGCTGCCTCTGGCACTGGGTGCCTTGAATGTGTGCACGGCATCATGAAATCAGGAGATTACCAAGGAGGCATTTTGGAGCTCACTGTTCAACCCATTGTCAGAAAGCTGGGTCTCTGTCGAAGGTCATGGGTCTTGCAGCAGGACAATGACCCCAAACACACTTCAAAAAGCACCCAGGAATGGTTCAACACAAAACACTGGACTGTTCTGAAGTGGCCAGAAATGAGTCCAGATCTTTGAACACCTGTGGGAAGATCTGAAAACAGCAGTTGAGAGAAGGCACCCTTCAAATCTGGGAGAATTGGAGCAGTTTGCACACGAAGAGTGGGCCAGACTACCAGTGGAGGTGTACGAAGTGCTTGACTGCAGTTATTTTGTCCAAAGGATGTGATACCAAATATGAAGTTTCGGGTGTCAATAGATTTTTTTTCAATGCCATTTCTTTTTATTTTCTGATTTAAAGGGATATATTAATTCTGAATCAAAAGCAAATGTTCTGTAATATTAACAGTGAAATAAAGAATTGTGGAGACCAATACTTTTGTCAATTTCAACTTATCTTTCGAGAAAATTATGAGTTATTTGAAAAAAAAAGTGCAAGGGTGCCAATATTTTTAGCCACGACTGTATATACGACTGAATGGAACCCCTTAACTTTATGAAGTAGCAGGGCACAGATCGAGTCCCATCACAGCGCTTGCTGCATGACCTGCCAGCAACAAGTGTCTCCCACCACGCGAGCACATTGTCTCTACCCCTGCTGATCACCAGTCAAGAGGTTTACAACCAGGAATATTAAATTCAACCAAAGAAGCACACTGAATCGTGACACAGCGCTGACATCATGGACATAAATTATATCAACACATCACCTCCAAACTCCGAGGCATCCCGATGGGACTCAAGCCGTGGCAGACCGAGATTAAATGCTATGGTCACAAAGAGACGAAAGCATCTCTGCAGATCGACACCTCCGCTTTTGGAATGTGTAAGCATACCGTGCTGGTATATATATATATATATATATATATATATACATATATACATATATACATATATATATATATATATATATATATATATATACATATACATATACATATATATATATATATACATACATACATACATACATTGTATTTTGTCTGTCCATCGATAGAATCGACCCCACCAGTCGTAACCCCATCATATTGCATCCCATTGGAATCCTCTTGCCCATCCACATAAGGTGTGGGTGCCTCTGCTTGTATAATTATGTATACATAATGAAGTTGGTTTTGCTGCCCATCTCAAACGGCAATCGTAAAGACGAGACCGGTAAAAAATAGTCCATTTTATTAGCACTCCCCATTACACCATGCAATATAAAGTGCTGTTACCATTACATCTGTTTCCGCAGACCAGAGAGGGTAACGTTGCTGCCATTAGTTACCACTTGACTGGGATCTACCAGACCAGCATTTTACAATCACCTTCACATTATTTTTTTTTTCCTGAAAGACCATTGGACGTCTGTTCGGCCACAAAATAGAAATGACAACCGTAAAAATGATGATGAGAATAAAAATAATCGCGGTGTCACTGCAGACTTTTACAGTTAGGAAAGCTAACACACATACACGGACAGAGACAAACTTCCTCCTCCATTCTCCCTCCTCCCCAACACCGTGGGTATTTCTATAAATATTGAATACACAAGCACTGGGATAATACAAAATGCATACATTACAATAGAATACCTGCCGTCATAGAAGAGCACAAACCACTAAGGGTCAAACGGAAACAGTCCAGTTATTTTTTTTTTTTTCAAAGGACTGAGCACCAACTATTTTGGTCATTCGTTGGAAAGATCAAAGTGAAATAAGCAGACACAGAATTCAGTGCTTGCAGCGACGTAGGGGCCTTTGTAGTGCTCAGCGCTTTACCGGCTCGCCTCGGTGGCACAGTTCCACGGGCTCAGAAGCAAAATGCAACACCGGATATGTTCACAGTTCTCAGCCGCGTCCCGCCAAATATACATACACCGAGACGCAACATCGGAAACCCCACACGCAATGGCCAATTTCAAATAGAGCAAGCAAAACACCTGCATTTTTCAAAACAACAGACCTCAGCATTCACAGAATGATGAGCATTCTAATAATAATAACTTAAATATGCAACCCAAGGTGAGAAAATAAAGAAAACCGTTAACTTGACATTCAGGGGGAATATCGTTAAAATGGCTCAGCCAGTTGTAGAATGAAGAATTCATAAAATGAAGAGAATGTACCTGAACAAAACACACACAGTCAAAAATTGTTTTTCATAAATAATAAAAAATATTATCAACAATCGCTCAATCACACAAATTATAACTTCATTTCCAGCATACACCGAACAACAACCGCGTTATCAGTTTCTATGAAAAATGGAAGCTTCGGCACAGTACGAGCCCTGACTGTATAATCGCGAGGGTCGCCCGCCTCGGGAACGGCAAATAATTTGCATTTCACGAGCCTTTTCTCGCTCAGCGACACGGCACAATCTGTGCCGTCCCCCCATTTTCACACGTTTCTCATTTGCGATGCACTAATCAGCTTCTCAGTAATCCTTATTGGAAAGATGTGAAAAACAAAAACACTGCTGGTCGAGTGAACGCCGATCCCGGAGCCCACGGGCGAATCGTTAGGATTTACAAACGTTAAGTAATCTACGTATGGTCAAGGGTCGAAGATTCTGTACATTTGCATAGGCTCTCCACATAATCGCAAGATGCGTACGGAGAAAGGGTCAGTCACGGAGTAGTGTCCAAAAGGTTGTTGGTCGGCGGTTGTAGCATGCTGACTGACAGCAGTAGTTGCTGTAAAGTCCATCGAGTGTTTGAGGGGATCCAGTCCACAGCATATCCGCATCTCCATCACCAACCTGGCCTAGATTTCCTGTACAACAAAACAACCATGTGATGACCTCAAAGGCAAACCGTTAAAAAAAATAAACAAATTAAATAAAATCCGACGTAGTATTTGTGAATCGCGATTAAAATCGAGCAAATTGAAATTGATGTTTGGCCTTAGTTATTTTATAACTTGGTTTACGCAGTTCTTCAGCTAAAATGTCAGGTCGGTATGTCGAAATATAAATTTCAATACAATTTCAATTTTTAGAAATTATATATTTTTTAAGATTTTTTTTTCCATGTTCCATGGAAAAGACAAGGGAAGGTGGTGGGAAAATAAATATAAATCCCAGACCAGGAGGATCTAAGAAAACATTGAAGATGGAAGACCATTCAAATGCAGGATGCCCATGTTCACTGTATCATCTGATGTGAAAAACAATAAAGAAGGATTAAAACTTGTTTTTACAATATAGTCTGGCATGTTTTTCTTGTAGAAACCTGTTGGATCATCAAACAAATGGAAACAATGCTGAGAAAATTACTGTCCAAGTCGTAGATGTGTGTGTGCACACCAGTGCATAGTGCTGGATATGATTAAAAAAAAAAAAGGTGTCGACTTGGAGTCAACACGCTCAATCAGAGCCATAACCAGGTCTTACTTTTCAGCGGGCATCTGATCGTACCGTCTCCCCATCCCCATGAGCACATCAAAGGGTGATTTCTGGTCCGTTGAAGGCTGAATATCAGCATCTCGCAGGGAAACTTTGACGTACTTGGTACCGAAATCTTTCAATACGAACAGCGGTGTACAACTTTCGACGGAAACAAAATCGGCACGATCGAGAGTAGCCTGCGAATCATCCCTGCTGCTGCACCGAATTGATGCAATAGTTCGGCCAGAATATTCGTCGTCAATATGTTGCGTGATGAAATAACCAATGCAGTCACTCGAGTTTATACCGCTGACGTACTTCTTAGCAATCACTTTCGCCCCAGAAACCACAGTCAATCTGAACCACGCTGCCCACTGCTCAGACGCCGTAACCGAAGACTACTGCGCAGTTTGGTTAAAGGAGACTCGGCATTTTGGCGCGCGCGCGCGAAATTATATTTTGAAAATAATCGCCGACGTTTACATTTCGGGTTTTGAAACTTTTGCACCTTCCGCGGAAAACTTATAAATATAAAAGGCTAAAAATGTGTTTTATATTTATATTTCATTTCGGCAAACATACCGTCGGCGGATCTGTAAACCAAGTTATAAAATAACTAAGGCCATATTGTATAACACAGGAAGGTACAAATGTATGCTGCCGCAAGTGGGCCACGACCACGATGTCGGCGCCAACCACACAGGGTCTCACCCTTGCGTGATCGTACCTTATGTAGCTCTCTTTGCTGCGTCGTTCACTTCGATCTTTGGACTTCTCTTTTTCGAGAAACCTTTCGGGGTGAGGGGGAATAACTGAAATCAGATGAAGGCCGACCAATGTGATCTCTCAAACCAACCACGCAAAATGCAATATAAAGGTGAACAACGCTCGATCACACGCTCGGTCCGCACAATCGGTCGAGATGCGATGCACTTGCAATGAAACCAATTGGAGTGTTCAGTGTTCAGAGAACACCTTACCCTGCACAGTGTTGAAGTAAACAATTCAATTGAAATAAAATAATGACTTTAAAGGTCGTATAAAATAAATTCCGGAGGTTTCGCACCGTTCATGCAGTGTCTTATACACCACCGTGTTTAACACATCACATTAGTCATTTGTGCATGTTGTTTGTGTCCTTTATGATGTCCTTAAAAATAAATTTTCCTGTTTGGAACGTTTTTCAAATTTCTTTGACTGTCAGATAGGTAAACAGAATAAAAAAACAAAAATTCTCACTCCTCTCTGCGCGTGTGCAGTCGAGAAATTCAAATTCAGAGCCAAAATACTGTTAAACGGCGGGTTCATTTTCCGAACCTCTTATGGTTGCTGTGATGCGCATGGCGTTTCGATGGAGAAGACGACAATGATGATGCTCCCGACGACGACGAAGACCGCGAATGAAAATCCGAGCGATGGAGGGACGTGCGACGATAGCGCGGCGCGTATTTGGATCGTCCCGCTGGGCTTTGGCTCCGCCGTTGCTTCCGTGAATGCCGTTCGTCTCGCCGAGAGCGGCCATCTCGCCAATATCGCCCGTCCCGCCAATATCTTCCATCTTGGCGCTCATCCTTTGATCCTCGGTAGTGCCAGTGCCTCCTGCCATCGTCAAAATGGCGTGAAGATTCGCAGGTGCTTCGCGGCGAAGCACGGTAATTGTGATGATGGCGATGTTTATGGCTCGACGTGTGCTGGGAAGACGATCTGGAGCTGTGACTCTTTCTTTTCCACCCACTCCGATGCCGATCGTGGTGGCTACTTCTTGGTGGACTTCGGGAACGGTAGTCACATGATCGTTTATTCTCATTGCTTCTTGTTTCAGCGGCATAATGGTCATGCTCACTTTGGCCATCATGGCTTCTGCGAACTGCGTTCTGACGAGTTTCGCAAAGACCATTGTCAAGTCTTGTTGGTTGCCTGTCTTTCATATCATTCACCGAAACTCTGTCCGGCCCGATTTCTTGGGCCGCCTTCTCCATGACAAGCCTCTTATCACACCCGTTATTTGACTTGAGATCTCTGGAGGTGTTGTTTCGCAAGACCTCGGTATCACAAGCCAGGTTTTGATTCAGTCGGCATGCCTTTTCATCCTGATTATTGTCCACAGCAAGCGATTTCGATTCCAACCGTACAGAGAGGCTGGGTTCACAAAGTGTTTGACTCGGATCTGGTTTGGTCTGCTTCTCCGTGTTCATCGGCCCCACGATCAACTGCTGGAAACACAAAACACACACAAACTTAAAAAGAAAATGGCAGCCAGCTTTTAAAAAGATAAATTGGGACCAAAATTACCTTCAAAAAATAGCAGCAAAACAAAATCGAGTCTTACCGTCTCATGAGAGTCCTTCGAGCAATTGACATTAGGTGGCTGTTCCATGGCCTTCTCTGCATCGCTGCTCGTACCTTGGTCTTTCTGTAATGCTTTGCTCAACACCATTGGCTCAGCCATGCAATCGACATGCACCACAGCCTGACTGGACTCATTCTCGCCATCTCCAAGTTCATCGATTTCGTTATTCCGTTCCTTTACCATTTGGACATCACCAATCTGTTTCTCTTGCTCATTCTCATCAACACAGCTCTCTGAAGACTGGCCACGCATGTCATGACAATCGTCCAGCTCTAAGGATAGCCCATTCAGCTGTTGGTGGGTGGCACTTGGAGCTGGACTGCTAAAACGGGGGCCATCGGAAGGGGTGGAATGAAGCGATGGCATGTTACAGGTGATCGAGGCAGGTAAGTAGCCATGCGGTGGGGAAGAGCAAGACTCGTCTTGTGAATCATCCTGGGGGTAGGGAACAAGTGGAGCGATTGCTTCGGCCGGTGTCGTTGAAGTCCGAGTGAAGGTAGCTGATGGGAAGTTGCCATTTTCCATTGACCTTCTGCTTTCTGCCTGCTTCAATGACGATGGTTTTGAAATAGACGCTGAAGAAGAGGATGACGACGAGCCATGCCCATTCTCTATAGATTGTGATGTCCCAGAGTTCGCAGGTGCGCCGTTGTGCAATGGGGCCAGTGCAGCTGGATGTTGCCCTGCGTAGCTGGGTAAAACTGAGGGAGCACGCCCAGCGGCGGCAGTGGGCTGAGGCCGCGCAATACAAAGCGTAACGGGTGGACGACGAGACAGTTCAGGAAGAGCGGTAGGTGTTGGTGAAAAGAGCGAATGGGGTGTTGTCCTGTTGCTGTGACAACCATTCATGTGATACGATCCAGTGCCAACTGGTGGCGTCTGTGGAATGCAAAGAAAAGTTATAGTCGCCACATGTGCACAAACAGAATTTTGCTGGGAATGGGATAGCGAGGCAGGTATATTTTTCACATTAATCTCATGCAAGCGCACATGCACTCAAAACGTTGAACAAATGAGATACGACGATAGTCGAAGAGACGCCAACTCCATTATTGTGACATACATGGACTGCACCCGAGGTGAAGGACAGGCTGAAGAGGGCAAACAGAGTTGGATTTGAGAACACGGGCCCTGCTGGTATCAGCATCTGTTCTCAAATCCTGCTCTGCTGCTCGTGCTTATGCTCCGACTGCCTTCTTCAGCATGTCGTAGTCATGAAAAAGTATCAAAGATACTTTTAAAATTTTCAACAGAACAAAACTGCCCAGTTTTGAGGAACAACAACTACAGGAGCTCATTTATTCACCCATTCCTCCTCTCTATTGTTTATTTTTATTTGAACAAAACTGGTCAAACGCAAATCCGAACGGGTTACCCGAAAATCTCTTGCCCAACCCATTTTGAGGTTATCCAAGATGAACTTTTTCCATGGTCCTAGCAAATGGTGCAATGCACCGCTCCGGATGTGTCGCCATTTGGAATTCAGTCTTAAATTTGGTTGTGAATCTGCGAATGGTGCCCAGTGGTTTAAATGCCGCACATTATTTTGCAAATTATACTTGAGAGGTCCGAGTGGTATGGTAGTGCACGTCGTCCAATAGTGTCCACTTTGCGCTCCGCTGATTTGGCAGGATGGCCTCGAGGCAACGCATACTCGCCTCCAAGCTGTCTATCCTGGGTTTGAATCTCTATCCGGCTATAAACTGTCATCCTGGTGTTACACAGGCAGGGTGATTCATCAATGTGTGTGTCGTCCTGCGGATGGACGGTAAACTAGGCGTCCCATCTGCCGGCATTAGTTGATGGACATTAAAGATCCCACGATGTACGTCACAAAGCGAAGGTGAGCCATCACCAGCACCATGGCCAAAAAAAAAATAATTCCTGGCCCAACCTAATTTTCCCCTTGGCAAAATGGTCAACCCCCAAGGGGGTCGCTATGCCCCTTAACTGGGCACGCGGATTAGTAATAGCAGGCTCTAGTGATGTCCATTTTCTCGTAATAAGTTTCAATGTTGTTTTACCCCTCGAGTTGTGACATCCCTGAAACACGACTACATCCAAGTATAGGACATTAATGTACGAGAAACACTCCGTTTATGGCATCACTTACATTCGCTTTTCTGGGATGTATCCACGAATATATCATTGGATGCTTGTCATTCATGCTTGGTGGCCGCTGTGGTCCAATGAGAGGCTGCGACGTTACCATTCTTGGCAACTGTGGTCCAATAAAGTGACGTGACACAACATTGTTCACAACCTGTGTGCCAATCAGTGGCCCGGAATTGTCTGCCGCCTGCGGACCAATCTTATGCCGCATCACTGCGGTCCGTGGCACCTGTGCACCAATGGGAGTTCTTGATACCGAAGTGGACGTCGGCGTCTTCGAATTTATCCGACTGGTCGAGTAGCTCTGAGAGGCCGAGCCCCTGTTCATCGGCTGCAGCTTGACCTCAGACAAGCTGCCGCATCAATGCATGGGTGCAAAAACAAACAACAACGTTGGTCTTTACATTCATGGGAAGCATGGCATGTGTTTAAACTAAAATGATAAATAAATAATCATGCCTTGTAGGGTATGGAAATGGGAAATACCGGATGTAAAACAGGAGGTAGGCTTGCTGGTTAAGCACAGTTTTGAGGTTTGTTTGAGTAACCGATGCATCATTCATTTGGTACCACTGGCTGTTGCTCGCCTGCAACACAATGTCTGCTTTACAAAGGAGAACGGATTATTGCAAGAAAGGAGCCAAATAAGCATGGTTTCCATCATATGAGCGACTAAGAATTACGACGGCTACCTTGATGTAACAATAATAGTGGCCAGAGTGGCAGTCATGGCCAGAGTGCACCAGAACAGCGTACAGCTGGTAGACCAGTCTGTCCCCACTCGGTTCGGACATGAACGGGCGAAGATCCAGTTGTTCGGGATAATGTACTTCCTGCAACAAATGAACATCATATAAATAAAATAAATGGCAACCCACAATCTCACATCATCCATTCGGCTTCTTCTCCGAATAACCAAATATACTTTGCATTCTACGGCCTTTGCAACTCCTCCTTCTAACCTTTGAGACTTTGGCTCCGTAGAAATTCTCGAAGCGCTTCAGGGAGAACGTCATGACATTGGACGGACGATGCACACTGAAGCATTTGGTCGCAGGAACTTTCCGCTTACATCTATCATAGAAACGAGGTAAAAAAAAATGTAACCCTTCACATACAAGCGTTGATTTCCACTTCATCCGCATCGATGAGGAATCATGGTGAATGCTCCATTATCTCACACACACACACACACACACACACACACACACACACACACACACACACACACACACACACACACACACAATCAACCCTAACTGTGATTGGTGAGGATGGCAGATCAAGCCCATCACAGCGATTGCTGCTGCACAATATGGGACCTACAAGTGCCATCTGCCACACGGACAGTTTTCCGCTCCACCAATCAACCAGGAGACATCACCGTTGTTTTTAGTGGCTGGGAGTTAGAGTGAAGAGGAGAATCGTTTATAAGGAAGCAAAGTTTGTGGTAAGGTGAAAGAAGAACTTTATTTTATGTGCAGTCAGAGTTCTGACCCTCTCCTGACTGAGGAAGTGACATCACAGACACGGCATCATCCCAGCTCGGCCCCATCTCAGTGGAGGGAGCGAGGCTCAACCGGGCGACTTTTGTTTTTATGGATGTTTTCATTCAAACAAGCAGTCTCCTGGGCTATTGGGCACAATCCTGGACGAGTCGCCACTCCGACACAGGATACCAGCAAGCTGGCACTCATTTTGCCGACCTCAGAAGGATGACAGGCAGAGTCAACCCCACCCGGTATTAATTCAACAGCCGAGGGGGATTTGAACTCAGGATCCGAGGATCCCAAGCCCACCACCCCCAACCATTAAGCCAACACCAGACATTTAAATTACATGAGTATGCAAAAATGCAACTTTCTAGCCCACCAAGAAAGTACTAACCATTCAAATAAGTTAGCGAGTCAGTCATTGAGTGGTGAGAAAGAGCTTTATATATTCGATATACCAGGCTCTACTGTATATGTAGAGCAAAGCAAAACCTCTATCATTCAACTTTTAAAAAACTACTCAACTATAGAGTGCAAAAGAAAGTGGAAAAAAAAAAGGTTTCATCAAGCACCAAAAACAATTCAATTTCAATATCAAACAATGCCGGAGAAAGTGTACCTTTCGCATTTGTAAGCATTTTCCCCTTCCAAGAACTCCGGCCTCACGAACTGCCGCAAGGCCGAGAGGACGTCTGTCACAGACTACACGACAAGAGATAAGCATGATGCAGCCATGCAAACTACGAGGGATACAAACTACAAGTTACAACATTAGAGCGATTCGAGTTGAAAGTGTGAAGATTTTGGAGGACGAGAAGAGCAAAAAAAAAAAAAAAAAAGTAAATAAAAAGGAACCAATACCTTTATATCCAGAGCTAGGTCCAGGAAAGGTTCGTAAGTATCGGATTCATTCTTGCAGCTACTGCACTTCACTGGAATACAAAATAGATGTGATTACTGAAAAGGCAAACAACAAAAAAAAAATGTAGGGGCAGAGGAGGACTACACGTAGACACTTGCAAATGAAATAAACTAGTACGTGCCCATATGTGCGTGCCCGTACGTGTGTAGCCGTACGTGCAAAAAAAAAATTTTTTCAAAGCGTGTGCCAGAAACAACCACACAGGCCGTTCCTTCGCTCTCGTAGACGACGACTGGATTGGGGCATTGTGTTTATCTATAAATGCGCATAAGAAATCGAGAAATTATTGGAATACAGTGTCATCCCTATCCGGAAGTAGTGTGTGCCCGTACGGAATGTTCGCTTTTATTGAAGTAACAACTGCTGTGATACTCTATCACTCACACACACACACACACACACACACACACACACACACACACACACACACACACACACACACACACACACACACACACACACACACACACACACACACACACACACACACACACACACACACACACACACACACACACAATTAAAATCAAGTTTACCTCCCTGTCTTTGCTAGCCATGACATTCGCTGCCATTGACCATTGCCACTCCTACGCCACGGTAACTAAGGCGCCCTTTCCCCATCGGCCACGCCTACGCAGCAACGTGTGCTGTCATTGGTTTGGTAAATAAATGGCTGCAGCAACGTGTCCTGTCATTGGTTGGTAAATAAATGGCCATAACTTGGGAAGCCTGGTGGTGGCGTAGTGGTTAGGGTAGCGGCTTGGGATCCAAAAGGTCCTGAGTTCAAGCCCCGTTGGCCATTTGAATTAATACACCAGGAGGTTGACTCAGCCTGTCATCCTTCCGAGGTCAGCGAAGTGAGTACCAGTGTACTGGGCCCAGTGTATGCCCTGGTTAGAATAGGTGTACCATATCCCTGTGTCGTAAGAGGCGACCAGGGTTGTGTCAGGAAGGGCATCCGGCATAAAACCTGTGCCAAATATTTATGCAGATCATAACGGATGAGAAGGAGAAGGAGAAGGAGAAGGAGAAGGAGAAGGAGAAGGAGAAGGAGAAGGAGAAGGAGAAGGAGAAGGAGAAGGAGAAGGAGAAGGAGAAGGAGAAGGAGAAGGAGAAGGAGAAGGAGAAGGAGAAGGAGAAGGAGAAGGAGAAGGAGAAGGAGAAGGAGAAGGAGAAGGAGAAGGAGAAGGAGAAGGAGAAGGAGAAGGAGGAGAAGGAGAAGGAGAAGGAGAAGGAGAAGGAGAAGGAGAAGGAGAAGGAGAAGGAGAAGGAGAAGGAGAAGGAGAAGGAGAAGGAGACTTGGGAAGCATTTGTCCAATTAATATGAAACCTTGAAAAGGCACATACTCAGGTCCCCAGCTATACAACTGGCAGGTTTCAATTAGATCGGACCAGTGGTTGTCGAGAAACAGCGGTCACGGTCACGGTCACAGACACACAGACACACACACACACTGCTGGAATTGTAGATAGATAAATACATACAGTAGAGTGCTGCGAAACAGAAGGGTTTTGAAAGTGCCAAAAAGGCAATTTCTGTTCTTCAGGCACAGTCTTTGTCAAACAGTTGCCCCGTTTTACAGTTTTGGAAGTTTATTGCCATTGATGCAGCGTCTTATACGCCTCTTCATTTAACATGTTACATTCGTTCTTATTTCCTGTTCTTTGTGTCCTTTGAGACAGCCGTAAAACATCAATTTCTTGTTTGGAATGATTTTCACTGTTGTTTGACTGCCAGACAGTCAGACAGAGCAAAAAGATTGTCTCACTCCTCTCTGAGCAAGTGTGATCCGGACAAATTCAAAGCCAACGTACAGCTAAACTACAGGTTCAAATTCCGATTCATGTTCAAAGTACAACATTCAATTGAAATGAAGTGGTTCCACGATCAACGTTCGTAGAGGGGGCAGACAACGTGAACCAAATGCTTAACCCCGCTTTTCGCTTCGTGTGCGCAGGGTCATAATGACAATGGAGGCCCACACCCTTGACAGAAATTTGGGACATTTACAAGTCGAGAACCAATGCTGGACGGATCACCACTCCATCGTTGGGATTCTTGACTGAAAGTAGTAGGAATTTGGTGTTTATTCAGGATGCCGGTGATAACTCGCCTCTTCTTCATGAAAGGCTGTGGAATTATTGACAGCCACCTACGACCAGTGCTGGCAGACAAGGTACTCACCTTGGTGTCTTTTGTTCAGACACATGCACTGCTCTGCAGGTGAAACACCAGGACGACAGTTTATAGCTGGATCAGGATTTAAATCCAGGTTAGACAGCTCAGAGGCGAGTGTGCGTACCTCTGGGCGATCCCGCCAACGGAGATTATTATTGACATAAAAAATGAAATTCAAAAAAGTGATTGTTTTAATGAAAGGATCTCCAAATGAACAAGGTTGCTTTTGTAATCATGTGGAAAAAATATTTAATTAATGGGAAGCATTTCATTATTGAAACGACAATTAAAAATGTTTTTTTTTTTTTCCGGAAGCTCATTGATAAGGAAGCAATGTTCTAAGTAAGGTCACAGTGGTGGAAAAAAGGAAAATATAAAAACAAAATAAAACAAGAAGGGCACTCCGTAGAGCACATACCTCCACCACGTAATGCCTGATCCACGAGAACATATTGGGCCCAATACATTTTGAGATATCGTGCTATATATCGTTTTTGGCCCGATCTCTCAATGGTGAAGAATCGCTTTAAAAAAAATAAAAATAATACTTTGAGTCGTCGGATCTAGATCTTCACCAAAATCTAATCACGTCACCTGACAAACACCAAAATCTTCACCAACACCAAGATCTTCACCAAAATCTAATCAAACAACAAACTGACAAACAGACAGAAAGGGGTGAAAACATAACAACCTTCACCCTTCAGTGACGGAGGGAATAAAATCCATATTTATCACATTCACCGCACAGTGGGAGACGGCGTTTTGCGATTGCACGTGAGTGCGAGTGTGTATACCAGTCTACATGAGTATACATAAGTGCAATGTATTGAAACTGAACAATATTCTTCAATCAAAATAATTTATACTGTGGAAACCAATGCTTTCTTCAATCCCACTCTTCCATCCAGGATTTCAAAACAGCAGTTCACCACCATCTCACATGTCCTCCCATCCAAAATATTGATCTTTTCTACTCCCGTTAATCCACCTCCTTCAAATTCCCCGTTTTCCTTCCTGAAAGTCCCTGTAGTCCCATCTTGTTTACCCCGTGTACGCCGTCCCATCCCTCTCCCTTCTACAGATATCCTACTGTCTTTGTTCCCCACTATTTTGTATTTCCCTCTCCCGCTCCTCGTCTCCTGCCTTGTTATATGTTCTGTGTGTTAGCTCTTCCATGAGCCTCGACAAGGTATTAAGAACAAACAAAAAAATATATATATATTTATATATACACACACACACACACACACACACACACACACACACACACACACACACACACACACACACACACACACACACACACACACACACACACACACACACACACACACACACCCTGGTGTTGGCGCAGTGGCTTGGGATCCAAAAGGTCCTGAGTTCAAGCCCCGTTGGGCCACTGAATTAATACACCAGGGGGTTGACTCAGCCTGTCATCCTTCCGAGGTCGGCGAAATGAGTACCAGTGTACTGGGCCGGTGTATACCCGGTTAAAATAGGTGTACCATATCCCTGTGTCGTAAGAGGCGACCAGGGTTGCGTCAGGAAGGGCATCCGGCGTAAAACATGTTCCAAATCACTATGCGGATCATACGGATGATCCGCTGTGGCGACCCTGAAAGGGAGCAGCCGAAAGAAGAAGAAGAAGAAGACATAGACATAGACATATATATATATATATATACGTTCAATGTTGCACAACATATCTCACAATGCACTGCATTTTAAAGGTAGCGGCACCCAGTGACGAAAGTTGGCCTCGCGTCGATGCGAGAAACGTGGAGAAATGGAACTTTCACTTTAGTTCTCGTGGATAATACGCACCCCAAATTTTGATCAGCTGTTTCTCGGGGAAAAGGTGTGGTTTATACACGAGTGATTACGGTGTACACTTCTCAAAGCAAAAGATAAATATATACAATAGTACAAGGAAGGAGCACACAAGCAACAACAACAACAACAACAACTTATAAAATCCTATTTTTGCGGGTTTTACTTCGTCTCTGAGACTCATGGATGGACACACAACTATGCTGTGAAGTTCCGCATGCTGTCTTTTGATTAAACCAGTCAGGAAAGTGATGAGTATGCAAGAATAATCCATTTTTAAAAGGAGCGTGTGTGAGCGTCAGCCACAACTTTTTTTTTTTACCATTTGAACTTTTTTCATCAAATTTTCAACAAACCTTTACAATGAAAATATTGTTACAAATTCGTGCCTGCCGGCGTGCGATCGGCCGCGTACCTCTAATCGCAACCGCGTCGCCCACCGGATGGACAATTCAGTCGTGACCCTCCTGGAACTACCGCCAAGAGCCAGTCATGGGTGGGGGTTTAACCTCACCACAGGCCAGTCCGCATTCTACCCGCGCGAAATAGGGTGAATCGCCGAATGTCGATGTACCTAAATACCCACGTGGGTAACCTACCGAGGGGTTGCACCACGCCGCAGGTCGGCCTGGGACACGAACCGCTTAAGCGGTCCATTCCGTACTACAGTTATAACCGAGCGGCGTTATCGTCGACCTCGACGGATCAGATTCTCTTTACCAGGCGTTCAAAACCCACTACTCATTCCACGATGCAAGATGGCACTTTCAAAGGGGAAAGGAGGACACGACAAACGGGGTACATTGCACACAAGGGCATTTATTCAAGCAATCACATATTACACACACAACACAAGCAAGGCAGTAATGCACGTATTTACAAGCAAGGCAAATAGAAAGCAATACAACCGACTACAATGGGAATGTACATGCACTTAACAGACAGCGCCACGACAACATTCATTCAAAACAAAAGGAAAGACCCCCTCATAGGCAAGGGGGTAGACGAGGTTCGTAAACCTTTACGGCCGTGGGCCGTGGGCCGTGATGACCGAATGGGCCCACGAGACCGACGCTGGTTACCTGCACCCTCGTGGTGCGATGGTCGGCGAGCTCTCTCCGGCACTCTCCTCTCGTGCGCGCCTCGACCCTGGACAACCGCTCAGAACCCTCACGACTTGGCGCCCAGAGGGAAGGCACCCGGATCTCGAACACCACAGAGCAGCAGCAATCCCCAATGCCACGAAGAGACGAAGCTCCCCCGAAGAGACAATACGACTCGACGACCAACCCCGAACCTGGCGTCTCGTGCGCCCTTTTATTCCTCAGGTTCCAACGCCTGACTCCTCCCCGTTTTCGGCTCCGCCCCCCCTTCCAGCTCCTGCGGAGCTTCTAAAAAGGGGCGTGCCCTCTCGTGCCCCTCCCCATGCACCACCCGGGGGGGGGGGGGAGAGAAATCATTCTTGGCTCAGGTCCAAGGAAATCATTCCCCCCAAAAAGAGGCCCCTCCTTTACACGACCTCTGACCTTTGAACCACATCGTACTTCCCCCACACCAAAGCGCGGGAAAACAGGCAAGAAAATCCGCGCACCATCGGAACTCCTCGGGTTTTGCACTTGAGATGCTTTCTCGTCGCCATGGCAATGACGCTTTTGCTTGAAGCGAAATGTACTGAAGCTGCAGCGCAAGTCTAATCACCACTTCGCAACAAATCTACAAAAGCCAATAAACATACCCCGTGAACGCAGGTAGCCGCCGAAGATCTGGTGAACAAGTGTGGTTGCTTGGCTGCTCCGGTCGACTCTGCGGGTAAAGATGGGAGAGAACGTGATGTGCGATGCTGTGGGTACAGCGAGAAATTTAATTAAATTATTACAATCTCCTGAACTCATCTGTTAAACAAATCATCCTGGTCATCAATTGATTCTTCTGATCATGACGTGGGAATAGGTCGCACCGATACAGCATCATTCCTAAGTTGTCTTGGTATCATAACGTTTGGAAACACACCTATGCCTTGACGTCATGGGCACACTCAGGTGTACCCTGCATGTCCACACACTGAACTTCAACACCACCTTCAGATGACACTTCAATGAACAGAGCGGAGTAGGAAACCTCAGACAGGACTCCACACAGCACATGACGACGGCGACGACGAAGCACTTTCAGGCGTGCAAATTTATTACCTCGGCCACCGAAGGTGGACGGAGGTTATGTTTTCGCCCCGTCTGTCTGTTTGTGAACAAAATATGTTAAAAAGTTGTGGACGGATTTGGTCGAAATTTGGTGGAGAGCTTGAGTATGTATACCTGTTGTTGGCTTTATGGTTAGGGTGGTGGGCTTGGGATCCTAGGATCCTGAGTTCAAATCTCACTCGGCTGTTGATTACTACCAGGTGGGGTTAACTCGGCCTGTCATCCTTCTGAGGTCGGCAAAATGAGTGCCAGCTTGCTGGTATACTGTGTCAGAGTGGCGACCCCTCCAGGATTGTGCCCAATAGCCAAGGAGACTGCTTAAGCAACACCAACGCTCTGCACAGAGTATGCTCCCAATGGTTGGTTGGTTGGTTGAGTATGTGACAAGGAAGAATTGATTCGATTTTGTTGAAGATCCAAATCTGTATCCAGATCCAATAATTTTTTTAAGTGATTCTTCACCACTGAGTGATTGGGCTAAAATGATACACAACACGATATATCAAAAAAGTTATGGACTAGCTGGGAGGTGACGATGGTTCGCGGCCATTATAGGTACAATTGAGTTAGTGGAAGCTTTTGAGGAAGCCCGACCGTAAAAACCTATCTCTTCCGTCAAAATTGACCAAATCAAATCGGATTTTTTATCCCCCGCCGCGTGGCGGAAGGGGGATATTGTTGTCACCCAGGGCGTCCGGCTGTCCGTCCGTCAACATTTATAGCTGCGAGTGCGATAACTCAAACTGTTCACCATATCGATTTGAAATTTGGGTCACACATGTACCACCTGAAAAGGAAGAACCATATTGATTTTGGGCGTGGCCGGATCCAAGATGGCCGACCATCTTGAAAAAAATGTTTTTTCGCCATATCTATTTGAAATTTGGGTCACACATGTACCACCTGAAGAGGAAGAAACATTGATTTTAGTCGTGGCCGGATCAAAGATGGCCGACTGGGGCGTTCCGTCCTTCCCTCCGGCTGGCTGGGCGTCAGCATTTATAGCTGTGAGTGCGATAACTCATAAACTGTTCACCATATCGATTTGAAATTTCGGTCAGAAATGTACCACCTGAAGAGGAAGAACCCTATTGATTTTGGGCGTGGCCGGATCCAAGATGGCCGACTGGGGCGTTCCGTCCTTCCCTCCGGCTGGCTGGGCGTCAACATTTATAGCTGTGAGTGCGATAACTCATAAACTGGTCACCATATCGATTTGAAATTTCGGTCAGAAATGTACCACCTGAAGAGGAAGAACCCTATTGATTTTGGGCGTGCCCGGATCCAAGATGGCCGACTGGGGCGGACATCTTGAAAAAAATGTTTTTTGTAATAAATGGAAAACCGCTTATCTGATTTCAATTATTTTGGTTACTACGTTCCTCACCCCTGGGGAACTTTTTCGAGATGATGACCAAATGGTGTCTTGTTTCCAATTCACCTCCCTCATTATCTGGAATACGTATGACCTTTTTCATTCAATGGCGGGGGATTCCCCATCTCTGATGGTATATTTATATGTTGCACTTATGGACATTACGCACAGCTTCTAAGAAATGAAATTGCGAGAAAACAAAGTTCAAGTGGGCGTGGCTCCACCACAAGGGGCGTGGGATGCCCCTCATACAAAAAGACACAACTAGACCATGATATTTAGCTTGTGTCCAAGTTTCATCAAGATCGCATCAAACCTCACGGAGCTAAACTCTGGACGGACACACACACACACACACACACACACACACACACACACACACACACACACACACACACACACACACACACACACACACACACACACACACACACACACACACACACACACACACACACACACACACACACACACACACACACACACACACACACACACGTCACTGTTGGCACCTGCGAAACAATTGATTTGGATGAAGCTTTGTGGATGAGTTGGTTAGGTGACAAGTACAAGCCAATTAGATTTTAGTTCAGGTCCGAATCCAGATCCGGCCTATCAGTGGGATACAAAACGTAAACTAATCAGCCTGGTGGAGGTATGCGCACTTCCGAGTGCCATTCCAGTTCATATATTAATTTGCACTTCCACCACTTATGAAGGAGTGAGCTTAACACAAACCCACCATGCTCCCACTAAAACCCCCACAGACAAAGTCCTTACTTGCTGTGTCCATTGAGACAAGCTTTTTGCAATGCCTCGACGGTGTGCCGTAGGAACTCGTGTGCATCTTCCTGCTCACCAAGACGGAGGTGCTTGGCAATACCTGCTCACAACACAAATCACGCAGTCAAGGTATTCAATGTACACTGTGAGGACATGTTGCTACTATCGTTCAACAAGTTTCGTGAAAACATAACGACAGAACCATACATCCTGACCACTTAACCAGTGGTTCACAATGGCCTCGACATCACCGTTGGAAGAAAAATGTTCTCCACCAAGATGTTCCCGAAGTTTGGGGAAGAGATGAAAATCTGCCCGAATCAAGTTGGGGCTGGGGATCTAAACTACAGGTTCAAATTCGTCTCCGAGTTTTGAGACGTTATGGAGGCAACAATGGTTTGCGGGATAGGGTTAGGGTTAGGGTTAGGGATATTTTCATGACGTGTTTGGGTGGTTCGAGTGAATCAGTACAACTCTCTCCTGAATCAGTACAATCAGACTAGATCCCTCCAGGGTTTCAAATGCAAATAACATTTAAATTGCAAATAAATAAATAAATTCCCACTCCCCCTCGTCAAATCAATAGCTTTGAGACCAACAGCCTGGGAATCCCTTGTAGTACCCCATCGATAGTCTCTTACTCTCAGGATCATAATAGTATGCCCAACTCTCATCTCAACTCTTCACACAACCGACAACGTCGTGCTGCCCTCTGCCATCTTGACTGATGTCACACTGAGACCTCTCATGTCAGAATCATGAAATTTCACACCAGTGGTGGGAAGAACTAAGGTGTAGACTGTTTTGTTTCATTCAACATGACTTGTGTGTGTATATATATATATATATATTTTGGAGGGGGGGGGGGAGAACAAGAGGCAGCATTACTTTTCAACATGCCCTCATACAACAGATTTACATTTAAAATCCAATTACGTTGATGTACGGTCGGTCATACGTGGGAAACGTTTTATGGACAAAATACACGGCTTGCCGAGAGAGGCAGGCCGGTCTGAAGTCTCCAGGTATGGTCACACGTATTTTTCACCAGTCGTAGGTTAGTTTGCTGATGTTAGTGTAACCAGTCATGTTTTTGCTTTAACAAACATTTAAATTGCAAATAAATAAATAAATAAATAAATAAATTCCCACTCCCCTCGTCGAATCAATAGCTTCTGTTATTGAGGTGTGCGAGAAAAAAAGCCGCAACCTGCTCAGTGCAGGCACCCGAGTTGATTGGTCTCCGTCTCGAGTCTAGACATCTCCAAACTTTGTCAATGACATCATTGCATCGCCTTTCTCCACCCCCTGAACCCCCCCCCCCCAAACATTATTGATTCAGTTATTTTGCACAAAGAAAATGGATGAACCACTGACAACCCGGCAATGAAAACCTATGGGAAACAAAATTGTGAGTTCTTCAACTCCAGTTATTTTGGGTGTTCCCACCAGGCCTCTGCACTTCTACATGGATACACTTCCCCCATTAAAAAACACAATTAATCCGACATTTAAAGTAATCTAATAAATAAATGTCATTCTCTGTCTGCAACACCAATCATGCCAAAATTGCTGGGCTAATTGCAACCAAACTTGGCACATGGACCAAGATAAACCCCATGGTAAACATGGGCTACTTGGTTTCATCAGTAGTCGCGGGGTTTCGAGAGTTAAGGTCGACGAAAATTGTCTATGTAAAGGTGTATCGTGTAGCGCTACCCAGTGGTGGTGGCAGAGGGCATTACAAGTCAGCTGTGGAGACGTCCGCAGAGAGTGGGAAGCCCCAAAGACATCCTCCACCAATCAGGAAAAGGGGGAGTGGGAGTGCGGAGGGATGGTATGAGGGAGGTGGTGGGGTGGTATGAGGGAGGTGGAGGGGTGAGATGAGGGAGGAGGGACCTGGCATGCCAGGCACCCCTGCGAGTTAAGAATATAAATGTTCCTCGTGGAAAAGGAAGCAATGGACAATTCCAAACCGCCACGTACGTTTGAGCTCTCCAACAATGCTCAAAGGCTTGATAGCGCCGCCGGAACTGCAGAAGGTGCTGTGCATGTGGTGTTGCATAAGGCAAAGCATACAGAAGCCTGCCTGGTGACCTGCAAACACAAACACAAACATCAACAACCAGAACAGATATAGTGTACAAAACAGGGCTGTGTCAAAATCAATACCTGTACTCAGGTTATGAAACAAACAACCAAACAAACAAGGGGCATTGTCTGTCTATTTTACCTCTTTGGGATTATCCACATATTGGTATGCAAGAAAGGGGGCATTAAACGATTCCAGGATGAATGGGCTCTTCCAGCAACCCAGACTCTATGACGTAATGGTTGGAGCGCCTGCTATGAGCCTGGGAGATCGGTGGTCCAATCTCCGGCCTCGTTGTACCAAAGACTTAAAAATAATTGCATGTGCTACTTCCTTGCTTGACGCTCAGCATTTAAAGAAAGAACAGCGTAGAGACAACCATTGTGCAAGTGTGATGGCCTGACGGCCTCCTCCTGCATAGAAATTCCTTATAAAGGAAGTAAGGAACCCATTATCAAGACCCCTTCCTGCTGAAATCCCCCAAATCCAGGTCGACTGCTCATCTCCTCTTCTCTCACACCTGCGGAACCAACTTCCTGAATCAGTACAATCAGACCAGATCCCTCCAGGGTTTCAAGTTGGCAAATCCACCACCAATTAAAACTTATCCTCCATCCCCACCCTTTTCTATGCTCCCTCACCCCATTTCCTTGCAGGTTGAGCTACGTTTCCTCCCGATGATTTCAACGGCAGGTATGGAGCCTTTTCGCAGTACGAATTTTGTCACAACGAACTTCAATGCAGGAAGCGACCAATAGGAACCTGCACAGCAGTTGCCAACCTATGGCTGTCCGTGATGTATCCTTTTAAAATGCTGACCGTGAAAGCAAGTAAGCAGCACGTACCTTCACTTAAAGTCTTTGGTGCTAGTCGAACGGGGGTCGGACCGCCGACCTCGCAGACTCGTAAGCAGATACTCTAACCATTTACGCCACCTCGTCTGGTTACATGCCCTCTCGTCGTCATAGTCATCGTCTTCTTTGCTCCATCTACCTGTAAATGTCGCCGTCACCTCCCTCTTTCACGAGCGTCAATTTGACAGGTTAGATCCATAAAAGAGGATTTATTTTTTAACAAGAAAACATCAGTCATTGTTAAAGACAATTCGTGAATGATAATAATAATAATAATAATAATAATAATCGCAACAGCAGAGTGTGCTTTTCATGAACAGGTATGTCAAGGTACGTTGTGATAGAAAATGTTTTTTTTTTTTTTTTTTTAAATTTGAATGCATTACTTTGACGGTTTCTTCCATGATGTGTCCATCAAACAATACGAGAGTTGGCCTTTCGGTTTTACACCGAGAAAGGTCGCCAACTATTTCCAGGCAGTCCTTGTATTCATGGGAGATGGGATAATTAGCATCGCCGAAATCAGTGTTTCTCAACCTTTTTTTGTCCCACGCTCCACTTTGATTTTCAAAATAATGAAATCGTACGCCCCACCATGATTGGAGACACTACGGTATATATTCAACAGGCTTTATTAATATAAAACTTTATTGCAAATTTTATTCAATTGCTACTCACTTCAATGGGAGCCCTGTCCTTGACGCCGGCTGCAGATTTGTTCGATTCGAGGAACCAATTTTGTCAGTTTCAGCCTTAAAAATCACCACGTTTCGTGACTTCCAGTCGATGTCTCTTAGCTTGCGGCAAATCGGTAACAACGCTAAATCCGCATTCAACTAAATAAGATGATAGAAAAATTTATCAATACTTCCCTTGCCAAAGTAGTCGAGTTTGGGTATTTCTTTTCGCTCTCCCCAGACGGCCACATCATGGATTCCTTCGATCTTGAAAAGAGCTTTCACAGACTCATCTTGTTACGACGCCGTGAGGCATCAGCCGCAGTGTTGAAACTTTTGAAAATTTGAAAGTTTAAAGCCATGAAAGCGATCATATATTAATTCATCAATTCTGAATCCTCGTGCCCCACCAAAAGATTGCCACGCCCCACCTTGAGAAACACTGGTCCAAAATTAAATGGGGACTTTAACGAGAACAGTCAACACCAGTCAGGCGAGTTACGGATCCATACACTTATTACGTACGCAACGCACGAGACACCAGAACTAGTTGACCACGCCCACTTTCCTCAACTCATTCATTCCTCCTCCTCCTGTCGTCCGAACCGGCCACGGCGCGTACGTAATTAACGAACCGGTGGAGGCAGGTGAAGCGAGAGAACACACGAGCGGGATGTGCCGGTACTTACACGTCTGTGAGTGCTCACGGGATAGCAGGTAGTTGGCAAGCGGGGGGGTGTACGTGAGGCACTGCAGCGTGGAGTTCAGGAAGCACGTATTGCCCAGGTTGTACAAGCCGGCTCCGACGCCGCGCTCTCTCTCCCACTTCAAGCGCAACTTGTGCGCGGGAAAAAGCACCCGCTGGGGAGACGGGATGCCGTCTCCGTGGCCTTGGCGGGCGAGAAACGGAGCACAAACGCGTCATCAGCCTTCATCGGCACACGCACGCAAACACGCACACACACACGTCTGGTTGGAGGAAAAAAAATCACACAGCGAACACAAAGATAACCGCCGTGAGGCCTAGCATACGTCGGCAAGATCGAGGCGGAGCTCTCCGGTATCGGAAGGCCATGGGGCTCCCTCCGCCCGAGCGTAAGATTACCCGGGCTCTGTACGGGCCGCGCGGTACCCACTCGGAACGACCGACGGGAGCGAGAAGGCTCCTTACCTGCCGTGGAGAGCGAACCCGGCATGGCCGCCGAACCGCACGAACCGGCGTGCGGGAAACCGGAAGTGACGTCGAACAAAAAAGGTTTTTACATTTTGTTTCCGTCCTCGCGCGCTAATGGGCCTTTCATCCGGGAATTCGGAAAAGGAAGATATATATATATATATATATAATCAATGTCAATATCATCGGTCAAAAGGCGACAGTTAACGTTACCTGTGATGAGAGAAGAGGATCAAAGGCGATTAAAAGGTAAATCCATTTACTACGTACATTAATACGGGGACTTTTACTCCAAGAGTTTCTCTCCTCTCTCTCACCCCCAAACATAACGAATTTCCTTGCAACTCACGACACCCCCCCCCCCCCATGGACATGATAATGCACAAGTACCACCAGCTCCTGCACACCGAATCAAACAATCGGGAGTCTGTTGGAGGAGGGGGGATAATGGTGAAAGACTGTTGGGTGGGGGAGAAAGAAAGAGAAAAGAACAAGAAAGAAAGAAAAGCAAGAGAAAAGAAAGAAAGAAAGAAAGAAAGAAGAGAAAGAAAAAGAAAGAAAATAAAGAAAAAAAAAATAAAGAAACAAAGGAGAGAAAAAAAAGAAACAAAGAGAGAAAAAAAGAAAGAATGAAGAGAAAGAAAGAAAGAAAGAAAAAAAAGCAAGAAAGAAAAGAAAAAAGAAAAAGAGAGAGAGAGAAATATTGGGGGTAGGGGAGGAAGAGTGTCATTTGGGGGGGGGAGATGGGGGGGTGGGGTGAGTGCGTTTGCGGGCAAGGAAGAAGAAGAGCCTGTTCAGGAGTGGGAAATGATATTGGATGAAATGTTAAATTGATGAAAGGGAGGTTCAATTAGGCAGCTCTCCAGAGAACTTGTAGAAAAATCATCAAGGAGCACCTCAACCTCCCTCACCAGTTGATGAAAAAATAAAATAAAAAAAACAGAAAGAAAGGTTTTAAAAAGACAAATAACCTCATGGGGTTCGGCACTGCCAACCCCACTCGACCATCCCTCCCAAACCTTCATATTTCTACAAACCACTGGATAGGAGTAATGGGGCAACAAACACCCATATCAAACAAGAGAGAGAGAAGAAGAGGAGAGAAGAGAAAAGAAGAAAGAGAAGAGAAAAGAGGAAAGAGAAGAGAAAAGAGAAAAGAGAAGAGAAAAGAGGAAAGAGAAAAGAGGAAAGAGAAAAGAGGAAAGAGAAGAGAAAAGAGAAAAGAGAAAAGAGAAAAGAGGAAAGAGAAAAGAGAAAAGAGAAAAGAGGAAAGAGGAAAGAGGAAAGAGGAAAGAGGAAAGAGGAAAGAGGAAAGAGGAAAGAGGAAAGAGGAAAGAGGAAAGAGGAAAGAGGAAAGAGGAAAGAGGAAAGAGGAAAGAGGAAAGAGGAAAGAGGAAAGAGGAAAGAGGAAAGAGGAAAGAGGAAAGAGGAAAGAGGAAAGAGGAAAGAGGAAAGAGGAAAGAGGAAAGAGGAAAGAGGAAAGAGGAAAGAGGAAAGAGGAAAGAGGGAAGAGGGAAGAGGAAAGAGAAGAGAAGAGGAAAGAGGAGAGGAGAGGAAAGAGGAGAGAGGAGAGGAAAGAGGAGAGGAGAGGAAAGAGGAGAGGAGAGGAAAGAGGAGAGGAGAGGAAAGAGGAGAGGAGAGGAAAGAGGAGAGGAGAGGAGAGGAAAGAGGAGAGGAGAGGAAGAGGAGAGGAAAGAGGGGGAAGACGGGAAGAGGAGAGGAAAGAGGAGAGGAGAGGAAAGAGGAGAGGAGAGGAAAGAGGAAAGAGGAAAGAGGAAAGAGGAGAGGAAAGAGGAAAGAGGAGAGGAAAGAGGAGAGGAGAGGAAAGAGGAGAGGAGAGGAAAGAGGAGAGGAGAGGAAAGAGGAGAGGAGAGGAAAGAGGAGAGGAGAGGAAAGAGGAGAGGAGAGGAAAGAGGAGAGAGGAAAGAGGAAAGAGGAAAGAGGAGAGGAGAGGAAAGAGGAGAGGAGAGGAAAGAGGAGAGGAGAGGAAAGAGGGAGAGGAGAGGAAAGAGGAGAGGAGAGGAAAGAGGAGAGGAAAGAGGAAAGAGGAAAGAGGAGAGGAAAGAGGAAAGAGGAAAGCGAGAGAGGAAAGAGGAAAGCGAGAGAGGAAAGAGGAAAGAGGAAAGAGGAAAGAGGAAGAGGAAAGAGGAAAGAGGAAAGAGGAAAGAGGAAAGAGGAAAGAGGAGAGGAAAGAGGAAAGAGGAGAGAAGGAGGAAAGAGGAAAGAGGAAAGAGGAAAGAGGAAAGAGGAAAGAGGAAAGAGGAAAGAGGAAAGAGGAAAGAGGAAAGAGGAAAGAGGAAAGAGAGAAGAGAGAGAAGGAGGAAAGAGGAAAGAGGAAAGAGGAAAGAGGAAAGAGGAAAGAGGAAAGAGGAAAGAGGAAAGAGGAAAGAGGAAAGAGGAAAGAGAGAAGAGAGAGAAGGAGGAAAGAGGAAAGAGGAAAGAGGAAAGAGGAAAGAGGAAAGAGGAAAGAGGAAAGAGGAAGAGGAAAGAGGAAAGAGGAAAGAGGAAAGAGGAAAGAGGAAAGAGGAAAGAGGAAAGAGGAAAGAGGAAAGAGGAAAGAGGAAAGAGGAAAGAGGAAAGAGGAAAGAGGAAAGAGGGAAGAGGAAAGAGAGAAGAGGAAAGAGAGAAGAGGAAAGAGAAGAGGAAAGAGAAGAGGAAAGAGAAGAGGAAAGAGAAGAGGAAAGAGGAGAGGAGAGGAAAGAGGAGAGGAAAGAGGAGAGGAGAGGAAAGAGGAGAGGAGAGGAAAGAGGAGAGGAGAGGAAAGAGGAGAGGAGAGGAAAGAGGAGAGGAGAGGAAAGAGGAGAGGAGAGGGAAAGAGGAGAGGAGAGGAGAGGAGAGGAGAGGAAAGAGGAGAGGAGAGGAAAGAGGAGAGGAAAGAGGAGAGGAGAGGAAAGAGGAGAGGAGAGGAAAGAGGAGAGGAGAGGAAAGAGGAGAGGAGAGGAAAGAGGAGAGGAGAGGAAAGAGGAGAGGAGAGGAAAGAGGAGAGGAGAGGAAAGAGGAGAGGAGAGGAAAGAGGAGAGGAGAGGAAAGAGGAGAGGAAAGAGGGAGAAAGAGGGAGAGAGGAGAGGAAAGAGGAGAGGAGAGGAAAGAGGAGAGGAGAGGAAAGAGGAGAGGAGAGGAAAGAGGAGAGGAGAGGAAAGAGGAGAGGAGAGGAAAGAGGAGAGGAGAGAGGAAAGAGGGAGAGGAGAGGAGAGGAGAGGAGAGGGAAAGAGGAGAGGAGAGGAGAGAGAAGAGGAGAGGAGAGGAGAGGAAAGAGGAGAGGAGAGGAGAGGAAGAGAGAGAGGAGGAAAGAGGAGAGGAGAGGAAAGAGAGAGAGAGGAGAGAGAGAGAGGAAAGAGGGAGAGGAGAGGAAAGAGGAGAGGAGAGAGGAGAGGAGAGGAAAGAGGAGAGGAGAGGAGAGAGAGAGGAAAGAGGGAGAGAGAGAGGAAAGAGGAGAGAGAGGAAAGAGGAGAGGAAAGAGGAGAGAGAGGAGAGGAGAGAGAGGAAAGAGGAGAGGAGAGGAGAGGAGAGGAAAGAGGAGAGGAAAGAGGAGAGCAAAGAGGAGAGGAAAGAGGAGAGGTGAGGAGAGGAAAGAGGAGAGGAGAGGAGAGGAGAGGAGAGAGAGGAGAGGAGAGGAGAGAGAGAAGAGGAGAGAGAGAAGAGGAGAGAGAGAGAGAAGAGGAGAGAGAGAGAGAAGAGGAGAGAGAGAGAGAAGAGGAGAGAGAGAGAGAAGAGGAGAGAGAGAAGAGAAGAGAAGAGAAGAGGAGAGGAGAGGAGAGGAGAGGAGAGAAGAGAAGAGAAGAGAAGAGAAGAGAAGAGAAGAGAAGAGAAGAGAAGAGAAGAGAAGAGAGAGAGAAAGAGAGAAAGAGAGAGAGAGAGAGAGAGAGAGAGAGAGAGAGAGAGAGAGAGAGAGAGAGAGAGAAAGAGAAAGAGAAAGAGAAAGAGAAAGAGAAAGAGAAAGAGAAAGAGAAAGAGAAAGGAGAGGAGAGGAGAGGAGAGCTGTAAGGAGAGGAGAGGAGAGGAGAGGAGAGGAGAGGAGAGGAGAGGAGAGGAGAGGAGAGGAGAGGAGAGGAGAGAGAAAGTAATAAAGGGAGGAGAAGAGTACATCATGAATCGATGGTCCCAAAGGATCATCTCAGGGTTTTATCAATGCCTTTTTAAGCAAACGAGCGAATCCAATTGACATGAAGTAATATTTTACAAACATGAACTCGGAGTACAGAACTCACCGAGCTACATTCCACATTCCAACCTCAAGGGAAATCAAAACATACTCTTTATCATTTAATAAGTATGTGCTTCACCAAGGCACGACTACATTTCAGAGGTTCAAGTGCAAAATAAATAATTGCATTTACGGGTTGAAGGAGAGAAGAAATTTAAAATAATATATATATATATATATATATATATATATATATATATATGAAATTTTCTCTTGGGCAAGAGTGTGTGGAAGCAGAATCTGGTTGGTTTTTGAGAAAAGGTAAAGGTTGCAGAGCGAGGGGGGAAATGAAATAAATAAATATAGCATAACATTCAATGCTCCATCTGGTTAGTTTTTTTGAGTCATCGGCAATGAAGGATGGCAGAGCGCTCGCCTGTCTGGAGTCAACGGAGAAAAGCGAGACTTGGCGCGGTCGGTCACAGACCCCAAGGCAGGGAAGGTTTTTATGGACCAAGAGAAAAATTCCAAACCAATGAGTGCATCAGGTGTCGCTCATGCTGAACTGCAAACCATCATCCACCAAGACAGGAAGCAGGGCCTATGCTTTAATCTCCTGCGACTAAAACGCCAAATACAACTTCTTTAAAATTGTGCCACGTCCCAGTTCATAGTGGGGAGCGATAATGCCATTACACATTGTAGGATTGCCGGATCCCCAGCTCGTAATGGGGAGCGATACTTTCATTACACATTGCAGGATCCCCAGCTTGTAGTGGGGAGCGGTACTGCCATTTAGGAAGGCAGGCTTGGGATCCTAAGGACCCGAGTTCAAATCCCGCATTGCCATTGAATTAATACCAGGTGGGGTTGGCTCAGCCTATCATCCTTCCGAGGTCGGCAAAATGAGTTCCAGCTTGCTGGGATGATCGAGCCAATAGAGTATCCTGCGTCGGAGTGGCAACCTGTCCAGGATTGTGCCCAATAGCCCAGAAGACTGCTTCGGCAGCACCAACGCTCTGCAAAGAGTATGGTCCCAATGGATGTATGGATGGATAGTCATTTCACACTGTAGGATTGCTTGAAGTAAAGAGGACACAGGGAAATAAAGCAGGCAGCCGCAGGAAGCATGCTTGGTGGTAATGCCCTATTATTCTTCTTCAATCGACTCTCCAGCTGAACTCGAATGTCATTGATCCTCAGCTCCCCATCCTCTCAATCAAGCATTGCCGAGTGTCCTTCCTCTATCTCCAGGTGGCCCATATCCTTCAACTTCTTGATGTCGTTGCAAGCTTGGCTGCCCCGCTTCGGCCTTCCAAATGTAGGCGTCCAGCGTATAAGCAGTAAAGCCCTCTGGCAACAAACAAAATTCCAACATCGTTGCAATTACAGACCCGGTGCCATCTCTCGTAGAATTGCCATCATTTATTCATGAATAGCATTGTTTATTTGTTAACTCCGGGAAGGAACACCTTCTTGGACGCCAAGATTTTTCGAAACAGAGCTCATTTGCCTGTCATCATTTCAAATAGGAGTTAAGAGCATCCATTTAAAGACAGGGTGCGAGATTCAAACTCAAAAATAATTGTTTGATGGTGTGGACAAAAGGAATATGGCAGCTGATATGCCGAGGGAAACAACCCAATCAGCATGAACCACACACGGCCAACATTCAGTTTTTCTGTCGAAATACCAACGGCTCTCAGACCAATTATCCTGTGCTTCTTCGCGCCAAAACAGTGTACAATAAGGATGGCAATTCCAGGAAGGAAATCTGTGCATTACACGTCGGCATGGGGGCAAGCAACATTTGAATCGTGCAGTCGGCCTTATTCAACATGGTGTCTCCAAGGAAATTCACAACTACAGCATCTAGTTTTTAAAGACAAGGATCCATGGTCAAATATCAAATTAGAAGGGCACTCGGACACCCAACGTGTCCACCAAGTTTCGTCCGAATCCGTCCACAACTTTTTTTGAGAAATCCTGCATGCAGACAAACAAAGACAGACAGAAAGGGGTGAAAACATAAGCTCCTTCACCTTCGGTGGTGGAGGTAATGAATGTGTAGTCAGTCTGTGATGAGCATCTACCTCACACCCAATGACTGTGTGCTCTTTAAGTATAAAAGTAGGCAAGGGGTTAATCCATAGCAAAACATAATACGGTACAATTGCTTCATCGGAAGTGGCCCGAACAGTGGTAACCGACCTGCCACTTGCACCACCACACAGTCACCTGTCCCACTGTCAAAGTATCAATCTGTGTCACTCAAAGTTGCAAAATGTCAGTCAACAACTTCAACAACATCACATCTGTCCATATCCTGTGGACTTTAGGGTTCAATTGGCCATTCCAGAAGCCACTTTACAAGAACCGCTTGTTCTTCTTCTGTCATTTGATGAACCACTTTCATCCCCGCTGTCATGGTCTTGTCCTCTGTCTCAGCGTAGTTTTCAGGTGGCGTAGGTTTTTGCAATGCAGCCATAGCATCGTTGATGGAACAAACGTCCACCTTGGGGCACCAGCAGGGGTCCACCTCAGGTAGAAAGGGGTCCGTTGCAGTTACCTGTCACATTAAATCAAAATAAATGGCTCAGCACGACTTTTTTTTCTTTTTTTTTATAAGACCTTTGAGGAGATTGAAGAACAACTAGAAAAGGCATTACTGCAAGATCAGCAGAGCGCGGGCTAAGGATGAGAGAGCGCCGAGTCGAGTAAGTTACGCCACGTGACGTGCACATCACCAATACTAACCCACGGCAAACAGTTAGTCAGCACGCATCACTAAATGTACAACCTGGATGTCCTCGTTCGGCAAAGGCAGGCAGAGGTAGAATGCATGAAGCATCATGCGGTATGGCCGAGTGTCCGAGCGGCCACTGTACGTGAAGTCTCCAACGATGCAATGCCCGGCTGCACAACAGTGAACCCTCAACTGGTGAGTCCGTCCTGAGGACAAAACAAAATTGGTAAACAAACAAATTTCTGTCAAGTATCGAGTCAGCAAACTGGTTTCCGAAGTCTACTTGATCAATGAGCAAGAAGGCACCTTCCGAGATTTCAACCAGTTTTCAAAGTTTCGTCTGAATCCGTTCCCAACTTTTTTAAGGTATTGTTTTTGGCCCCATCTCTCAATGGGGAAGAATCACTTTAAAAAAAATTGTAGTTTCCGGACCTGGATGTTCATCAAAATCTAACAATTTCGTCCTTTTCGCATTCCCAACCTCTCCACCAAATTTCGTCCAAATACGTCCGCAAGTTTTTGAGATATCCTGTCCACAGATAGACAAGGGTGAAAACAATCTGTCCACATTCAGTGGCGGACGTAATAAGGTGGCGCAGGTAAGAAAGTCAGAAACACCTCTGTGATCATGGCAGTTATGTAACAGGTGTGGATGTACTCTGTAATGGCGTTGTTCCATGGGACACCATTTTCATCAAGACAAGGGATTTACATAATTACACAACACCCATCATGGATGACATGGATTGCGGAAGTACCAGTTTGGGGTCACAACGTGGCTAAAATGGCTCATAAGATGTCCCACTTCTTCCCCTCTTCCACACCCCAACCCAAGTCATACAAAAGTCCAAAGGTTCACGAAAGCATTTCCATCACAAGCTTGCCTGATGTTATCGAGAGGCACACTCAGAACGGACCGGCACCGCGTGTGCATCAAAACCAGGTTGGGGCAGGTAGAACCTCCCAAACTCCTGAGTAGTCATTAGTGAGCATTAGTGTTCAAGGCACCAATCCAAAGCAACTGAACAATTTTGTCGGGAACAGCTCGGCGTCGAGAAGCTTGGAATTGAAATCCTCAATAAATGTTGTCTTCAGCTGGATTCAAATCCAAAACAGCTAGAATAGGATGCCAGCCAGCCCAGTCCTCACCACTTGGCCACCACCATCCCAACCGATGCACAGTTAGTTACTCCTTACTCGATTTAAATTTGCCAAAATAAAATGACATCAAAAGCATTTCCAAACGGCTTGAGCACGCGAGTGCTACGGGGTACCGGTGATTGGCTGAAGAAGAACCTTCGATGCTGGCTGCTCGTCATAGAAGCCAATCTGTAGGACCGTTAGCCTGGTGAGGCAGGGCTTGGGATTCTCACAACCTGTGCACAAAAGGATATGATACGTGCACTTGTGTAGTTAGTGCAATAACAATGCTCACAAAAACTCACGTAAACCAAAGCATCTTCTTCTTCTTCTTCTTAATGGCCACAATTATTCCCACATTATTGTGGGGTTGGCTCAGGGAAGCTTGGCCCGAGTCTTTCATGAACCAGCTGGCCAGGCCTGACATTCAACTAAGGTTTAGGCAGGAATTTGGAATTTGTTCATGGTGCTGGCGATAGCTCACCTACTCTTCGTGAAGGACACCATGGGATCTTTAACGGCCACCAACTAATGTGGGAACATGGAACGTCCAGTTTAACGTCCATCTGAGGAACGGCACACACATTGATGAATCACCCTGCCTGTGAAACACCAGGACGGCAGTTTATAGCTGGGTCGGGTTTCAAACCCAGGCTAGATAGCTTGGAGGTGATTGTGTGTACCACTTGGCCATCTTGTCAATTCCCCCCAAACCAAAGTGTAATAGGATCTTACCACTGCTGTAAATATTTAAGGAGAAACCCCAATGTCGGCCAAAATGTTTGAGCGAATACTGTCATTGTTGCAAGTGTAATGCGGAAATGCCCCCCCCCCCCACGTGCAATTCCATGGCTGAATGTTTTGGGAATGATCCCACCATGTCTCGAATGAGGAAACGTTTCTTTTCGACAACGGAATCACTCCTACGATTCCCCACCATTCATTCAGTTAATCACCTGGTACTCCCTCCACACACATGAACCCTTCTGTACTGCCAGCAGGTCGGTTGCCAAGTGATTGGTCCAGAATCAAATCGTTCTCGACATGACCCCTGACCTGCAAGAGAAAGTTGAGCAAAATTAATTAGATCATATAAACCTGTCACAATGAGGAAAACGTTCATTTTGGTGCAATTCCATCACAAACATGCGTATACATGACCATCTCGTATTAGTGACCTGCCCCGAGCAAGTTTACACCTGGTGTTGGCTTCATGGTTAGGGTGGTGGGCTTGGGATCCGAGGATCCTGAGTTCAAATCCCACTCGGCTGTTGAATTAATACCAGGTGGGGTCGACTCCGCCTGTCATCCTTCAGAGGTCGGCAAAATGATTGCCAGCATGCTGGTAGCCTGTGTCGGAGTGGCGACCCGTCCAGGATTGTACCCAACAGCCAAGGAGACTGCTTCGGCAGCACCAGCGCTCTGCACGGAGTATGGTCCTGATGAGCAAATTTGATTTAAACTTTTCCCTTTGTTGTCAGATGTCCTTGCAGGCAAGATCGAATTTCCTTCTGTATACGTGCTGGAGCCAACGTTTATGGGTAGTCATGACAAGAAGTCTCGTGGATCCTTTGTGTTACTTCTTCATCCGTATACAGCACAAGGCTGCTGGGTTGCATCATTTCCTGAGGGCGTGGCTCTGTGGCTGATGCATTGCCCTCTGCTGGTTAGGGCAGGAATTTGTAATTTGTTATGGGTGCCGGCAAGAGCTCGCCCCCTCTTTGAGGACACCGTGGGATCTTTAACGTCCACCAACTAATACCGGCAGATGGGACGCCCAGTTTAACGTCCATTGATGAATCACCCTGCCTGTGAAACACCGAGATGACAGTTTATATCTGGGTGGGGGTTCGGATTCGACCCCAGGCGAGACAGCTTCAAAGTGAGTGTGCATCCCTCTAGGGCGCTAGGCAATCCTGCCAGCCTGGATTGACCACCTTATCAACACCTGGTTACATAACAGGACCTCACCACACTGCAAGGGTATGTTGCCCCACGGTCAACGCGTCACTTTATTACCGTCGAGTCACCTCGCTCTTCCGTGAGCCTACATTTTGTACTCAAAGTACAACGAAAAAGGTTTTCAGATGACAGAATCAGAAAGTACAACTAGATCCATGCTTTTTCACCACAATGGCAAACCTGCACAATGGCTGCCAATGTATGGTCGTTCGTCCATACTCTACCTTTTTTAAATCCTGAGCATCAAGAAAGGAAGTAGCACAGTCAGGGTTCCAACCACCTACCTCCCAGATTCAGAGCGGATGTTACAACCACAACCCCACCGAGTCTGGTTATAATCGGAGTTTGTTTACAAGGGATTGGGAGAGCTCACAATGCACAATGGACTCAGGTTTGTTTTCATAGACCTGATCTGTACAAATACCCCCCACGCTTGCCTTTTACCCTCCGTCCAAAAACCATGGTTGGGAATCAAGTAACGCTCGTGTCGTATCGGAGCAAATTAAACGTCACACTCTTACTGAGCAGCAGCGGGAGGATCTCAAGTAAGCATATGGAGCGTGGTGCATCATTGTACCAATGCAAGGTAGGCCTTGGTGGCAAGACGTTCTTTGAAGCATCGGAAGGCAGCTGCAGCACTCCTGCGACTAAGCGCCACACAGAGGACACCACTGGTAGAGAAATCCAGTTGGTGGCACAACCTGGGTTAAGAGGGCAAAGGGGACATTGATTGCATAAGTCTTTCAATAAAATTAGGAGGGGGGAGTTGTCGGTTAAAATGAGGGATGTGTGGGGGGTGGGGTTAAAGGGAGGGGATGTGGGGGGTTAAAGGGAGGGATGTGGGGGGGGGGTTAAAGGGAGGAATGTGGGGGGGTTAAAGGGAGGAATGTGGGGGGTTAAAGGGAGGAATGTGGGGGGTTAAAGGGAGGAATGTGGGGGGGTTAAAGGGAGGAATGTGGGGGGTTAAAGGGAGGAATGTGGGGGGGTTAAAGGGAGGAATGTGGGGGGGTTAAAGGGAGGAATGTGGGGGGTTAAAGGGAGGAATGTGGGGGTTAAAGGGAGGAATGTGGGGGGTTAAAGGGAGGAATGTGGGGGGGTTAAAGGGAGGAATGTGGGGGGTTAAAGGGAGGAATGTGGGGGGTTAAAGGGAGGAATGTGGGGGGGTTAAAGGGAGGAATGTGGGGGGGTTAAAGGGAGGAATGTGGGGGGTTAAAGGGAGGAATGTGGGGGGTTAAAGGGAGGAATGTGGGGGGTTAAAGGGAGGAATGTGGGGGGTTAAAGGGAGGAATGTGGGGGGGTTAAAGGGAGGAATGTGGGGGGTTAAAGGGAGGAATGTGGGGGGGGTTAAAGGGAGGAATGTGGGGGGTTAAAGGGAGGAATGTGGGGGGGGTTAAAGGGAGGAATGTGGGGGGTTAAAGGGAGGAATGTGGGGGGGTTAAAGGGAGGAATGTGGGGGTTAAAGGGAGGAATGTGGGGGGGTTAAAGGGAGGAATGTGGGGGGGTTAAAGGGAGGAATGTGGGGGGGTTAAAGGGAGGAATGTGGGGGGGTTAAAGGGAGGAATGTGGGGGTTAAACGGAGGAATGTGGGGGGTTAAAGGGAGGGGATGTGGGGGGTTAAAGGGAGGGGATGTGGGGGGTTAAAGGGAGGGGATGTGGGGGGGTTAAAGGGAGGGGATGTGGGGGGGTTAAAGATCCCTGTGTGTCGTAAGAGGCGACCAGGGTTGCGTCAGGAAGAGCATCCGGCGTAAAAACCTATGCCAAATCATTATGCGGACAACAAAACAAATTTCCATACCGGATCGTTCGAAGCCCGGGTTACCAACGACCGCCACCGGTACCGGTGGTCAGCAGGGTACCAGTGGAAATTGTGCTACTGCTGGGCGAAGGAGGAGAAGGAGACGGGGAAGGCGAGTCCGGAGGCAGTGGGAGAGGGGGAAGGGTAGAAGTTTGGAGGTGAGAGTTGGAACTCTGAATGTTGGGACGATGACTGGCAAAGGGCGAGAGTTGGCTGATATGATGGAGAGAAGAAAGGTGGACATACTGTGTGTACAAGAGACCAAGTGGATGGGGAGTAAGGCGAGGAGCATTGGAGGTGGTTTCAAACTGTTCGACCATGGTGTGGATGGGAGGAGAAATGGTGTCGGGGTAATCCTGAAGGAAGATTATGTCAAGAGGGTATTGGAGGTGAGGAGGGTGTCTGACCGAGTGATGAGTGTGAAGTTGGAAATTGAAGGGGTGATGATGAATGTCATCAGTGCATATGCCCCACATATGGGGTGTGAGATGGAGTATAAAGAAGATTTCTGGAGTGAGTTAGATGAAGTGGTGGAGAGTGTATCCAAGGATGAAAGAGTGGTGATTGGAGCAGATTTCAATGGACATGTTGGGGAAGGGAATAAAGAGGATGAGGAGGTGATGGGTAGGTACGGTCTCAACAAGAGAAATGTGGAAGGGCAAATGGTGGTAGAGTTTGCAAAAAGAATGGAAATGGCAGTGGTAAATACGTATTTCAAGAAGAAGGAGGAACACAGGGTGACATACAAGAGTGGAGGAAAGTGCACACAGGTGGATTACATCTTAAGTAGGATGTAAGCGACTGTATCTTAGGATACAGACTTACAGAGATGCAACCTGAAAGAGATTAGAGACTGTAAGGTGGTGGCAGGGGAGAGTGTAGCTCGACAGCATCGATTGGTGGTCTGTAGGATGACTTTAGAGGTGAGGTTGAGGAAGAGAGTGAGGGCTGAACCAAGGACCAGATGGTGGAAGCTGAAGGAGGAAGACTGTTGCGTGAAATTTAGGGAGGAGGTGAGACAGGTGTTGCATGGTGGTAAAGAGGTGAGGGATGATTGGGCAACTACAGCAGAAGTGGGGAGAGAGATAGCTAGGAAGGTACTTGGTGTGACATCTGGACAGAGGAAGGAAGATAAGGAGACTTGGTGGTGGAATGAGGAAGTACAGGAAAGTATAAGGAAGAAGGGGTTGGCGAAAAAGAAGTGGGATAGTCAGAGAGATGAAGAAAGTCGGCAGGAGTACAAGGAGTGACGGTGAAAAGCAAAAAGAGAGGTGGAAAAGGCCAAGGAAAAGGCATATGACGAGCTGTATGAGAATTTGGATACAAATGAAGGGGAAAAAGATTTATACCGATTGGCAAGACAGAGGGACCGAGCTGGGAAGGATGTGCTGCAGGTTCGGGTGATAAAGGACACAAATGGGAATGTGCTGACGAGCGAGGAGAGTGTGTTGAGAAGGTGGATGGAGTACTTTGAGGAGCTGATGAATGAAGAAAATGAGAAGAGAGAGAGGAGAGAGAGGAGAGAGAGGAGAGAGAGGAGAGAGAGGAGAGAGAGGAGAGAGAGGAGAGAGAGGAGAGAGAGGAGAGAGAGGAGAGAGAGGAGAGAGAGAGGAGAGAGAGGAGAGAGGAGAGAGAGAGGAGAGAGAGGAGAGAGAGAGGAGAGAGAGGGAGAGAGAGGAGAGAGAGGAGAGAGAGGAGAGAGGAGAGAGAGGAGAGAGAGGAGAGAGAGAGGAGAGAGAGAGGAGAGAGAGAGAGAGAGAGAGAGAGGAGAGAGAGGAGAGAGAGGAGAGAGAGGAGAGAGAGGAGAGAGAGGAGAGAGAGGAGAGAGAGGAGAGAGAGGAGAGAGAGGAGAGAGAGAGAGAGGAGAGAGAGAGGAGAGAGAGGAGAGAGATAGGAGAGAGAGAGGAGAGAGAGAGGAGAGAGAGAGAGAGAGAGAGAGAGAGAGAGAGAGAGAGAGGGAGAGAGAGAGAGAGAGATAGAGGGAGAGAGAGAGAGGAGAGAGAGGAGAGAGAGGAGAGAGAGGAGAGAGAGGAGAGAGAGGAGAGAGAGGAGAGAGAAGAGAGAGAGAAGAGAGAGAGAAGAGAGAGGAGAGAGAGGAGAGAGAGGAGGTTGGAAGAGGTGGAGATAGTGAATCTGGAAGTGGGTGGATCAGTAAGGATGAAGTGAGGACTGCTATGAAGAAGATGAAAAGTGGAAAGGCGGTTGGCCCAGATGATATACCAGTGGAGGCATGGAAGTGCTGAGGAGAGATGGCAGTGGGGTTGTTAACCAGATTGTTTAATAAAGTCTTGGAAAGTGAGAGGATGCCGGAGGAGTGGAGATTAAGTGTACTGGTTCCGATTTTCAAGAATAAGGGTGATGTGCAGAGCTGTGGAAATTACAGAGGGATAAAGTTGTTAAGCCACACCATGAAGTTGTGGGAAAGAGTAGTGGAAGCTCGGTTGAGAGGAGAGGTGACGATCTGTGAGCAGCAATATGGGTTTATGCCAGGAAAGAGCACCACTGATGCAATGTTTGCTTTGAGAATGTTGATGGAGAAGTATAGGGAAGGCCAGAAGGAGTTACATTGTGTGTTTGTGGATTTAGAGAAAGCTTATGATAGGGTGCCAAGAGAGGAGTTGTGGTATTGTATGAGGAAGTCGGGAGTGGTGGAGAAGTATGTGAGGATCGTGCAGGATATGTATGAGGACAGTGTGACAGCGGTGAGGTGTGCGGTAGGAATGACGGACCGGTTTAAGTTTAAAGTGGGATTGCATGACGGATCGACTCTGAGCCCTTTCCTGTTTGCAATGGTGATGGACAGGTTGACGGACGAGATCAGACTGGAGTCCCCATGGACTATGATGTTCGCGGATGACATCATGATCTGTAGGGAGAGTAGGGAGCAGGCTGAATCGAGCCTTGAGAGGTGGAGGTACGCACTGGAGAGAAGGGGAATGTTAGTCAGTCGGAGTAAGACGGAGTACATGTGCGTAAATGAGAGGGAGGGTGGTGGTATGGTGCGGTTGCAAGGAGTTGAGGTGGGGAAGGTGGATTGGTTTAAATACTTGGGATCAACTGTCCAAAGTAACGGAGAGTGTGGGAGAGAAGTGAATAATAGAGTGCAGGCAGGATGGAGTGGTTGGAGAAGAGTTGCAGGAGTGATTTGTGACAGAAGGGTAGCTGCAAGAGTGAAGGGGAAAGTATATAAGACGGTAGTGAGACCAGCTATGTTGTATGGTTTGGAGGAGGTGGCACTAACAAAAAGACAGGAAGCAGAGCTGGAGGTGGCAGAGTTAAAGATGCTGCGATTCTCGTTGGGAGTGACGAGGATGGACAGGATAAGGAATGAGTATATTAGAGGGACAGCGCAGGTAGGACGGTTTGGAGACAAAGTGAGAGAGGCGAGATTGAGATGGTTTGGACATGTGCACAGGAGGGAAACGGAGTATATCGGGAGAAGGATGTTGAAGATGGAGCCGCCAGGCAGGAGGAGAAGAGGAAGGCCAAAGAAGAGGTTCATGGATACGGTGAGGGCGGACATGCGGGTGGTTGGAGTGTCAATGGAAGATGTGGAGGATAGAGCAAAATGGAGACTGTTGATCCGCTGTGGCGACCCCTAACGGGAGCGAGCCGAAAGAGGAAGAAGATGTGGGGGGGTTAAAGGGAGGGGATGTGGGGGGTTAAAGGGAGGGGATGTTGGGGGGGGTTAAAGGGAGTTGGGAGAGGAGGGGTTGAAAGGAAGGGAGGAGAGGTGGGGAGTGTTAAAAGGAGGGGATTTGGGAAGGTTAAAAGGGGGTAGGATTAAAGGAAGGGGTGGGGGTTGAAAGGGGGTAGGATTAAAGGGAGGGGATGTGGGGGGGTTAAAGGGAGGAGATGTTGGGGGGTTAAAAGGGAGTTGGGAGAGGAGGGGGTTGAAAGGGAGGGAGGAGAGGTGGGGAGTGTTAAAAGGAGGGGATTTGGGAAGGTTAAAAGGGGGTAGGATTAAAGGGAGGGGATGTGGGGGGGTTAAAGGGAGGAGATGTTGGGGGGTTAAAAGGGAGTTGGGAGAGGAGGGGGTTGAAAGGGAGGGAGGAGAGGTGGGAGCCTTAAAGGGAGGGATTTGGGAAGGTTAAAAGGGGGTAGGATTAAAGGGAGGGTTCAAGTGAGTTGGGAAAGGGAGATTTTTGAAAGGGAAGGGGGAATAGAAATGAAATTTAAAAGGGAGGGGTGAGGGGTTAAAAGGGAGGGGTGAGGGGTTAAAAGGGAGGGGTGAGGGGTTAAAAGGGAGGGGTGAGGGGTTAAAAGGGAGGGGTGAGGGGTTAAAAGGGAGGGGTGAGGGGTTAAAAGGGAGGGGTGAGGGGTTAAAAGGGAGGGGAGGGATTAAAAGGGAGGGCGGAAGGATTAAAAGGGAGGGCGGAAGGATTAAAAGGGAGGGTGAGGGTTAAAAGGGAGGGGTGAGGGTTAAAAGGGAGGGGTGAGGGTCAAAAGGGAGGGGTGAGGGTCAAAAGGGAGGGGTGAGGGTCAAAAGGGAGGGGTGAGGGTTAAAAGGGAGGGGTGAGGATTAAAAGGGAGGGGTGAGGATTAAAAGGGAGGGGTGAGGGTTGAAAGGGAGGGGTCAGGATTGAAGGGGAGGATGAGGATTGAAGGGGAGGGTGAGGATTGAAGGGGAGGGTGAGGATTGAATGGGAAGGTGAGGATTGAATGGGAAGGTGAGGATTGAAGGTGAGGGTGAGGATTGAAGGGGAAGGTGAGGATTGAAGGGGAAGGTGAGGATTGAAGGGGAAGGTGAGGATTGAAAGTGAAGGTGAGGATTGAAAGTGAAGGTGAGGATTGAAGGTGAAGGTGAGGATTGAAGGGGAAGGTGAGGATTGAAGGGGAAGGTGAGGATTGAAGGGGAAGGTGAGGATTGAAGGAGAAGGTGAGGATTGAAGGGGAAGGTGAGGATTGAAGGGGAAGGTGAGGATTGAAGGTGAGGGTGAGGATTGAAGGTGAGGGTGAGGATTGAAGGTGAGGATTGAAGGTGAGGGTGAGGATTGAAGGTGAGGGTGAGGGTGAGGATTGAAGGGGAAGGTGAGGATTGAAGGTGAGGGTGAGGATTGAAGGTGAGGGTGAGGATTGAAGGTGAGGGTGAGGATTGAAGGTGAGGGTGAGGATTGAAGGTGAGGGTGAGGATGGTCGGGTTCCTCGTTTGTCACAGAAAATTCCGATGAAGACGAACCTGAATCCATGGCGCGTCGTGGGGTCGATCAGGGAGGGAAAAAGTCTCTGGAGACGTTGTTGGATCGTGAGCGGTTTCTCTGGGATTGAACAAACGTCTTTGGGAGAAAACGTGGGAGAAATAAGGTTCGAGGAAACGGAATCGATGAAAACATCCCAAGGTTTACAAAGCACCAGGAAGTCGTCGCTGTGGTAAATCACGTTCAGAGATCCAGGAATTGCGAGATCCAAATGATCTTTGTTCCAAGTTTCCTCAGGAAGCATCTTCCCCTCAAACATCAATATCCCACCCACTGTACAACCTGTTCATAAATAATTATATATTAATCGATCCACACACCAACACCTGTAATCCTACATTTCCATAACTAGTCACAGTTATCAATAAAAAATCATTCCTCCTGATTTAAGTGAAATAATATGAAGTTAACAACATTAAACTCGGTTTTAAAATGGACCTAAATCTCAAAGGCGACGGAAGTGCCACTCGAGCTGACGAACACACCGATACACCTCGAGCCCTCCACATCCGATCTCCTCATTAAATTAATCATGTTTTGGATAACAGAACCAGGAAACTCCTATTTTTAAATCATCGTTCAGGATCCCGAAGGGTTTTCGAAGCAAATATATTCAGGAAATAAAATCTTGCGTTTTTCCGGATTTTTCCCATGATCCTTCGCGCACAGTTCTCCCGCGAATTTTGCTTCCAACATGACGCCGCTCATTGAGGAACCACCGGAAGTTGTGTGAAAACGGCGAACGGTTCAAATGTCCTTTCGGAGGTGATTTCGGATGTGAAGTGTCTGGAGGAACTCTGTTTTCACCTTATTTGTGTAACCGCAGTTTATCTTCGCTTAATGTTTAAACTCTCCGGTAATAAGGAATTGATGAAGTTTTATAAACATCCAAACGGAACGGATTTCCGTGTCACCAGGTTGGTCACTTGGCTGGTCCATGACCAGGGGAATGTCCGATTGAGTGTTTCGAGCGGTTTTTATATTCTGTTTGTTTTATTTGGTTTACAGATCTTTTTATCCTGGTATAACTATCGGGTTGGGTGAATAACGGTGGAATTAAATTCAGGTTTATCAAAACATCGGCAAGTCACAAATTAACGAGACCAACGAAAGTTCATGGGAGGTGCGAGGTGGGCCGAGCCACCAGCGCCTCACCCCCCCCAACTTCCACTCCACATCTGCCCACCCACTCCTCCCCACATCTGGTCCACCCACTCCTCCCCACATCTGGCCCACCCACCCACTCCTCCCCACATCTGGCCCACCCACCCACTCCTCCCCACATCTGGCCCAGCCACCCACCCACTCCTCCCCACATCTGGTTCACCCACCCACTCCTCCCCACACCTGGCCCACCCACCCACTCCTCACATCTGGTCCACCCACCCACCCCTCCCCCCATCTGCCCCACCCACCCACTCCTCCCCACATCTGGCCCACCCACCCACTCCTCCCCACATCTGGCCCACATCTGGTTCACCCACCCACTCCTCCCCACACCTGGCCCACCCACCCACTCCTCCTCACATCTGGTCCACCCACTCCTCCCCACATCTGGTCCACCCACCCACTCCTCCCCACATCTGGTCCACCCACCCACTGCTCGCCACATCTGGCCCACCCACCCACTCCTCCCCACATCTGGCCCAGCCACCCACCCACTCCTCCCCACATCTGGTTCACCGACCCACTCCTCCCCACACCTGGCCCACCCACCCACTCCTCCCCACACCTGGCCCCCCCACCCCCTCCTCCTCACATCTGGTCCACCCACCCCTCCCCACATCTGGTCCCCCCACTCCTCCCCACATCCTGTCCACCCACTCCTCCCCACATCTGGTCCACCCGCTCCTCCCCACATCTGGTCCACGCACTCCTCCCCACATCTGGTCCCCCCACTCCTCCCCACATCTGGTCCACCCGCTCCTCCCCACATCTGGTCCACCCACTCCTCCCCACATCTGGTCCACCCACCCACTCCTCCCCACATCTGGTCCACCCACTCCTCCCCACATCTGGTCCACCCACTCCTCCCCACATCTGGTCCACCCACCCACTCCTCCCCACATCTGGTCCACCCACCCACTCCTCCCCACATCTGGCCCACCCACTCCTCCCCACTTCTGGCCCACCCACTCCTCCCCACATCTGGCCCACCCACTCCTCCCCACATCTGGCCCACCCACTCCTCCCCACATCTGGCCCACCCACTCCTCCCCACATCTGGCCCACCTACTCCCCACATCTGGCCCACCCACTCCTCCCCACATCTGGCCCACCCACTCCTCCCCACATCTGGCCCACCCACTCCTCCCCACATCTGGTCCACCCACTCCTCCCCACATCTGGTCCACCCACTCCTCCCCACATCTGGTCCACCCACTCCTCCCCACATCTGGTCCACCCACTCCTCCCCACATCTGGTCCACCCACTCCTCCCCACATCTGGTCCACCCACTCCTCTCCACATCTGGTCCACCCACTCCTCCCCACATCTGCCCACCCACTCCTCCCCACATCTGCCCACCCACTCCTCCCCACATCTGCCCACCCACTCCCCCACATCTGGCCCACCCACCCACCCACTCCTCCCCACATCTGGCCCACCCACCCACTCCTCCCCACATCTGGTCCACCCACTCCTCCCCACATCTGGTCCACCCACTCCTCCCCACATCTGGCCCACCCACCCACTCCTCCCCACATCTGCCCACCCACTCCTCCCCACATCTGGTCCACCCACCCACTCCTCCCCACATCTGGTCCACCCACCCACTCCTCCCCACATCTGGTCCACCCACTCCTCCCCACATCTGGTCCACCCACTCCTCCCCACATCTGGCCCAGCCATCCACTCCTCCCCACATCTGGCCCACCCACCCACTCCTCCCCACATCTGATCCACCCACCCACTCCTCCCCACATCTGATCCACCCACCCACTCCTCCCCACATCTGGCCCACCCACTCCTTCCCACATCTGGCCCACCCACTCCTCCCCACATCTGGCCCACCCACTCCTCCCCACATCTGGCCCACCTACTCCTCCCCACATCTGGCCCACCCACTCCTCCCCACATCTGGCCCACCCACTCCTCCCCACATCTGGCCCACCTACTCCCCACATCTGGCCCACCTACTCCCCACATCTGGCCCACCCACTCCTTCCCACATCTGGCCCACCCACTCCTCCCCACATCTGGCCCACCCACTCCTCCCCACATCTGGTCCACCCACTCCTCCCCACATCTGCCCACCCACTCCTCCCCACATCTGCCCACCCACTCCTCCCCACATCTGGTCCACCCACTCCTCCCCACATCTGGTCCACCCACTCCTCCCCACCTCTGGTCCTCCCACTCCTCCCCACATCTGGTCCACCCACTCCTCCCCCCATCTGGTCCACCCTCTCCTCCCCACATCTGGTCCACCCACTCCTCCCCACATCTGGTCCACCCACTCCTCCCCACATCTGCCCACCCACTCCTCCCCACATCTGCCCACCCACTCCCCCACATCTGGCCCACCCACCCACCCACTCCTCCCCACATCTGGCCCACCCACCCACTCCTCCCCACATCTGGTCCACCCACTCCTCCCCACATCTGGTCCACCCACTCCTCCCCACATCTGGCCCACCCACCCACTCCTCCCCACATCTGGCCCGCCCCCCCCCTCCTCCCCCCATCTGGCCCACCCACCCACTCCTCCCCACATCTGGTCCACCCACTCCTCCCCACATCTGGCCCACCCACACTATCCTCCCCCCCCCTTGCACACCCAGCCTCCTTTTGTAGTGCATGTGTAATGTCTCCAAATAGACCTTCAACATGTCCTCCCCCCCCCTCCCATACTCCCCTAGAGTTCTGGTTGCATCTGTGAACTTGACCGTGTAATAAGGTGCCAGAAGAGTCATGGACGATTACGAAGAACTTGATGCTTTCGAAGACAAATATGCAGACGAGCTGGAGGTGCTGCAGGAAATGGAAGGTAAGTTAGGCCTCTGTGTTGAGAATTGCTTTGCGTCGTTTTGTGAACGCGTCCGTTTCCATCGGATTTTAACAGTCGCTCCACGTGCACCTCCAAATGGTCAAAAGGCCACGGTTTGATTTGCGTTTTGAGTTTGTGTGCCGTGCTCTGCTCAAAATGTAAACAACGTTGAGAGTGTCTGGAAGAACAGGTGCACCTATCCAAGTAGTCAATATGACTTGTCCAGTACTTTAAACCCAAATCAGAATGTTGAGTTGATTGACGGATCAATTTGAGGAACCGAGTTGAATAATTGGCAATTGGCTGAATTAATTATTTTCTGTTTACAGAGAATATTTAAAGCACCGTCGTGTTGTTGGTAAAGCGTTACTTTGATGCCGTAAAGGCTTCTCGTGATGATTTTTTTTTCTCTCGTGACTGCAGCAGTGTCAGAAAAGAGACCTTCCCCGGTTCGAAAGTTCATCTCCTTCGAGGAAGCGCTTTTATCGGCCGACTGCCCAGGCCGAGCAACAATTCCAGGGAATGACGTGAAAATGCCATTTCTGGAGTCGAAAGCTAAGGCTCTCAAAGAGGGCGGACAACATGACGGTACGTTGCTGGTTTTGGTGGGAATGTATTCTGCCTCGTTGGTAAACTTACGAGCCGTGCCTACCTGTCGCTTCGCGACGGGTTTATTCAAAAGACGGCATACGGTACTTAACAAACATTGCATGTCCATCTGTGTCTCAATGAGGATGTAAAATGAAGTGAAACTACAACTGCCGCTCGGTAGAGCGCATACCTCTGATTAGTTTACGTTGGTATCCCATTGATAGGCCGGATCTGGACCTGAACTGAAATTGAATCGGCTTGGTCTTGTCACCTAACCAAATAAATCATCAAATAATGAAATATCCACCAAGTATCAACTCATCCACCAAGTTTTGTCAGAATCCGTTTGTAACTTTTTGAGATTATCGTGCTATATATTGTTGTGGGGGAAGCTATCTCGGCTCCCACCAGACTCCCCGGAATTGTAGGCCGTCGCACACGGATAATTCCGTGACACGGCGGGTCGCTTAACCGACCGTGGACGCCAATAACTCAATCGCGTGACCTAGGATCCTCCCGTCTATGGGTTAATCGGGTTACCTAATTAATCACGTGATTCAATTACCGAGGAATCACGTCCAGGCAGCAGGAGGCAGGTCGTGCAGAGAGACTAGGGCGAGGCGAGAGATAGAGATAGAGGTGGAGGGACCGCTCCGACCTTTATAGGACTTGCGGGGCAGGGGGCCACCCCGAAGCGAAGCATCATCACCTGAATCGGGCACTCCGATTGGCCCGACCCCTCATGTGGCCCGCTAACTTTGGCCGGAAACCGCACCACTTCGGTTCCGGCAAGGTCATCTCAGACAGCGAAAATATACCGCTCCGACCCCACGACATGTCACGAATCACCCACACCGAAATTGGCACGCGAATCGTCCCGCAAAAACCCCCGGGCCGTGCCCTGGCCACAGGCCGAGGGTCCCGCATGCCCGCTCGAGCGTCCGACCAGCGCCGATCAACGCACCCGCTCCGCACGCGCCAACGTGGCCCACACTGTACAACATTCCCCTGCTCGATCGCAGCTTCGCTGGCCGTAGAGATGAGAAGACGTTCACCATCCGTGGAGAATCCGCTGCTGCCCGTGAGGGTCGAAGGTACCTTGTTATGGATAAATCAATACACGTTTTGCGCAGTACGTACGGATCCGCCATGGCCCACGTGGTCAGTGCTCGCGATCGCCCGGTTCTGCTGGCGTGTGCGCGAGGCGAACACCGATATGTGTCAGATATTGAGGAAATACGATAACAAAGTCGCGAGCGGCGTACGTGTCTGCCTTTGAGCACATTCCATACAGTGCGCGTGGTTCAGCCATTGCGCACGTGGCCAGCGGTCACATCCGCACGACTCTGCTAGCGTGTGCGCGGGGCGAACACCAATATGTATCAGATATTTGGTTGGAAATGAATGCACCACTTTTACTTCGCACACTCGTATCCCGCCCAACCTGGCATGGAGTCGCCCCTATCGGCCTCCGTATGCGTTTCGTGCAGCGTGGGTGTCGTGCTGGCTGTGTTTCCTGTGTTGTGAAAAACACCATTCGTGCAGCCTCAGGAATAATCAGAAAAGAAGAGTAGGGACGAAATGAAGAGAAAATGATGTAAGCAAACCGAGCTATGAGATCGTCGCAACGCACACCCTTATTGTCCCGCTAGACAAAAGGAAAGGGACTATCTGCACGTGTATTAATGGAATGACTGTCTTGGGACCACTATCTGTCGGATGCATGCGGTTCCGAGAACCGCAACAATATCATTATAGCCCTATCACTCGGTGGTGAAGAATCACGTAAAAAAAAATCATCGGATCCAGATCTGGATCTTCACCAAAATCGAATCGATTCTTCCTCGTTTCACACCTAACCTGCCCGTCATGTTTCGTCACAATCTGTCCACAAGTTGTTGAGATATCGTGCGATTATATAGTTTTTAGCCTTTTTGCTCAATGGTAAAGAACTTCCTTAAAAATTTCGAATCCTGATTCGGGTCTTCACAAAAATCGAATCGATACTTCTGCGTCACCGACCCAACTCGTCCACCAAGTTTCGTCCGAATCCGTCCGTAGCTTTTTTGAGATATCATGCTGCATGTCTTTTTTTTTGTTTGTTTGTTTTATCTCTCAATGTTGAAAAATAAATATATTTTTAAATTTCGGGGATTTCACCAAAATCGAATCATTTTGTCTACGTCACGTACCCAAGCTCTCCACCACATTTTGGCTGGATCCGTCCACATCTTTTTTTTGAGATATTTTGTTCACAGACAGACAGGGGTGAAAACATAACCTTGATCCACCTTCGGTGGCAGAGGTAATAAAGGATCTTTGTACAATTAGAACATTTATTCAACAAACAAACAAACACTTTAATATGCACATAGGAGATACTGTATATACAAAACTTGTTCCAGATCTCTTCCCGACACGGAGAATCTTAGTTCTTATATAGTATTCAGTAAGACACAGTTATTTTTTAAAATCATTTTCAAGCACTTTCAAATCAAGACATGTTAATCCTCTTTCCCGGCACCAAAAATGTACAGAATGCTGGAGTGACGTCAAACGCCAACTCGAATGGACATTAAAGATAAGTTTCTATCGTATGTAGGTTAAAAGTCAGTCTGCTTCTCCCAGACTGGGAAGATATTGTGACGTCCACGGGACTTGAACAGTCCCGCCAATGTAGAATGAGCCGAAACGATGGAGGCGGTTTATTTATTTATAACCCAAACATGGCGGTTCTAATCGCTCTACCGCAAACGGGACGAGGAAGGTGGCACGAGTCACTTTTCACTGAGTTGATGATGTTTATTTGTTTTTATTATTACCAGAAATAACAAGACTCGGCAAAAAGAGGGATCCGGGGCGATTCGACGGGATGGTGTGGGATCGGGCGTGGGGAAAACACAGACAATTCCAATGAATATACAGTTCTCAATCCCTGCAAGGCGCCAAGCACACACACACACACACACACACACACACACACACACACACACACACACACACACACACACACACACACACACACACACACACACACACACACACACACACCGTAGCTATTTCTGGTGGTCAGGCTGGACGGTGGTGTGGACGCAACTGTCCCTGGATCGGCGTCGGACGAGCTGGCCTTGCTCTCTTCAGGGGGGCAGGAGAAACCGTGGTGCTGTCGACCTCCTGGTCTTGGCCCAAGTCTGCTCACAGCCGCCAGGGAACCAGTTCTGGCGCCAAGTTGCGAGCAGGAGAGGGAGGCAGGTCCACCCGCCGTTCGACCCCGTACTCCGAGTCAGCAGAACCCCAGAGCCAACCAAGGTGAGGCACGAAGCTCGGCAAGGCTCCCAGACACGATCAAGAACACGATCGATTCAGCACAACAACCAGGACGCTCTCTGCCGCCACAGCTTCCACACCAAAAAAACACGATCGTTCTGGTTGTAATCTTCTTCCTCTTCCTTTTCGACCCCGAACAGAACCTTTTTATCCTTCGTCCTCGTCACTCCCAATCGAGCCGTTTATTGGCCCACCGCCATCGCCTTCCGCCAATCATGATCACGGGGTGGAGCCATCCGCTGCACTGTCCTGTGACGTCACGGCCAGCCTCCAGAGAATACCAAAAGGGGTTTACGCAGACACACTTACCCTATCCCGTGTCCCTATCTAATTACGTGACATTTATCATTTCCCCCTTGAAGAAATGAACATTTACTAGACAACTTATCACCACTGAATTGCTACTTATTACATCGATATCCTGGTAAACTCGAACAGCATGGCATACCTAATTAAACATCCTAATTACCCTTTGAATGCATACCCCCCCCTCAAACGTAACAATATATTATCGAGAAGCGACTCGAGCTGAGTGAATACATCTAGACACCTTCTTAAATCCACAAACCAACTTGTTGTAGTGTCTTTTATAAAAATAAAATTCATTTAGATAGCTTTGAAATGATAGGCAATTCTTCTTACTGAATTCAACTTACTGGCAAAGGTCAACCTGTTCACAAATTTTAACAGTCAGGTGATCTTTCCATACAAAGGAAGAATATGATTATGTTAATTCCAAATGGATACATATTTAAGCACATTGAATCGTATCATGTTTGAGTACATTTTCATTTCAGGTTTAATATTTTGTTGTTCTGAATAACAATTATTCCAATCGAAGGATCAAAATTGTTCAGTTATAATGGATTCGTTGATCTTCAAACCTTTTTTTTGAAAAATCAAAACTCTTTCAAATGCATACAACTCCGCCAGGGCAGCAAAAGAATCCTTGGGATGAACCCGTGCATCGCAGCACAATCGACTGCTTTGAGAATTGGCACCGTGAGCTACTGATTCACAGACTTGAGGGTTACTAACGAGCTCTTACTGTTATGTGCTAATCTGATGAATGTCACCCATAATCTCTCGGTGAAAGTTTGTCGGTACATCCAACATGGCGCGTCGTTCAT
>NC_140977.1:46774047-47136547 GCF_056783735.1 Eptatretus burgeri | reverse complement strand
TTTTTACAGCTTCTTCTTCTCCTTTTGTATGCAGTACATGGCTGGGGAGATAGCATCATTGTCTGGGGTTATGGCTGTGCTGCTGATGCAGTGCCCCCTGTAGGTTAGAGCAGGAATTTGTAATTTGTTCAGAGTTCCTGCGATAACTGGCCGACTCTTTCTGAAGGACACCATGGGATCTTTCACGTCGACCAACCAATGCCGGCAGACAGGACGCCCAGTTTAACGTCCGTCCGAGGGACGGCACCCTCATTGGATCACCTTGCCTGTGAAACACCTGGATGACAGTTTATAGCTGGCTCGGGATGTGAACCCAGGTTAGACACCTGAGAGCGAGGGTGTGTACTGGTACCCCTCGGGCCTTGGCGAACCTGCCAGCCCCGGTTTGTAGGTAATAGTGGCCCCTATTCTTCGCAAGAGTCGTTGCTGATGGACCGGAGTCTGAGAGTGGAATTTTATGACTTGTCAAAAAGAAAAGGTGATCGCTTCCGTTTGTTTACAGTTTGTTTAACTGTCCGCTCACCTTTAATCACCTGCAGGTCACATTTTTAAACCGATCTTCACGAAACTTCACCACGTTGGTGGTCCGACAGAATCCTATTTATTTTTGAGGTCAAAAGCTCATCATCGGCCAAAGGTCAACAACTTTTTTTTAAAGTTTCTAAAGTCGTCAATTTTCATCCGATTGACTTCAAATTTGAAGAGGATTTGCATATCAGGTCACTGAATTCAACCACCATTTTTTTTTTAACTAACAGTTAACCCGGGTTAGGGTTAGGACGAGTTATGACAAAATGAGGTGGATTTCAGTTGGTTCAGTGACAAGAACAAGCCGATTCGATTTTGGTTCAGATCCAGCTATCAATGGGATACAAAATGTAAACTGTTCAGCCTGACAGAGGTTAGCACTCTTCTGAGTGCCGTGCTACTTCGTTCTGTTTTGTCAAGTGTCACTCTGAGTGATTCTTATTTATTTATTTATTTATTTTAAAGTTGACATTCCATGCAGATTGTGCTTGATGGAAGCTGATACTGTGATGATGTGTGTCAGACATGGACCACAGGCTAAAAAGGTGGCCGACTGTTGGGAACGAGTCCTACGCCGTCCACCCATGTCTGACGATTTCATAAGTGTGACATCTTCAGAAGGTCGTAGGGTCTACCTTCGTCTCCGACGCGAGGGTGAAGGCACCATTATTTCTGTGAGCTTGTGTTGTTTCTCAGAATGTTCAGGGGGGGATTTGCTTTGTTTCTTAGACCACACTACATCTTTTGAATCAATGCAATCCTCGACTTCTCTTTTTGTTAGTCTGTTTGCTTTCCTTCCCGTTGCTATAACGTTGAGATTTTCCTGTATGGAGTTTGATGGAGAGCTTGTTTGTGGCTTTGTTCACAGGACAGGCACTGCACTCTGAGGGGCAGTGATCGGGGGCTGAGGCTGCTCGGCGTACCCTTCCAACAGCTGAAAGAGCAGCTGGCTGATAAGGTGAGTCCACTTCAAAATAATAAGTCGGACAGCAACACTTTTGCATACTTGTGCCAATTGTGGATTTATATTTTTGAATCCACATCAGGTGACTGGGACTTTCTGGATAGCCGAGGTATGCACACTCGCCTCTGAACTCTTTTGAATCTTGGCCCAGCTATAAACTGCCCCCCTGGTGTTTTGCGTACAGGGCGAGGCATTCATGCGTTTGCCGTCCATCGATGGATGTTAAACTGGGCGTCTCATCTGCGAGCATTAGTTCGAGGACTTTAAAGATCCCATGGTGTTCTACGCGAAGAATTGATGAGCTATCGCCAGCACCCTGACGCAAATTACCAATTCCTGCTCTAAAACTACAGGGGGGGGGGCACTGCATCGGCGGCATAGCGACACTCCCAGCAATTATGCTGTCAAACCCATGGCCATTCGCTGCACAAGAAAGATTTCGAAGGCTCATGATCATGAAATCCTCATTAATCGATTAGTATTCCTATTATTAGTTAGTGTTGATGTGGGAATGACTTCTCGGGGTGAAGATTGTATAGTTTCGAAGTAGCAATTCCCTTCGTACATGTATTGGCATAAGAATGACGTAATTCAGCTGTGATCAAGGATTAGGTGTTGATATTTGTCGAGAAAGCTGTTGCATTCCCGCTCCAGTGTTTGTGTCGAAAACCGATTTCCCCTTTGAAACACTCTTAACGTCCTTCCCTTTGTAATCCGTCTTGTTTGTGCTTTATAAGGGAATCTGGCCTTGTAACAGGCACTTTTTTTTTTTTTAATTTTGTATACGCTGTCAAAGCTCGTATGAGAGCTAACACCGAGCGTATAACAAGGGGAGCAGGAGACGAGGGACGGGAGAGGGAAACAAAAAACAGTGGGAAACAGAGACATGAGGAGATCTGTGGAAGGGCGAGGGATGGGACGGGGTACTTGGGGTAAACAAGATGGACACCACAGGGACTTTCAGGAAGGAAAGCAGGGAATTTGAAGGAGGCGGGTTTGGGGTGGGTAAGTGGGGGTCGAAAAGATAGTGGTTTTGGATGGGGGAAGATGAGAGATGGTGGTGAACAGCTGTTTTGAAGACCTGGAGGGAAGAATGGGTTTGAGGAGAGTGTGGGAGTTTGTTCCAAAGGTGGGAAAAAAAAAAGAAATGAAAGGGTGAAGGTGGGCAGTGATTCGTGATTTTGGTAGTTTTACCAGAAGGGGGTTGGTGGCAGATGTTCAGCACCCTACGAAAATATGGTGGGGACATATCTCAGACAGAGCGGGGGGGGAGGGGGGGCGAGACCAGAGAGGAGACTATAGAAGACAGAAAGACCACCGACCTGCCTGCGGTGAGCGAGTGAGAGGCCCAAAAACAGCCTCATCGTGGGAGATGCCAATGATCCAAAAAGCCTTAGTTTTCACAGCGTGAAGCCGAGAAAGGTGAGAAGCAGGAGCACCAGCCTGGAGGGGAGAGCAGTACTCCATCAGGCTGCGGACTAAAGCTTTGTAGCTCAGGTGGGCCGAGGAAGGACTTTGCATGAGGGAGGATTCCCATTCGGTGACTGGCTTTGGAAGCCAGGTTGGAAATGTGGCTTTCCCAGGAAAGATCATGGCAGATCGTGAGACCCAGGAGCTTGAATGAAAGGACTTCTTCCAGAGCATCATTGAGAAAGTAGATGGGGAGGGGGGGGGTTCCAGATGGTCCTTTCGGAGAGACATAGTGAGAGTGTGAGATTTGTCAGGATTGAAAGACATGTTCCATGTGTTGGACCAGTTTGTGATTTTATCCAGATCTGCAGAGAGTGAAGAGGCTGCTGCTTGCCGATCTGAGGGATGACAGATGGTATGGCAGAGGGTGGAGTCATCAGCAAAGAGATAAAGAAGATTTTCCAGAGATAAAGAGATAAAGGTAGTTTTCATATCAACGTGTGAGCCTCAAACATTCGGAAGGAGTTGAGTGGCTCAAGGGAGGGATTTCCCAGAGATTTACAGCCAAACCACCAATCGGTCTGGGGTAAACAGGGCGGGGTGATGTCACAGGCCCGTGCACCCATGGTGGGGTTCCCAGTATGGTTGCCGGAGTCCGAGAGAGGTTGCATCCCAGTCCGGTTGTCCCAGTCCCGATCAGGTTGTCCAGAGGTCTTGTTGCGGTCCGGTGGGAGTCCAGCCCAGTACATGCAGTAAGGAGAGCCAAGCAGCAGGACTGGCGTGAACGTTTTAGTTCCACCTCTCGCCTGCACGAGAATGGGCCCCATCAGTGCAGCACTCGCTGAACCCCCCTGGCCGGGTTTCAGAGCCGTTGACTTTTTATAGAACCTCACAGTGCCCGTATGGGCCGTAACTGATATATCCGTCTTGTCCTTCTTCTGGTCAATCTACTGTCGTATGATTGAGAGCCTCTTGAGGATTATTCTACTTGAGGTTCTTCCGTCCGTACGAAACCCAGGGCATGTATTTCAGCATCGGTGAATACGTTTGTATACCAAGTGTTTGTGCGTCCCTATTCACCCTCCTCTCTTTTTTGAATACACACATGAACGAACCTGGTCTTGTTTGAGTTTTTCGAGTCAGCACGATCATAAAACCGTACGGTTTATAAATCCCGTCTGACCGGACGAATAGCAATGGAGACCAAACTCCCTACCCCATCGAGGGAGACAAACCACTCTAAGTCGCCATTATGAGACGCTCGGTGGGAGGAGGAATCCGGCGTGTCGCTCAATCGACCTCGGACAAACCAAATTGAGCTAGGTGCAGGTGTTCTGAGGCCCTCGTCCTGGCACAGTGCATCTGGGCCAATTGGCCGAAGTTGGCATGTATGAACGCCCCGCCGGCTGCGGCTGGACGTCCACTTGTGGTGGAGTGGTTGAGATCACCCAGTAGGGTTTAGAGTGAGAATGTGCGAGGAAAAAAAAAAAGTTTGATCCTTCACTGGTGTTGAAAAACAGAAATCCTCTAAAATTATTGATTATTTTTGTTATTTTAAATGCAGCAACGCAGAAAGATTCTGGAAGAGCTCGAGCAGCACGAGACGGCCATCAGCAGGTCTGTTTCATTTCCCCCCCATCTTCCATGTTCCATCTCGATATTTCTGTTTGAGCTTCTTCCTATCCAAATGAAGGATTCCTTTATTTCGTTTTAGGATCATTGAGCAGGATATCCGTGATTCAGAGCCGACAGATGACGTTGGAGAAGATCCCTGCAGAGATGAAGAAGAGGTCGAGGACGGGCCAAGGGGAGCAGATGCCGCAGCAGCCGGCAGTTCTCTCTGGGTCGACAAGTTTTCCCCACGACATTACATGGAGCTGCTCAGTGATGATGTGAGATTGCAAAGTCAATCATCACCACAACATGTGCTTGTTTATTTACTTACTTCACGCTTGTGTTTTGTGGTCACGGCTTCTGCCAAGCACAAGTCGCTCCATAATGCACACGACGCGAGAGCCAATCGATGAATTTGTGGCGTGGACATGCTTTTCGGTTCGTGTAACTCGTATCAAAATTGGATAGCGGCCGATGATGTAGTGGGGCGAATGTATTTTTGTGCCGTGGCTAATAATCCCCCTGTCGGCAGTCAACCACAAGCACTGTGACGTGTACAGGTTAAATCCCGCAAGTGGTCTTCCCCGTCGTTTGGGATTTGGGCATCGGTTGCAATTTTGAGGGGAAATTAATTGAGAATAGGTGGATGGCAGAGAAATGGGAGAAGAAAGAAGGGCAGGGGATTATGGGTGCACGAGGGAATTGTTATTGTTGTAAAAAAAAAAAAAAAGATGAAATAAAGGGAATGCAGAGCGCGCGGTATTTTGAAGCCATTGGTTGTATCCAATTTCTTCCTCTTCCCTGTCCTTCCACCCTCACCTCCTGCCCCTCACTTTTCTCAGCACATTAACCGCTGCCTGCTCAAGTGGCTGAAATTATGGGATGTGGTCGTGTTTAATCGTGAGCGCAGAGCCCCGAGAACACATTCAGCTATGAGGGGCCAAGAGACGGCGGGGGGAGACCCGCGTGGTTCCAGGGGCCGTGGGCAATGGGAAGCCCATCGGGGTGCAGCGATGAATCGCAGAGGGTGGGTGGAGCGAGGCGGTGGTGGTTGGGAAGGCTCCAAGGAAAGGGGCAAGGGAGGATGGCGGGGAAGGGGTCGGGGAGGAGGAGATGGTACCTGGTACAAGAGCAAGGCTCAGATGATGGACGAGATTCTGGAGGAGGAACTGGATGACCATAAGCGGCCAAAATACAAGGTACGTTTGCAGACTTCCCGTTCACACTGATGGCGACCATTCCCACTTCCTTTCCTTGACCTTTTTCTCAGCCCTGTCACTTCTCCACTCGTACCTTCTGTTGAGGAAATTAAACACCTTCAGTACAATTCAGAACATTTATTAAACATACAAAACACTTTAATATGCGCGCATAGGAGATTCTGGACAGACAAACTCATTCCAGATCTTTCAAATACAAATGGAGAATCTTAGTCTTTATATAGTTTTCAGTAAGACAGTTTTTCTTTTATCATCTCTGGCACTGGTGCCAGTTTGTCAGGTCTTGACATCTTCCAGGTGAAGCTTATTATATCTTCAGTCCTCTTAGATAGCTCCTGCTTGAATGGTTGTAACACATATTTCAAATCCAGACATGTTAATCCTTTCCTAATACAGAGAACGCGCAGAATGCTCGAATGACGTCAAACGCCAACTCTAATGGTCATTAAAAACAAGTTTCCATCATTTGTAGGTTAAAAGTCGGTCTGCTTCTCCCGAAACTGGGAAGATATATTATCTTGAAGTGACTAGAGCTTAGTGAATACATCTGGACACCTTCTTAAATTCACATTCCAACCTGTTTGTGTGTTTTAGAAAGTTTTCGAATGATAGGCAGTTCTTCTTATATTTAATTTAATACTGGCAAAGTTCCACCTGTTTACACTTTTAATATACAGGTGATCTTTCCGTACAGAGGAGAAATATAATTATGTTAATTCCAAATGGATACATACTTAAAAAGCATCATATCATATTTGAGTACATTTTTATTTCAGGTTTAATATATTTTATTTTAATATCAAGTTTTAATCACCATCAATTTATTTATTTTATCACCCCCCAAACCCATTATGATAAAAATGCAACGACACTTCCCTTTTCGCTCATCACTTGCATCCATTGTCACTCCTATTCTCTAAAGTCTAAAGGTTCAGTTATCATGTATTGTTACATATTTAGCAAATGCAAACTGTGCAGCCATAAAGGCCTTGTCTTGGCCAAAGAGCAAAAGGATGTTTTCAAAAGCCGAGGCATGCCCTCCGCTGTGAGCTTTGCTGAGCAACATTTATCCCCTAACCCCTTGCATCATAGGTCGCACTTTTGAGCGGACCGCCCGGTTTGGGCAAGACCACATTGGTTCACGTGGTCGCACGGCACGCTGGCTACAACGTGGTGGAGATCAATGCCAGGTGAGCACAACGAATGGGAAATGCTTTTGGCGATGTCACCGGATGATAAAACCACGGTGTTAATTGTTAGGCACGGTGTTGTGCTGCTCATGGCTCGTTCGTTACAGAACCTGAGCGGTGATGCTGTAGTTTTCGTGGCGGTTTTGACCTGGATAAACATATCGGGTACATATTGGCATCCTCTTGATTTGCGGTTTTACGCCGTGGTCCAAACAAACCGATGCACTTGATAGAATACTCTTAACCACATTTATTTGCATGATATGCAAATCAGTTACGTGAGACCTCGTTTTAAATCCTTCGAGTATCCAACTTTAGGGTGTCCGCTCCGAGTCTGGGATGTCGGCGGTTCGAACCCCGGCCAAGTCGTACCAAAGACTTTTTTTTCAATGATATGTGCTGCTTCGTTGCTTTGACACTCAGCATTTAAATGGGATAGGGCACAGACGAACAACCATAAGTTCGTAATGCCAGCGCAGGCTCTGATGGGCCTCAAGGTCTCCTCCGTCAAAGTTCCATGTTTAGGACGAAGGGTTAACACCGGAAACGTGAACTTCTTCTTGCTTCCCACTACGTCCTGTTGATTCCATGCGTCGTTGCACTCGTAACGAGACTCTGTTTGTATCGAATTGTCCTCGAGCTTTGTTGTGTCATACCTTGTATGTGTGTTTGGAATGCTGAGAAGTTGAGGTTTTGTTGTCGCACAGTTTTTGATCGAGATTATTGCCTCTCATGTCCCGGCAGCGATGATCGCAGCCCCGAGGTCTTACGCACAAGGGTCGAAGCCGCCACTCAGATGCGCTCCGTTCTCGGAGCTGCGGAGCGACCGAACTGCCTGCTTATTGACGAGATCGACGGAGCGCCATTGGTTAGGGAACCGGGATCTCTTTCGGGATCTCGCCTTGTCTTGGAAGACTTCCTTTCTTTAAAAATTACACAAGCATGGTATAAGAAGAAGAATGGTTGGAGAAATGTAAAGAATGCGCGATACGTAATTGGTGGTAAATATGAACTCGAGATGAAGAATTCGGATCTGAAAAGCGATCCGGGCTTTTCCACTGATGCTACACGTTCCTCGTCTGGGGTTTCCTCTTGCAGGCGACCATCAATGCACTGCTGGAGATCGTGAACCGAAAGGACGGAAAGGAAAAGCCAGCAGCCGGGACGACTCGAAAGAAGGAGAGGAAGAAGAAGGAAGGGGGCCTGTTAGTCCGACCGATTATCTGCATTTGCAATGATGTGTAAGACTTCTATTGGACGGTGTTTCTTTGTTGTATTCGGTGGTTCAGCGAGAGATCTGATCGCAGTTTTGACCTTCGGCAGTTATGTTCCGGCGCTTCGACAGCTCCGCCAGCAAGCGTTCACCATCGCCGTGCCGATGACCATGGCCTCCCGACTCGCCCAGCGCCTCACGGAGGTAATAGGCTCAGCAATTGTACGCACACTCACGCTTGACTTGACGTACGTCGATTTATTTTTGGGCACTACTCAAACGGTTTTGTGACGCATTTGCTGCCACCTATAACGATCGATTCACATTTGATAGCTTTGAAGTCATTGCGGCATTGTGATTTGTAGACATTGACTTGAATTGTATGTAATGTTTTTTGAATGGGGGAAAAAAATGGGCTCAAGACTTCTCTATCCTCCCCAGCGGTAATGTGACGTGGTCGGGGTACAGTGCTGAGAAAGAGCATCGAGTTTGGCGGAGGGAGTGAAGGGGGAAGTGATTAAAGGGCCTGAGGAATGAGTGCTGCAGGAGGTCGTTTGATGTATTGTGACCAGGTCGTGTCATGGTTAGATCCTCTGCTCTGAGTCTGAGAGGTCCGCGGCGGTTCGAACCTGACCCCGGGCGAGTTGTACCAAATACTTTTATTTATTTTTTTTTGAATGGTACGAGCTGCTTCCTTGCTTGATGCTCAACATATAGAAGGGATAAAGCACAGACAAACAACCATAGGTTGGTAACCACTGCGAAGGCTTGAAGGGCCCAATGTCCTCCTGTGATGAAGTTCCTTGCAAAGGAACTCCAATTTATTCATTATTTAGTTTGAGTAATGAGCAATTATCTTCATGGTAACTTTGACTATGGGAAACCGTGGGTTGCTTGGACCCCTTAATGGAACAGCCAGATAAGTTGGATGCATCGTTTTGCCAAAATGTCAGCGAAGGTGTTTAACCTCTTTCACAAACACCCCATGCCAACCGACTTTCATGTTTTTCTTTGGCCTGGCCGCAGATTACCAAGTGCCAAGGTTTACGGGCAGACATGGGAACTCTGCTTGCTCTCTGTAATAAGACCGACAATGACATCCGATCCTGCATAAACACCTTGCAGGTATATACTCGTCTCGAGCATCAGACTTGTTGTTTTTTGGTTTGTCTTGTGCAAATCCTTAACTTGAATCCTGCGCTTGATTCCGAGTAACCTGAGCTGTTCTTCCCTGCAGTTCCTCCACAGTCGAGGCGAGGTGCAGCTGAGCCTGGGCCTTGTGCAGTCCCTGCAGGTGGGCACCAAAGACAAGCACAAAGGTCTATTCACCATTTGGCAGGAGATATTCCAGCTCCCTCAAACAAAGAAGTAGGTGTTAATGCGTTTCCAAGTGCGCTGCTCTGCCATCCTCGAGTGATTGTGTGGTCTGGTAAAAGCTCCAACGCTTACCTTGTTGTCGGTCATGCAAGTAATGAGGTACATGCATTCAAACTGATCGGTTATTGAACTTTGCCGTTTACTGCGTTTTCGTCGGTGTATAAGCAAAGTGCTGTTTACTCATATGCAATGAAAATGCCATAAGAATAAATGTCCTGCACGTAACCACACCCTTACGCCCTTCCGCTTGCTGGCTGTAACTCCCGTCACTGTAGATCGTGGATGGACAAAGCTCAAGCACAGCTGGGAGAGTCCGATCATGACCGAGCATCCAAAAGTCTTGAGAATTCAAGGTTTCATAGAATCTTGCAGCTGACTTGCCACAGCGGAGAGTACGACAAGATTTCTGAGGTTGGTGGTGACGGGGGTCGTTCAGGACTATCTGCAGATTTTAGCCACAACCCCCGACACCATTCTGGGAGGCGCATTACGACGTTGTGCGCTTCCGAGAGAGGGGCAGAGCACGTCGTGTTGGTGTAAAATCACGTTAAAGAAAATAAAATACCAAAATAGGATCACTGGACCGGTAGCTTATCTGGAGCCTGGTCTAATGTTGTAACCCAAATTTGGTGGCATTCTGACAGGTGGGTCTCAAGAGGAAGGTTTTTTTTTAAGGAATTGATGCGATTTTTTTTTTTTTTCCCCAAAAGTTGACTCGGCCATTTTGACCTACTTCAAGTCATGTGACCATTATCTTCAGAACGTTTGGACAGAACGAGCTTTTCAAGTCCTGGTACCAGTCAGGAGAAGAACGTTGCTGCCAAATTTCAGGAGAAGATCGGCCCTGCAGTTTGACTGGAGAAATCAAAATAGGAGACGGACGGACGGTGCGCGATGACAATACCTTATGTGGGATTTAAATTCCAGAAAACCTAAAACTGACTGATTCTCATCGGCTTGGATGTGACATTTCATTTTAAGGAATCTTTGTGTACATGAGAACTTCTCGTCGTCGTTTTCCGCTTTAATGCCAATTTGTCACGGCATTCGCTCGGCATTCCACGGTCTCTAATGATCAAATCCTCGATCATTCGTTTTTCTGGTTCGAGAGTTGTGGGGGAAAAGAGCTTTTAAACTTTTGATGATACTTTTGCACCACCCCAGGGCCTCTTCGCCAACTACCCCAACGTCCGAACAAATGATCCGCAGATGGAATGTGTGGTGGCCGCTCTCGACTGGCTTAGCCTGCAGGATGAGATGGCGTCCATGGTGGCTAGACGCCAAGCCTACACCATGCTTCGTTACATGCCGATGGCGTCCATTGCTCTGCACATGCTCCTCGCTGCGACGCGTGCGCCACGGCTCAACTATCCTGCTGCGCACTCAGAGGTGCTCTTTTCCTTGATGTTGTCTTTGATTAAATTGTTTATTTTACTTGCATGAATTAAAATCGACCTCATGGCGATTTCCTTCCTCCCTCCTGCGTTTGATGACTTTTCTTATCAGTCCATAATTACTCCGCGTGCTCTAAGCGAAAAGTGGGGTTAACTAGGTTCGTATGGGTCCTTAAACCCCATAAAAGTCCAACATTTCCGAGTTGTACAATTTAAGTACTTAAATGTCCTTAAATTTCAGGAAAATGTTCAAAAGTCAATAAAAATCAGATTTTCCTGTTATTTGGTGAAGGGTGTTTCATTTTCCTCGCACTAGTATTCTAAACAAGGACAAATGTGTCCAGGAGCCGCGTCCTAAAGGTTTTGTCTTCACCAGAAGAAGAAGAACAAGAAGAGGAAGAAGAAAAAAACAACAAAAAAAAACAACAACATTTCCGATATTTCGTCACGTGCCTTGATTAAGCCAATAGCGAGACCCGTCATAGTGTATTTACGAAATAAATAGTGTATTTATGAAATTACAATGCATTAAATGGAATAATGTTTAAATAGTAATGTGAACTTTTCGAAACTTTAAAGCAAATGTCCGAATATATTTAAAAGTTCATGATAGACGCTCTCAAAAGGCACCGTCAATGTGAGGATGTGTACAGGTGTTTAGTATTTAAGGAGATCCGGATCCTGTATATAAAAGAGCTGAGTCCTAAAGGTTTTGTCTTCACCAGAAGAAGAAGAACAAGAACAAGAACAATGCCGAGCTCTCTTAGAGCCACGTTCGCGACGCGAGATGCGGCTAAAAATGATATTTTATTGGAATTTCTATTTACCCTCAATTTACCTCTGGAATTTCTAGGATGTGGTCCTTAAAAAGGGGTTATTTTAGCCCTTAAAAGTCCTCAAAAAGTCCTTAAAAAAAGACCTCAAAATAAGTGGGAACCCTGGTTAAGCAGTTGATTCTGCCTGTCTGTCTGTCTACGAATGTCAGTTTATGATCGAGGATCAACTTGATTTCATTGAACGTTATATTTTGAACACAAATCGGAAAACGAACCTGCTGTTTAACAGTACTCGAATTTAACAGTGCAATCTGAATTTGTCCCTATTACGCATGCGCAGAGGAGGAGGAGAGGAGCGAGATAATCCTGTCTGGCAGTCAAACAAAATTGAATAACATTCCAATGAGGAAACTTATTGTTTTTAACGATGTCATAAAGGACACTAAGAACGAATGTAACATGTTAGATATGGTGGTGAATGAGATGCTGCATCAACTGCAGTAAACTTCCCAAAAATTTGTTTGTGTATTTTTTTAATTTTTTTTTTTACAACCTTTAAAATGTTAATTTTCTTAAAATTTAATTGTTTTCTTTGAACATTGTACGTAGAACATTACAAATCGCCTTTTTTGGCACTTTCAAAACCCTTCCGTCTGGCAGTACTTGGACAAAATATTACGTCATGACCATTGAAATTTGCAGCTCGCAGACGCCGCCCATCCCCTTGTTTCTCAAGACTGCGCAGGGTAATGTGTTCTATGAATTCTCTCGTTACTAATGTTTTTCATGAAAGGTGTCTCGTGCAAAAACAGAAAAAGACTTTGTACTTAATCGGGGTGTGGACATGTTTGTTGACGATAACAGATAATGTTAAGTTAATTTAGCAGCAAACCTCCATCCTCCAGAAGTATCTCGAAGGTTTGACAGTTCTGCATGAAAGTTTCGTTCTGCGATTGATCGCCCGAGCTCGACATGACAACTGGCAGTAATGGCATGTGAAGAGCACGAATCGCTCATGTGAATGGACCATGTATTGCGTTGCCCGTGCTAAGTTTTCACTTTCCGCTAATGTAATCCTCGAAAATTCTCACTGATTGCTGTGATGATGACATCATTGGGTAATGCTACACTCATAAAGGCACGTCAGTATCCTGAAGGGTTGAGATTCGAGTACGAGATTTTGAGCCCGTACCTTTTCCGGTTTTATGATGCCGACCAAATGTGCCTTGATTGTTTGGCTTCTTGCAGTTATTGGCACGGACGGCTCGAACGCTGGCCCTCACCGATGCAGTGATGGGGGAAGCTCGCTCGACTGTGCGATGCTATACCAACGGCCGGCAACTCCTCCTGGACTCCATGTCCCTCATGCTGGACATACTGTCTCCTCGTCTACGTCCGGTTGGTCTCAAACTCACCTTGCTATAGGACGTTTTCAGTTGTTCCCCTCCTTGAGGTTACCATTCAAGACAGTATATGCTTGTTCTGCAGGCACCTTTTAGTGATTTTGCATCGAAAGGATTCGTCGAATCGGTTCGTGATAAATCTCAAGTTGAACCGACTTTGACGAAGATTTTTGGAACACTTTTATTTGAGATGAATGCTTTACCTTGAAATCTGAACACCACCACTTCCTCCTTTCACACACCTGTGACAATGTTATCGTTTTGTTACAGGTGAATACCCAGCTGTATAGCACCCAGGAGAAGCGGCAGTTGCAACAACTGGTCCATACTATGGTCTCCTACAACTTATCCTACCAGCAGGAACGCACACCCGACGGGAACTACCTCTACGTGCTCGAACCGTAAGCAGCTCTGCCGATGTCGATATGTGAACTCTCTTGGCACCTGCCATAGTCCGCACGGTGGTCACACTCGCCGTCCCTCTCCCCCGTGTTCTCCAAAGAAACCTGGACGACGCGGCACGCTTCCCTGGCGTGCCTCACCCTCCGTCCATGCCTTACGCGGCACGCCAGTTGGTTTCTCGGGAGGTGCAGCTGGAGAAGATGAGACGAACGGAAGCGGCTTTGCATGCTCGCAATCCGGTGAGCAAGACACATGGAAGTCTATTTATTTACTTTTTTTTTTAAGACATCACTGTCAGCGCGTTTATTCCATTGTAGCTTTGCTCGTGTTATGGCATTAATGTTGCTTCAAATATAGATTATTATCGGACATGTGATATTCTCAAAAGCGATTGATATGCTGCATTTGCTCGTATCCATTGTAAACGAGGAGACAAAAATGAATTGACTCGTAATTCACCCTGACACTACATGAGTTGGATTTAAATACAATTCACACTTCAACAACTCAGCATGATTCGATGTGATTAGATCTGTTTGACTTCACATCCTTATGATACGAAACAAAAAAAACTCCATTGAATTCCCACTGTCATGTTGGTGGAGGCAACCATGTCTTGTTCCTGATTGATTCTGAAAGGTCACGTGATTTTTTTTTTTTGTCTCTCTGCCTGTCTGGTTGTTTTTCTTTGAGAAGAATATTTCAAAAAGTTATGAACGGATTCTGACAGAATTTGATGGACAGGTTGCGTGTATCCATCCATCCATTGGGACCATACTCTGTGCAGAGCGTTGGCGCTGCTTAAGCAGTCTTCTTGGCTATTGGGCACAATCCTGGATGGGTCGCCACTCCGACGCAGTATCGCAAGCTGGCACTCATTTTGCCGACCTCGGAAGGATGACGGGCAGAGTCAACCCCACCTGGTATTAATTCAACAGCCAAGTGGGATTTGAACTCAGGATCCTCAGATCCCAAGCCCACCACCCGAACCATTAAGCCCAACACCAGGCATTGGGTGTATGACAGACATATTGATTCAATTTTGGTAAAGATGCAGATGCTGGAATTTTTAAGGGATTATTGAGCATTGAGAGATGGGGCTAAAAACGATATAAAGCATGATATCTCAAAAAGTTGTGGACGGATTCAGACAAAACAAGGTGGACGAGTTGGTAAGGTGATGAGAACAAGCCGATTCGATTTTTTTTGTGAAGGTCCAGATTCAGATCCGGCCTTTCGGTGGGATACGAGCGTAAACTGTTCAGGCTGGCAGGGGTATGCACTCCACCGAGTGCCATTCTTGTTGCATGCAACATGGCAGGAACAAGTTTTTATGTAAACCGTTCACTGAAGCACTGCATGCTGTGTTGGCAACCGTTACACGAAGCAGGAACAAAGCAAACCAAATCTTGAGGAAACGAAAGATGGGGAGACGTTGGACAAAGAGAAAAAGAAGAAGGGGGCGGCTTTGAAAAGCCACGAGCGAAAGCTGGAGGACACAATACAAGCCGTCACCGTGGTCGATAAGGTGAGAGTAGTGTCCAGACTTTTTCTGCGATTGACTTGGCCAGAGTCCTTTTTAATCCTTCTAACTACGCTTTTTGACACATCTCGCTCTCAGCCTGAAAAGGACTTTTTTGGTCGAATTGTTCAGAAGAAAGAGAAGGAGAAGTTCACAATGGCAGGTACGGTCTTGATTCTTAATCTGGAAACGAGAGGATTAAAAATGGATTTAAAATGTTACACTCGGCTTTCCGAATTGCATTTCGATCGCGATTGTAATCTCAAAAGTTCAGGCACACTCAGATCTCCTGAGTAAGGTTTACCCCCTCCCCCGCACCCCTTTCATCCCAGGCATAAGGTACCCCGTGCTTGAGGCGGACGCCATGCAGAGGAGGGTCGGACGTGCTATCGGTCACAGTGATGTGTGGTTTCGCTTCAACGAGGGCGTCACAAACGCTGTGCGCAGAACCATTTACATCCGTGACATCTTGTAGTTCCACCCCCTGTCATCACACTTCTCTCAAAGTTCCGCTCGATGCAGCGGTGGCAATTTTTAGCAACACCACAGCGTCACGGTGGCACCTGCTTTAGTGCATAGGTGGCACCTGTAACCTCTGTGCTTTCATCGGTGTGTACAACTCTGCCGTGAATCTAAACGCTACCCGTCTGTCACGTGGTCTCACCACACTTGCTTCATATCCTACAGTGATGACGCCATTTGGTAATGAATGCAAAAAGCAGATTATTAAAATATTTATTATCGTCACGTCTGATGAGGTTCCTCTTCCATACATCGCACGTTTTTTTTTAGGATGCCACGACGACCCAATGGCTTTGTCGATTCGTCGAATGACCAACGTCCAAATGCTTAGGTTCCAGCTATGATTGAATTGTTTGTGGGTTCGATTTGAGCCATGGATTCCTAAAAGGCGTTTATATGGAGCGGTTTGATTGGAAAGCATTGTCTTGACGTGGAGTCCACTTAACTTCACCTGCTCGAGGTGTATCTCGGGTCCCCGTGTGCTCGTGTTGAAAGAGATCTTTGAAAAACCCCGCAGACGTTCCCTCTCACTTGTGGATTTATATATATATATATATATATATATATATATATATATATATATATATATATATATATATATATATATATATATATATTTGTTCTGGGTTCATAAATCCATCGTCTGCATGTATAATCGAGGTGTACGAACTCCCCTGTGAGCTATCGCGCCTGGGTGTTCACCAGGGCGATCAATCAGAGCGCACCATCCCTTCGATGGAGGACCTTAAAGTGGGTGTCCCGTCTGGCAGGATAGCCTGGAGGTAGGCGCACTCACTTCTGAGCTTTCTCTCCGAGGTTTAAATCTCGACCCAGCTAGAAATTGCCATCCTGGTGTTTCGCAGGCAGGGCGAGGCATAATTGTGTGTGCTGTCCCTCGGATGGACGTCAAACTGGGCGATCCGTCTCCTCGCAGTGGTTTGTAGATGTTAAAGATGCCGCGGTATCCTTCGTGAAGAGGATATCCTGTCTTCGAGCGGTGACCCGACCGGGATTATAACACCCACAAGGGGCGTTTTGTGTTTCCTGATGATAGTTTTGTAAATAAAAAGCACAAGTTGGGACCGTGCAGTTGCAGTCGTTCGTTGACCATTTAACGGTGTTCAGCTGGGAAGCCAGGTCAGAGTTTGTGGTGTTTATGAGAAAAAGTGAAGGATTTACGCCATCGGTGGCCGAACCTGTTAATTGGAACCGCCGTGTTGTTCTGTGTGTTTTTTTTTTTTTTAAAAAGATCCGACGATCAAATACGTTTTGAGGTTTCGAACGACCCTGTCTTGTAAAAAAAAAAAAAAACACAAACGACTTCAGTTCCCTTTGATGGAACTTCAACACAAGAAGAGGCCATTCGGCCCATCAAGCCTGTGCTGTGGTTGTGCGTGCGTTCCCTGTCCTTTTATTTGCCGATTGTCAAGCGAGGAAGCAGCATGCACCGTTTTTAAAGTCTTTGTTGGTTTGACTCGGCTGGGGTTTGAACCGCTGACCTCCCAGACTCCGAGCGGACACTCAAAACCAACCAAATGACACAAAATCGATTTTATTTCCTGTTTTTTTATTATTATTATTTTTTTTTAAATTGGGGAATTTATTAACCTTGACCCAAGGCTCATGGTGGAGTTTGTATGTTAATCGCAGGAGCAGACATCTGTGCACTTTTGCTTCACTTACAAGGATATTAGCAGACAATGGACAAATACACGTGGCATATGGGACTTGGGCATGGTGAACCTGCATCACGAGCGGGTGAGCGGTTCAAATGGAAACGCCAAACAGACCAACCCAAACTGTTCATCCATCACAAAATTCCACTGCAAATGATGAGCTTTGAAACTTTTGAACAGCAAAGTCTTGACTTGAGGTTTTCGAGCAATGACGTCGTTCAGAGGACGACGCATTTGCCCTTTTCCATCCACGGGTTGTCCCTCGCTCGGTTCCGGTTCAACAAAGGGTCGCCGGACATGTTCTCCTGCACCCACGCCACCAATCTGCCACACAACGCACGGTTTCACGTTTGGCAGGTCAGTAGTGCACGTAAGCAATCGAGGGGTTCCACAATGCTCGCGTTGAAACCAAACCAAATTGTTACTCCGTGCGAGGCGAGGGTTGGGGTTAAGCAATTTCTATTTTGAACACGAATCGCAAAACGAACCGGTAGTTCGGCAGTACTTTGGCTCTGAATTCATCCTGATCATACTTGCAGGGAGGAGTGAAATAATTTTTACACACTGGAGAAGGATCAGGGATGAGCTTGCACATTCATGTATTACATACCGGACAAGGAGACATCGGCATACTTTCATGAATTGGATAACCGATGCAGGTATACAAGATTTGAACCTGCAAGCCAAGCATCACAAATTTAATTACCTGGGTGTGAACGCCAAACAGGGCAACACAAGACGTGCAAACGAATACCTCTACTCCAGCAAAGGACGGGATGTCACACAGTTACTATCCGTAAGTGGGGTATCTGATCCGGTACGAGCATGTTTCATCTGAGACTGAAGGCTTCCTGTTTGTGAAGGACAAACGTGCAAGCAATACCACATACACGACGTGGTTAAGACGGTTGGCTTTCATGTCCCCTTTCAGAGGACACCACAGGCTTCAGAACATAGAGCATCAGAATAGTTTTGTCATTGGATTCTTATTCTTCTTTCACGGGTAGCGTAATGTACTTCGGTGGGCTGGGTTGGGGGCACAGCTGGACCACTGAGGCCATACCCCCTGTCGGTGAGAGCAGGAATTTGTAATTTGTTCAGGGAGCCCGGCGATAGCTCGCCTACTCTTCGTGAAGAACACGATTGGATCTTTAACGTCCACCAACTTATGCTAGTACACGGGATGCCTGGTTTAACATCCATCCGAGGGACGGCACACACACACACACACACACACACACACACACACACACACACACACACACACACACACACACACACACACACACACACACACACACATTGATGAATCACCCTGGTCAGAATCCCAGAACACCCAACATCAAACTTACTCGGGGAGGGTGACGGACGCTTTCTCTCTCTTGAAAACGAGTTCGTATTTCAGACCCTCGACCTGTCGTGAAAGGGTTGGCACATCCTCCGTATCGTCGTCGTCGTCTTCGTCCATGGGGGTCTTCGTGGCACCTCGATGTGAGCCTCGTGCTGCACCCGATGAGCATTCCTATATGTATGTGTGCCATTGGGATTAAAAGCAGGTGGGGAGGTGGTCGGTCGAGTTAATCACCTGGCGAGCTCATCCACAGTCGGAATAACTGAAATCTCGGATAATCCGTGCGCACTCCCATTAAATGCCAAAGTGCATCTTTCAATCCGGTTCCGATTTGATGGTCCGCCAAAACTTATCATCTTAATGGAGGAGCAATTTTGCTGATTATTTCCAGCTAAAACCATAAACTAAATCCGTTGCTCAATTACTCACCATCGTGTATTTCAGGTAAGACTTAGTCGAATAAATAAAATTTCCATGTTGATGAGAAAAGAGACCGATGGCGACTGATGACAGATGTGAAATGGAGTCCTTGTGTTTTTTTTTTGTTTTTTAGGGGGTTTTTTGTATACATGATCGAGGCTTGTGGAAGAGCGAGTGAAGAATGGAAGGGAACAAAATGGAAAGGGGGGAAACACCAACAGCAGAGTAGAAGTGAGAGTGAGATCAAGGGGAGGGGAATGAGGACACATGGGGGTGAAGAAGCTGCACACAAGTGGAATGAAACAGCTAGAAGAAAGTAGGGATGGTAGGGGAAAGTAGGGATGAAAGAGAAAAAGGACAAATCAACTGTTAAAACAACCAAAAAGAGGTAAGGGAGAGGGGAATGGGGGGGGGGGGTCAGGTATGGGAGCATGTGCCAGAGCAGCACGTCGCTGCGTCCACTTTCCGCCGGTACTCCAGGGAACTCCGTCTGGCCATCCCCCAGGCAGATGCCTGGCCTATCCCCATCTCCTTGAGATGCCGATCAACCTGCTGCAACCATGAGGAACGTGGTCGGCCCATTGGCCTCCTCCACTCACGAGACTCCCTCGCTGAGAGAATCTGGTGAGCAGGATCAGCGTCAGGAAAACGAGCCACATGTCCATACAGCCGCAGCTGATGCTCACGGACTATGCAGGTAACAAATCTCATTTGAGTCTCTCTCAGCAACCGCTCGTTGGACACAAAGTCCGACCAACAATAGCCAAGAATTCTCCGAAGAGAACTGGTACCAAAGAAGTAACCCAACTGCAACCCAACTGCCACCAACCTCCGAATAAGAAGTAACCCAACTGCAGGACGTCTGCAGACACAGTTGGGCACTAGATATGGATGGCAGTTGGCTCACAAGGAGCTTCTCCACCCTTTGACAGGTTTTGTTTTTAATCCTGCTGGGTGTCCATATCCAAACACCCTCCACACCAAAAAACCTGGTGGGGGAGACGGTTTGGTCGCCGACAACCCGACCATGGAACAGGTTAGTACAGGTTTACATGATACCTGTAGCAGGTCACAGATCTCATCTGGCCTGACCTGACACCTAGGGGGTCACATTAATATGGAAAAGGGGAGTGTTTGGAAATGAGGTCATTTGGGGTAGAAGGGATCATGAGTATGGATGGGGGATGATCTGAGGTAGTGGGGAATGGCTGTCCTGAAGCCTTGGTGGGAAGAATGGGACTGAACAGACTGGGGAAGTTGGTTGCACAGGGTTAGTAGCTTAATCAATGCAAAGAGCCTGGTGGCAGAAACCCCAATCGTGCTTCAGTGGTCTCACCGTCCTGTGTTTGCTGGCTAACAGCTTTCATGTTTCACTGTTTATATATTTTTTGTTACGTATGCAGAATTCTTTCACAAAAAGTAGACGAGCTATCGTCGGCACCCTGAACAAATTACAAATTCCTGCCCGAACTACTGCTGAGAGACAGATGGCAAATCACGAATGGGCTTCCTCCGTCATACAAAGTCCATCCTTGGCACACTGAATTACCTATCCACCTGCAAGGCCTTCATCCACAGCTTTATGGAGTATTGCTCTCCCCTCTGGGCTGGCTCCCCTGCCTCACATCTTGCGCAGCTTGATGCCGTGGAAACCAAGGCCTTTAAGATCATTGGAATCTCCCGCACTGAAGCCGAATCAATGTGCCTTTCACTTCGCCATCGCAGACAGGTTTGTGGTCTCTGTCTTCTACCGCCTTCTTTCTGGTGTTGCTCCCTCTGCTCTTTGTGTGCTTTGTTCCCCCTGGGTTTCTGCAGGGCTCTAAAGGTCCATCATCAAGCCCCTTCTGTTGAAACTACCAAAAGCAAGGATCACTGCTCAACTCCACTCATTTGTTCCTTTTTTTATTCCCGCTTGTGGAACCAACTTCCACATTTTCTTCAATCTCGTTCTTCCCCTCCAGGTATTCAAGACAGAAGTTCACCCTCACCTCAGATCGTCCCACATCCAAAATCCTTCCAAATTTCCAGTTTCCTTCTGTATCTATCTTTCCCACCCCCTGCATCCTTTCCTGACTACCATTCATCCCCACACTCGTCTGTCCGGGTCTCCCTCTATACTTTGTCCTTCAACTCCACTGTTGGTGTTTCGCGACCTCTCGACTGTTCCTTTTATATTGTTGTGTCCTGATCCGTTCAGTGTTCTCGCTCTTCCACGAGCTGTGACTCTGTGTACAAAAAGGTGTATAGCTGTCTGTGGCATTATCTGAGCAAGATGTCTTCCAGAGATTAAAATGGGAGGTAAGTGATAAAAATGGATGTTTTAGGTTATTTAAGATCACATTCATGGTCCGATTGGGTGTGTTTAATAAGTACATTGATGATACAAGACGAGATGCCCAACAGGATGGTGCGGAGGGAGTGGAAGCTCTTTGATCTCTCATTTGGGTTTGTTTCCTGATCGGACTATAAACCATCACCCTGGTGTTGGCTTCATGGTTAGGGTGGTGGGATTTTTCGGGATCCAAGGGTCCTGAGTTCAAATCCCGCTCAGCTGATGAAATAATACCAGGTGGGGTTAATTCGACCTCTTATCCTTCTGCGGTCGGCAAAATGAGTGCCAGCATGCTGGTATACTGTGTCGGAGTGGCGACCTGTCCAGGATTGGTCCAATAGCCAAGGACAATGCTTAAGCAGCACCAACGCTCTGCGCAGAGTATGGTCCCAATCTCCTCCTCCTCCTCCTCCTCCTGGTGTTGCGCAGGTACTCGGACATGAGTGACATCAAACAATTAAAAAAGAGAAGTGCACCGACTTCCACCGGATGCATCCCCTTCTGGGGTGTTAAGCCTGCTGTCCCATCAGTGGTCGATGAACTGTAAAGTGGGGTTACTTTGAACACTTTTCTTACATTTTTATGTAAAACGCCAATACAAAAGATACCCATTATCGCTTTTGGGCTCCATAATTACCTTTATTTTGCACTATATAAACTTTGTATATTTGTTTTGGCAAATATGTATTTGTTTTGTCCCCCCCCTCCCCCGTGATCAATATTACCCCATCCATCCATCCATCCATCGGGACCATACTCTGTTGAGCGTCGGTGCTGCCAAAGCAGTCTCCTGGGCACAATCCTGAACGGGTCGCCACTCCGACGTCGGTTACTCAAATGGCTTAATCATCCCAAATAAGCTGGTACTCATTTTGCCGACCTCAGAAGGATGACATGCTGAGTCAACCCCACCTGCTATTGATTCAATGGTAGAGCAAGCTCACCACTCTAACCATTAAGCCAACACCAGGCATGTTACCCCATGGTTGGGGCTACATTGAGCAGTATACAGATTTTGTAACTTTCAAAGTTGCCTCATAATTGAGTTACTTTGAACATCAATTTTTTTTTTTTTTTTTTAAAGTTGATTGACCACAACTGATCAATCCTTTTGATTGACAACAAATTAATACATCTGCATTGTATGGAGAAATTATGCATTTGCACTGCAGCACGGTTTGAACAGCTTCACATAAGTATGAATGAACAAACGTATGGAAGTCGGTCATGTGTGCTGAAGCAGCTGATCATGTGATCCACAAGTGCACCGCTAGCTCCTCGCTAAGCGCTGTTGGATGATCTGGGTTGCTGGGCTGTTTCCCATTGTGTGACAACGTCCCCAATGAGATGTTATATTTCGTACTCGCTTTCTTTAAGCTGAGATCACCGGATTTTCCTGCCCTCATGGTTTTGTACGATCAGAGTACCTTGCATACTTAAGGGTCGTTCGTACGGTCGAACCATATTTCTGGCAAAGTTATTTTCACCTAAAAATACAGTTTATTAATTATTGTTTAATTAGAGCCTTTGAGCATGCAGTACTTTAAACAAGTTTCAAATCATCCATTGATGTATAATGGTGTAACGTTGAACACTGTTCAAAGTTACCCAAAAATGTGTTCAATATTTCCACAAGATATTCAAACTTATGCAATCACAAAAGTATCAACTAGAAAGCATGTCAAGATGCAAAGGCCGTCCACGTCCGCTCTGTATTCAAACTAAACTTGACAAAAACGAGTTTAAAAAAATTGTACATTTTAATAATTTGTGTTCTCCACATTCTGATTATGGTTTGTTGAAGATTTGATGACAAAATCTCACATGATGGCCCCGGAAAGAGACATGGAAAATAAAAAACAGAAACATGGAAGTGGTTAAAAACCTGCAGCTTATCTGGGCCTTGGCTTTGTGTTGGAGCCTGAATTTGGTAGTATTTTGACCTGTGGGTCTGGAGAAGAAGGTTTTTGACCTGCGGGTCTGGAGAAGAAGGTTTTTTTTATCTGCGGGTCTGGAGAAGAAGGTTTTTGACCTGTGGGTCTGGAGAAGAAGGTTTTTGACCTGTGGGTCTGGAGAAGAAGGTTTTTGACCTGTGGCTCTGGAGAAGAAGGTTTTTGACCTGCGGGTCTGGAGAAGAAGGTTTTTGACCTGCGGGTCTGGAGAAGAAGGTTTTTGACCTTCAGGTCTGGAGAAGAAGGTTTTTGACCAGCGGGTCTGGAGAAGAAGGTTTTTGACCTGCGGGTCTGGAGAAGAAGGTTTTTGACCTGCGGGTCTGGAGAAGAAGATTTTTGACCTGCGGGTCTGGAGAAGAAGATTTTTGACCTGTGGGTCTGGAGAAGAAGGTTTTTGACCTGCGGGTCTGGAGAAGAAGGTTTTTGACCTGCGGGTCTGGAGAAGAAGATTTTTGACCTGCGGGTCTGGAGAAGAAGATTTTTGACCTGTGGGTCTGGAGAAGAAGATTTTTGACCTGTGGGTCTGGAGAAGAAGATTTTTGACCTGTGGGTCTGGAGAAGAAGATTTTTGACCTGTGGGTCTGGAGAAGAAGATTTTTGACCTGTGGGTCTGGAGAAGAAGATTTTTGACCTGTGGGTCTGGAGAAGAAGGTTTTTGACCTGTGGGTCTGGAGAAGAAGGTTTTTGACCTGTGGGTCTGGAGAAGAAGGTTTTTGACCTGTGGGTCTGGAGAAGAAGGTTTTTGACCTGTGGGTCTGGAGAAGAAGGTTTTTGACCTGTGGGTCTGGAGAAGAAGGTTTTTGACCTGTGGGTCTGGAGAAGAAGGTTTTTGACCTGTGGCTCTGGAGAAGAAGATTTTTGACCTGTGGGTCTGGAGAAGAAGATTTTTGACCTGTGGGTCTGGAGAAGAAGATTTTTGACCTGTGGGTCTGGCGAGGAAGATTTTTGACCTGTGGGTCTGGAGAAGAAGGTTTTTGACCTGTGGGTCTGGAGAAGAAGGTTTTTGACCTGTGGCTCTGGAGAAGAAGATTTTGACCTTTGGGTCTGGAGAAGAAGATTTTGACCTGCGGGTCTGGAGAAGAAGATTTTTGACCTGTGGGTCTGGAGAAGAAGATTTTTGACCTGTGGGTCTGGCGAGGAAGATTTTTGACCTGTGGGTCTGGAGAAGAAGGTTTTTGACCTGTGGGTCTGGAGAAGAAGGTTTTTGACCTGTAGCTCTGGAGAAGAAGGTTTTTGACCTGTGGGTCTGGAGAAGAAGGTTTTTGACCTGTGGGTCTGGAGAAGAAGGATTTTTCCCTGTGGGTCTGGAGAAGAAGGTTTTTGACCTGTGGCTCTGGAGAAGAAGGTTTTTGACCTGTGGGTCTGGAGAAGAAGGTTTTTGACCTGTGGCTCTGGAGAAGAAGGTTTTTGACCTGTGGCTCTGGAGAAGAAGGTTTTTGACCTGTGGGTCTGGAGAAGAAGATTTTTCCCTGTGGGTCTGGAGAAGAAGGTTTTTGACCTGCGGGTCTGGAGAAGAAGATTTTGACCTGTGGGTCTGGAGAAGAAGATTTTTGACCTGTGGGTCTGGCGAGGAAGATTTTAGACCTGTGGGTCTGGAGAAGAAGGTTTTTGACCTGTGGGTCTGGTGAGGAAGATTTTTGACCTGTGGGTCTGGTGAGGAAGATTTTTGACCTGTGGGTGAGGAGAAGAAGGTTTTTCACCTGTGAGTCTGGAGAAGAAGGTTTTTGACCTGTGGGTCTGGAGAAGAAGGTTTTTGACCTGTGGGTCTGGAGAAGAAGGTTTTTGACCTGTGGGTCTGGAGAAGAAGGTTTTTGACCTGTGGGTCTGGAGAAGAAGGTTTTTGACCTGTGGCTCTGGAGAAGAAGGTTTTTGACCTGTGGCTCTGGAGAAGAAGGTTTTTGACCTGTGGCTCTGGAGAAGAAGGTTTTTGACCTGTGGGTCTGGAGAAGAAGATTTTGCCCTGTGGGTCTGGGGAAGAAGGTTTTTGACCTGCGGGTCTGGAGAAGAAGATTTTGACCTGTGGGTCTGGCGAGGAAGATTTTAGACCTGTGGGTCTGGAGAAGAAGGTTTTTGACCTGTGGGTCTGGAGAAGAAGGTTTTTGACCTGTGGGTCTGGAGAAGAAGATTTTAGACCTGTGGGTCTGGAGAAGAAGGTTTTTGACCTGTGGGTCTGGAGAAGAAGGATTTTGACCTGTGGGTCTGGAGAAGAAGATTTTAGACCTGTGGGTCTGGAGAAGAAGATTTTTGACCTGTGGCTCTGGAGAAGAAGGTTTTTGACCTGTGGGTCTGGAGAAGAAGGTTTTTGACCTGGGGGTCTGGAGAAGAAGGTTTTTGACCTGTGGGTCTGGAGAAGAAGGTTTTTGCCCTGTGGGTCTGGAGAAGAAGGTTTTTGACCTGTGGCTCTGGAGAAGAAGGTTTTTGACCTGTGGGTCTGGAGAAGAAGGTTTTTGACCTGTGGCTCTGGAGAAGAAGGTTTTTGACCTGTGGCTCTGGAGAAGAAGGTTTTTGACCTGTGGGTCTGGAGAAGAAGATTTTTCCCTGTGGGTCTGGAGAAGAAGGTTTTTGACCTGCGGGTCTGGAGAAGAAGATTTTGACCTGTGGGTCTGGAGAAGAAGATTTTTGACCTGTGGGTCTGGCGAGGAAGATTTTAGACCTGTGGGTCTGGAGAAGAAGGTTTTTGACCTGTGGGTCTGGTGAGGAAGATTTTTGACCTGTGGGTCTGGTGAGGAAGATTTTTGACCTGTGGGTGAGGAGAAGAAGGTTTTTCACCTGTGAGTCTGGAGAAGAAGGTTTTTGACCTGTGGGTCTGGAGAAGAAGGTTTTTGACCTGTGGGTCTGGAGAAGAAGGTTTTTGACCTGTGGGTCTGGAGAAGAAGGTTTTTGACCTGTGGGTCTGGAGAAGAAGGTTTTTGACCTGTGGCTCTGGAGAAGAAGGTTTTTGACCTGTGGCTCTGGAGAAGAAGGTTTTTGACCTGTGGCTCTGGAGAAGAAGGTTTTTGACCTGTGGGTCTGGAGAAGAAGATTTTGCCCTGTGGGTCTGGGGAAGAAGGTTTTTGACCTGCGGGTCTGGAGAAGAAGATTTTGACCTGTGGGTCTGGCGAGGAAGATTTTAGACCTGTGGGTCTGGAGAAGAAGGTTTTTGACCTGTGGGTCTGGAGAAGAAGGTTTTTGACCTGTGGGTCTGGAGAAGAAGATTTTAGACCTGTGGGTCTGGAGAAGAAGGTTTTTGACCTGTGGGTCTGGAGAAGAAGGATTTTGACCTGTGGGTCTGGAGAAGAAGATTTTAGACCTGTGGGTCTGGAGAAGAAGATTTTTGACCTGTGGCTCTGGAGAAGAAGGTTTTTGACCTGTGGGTCTGGAGAAGAAGGTTTTTGACCTGGGGGTCTGGAGAAGAAGGTTTTTGACCTGTGGGTCTGGAGAAGAAGGTTTTTGCCCTGTGGGTCTGGAGAAGAAGGTTTTTGCCCTGTGGGTCTGGAGAAGAAGGTTTTTGCCCTGTGGGTCTGGAGAAGAAGATTTTTCACCTGTGGGTCTGGAGAAGAAGATTTTTCACCTGTGGGTCTGGAAAAGAAGGTTTTTGAAGCAATTTATATAATTGTTTTTTTTTTTTCCAAAAATTTCGTCAGGCTCCCATTTTTGACACAATTTCCGGCCATGTGACCGGTATGACCTCCACAATTTAACAATCACGACCCTGTCCTAATGTTTAACCCAAATTTGGTAGCATTGTGACCGGTGTGTGTGTGTCTGTGGAATATTTTTAAAGGGATTTACCGAGTCCACCATTTTAATCTACTTCGTCACGTGACCGGACGAGCTTCGCAATCCCGTTCGCAGTCAGGAGCAGAACCTTGCTGCCAAATTTCAGCCCGATCGGCCTGACGGTTTGGCTGAAGAAGTCAGAATACGAGCCGGACGGTGCCCGATGACGATAGCTCATCTGGAATTTCCCGGGGCGTCTCGTGCTTGACCCGCTGCGGTTGCGCCGATAAGGGCTATTTATAGACACCGTGACGCTGCTTTCACATTTCGACCCAATTTTTAATTATTTTTCTCCATATTCTCATCGTAAATGTTCGTCCGTTTTAGGCTGAAATTCAGTGCGGAGATCTTTCGTAAAGAGTAGGCCAATGTGTGCCGGCACCTTGCCCAAATCCCTGACCCAACCACAGCACCGGTGGCATCATCACGACGGACCAAACGTCCTTCTGCGTCGGTTTCCAAGTGGCGTCTCGTGCGCCCAACGACATCTTTCCCGCCGAATTTTCCTCAGTAGCTCAACACGGGCACCTGACGGTTCGACGAAAATCGCTAATTTTCAAATAAAAAATTAATTCGAATGAAAGAAGGATTGTGAAGTGAAGGAGATCGATCGACTGAATCGTTCATCCAGCGAGGGGATGTTCTTTTTGAAGGAAGAATGAGGAAGTAATTTTTTTTTTTAATGAATTGGTTCCACTGGAGGGCGTCCTTCGGTCCTCCCACACTGTGTGGGAGGACCGAAGGACGCCCCACAACATTATTCGTTCTGTGATTCATTCACCACCTGATTTTCACTCCTTCAGTTCCATCCTTCCAACTTTATTTCCCCCCTTCTCACCATGGAAGACCAGAGCGGTGTCGGCCTCCTCAGGACCGGCGGGGCCTTGGATGTTTTGGATGTTTTGAAGCGGCCATTCGGCGTCCTCAGGGTTGTCGCCTGGGTGAGTGCGAAGGAAGCTGGGATTGGGGGATCGTGAGGAATTGGCGGGTTCGGGTGTTCTGGGAGCCATGACTGAGGTAACTTTTCGGTCACGTGGTGAGGACGAGTGAGGAAGTGAAAAATGAGGGAAAGACGCTGATTGATTTGAGGTTATGTCGAGTTTAGTGTCCTGGGGGATAAATATTTTAATTTAAAGTATTTGTCGTGGGGGGGGGGTGGGGTATTGGTAAGAACGGGATGAGGAAGTCGTGTCAGGTAAAAGTCGGTCACTTTTGAGTACGTAATTAATAGACAGTCCCGTCACCCCCCCCCCACCGCCCAAATATGATTTTTAGTTAGTTAATGGCTGTTAGTTACGAAAGTTAATAAATGAATTAACAGAAAAAGCTTGGAGAGTTGGAGCGGATTTATCCCAAAACCCCCTAAAACCCCCAAACCTCGAGGCATGTTTTGGGGGATATAAAGTTTGCTGAATCCATTTGTGGTGTCTGCGAGCTGAGATTTCTACCTTTTAAATGTTTAATTAAGAATGAGAACCGACTTTAGGGATCATACCCGCGAAATGTTGATACCACCCCCCTCCCCCTCCCCCTCCCCCCCCAACCTCCCCCCCCAACCTCTTCTTGAGTCTTGGAGGTAGTTGGCTCGAACCCGGGCCAAGTCATTCCAAATAATTTAATAACCACATTTTAATAACAAATAATTTAATAACCACATTTTAATAACAAATAATAAACAAGTGGTGCCAGGCACAACAAATCCTGCCCATTTAAGGCATAAAGTTATTTTGGGGATCAAATTTAAATTTGATACATCCTTAACCTGAATGTTGATTATAAGGATTATTTTAGTCTTCGTTAAGCTTAGTTTGAAGTAAATCAGATCATTTTTCATGAAGTTATGAGCGAAAAACGATTTTGATCTTTTCGTGACCTTGACCTTGACCTTTGATCCAATTGGACCCAAAAATTAATGGGGTCGTCCAAGGTTCATTGCTCACCTGTGGATTAAATTTGATAGTGTTTGCTAAAGCCATTTTGCTTAAAGTTGCTAACAGACAGACAGACAAACAAACCGGACGATTACAATATCCTGCTCCCTCCCTCCGGGGGACGGGATAATAACCACATTTCAAACCTCACCTCCAAAGTCAGTCGCCAACTGGGAATCGTCCATTGTGCAAAGTCCTTCCTCGGCCCACCTGAGCCCCTGACCATTTACAAAGCTTTTGTCCGTAGCCTGATGGAGTACTGCTCTCCCCTCTGGGCTGGTGCTCCTGCCTTCCACCTTTCTCGGCTTCACACAGTGGAAACCAAGGCATTTCAGATCATCGGCATCTCCCGCGATGAAGCTGAGTCTTTGGGCCTCTCACTCTCACCGCAGGCAGGTTGGTGGTCTTTCTGTCTTCTACCGTCTCCTCTCCAGTCTCGCCCCCCCCCCCCGCTCTCTCTCTGCGATTTGTCCCCACCACATTTCCGCATGGCGCTCAAGGTCTGCCAACAACCCCCTTCTGGTAAAACTACCAAAATCAAGAATCACTGCTCACCTTCACTCGTTCATTCCTTTTTTTTTCCCGCCTTTGGAATAAACTCCCTCACTCTATTCAATCCCATTCTTCCCTCCAGGCCTTCAAAACAGCTGTTCACCACCACCTCTTATCATCCCCCATCCAAATCCTCGATCTTTTCTACCCCCAATAGTCCACCCCTAACCCACCTCCTTCAAATTCCCTGCTTTCCTTCCTGAAAGTCCCTGTAATGTCCATTTTGTATTCCCCATGTTCCCCACCCCATCCCTCTCCCTTCCACAGATCTTCTAATGTCTCTGTTCCCTACTGTCTTGTCCTTCCCACTCCTGCCCCTCTTGTCTCATGCCCCCCTCGCTGTGCTTTGTGTTTGCTCTCATACGAGCCTCGAAAAGGTATACAAAAAAATTAATTTTTAAAAAAAAATAATACTTGCTGCTTACTTGCTTGTTGTTCAGCGTTTAAAAAGAAGAGAGCATGGACAAACCACCATAGGTTGGCAATCATTGCGCAGGCTTGATGGGCCGAATGGCCTCCTTCGTTGAAGTTCCTGGTTAGGGGACATTTATTTATTTATTTAATGTACGTATGAACCTCATAGAATGGGAAATGTTTTGGTTGATGTTCACCAGGTTTTACATATGTGCTGGGGGTTGGTTACCTGTGAACCGGTCATGTGCACAGGTAGCGTTGACCTCTTGCACCATGAGGCTGGGGGGGGGGACCATAATGACGTGGACGGACGAAGGACAGAGTAATATATATATATATATATATATATATATATATATATATATATATATATATATATATATATATATATATATATATATATATATATATATATATATATATATCAAATTTGAATATTTAATATCGGCTTCGTTCCCTCCCAGAGGGACGGGGCTATTTCCTCGTAGCTAAAAGCCAATTAATTTAGATTCAACGTGGAAAAGATACCTCGGTGGCTAACATTTACAATATATGGTACATGACGTGTAAGAGTGAGATGCATTGTGGGTTGTAATCGCCTGTGGATACCGTTGTTAGCGTTCTCTGCTATTTGTTTGCAGCCACAGCTGGAATTATTTCCCAAAATGCCTTGGGACCCGAACGAGGTGACCGGAGGATTGGAACCATTGACACCAAGGTGCAGAACTTGGCTCGCCTCCATTCCGAGTGCATGATGCCGACTCTGTTGGACCTGGAATATCAGAGCGTTACTCGGAAGGCGGCCATGTTCACAGGTTTCCTGGAATCTTCGAGAAGATTCAAATAAACCCGTTTAGTCCCAGTCGTGAGGTCTCACCTTTCCCTAAATATTTCCTTTCCCTAAATATTAAACCGTGTCCTATCCCACGTCTGGCAGAGGAAGAAGCGTTATCGTTCCGTGTCGATGCTTGAAATTGGATTGAGGCATTTCTCGTAAACTTGGACCGTATTTGCGAGAACTTTGGCTTCTTTATGTCCTGTGAAAGTCGTTCTGTGAAACCACTCTCGGAGTCGACGACGTCGGTGTCACATGAGTCGACAACAATGTTTCCTGTGTTTTTTTTTTTTTAATCCATTTATTTTAATAGTGTGAAAAACTATTCTCGTGTCCGTTTCCTCGTGGGCCTCGAGCTGTCCGTGGCAACGTTAGGATGATCTGACCGCACAGTGTCTTCTGCACCAAATCTGCCACTTACAATGATGGTCGTGGCCGTTGGTGCTTTGGTGATCGGTGTCTTGATGGATCTACGTTCTTCTGACGTGGAGAGAAATCATTCCATCGGCGTTTGAACGAATGATTTCATGAACGACACGATGACAAATGGCATGATTTAATGACATCAGACCATGCTACAGAACGTTTTACTCTAACCACCAAGACTTACTCTAACCGTGGTTTACTTGATGTGGTTGTTCAAGTTATTTGCCTTACCCTTTCCCAAAGGGACAGGAGAAGCTAAATTGTAGTGTGTGTGTGTGTGTGTGCGTGCGTGCATGCGTGCGTGCGTGTGCGCAAATCTACTTTAATATAGATCGTTCGTTCTCAGATCTACTCTATTCTGTGTACCGCACCAAGACTCCGCAATGTTAGATGCTGTTTTGTTTACCTAACGGCCCAAGATTTTTGCATATAAGGTTGAGGCTCATGGAGGAGCTCGAACACTGAATGCATCTGGAAGCAACAGAACAAATGTAACGATAGAAAGAGGTGGACACACACCAACAGTAGAGTTTAAGGACAAAACAGAGGGAGATTTGGACAAATGAGAGGTAGTGGAGCATGGGGTGGACAAGATTGATGCTGAAGCAAACTCTTGGGGGGGGGGGGTAAGCTGCAAATGCAGAAGCAGGTGGGCTTAGGGGTGGAGTCTATGAGGGTAGGAAAGATCATGATTTTGGATTTTTTTAAATTTTTGTACACATAGCTGAGGCTCGTGGTAAAGCTAACACTTGTACACACAATGTATCAGGATGCAACAGAACAAAAGAAACAGCAGAGAGAGGGGAGGGGGAGACATCAACAGCAGAGCCGAAGTACAAGACGGGGGGGGGGAGGTGAGCAAACAATGGGGGCAGGAGAGAATACATGGGCTAGACAAGATTGATGCAGAAGGAAACTCTCAGGAGGGAAACCTGGAAATTTGGAAGGGGGTTGGGAGGGCGAATGTATTGGGAAGGTTGGTGGACCAGGTGCAGAGCAGACAAAGAGCTCAGAAAAATAATCCTTTTGTTGAAGAAGAAGAGAGACATATTGTGGTGGAGAAGAATCATTGGGGATGATCTGAGATAGTGGTGAACAGCTGTGTTGAAAACCCAAAGGGTAGAATGAGGTTGAAGAAGATGTGTAAGTTGGTGGGGGGGGAGAGGAAAGAATGAGTGGAGGTGAGCTATCATTGCATTGGCACCATGAACAATACACTGTGGGACCTGCATTTTGCATGATTGAGCAATCATTACCATCAAGCAGGACTGGCAAGATAGCATTGAGGTGTGCTCACTCTCTTCTGAGCTGGCTAGCCTGGGTTCAAATCCCGACCGAGCTATAAACTGTCATCCTGGTGTTTCACAGGCAGGGTGATTAATCAACGTGTGCACCGTCCCTCGGATGGACGTTAAACTGGGCATTCCGTCTGCCGGCATTAGGTTAATGGGCGTTGAAGATCCCACGGTAGCTATCACTGGCATCCTGAATAAATTACAAATTCCTGCTTGAACCTACATGCGACACTATCAATGGCACCTCCGCGCCCCTCCGCAAGAACTGATGCCAACCGGCAGCCATGTGCTCCATATGAACGACGACGACCATCCACCAAATGCGATACAAAAAAAATCTGGTCGTTGGGAAGATCTATGGTCAAAAATAAAAGTACCACCAATGGGTTATCTTTGTTTACCTGTCTATTTCCATTCCTGACCTCCCCAGGTGTTTGCTATCGTCGTATTCGCTTGCATTTCCAATGGAGCACGTTGTGCGTTTGGCAATGACAGTACGTGTTCATTTGGTGTGGTCGTCGGGGTCTTCGCGTTTTTGGCTGCCATGGCATTCACCGTGCTCGAAGCCTGGTCTCCTCACATGACGTCTTTGCATACTCAAAAAAACATCATGTTCGCCGAGCTCCTGTTCTCTGGTACTTGTGACTATAATCGCTGTAAGTCAGATAAGGCCGGCGATTCTCATGCCACCGATGTAAATTTGGATCCGATTGCCAAAATTGCCATCGTGCCGTCACAATCGGAATGGAAGGAACAACTACAATCTTCCATCTTTAAAACGATTAATCCTTCCGTTCCCGTCATTCTATATTCAGAACCTGTGAGTCTGTGGACGTGGATTCGCCCTCAACTACAGATCCGACTTGCTTTGGTTGTAGTTGGGAGGATCCCGAGTCAAAAGCAAACCGGTTCCAATGAGAATTTAATTATACAAGGAACTCCAACACAGGTGGAGGCCATTTGGCCCATCATGCCTGCATGAACACCATACTAATATATCTACACGAGATCCAAGGAAGAAAATGTTTACAAATGTATTTTTTTTTCTTTCCTTTTGTAGTTTTGGGAAAAAAATTCATTTCCCTTCCCCTTAGGGGAGGGGGCATGGGCTTGGTTAAAAACATGCAACATCAAACACACAACACCCCTTGACAAGACCCCTACCAACAGCACTCCGTACACACACACACAATCACCCATCAATGCGAAAAGTCTGATCAACATCACCATACCCCTCTATCTCCATAACTTCCAGGTACCTATCTTATTCTAATTTAAACGTTTCTACTGTTTCTGCTGCGACAACCTTTCCAGGGAGACCATTCTAAGCATTAACTACTCTCTGAGTAAAAGTCCCCTGCCGTACTACCGGCTTAACTCTCCTCTTCTTTACTCTCAGGCTATAGCCCCCGTCCTATCATTGTCTACTTTGTTGACTATTTCATCTGCACTTGTTATATCTTTACCTTTAATTATCTTAAACATCTCTATCATATCCCCTCGTAACCGCCTCCTTTCTCGTGTATGAAGCCCTGTCCCCTTCAGCCACTCCTCATAGCTGAGTCTAGCTCGGCCTGGAATCAATCTAGTAGCCCTGCGCTGAACCCCCTCTATGGCATCTCTGTCCTTCCGGAACTGTGGTGACCAGAAATACACACAATATTCGAGATGCCATCACTAAATTCCTGCACAATGTTAACACCACCTCTTTTGATTTATAAATGATCCCCCTCCTTACATAGCCAAAAACCCTGTTTGCTTTACCTATAGCTGCCTGGCACTGTGCTACCTGCTTACCTCTCGTATCTATTACCACTGTGTGACACGCTCCAAAATTATCCCTTACATCATGTAATCTCTATTTTCATTGTTTTTTCCCATCCCCAACACCTTGCACTTGCTCAGGTTAAATTACATCTGCCAATCTTTTGTCCAATCTATGCAAGTACATCAATACTTACCTGAATCTGATCACCACCCCCTCTGTTATCCACCTCACCTCCAAGCTTTGTGTCATAAATTATTTAAGAATTCATACCCAGGTTGTAATCTGTTTATTTATTCACAGGTATCTGGACCTTCCTGTGGTTCATCTGTTTCTGCGTGTTAACTGACAACTGGCGGCGGCAAGACCAAAAGTATTCTTACTTGGGTGACTGTGCACGAGCTGCCATCATCTTCTCTTTCTTCTCCATCTTTGTCTGGGTTAGTCTTCCTGCTGTTTTTACCTTGGCCAATCTACAGTTACCCTTAATAGCGAAGATCGAGTTGCGTGAGTCCAACCACGTGATCCGTACCTGTATTCTTTACCAATGCCAATGTATTCTTTAGCGACTACCTGTAATTGCAACATGGTCTTCTTGCGTTCTGGCAAATGACAGCCCACAGGTCCGAGTCCAAATTAGACAGCCAAGTGACGGCGGTGTCTGTAGTTTGGTGAATTACGTTGAATCCCTCGTGTTTTTTTTTCCAAAGTGATGACATTAGTCTGTGTTCGCAGAACACCTAACAGGGTGGACCGTGTGAAGGTTGCCATATTATACCTGTGTAACAGGGTAACCTCAGCAATACCGAACAAAGGCCATTTTATCCCATTGTGATGAGCATAAATTTAAGGTTTTTAAACTATAACAGTATGGTGTCGCTGTGCAGCACAGTACCGATAACTGGTATTCCACTTTGCACTCTGCCCTTCGATGCAAGGCCCTGCTGGCATTCAAAGCCTTCAAGAGATACCAAACCAGCAACTCGTATGAGAGCTACAGTGACCCCAACAGCGGCCCATATTCCACCGGGAACGCGACGGAGTCTGGCGATGCGTTCCACAGCTCCCCCTTCTCTGTGCCGGCAGGCGCACAGGAGGGCTACCACATACCTTCCTATTAGTCACCACACGCCGCTTCCTATCGATTACCACCTGGAGAATGTACTTTTAGTGTGGTGGATCGAGCCTGATTCGAATTGGATGCTTATATTTTGGAATGGGTTAGGAGACCAACTTCCCTCCTCCGCTCCCCTGCCGCTTCCTCACTCGTTTAAAAATGCTTTTTCTGAATCTTTTTGAGTTGAGTTAGATTTGGCTTTGAGATTATTCACATTTGATAATTGGTGATTTGTAGCTTCACTCCTGTTTCAATCTTGAGATTCTAAAGCTGGGTTTTTTAATTTATCTTTTTAGCCAAAGAAAATGAAGTAAACCTAATGTTTATCTTTTTGTTTTGGCATTTAGGATGCACGTGCCTTGTATAGTTATCCTCGCACTGATGGGGGTTGGGGTGGGGGGTTAATTTCTTTTGTAATTGGGTTGTGTTTATATGATATTTTTGATGACACCTGGCAGGTGTGTTTTGCTTCAGCTTTGGGCAGCTGTAATTTTTCTGTCTGTTTTTGCAAAATGGCTTCAGAAATATGCTTATCAATTGCATTGAGTACTCTGGAGCAGGGAGGGGTACATGCTTCGATGAATCCCAACAAGCAGTCCAGTATGGAGCTTGTGCCATCAGCACCTCTCCTCCAGGTTGTATTTGCAAGGTCATTGATGAGCAACTTGCAATGACAATCTCCCTATCGGAACACGACATTGGCGCAGCACCTTCAGCTCTGCATTTTCAAGATGGAAAGCAATCATTTACAGAACATGGTTTGCTTCTGAAACACTTTTAGGATCTCAGTCTTGCTAAGCTCATGGTTTACAAATATGCTACTTGGTGTACCGCAGCAAATGCCGTCGGTAAATAAACACTTGTTTACCTGCTTGAGCTGACAGGTGCTCGCGCACTCAAATCGTCATCGATGAGCCATGGCCGGATAGAAAATCCTGTGCGACACCAAGCTCGTAGCCTCATCCGTGCCTTGTAAGCTTTATACCTTCAATCGATTGGCCTGTACATGCACGTTCGTCGTACACATTTTACAATCTGGAAATCCAGGCCCAATTCAGATGCACGTTTGCACAGCCTGTGAACCAGGATGTCAAATTCGAAGCTTTCTCCTTCACAAAGCTATTATCCCAGATGTGCACTTCGACAAGGTAGGCCATTGCCCTGTTTGATATCGTGGGTATTGTAACATCGTACACACCTCATTAACCACATCCTCACGGATTATCGTGGATTTGACATCGTATGCCAAAAACATTTGAAGGGTCTTGTAAATCCACTGGATAGTTGCATTTACCTTTTTTTTTTTTAAACTGAATCAAGGTGAACAGTGCTGTTACATGGTAATATGCATATTCCAGTCCATCCTGGGTCTTTTAAACTTTCATTGGGTGTTGTGTTAAGATGTTTGTTGTTTATGAAGTTTATTTTGGTTCCAACTTGAGGAGACGGTTTGGAAATGCCAAAAATAGACGACACGCTCATAAACAGCTGCATCATTTTTTATTTTCAATCCACGTTGCGCACGGTGGCGAGTCGTCTTTTGGTTTATTTCGTTAAATAAAGATGCTTACTGATGTTGGTTTTTGCCTTGTGTACACAGTCTTTGCCCCTTTTACCTGTGGTTTAAATCTACTTAATACATATGCAAGGATGGGGAGATCAATAACAAGAGGAAGCAAAAAAAAAAAAAAAATTAAAACTTTCATGTATCGAGGGCAGCTGGAGAGCTGTCTAGTTAGTCAAATAAATGCACCCTTTGGAAGGGCACTGCATTGCAGGCAATCGAGAGGAACACAGTATAAGAACAACAAACAAACAAAAAAAATCATTGTATTCAATGTCATTGTCCTTCACTCAATCTGAGAGCTGCAGGAAAACTGCAGAAATATCAGGACGCTCACGACGAAATTCGGAGCCAGACTCGAATCAATGTACCAAACAAGCTTTCAAAGTGAAAAGATTAGCGCAACTTCCCCACTGAGCTTTTTCATTACTCATCAAAACCTCTGGAGCAGAGTGGTGAAAAATGTAAACAGGTATGGAAGAAAACGACGGGCCCCAAGTCTTCGCAGCAGCAGCAGCAGCAGCGTCAGCCACGGATAGTGAGCCAACATTGAAAAGAAAGGCTCCAAGAAGATCCTGAAAATGCATTTCCAAAGAACAGAGCTTTTCATCCTTCAAATAAAAATCCCACATTAAAAAAAAAAACAGTTTTTTTACACTGCAGGCCCATCGCCAACTCGTATGGGAAAACTCGTTAACATCTCGTCCCAAAAACATTTGGTTTGACATTCCAAATAGGAGGAACCCCAGCGCTCTGTCCTGCAAACACGTACTTATGTGGGTCTACAATAAATCTCTCCATCGAATCATGTTTCTGCAACAACAAAAAACGAAATCCCGAAACTGTCAAAAATTGGCCTTAACTAATGAAGAGCAAATGTATTTTGTGATGAGCAAGAGGGACAAACTTAATCTGATATAAATAGAGAGCAAGATATACCAGCCAAGGAGAGGGGAATAAAGTTTCAACGTAATGACGAGTCGAGAACACCGAGTGAAGGGGCTGGAAAGATGTACGCCAATAGCGAGACGTGAAGATGTTTGAACAAAATGTTGGAAGTGGGAAGGGAACAGATTCGGACTTGTTTTATGAAACCAACAGGTTGGTTCCTCTTCAATAAGATGCTAAATCACTAATCGTTACCTCTTGATTAAAAAATTAGTCGAGGCAAGCACAGCCAAAGGGAGGGTGTGGAGAGAGTCAACAATAAACTGGCAAGACATGATTGTTGTCAAAGCTGATTGTGGAAGACCAGAAAAAAAAAATTTGACGACTCATCTCCAGCCAGTGTCCACAAATGCTATGCATGTCCCAGCTGAGGAAAGTCTGTGTCCATGTGCCTCTCCGCATGCCACGTCACGTCCTCGCGACCGAGCACCTGGCCGCATCGCTGACAGATGCTGCACCCCGGAAGAGGCTTTTCCGTCTTCTCGACGTCGTCACTGGCCCGGACGCTCCGCTTCGCCCGCCTGCTGCCCTTCGAAACGGGCTTTGTGGTTCTGCAGCTTTCGTGCGTTTCCATCCAAACCCCATGCACAGATAGCAGTTCGCATTGCTTCCCAAGGTCAGGCAAAAGGATGAGCAGTTCGGGGAAAATGGAAGGGAAGCTGGAATTCCCCAAGAGGTCTCTGCATTGCTGATAATAGGCCTCCGCCGACGTTGTGCCCTGAGGAACACAATGAGCAACAGATCAATGTTTGTCGACAAAGTTTCGGCATGATCGCACAGTCACTCAACATCCACATGCAAGTCAACCCGAAAGTCCAAAGGTAGTTTAGCGTTTAATTGGGAGTGTCACACCATGCCCGAAGAGAAAACCAGAAACCTTAAGGGACTGAGCAAGATCTCAGGGCTCTTCATTTTGTTCACGGTGCCAATGCACCAGAGATACAAGAAACTCAGAGAATACTTCGAGTGTTTCCGTCGGTGCTGGGAACCCAGGTTCAAATCCCATTTATGAGAAATATTTGTCCATCATCGCCTGATGTACTTGTAAATTAATGTAAAAGTACAATGGTGTCTACCAATGCCTTTGTCCATGCAATTCAAGTACAAACTCTGACGTGCCTTAGATCGCCATAAAAAACATACATACAGAAAACGGCAAGACATTTGGGTCTACGTGCTTACAGCAAGGTCGCTGATGATCTAATCCATTACACAAACAAAACTGGTACCACTTTTCAGAGGAAAGCCTCTTTTATTCCATGCTCCATCTTTTTCCCCACACATGGCATGGGTCGGTAGAAAACATGGCGGACTGTGCAGCAGAAAACAAAACTTGAGCGCTTCACTGAGGTTCAAGTCGGTCATGAACAGAACAGAAGAAACTCAACACAAGCTACAAACCCATTTGTCATTTTGTTGAACAATTTTAGAATACCAGGAGTGTGAGTGTGCGGGTAGTGAGTGGGTGTGTTTGTGTGCGCCAAACACGGTCCACCAGCCGTCTGTGTGCTCCGATGAAACTGGTTCATTATCAATATCTGCAAAATCATGGCATTCTCATTTTGAACACGTTTCGAGCAAAAAGAAAGGAGAGAGTGCTCCTGAAAGGATTTCTGTGATCACGCAGTCAAAAAAAAGTTTTTTTTTTTATTTTAAACCCACCTGGCGAAACAGTCCAGAGATTCGGCGAAATTCATTGAAGCGATCTTTGTCGTCGAGCAGACAGGCACGGATGGCCTTGATTAACGCTTGGTTCCTCTCACTGAAATTCTCCGGTTGCAAATAAGGCCCTCGGACCAGGGGTCTACGGGAGCACACCAAGCACAGGTTAGTGAGCAAGGATGGGATTTATAATCCGAGAAGGCAGTGGAGCTACAACAGTCGCAGAGAGACAGTGCTTACGGAGTGATGGAACTCGGAGGGATGTTCTCGCGCTCACTTTGCACAGAACGCACCAAGCCTGGCGGTGGGACATGTTGCAGGCCAGGTTGGCGAAGCCAGTCAGGAGGCCGCCGCTCAAATGGTCCCCACGGCTGCATGAAGCCTAGAAACACCACATTCTCTTCACTCACAACAGCACTCATTCCCTCCAGCCAGTTCAAAAATATATATATATATATATAAAATCAACAAAAGTGTCAACTGAATCTCAAATGTAACAGTGTAACAGTAAAATGATACCACTGTGAACAAGTCTGTCTACATTGGCTGTTTGTTTGTTTGTTTTCCAGATTGAGACGAAACATTGAGACTTGAAAGTTAGTTTTATTTTTACCACCATGATGGGGTGCTTTTACAAGCGTCCCAGTCATCGGTCACTGTGAGGATGGACAGGATGATAGTGCAGAGGTAGCAGACCCAACTAAGCTGTTTGTACTTCATTTCGTGGCACAAGGTCAAGGACTAACATCATCAATGACCCAAGAGCCGAGAAATTGAAAGGTATTAATACGTGGAACTAGAAAGCACCTGAAAATGCAAAGGCCGCCCGCGTCTGTAATCAGACTTCTTCTTCTGTATGTTAAACACGATGAAAACAGCTCAGAAATACAAAAAAATATATATAAACGACGATTTTAGGCAACCTTGACCTCTTGACCTCAAAAGCAATAGGCTTCGGTGACCCTTCGGTGATATGCAAATCCTGCTCAAATTTCAAGTCAACTGGATGAAAATTGACGATGTTATGCAACCTTGAACTTTTGATATTAAAAAAAAAAAAAAAAATCTGTTTATACCTTTGGATTGGTGAACCAATTCAGTGACCTAATATGCAAATTCTTAAAATTTCAGGTCCATTGAATGAAAATTGACGATTTGAACATTGACCTTTTGACGAAATTATTATTTTATATTCTCCATATTGTCATAATAAAGCATTGTCGACAATTTGATTACAAAAGCTCAAGTGGTTAAAAAAAAGTTGCAGCTGGGATAGACACAGACAGGCGCACGGACACACAGGAGTGTTTGAAAAACCCCGTCTACCACTGCGCGGGTGGGGGGTGGGGGGCAGGCTAATAAAAGCGCAACCAACTGGTCAGTGATGTAAGGCTTGGGTCTGTTTCAAACACTGAGCGGTCTTCATCCGGGACTATAGGCAGTGTGCTAGATGTCAAGTACCCTTTCAATGACGGCGGGTCTCACAATCTGCAGATGTCAAGCAGGGATAGAGCTGGGATTTTCAAAATGGGTGTCCATGGTGCATTGGCAAGTTAACCCCATGGATATTATTACTAGTCCCCTCCACACACCCACCCACCCACCCAACCTACCTCCCTACACTGTATAGTGCCCCAAGGCAATGTTCTGGGCCTCATCCTGTTCCGAATCTTCATCAATGATCTCACTGGCAGGCAGCAGCCTCTTCCATCTCTTCAATCAGAAGCTGCTCAAACACTTGGAATATGTCGATGTCCTTCAATCCTGGCAAATCTCTGTTTCTCTCTCTCCAAAAGGACCATATGGAAAACCCTCCCCTCTGTTTCAAACAATCTTCTTGAAGTTCAGTTACTCATACTCTTGGATCTCACTATCAGCCATTATCTTTCTTGAGAAAACCACATTTCAAAGTTGACCTCCAAAGAAAATCTCCGATTGGGCATCCTTCGTTGTACAAAGTCCTTCCTTGGCACACCTAAACTCCTATCCACCGACAAGGCGTTCATCATTCACAGCTTTCTCCCCCACTTATGGAACCAACTTCCACCACCTCTTCAACCTTATTCTTCCCTTCAGGTCTTTAAACCAGCTCGAAAATGACACGGCACAACCCCTCAAATGGGTCATTCGTGCTATTGATCATCATCTTGTTCGTCCCAGGTCTCTCTGTGATCGCCACCATTTCATAGCATCCCCTATCCAAATCCATGATCTTTTCTACCCTCATTAACCCTCTCCAAAACTTTCCACTTTTTCCCTCCTGAGAGCTTATGGCTGCATCCATCTTGTCCAGTCCGTACGTCTTCCCTGACCCCACGTCTCTTATTTGCCTAAGTCCCCCTCTATTTTGCCCCTCAACCCTGCTGTTTATGGAAGGGCAACCTCACGTCAATATGTTTTTTTTTTTTTAAGTTGAACCATTTCCAAATCATACTCACAAACAATTTGCGGATTTACATAAAGCTTGTTGAACACTTCTCTTGTCTCACTGATAGCAATGGATTTTGACCATTGTATTAATTAAATAAGGTGCATGAAGAAGAAGAGAAAGACGCAGACAAAGAAAAACATTTGTGTCCAAAAGTGGAACTCTGCAGGGTGAGGGGGCGGGGGGGGGGGAGATGTGGTAGTAAATGAAAAAAAGGGGAAATACCAGAAAGCAACAATGAAGAAAAAACAAGTGACTCAAAGTTGTACGACGAAGAAAAGAGAAAGGAGGTTGAAACAGGTGGCAAGTCAGAGTAAGGGAAAGAAAGACAACAAATAAGCAAGGATATTAAATAAATGAGGAAGCAAGCAATTTTGGTGTCAGTAATGATATGCAGAAGGGCCGAAGGAAAACAAGTCGCCTCTCCAGTCGCGAGGACAAACCCACAAAACCGGATCTTCAACGGAATGCAAAACGTTGATAAGTAACCTCCCGTCGTTTGAAACGGCAACAACATCTCATCTCAAATCGAACGCCATTCATGCCATTGATCATCATCCTGTTTGTCCCGGGTTTCCATGTGACCCCCTTCCCCCAGTGTCACAATGAAAATATTCCAACCTACACCACTTTAGCTCTTCAGAAACCTCAACAACAGGAGCAAAAATCATCTTATGTTACAATTTCAAGAAACATTTCGAAGTTGGATTTGAGCAATCTTTCAATATCACGGTATCTCACCAGGTGGGGGTTTCGCTAAGGCACGAGGATTCCTGAGCACAGGAAAGTCTTCCAAGGAAATTCCCGGCACGTCAGGCTTCCGAAGGCCAGGCGGTGGCGGTGGTGGGCACGTCGACGATCGCTTCAACTGCAATGCTGTCAGACCATTGGCCAATCCGTCCACGTGTCCATTTGCCAACACCGGAGCAGTCAGACCACGCTTCTCGGTCTTGGATTCGAGATTTTCCTCTCCGTCCACCTTGCCATCAGCAGAAGTCGCAGACTCGGATTCTCCTCGAGCAACACCTTTCACCTTGTTCTTTCCCTTTCCCTTCTTCCCTTTTGTTTCCGTCCACTTCGACGGCTCTTCCTCCAAAGGTGCGTCATCACCGTTTTCACTGTTCTTGTGCTTTTGCCCCTTCTTGTCCTCATTTTCAACATGAATTTGTTCTCTCTTAGTTTTCTTCTCATCCTTTGTGATCTTCGTGTCCCTCGTTTTGTCCTCCTTCAGCTTCACTTCTGTCACGCTCACAATCTCGGATTCCTTGCTCGGTGCGTCAACTTTCGCCAAGCCATTGCCAACTTCTGCTAACCCTGCTCCCTTCTTCTTCTTCTTCTTCCCTGGCTTTCTGCTCCACATTTCCTGTGCAGCATTTGATGATGCATCATTTTTGGTAGAGCATGAAGAGGAGCTCTCCATAGGATCCATGGTACCCTGATTCTTTGGAATTCTGAGTCGCTCTTTCTCCACCAACTCCTTCCCCAGTGCAGATGCTTTCAGACCTGCATCATTTTTGGCGATTCCATCAGGTCTGATGGCCAAAGAGGGTTGGATTGGAACCTTCGCGGCAGAAAATTTGGCACTTGCTTTGGAGATGGTCGCAGCACTAGATAACTTGACCGCTGCACCTCCACACCATGCAGATGTAGTCGGTGTGGCTGCCCCGTGGCATGAGCTCCTTGAAAGGGCAGGAAAATCCTCAGCTGCAAACGAAGGCTGTGCGGTCTTGCTTGCTGCGGGTGCCGTTTTAGAATTGGTCAGGCCCGGGCGAGCGACGGCCGGCGTAGGTGCCTTAGGCTGCAAGATGGTGGTGAGTGTGAGGCAATCCTTTGGCTGCACGGCCGACTGAGTTGCTCCCTGTGTTCGTGGAACATTGGAGGGCTTCCAAGAACATGTTCTGGTGTGGAAAGTGACATTGGAATTTGCTTGAAGGCTCGGGAAATCCTCTTCGAAGGAACGAGCTTTTGGAAAATGCCCGTCTGCTCCAGAAGTCACCTTCTTCGTGGAAGTTGAGCTGCTGGGTATATAAACGTGACAATTCTGGTAAGAACCAATCTCTCACAAGCAGTTCCGTTTCAGACGCCATACTGAAAAGAGAATGCAATTTCACAGGAATTTGTTCAAAATTTATAATTCATTATTTATCCAACCTGTGATGCAGAAGAGAGGGGTGGTGAACATGGAAATGGTTGTTGCGGATGTTCTGTCGAAATTTGTTGCACGACATACAAAGGCACATGTTTATAACTTATATATGGGGGCGAGGGGGTAATCGAGAAGAATGATTGGAGAGAAAGAGTAGGCGAGTGTGGGAAGGGAAGAGAGAGACAACTGAGGAGATAATAGGGAAGGGGCGTGTTTGGAGGAGAAGGGAAAGGAAGTGGTGATTGGGGGGCAGGAGAGGTGGGGGAGGAGGATGATGTACGTGTCCGTGAAACGTGACGTTTATGACATTTTCACCACTTACAGACAAGTGTTTGCAAGTTTCCTGGCCTCACCTTCCTGAAACCACTTCAGGTCTTCCTAATGTTTCCCTCAGTGTGGGGAAGTCCTTGTCCTCAAGATGAGCTGGTTGGTTTGTTGTCCCAGAATCGGTTCCTAGAGCTGCCTTCTTAGCAACAGTCTCTCCCGAGGACGTTCCCTTTTCTCCTGCGTAAGTGTGGCATCACATGTACAACTAGAGGGGGAGCACTCGGGAGAGTGCAAAACCTCCGCCGCCAACACTGCTAAATCACTCAAGTGAACCTTATATCTTATTCATTAAATATGATGTCAACAGTGCTGACAGTTATAGTTCTTTTCTCCAACATTTTTTTTTGGGGGGGGGGAGGGGGGTTGGAAATCACTTAAAACATGTAAAAATGCAAAAAAAATAAAAAAAATAAAAATCGAAATTTTGTTGGAAAAAAAGTTGCAAAATTTTTTTTTTCTCCAACAATTTTTTTTGGGGGGGTTGGAAATCACTTAAAACATGTAGAAATACAAAAAAGTGTTTATCTTTTTTTATTGGGGGGGGGGGTTGGAAATCACTTAAAACATGTAGAAATGCAAAAAAAATTTTTTTTTTTCTCTAACAATTTTTTTTTTGGGGGGGGGGGGAGATCAAGTCCAAAATTTAATGGCATGATCCTTGGACCATACCTAACCACCCCCCACCAAGTTTCATCGAAATCCGTCGAGGAGTTTTTCCGTAATACTGTTCACAAACAAACAAACAAACAAACAGAAAGGGGTGAAAACAGTAACCTCCATCCATCTTCGAAGATGGCGGAGGTTAACTAAAAGGGCACTCGGTAGAGCGCATATCGCCGCCACGCAATGCCCGATTCACAAGAACATGTCGGACACAATACATTTTTGAAATAACATGCCATATATCATCTTTGGCCCCATCTCTCAATGGTGAAGAATCACTTTAAAAATTCCAGTCGTCGGATCCGGATTGGGATCTTCACCAAAATCTAATCAGTTCGTTCTTGCTACACACCCAACCTGTCCACAAAATTTTATCCGGATCCGTCCACAACTTTTTGAGATATCCTGCACTCAGACAAAGACAGACAAACAAGAAGACGTAGTGCAAAGCACGATACTTGCAAAATCCACCCCCCCCTCTCCAAAGGTTGCCATGGATACATCAAATTGTCCATTTCATCAAGATTAAAATTGACAATCTTAATCAAAGCTGAGGTCAATCGGATGAAAATTGATTATTTTTTCAGATGAAATTTTATGATTTTAGAAGTTTGATCTTCACTTGACCTTTGACCATTTGACCTCAAAGATCGTCGCTTTCCCAATTCAGTGATGGACTATGCAAATCCTGTTCAGCTTTCAAGTTAATAGGATGTAAATTGACGATTTTTCAGTTGAAAATTGATGATTTTAGAAGTTTGACCTCAAGTTGACCTTTGACCTTTTGTCCTCAAAAATAGTTGGTTTCCCCAGTGACGCAATGTGCAGATCTCGTTCAAATTTCAAGTCAATCGGATGAAAAAAATGACGACTTTAGAAATTTGACCTCAAGATGACCTTTGACCTCAAAATCAATTGGCTTCTCACTTGAGACTACCTCTATAACTTGGTGAGGTTTTGCGATGATCAGTTTCGAATTGTGACCTGTCGGCGATTGACAGACTGAATAACAAAATTCACAAACCAATATCCTTGAAAAAAATCTTCAATTTTGCAAGTAACAAACAGACAAAAGAGTGGTGTAAACATAACGTCCTTCACCTTCGATGGTGGAGGTAATATGGATTTTAAGACATAAACAAGTCTGAAGACGACGATGGTTCACGAGCGGTATTTGACGATGTAGATCGTTTCAGAAGTCAAGGATGAGACAATGTGATAATGTTTGACCAAGTTATAAAAATGATCAACATGATGTGGTACGAGTGACGGGTTATTAGCTGTAAAATGTCGAACACCCGGTTTCGTTCAACAACTTTCAAATTTTTACCTTTGCATAACCTTTAAAGGTCACAAAACAATGTTGTGGACATTAAAATAAGGAAACAGGATACGTGCTATAGCTTATTGGAGTTAGTTCGTCAAAGGTCGAAAACCCGGTTCGATTCCCACAACTTTGAAAATTTGACCTTTGTGAACTTTAAAGGTCAAAGGTCAAGGATTATGACCGTTTGTGCAAAACTTCCTCTGGAACAATACAACATCATATAGGCGATATGGCATTTCGCACTCCTCGGATTATCCATACTTTGATGAAATCAGCGTAAAAACAAACTTGAAGGGGGCGCCACGGGCAAGGTGTTCGAGATAGAGAAAAATGGTTTCAAGACTTTAGGTGGGGAATGACCTCAAGATTATGGATAAACAATATTGTCATCCTAGCTCTCAAAGTTTGAGTGGTCATATGATTTTTATGTCAAAATTTGCAATTTTCTAAGTTCGTGACCTTGTGACGAAAATGAAAAATCGAGCTCCGTGGGGCTATGCAGGTGCCAATGGGCTAACCAAATACCGAATCCCCTGTCAGATTTGACAAAACCCCGAGGAGAAGATGCAAATTAAAATCGGCTACCCCCTAAAAACACGTTTTTTGGGTGTGGCTCCGCCCATAATGGGTGCCCCATGACCATTCTCAGGAAAACACAACTAGATCATGATATAAACCTCCCACCAAAATTTTATCAGGATCGGATCAAAACCCACGGAGCTATGCTCGGGACAGACAGACAGACAGACAGACAGACAAGCCGGTAGGCGGACATGGGTAGTCGCCTACCCAATAGAACCTGACGCGATGGGACCGTTCGATGGGGGAATGACCTGAGGATTAAGCACAAGAAAATTCATGATTCTAGCTTCAAGGGTTAATGCTGCAGATTGTTTTTTCGTTGAAATACCCCCACATTTAGAGGTTTTTCGGCCATTGCTCGGCAACGGAGGGGTCCATAGCAACGGTTCTTTCTCACACATAACTAGGACATACCATGAACCTTCCATACCAGTTTCATGTATATCTGACTCATAGTCTCTGAGATATAACGAACTTCGTTTTTTTTATTGCTTTCGACCAGGGTTCATTCAAAGTCTATCTTCTCCGACAGTTTTCATAGGATCCGGCTGGAAATTTTTGACAATATGGCTGAATGTACTGCCCACAGTTGCTCGTGGCCCGATTTTGGATTTTCGAAAAAATAAATTTTTTATGATATTTCAAAAAATTTCAAAGTCCCGTTGCTAGGCAACGGTGGTGCCCATAGCAACAGTTCTCATTTGCACACAACTCGGTCATGGTATGAACCTACCAACCAAGTTTCATCGAAATCTCCATTGTATTAACGGAGCACTGGACCAAACAGAGAGACAAACATATCGACGGAAAAAGTGATAATAAGGGTAGAACAAATTTCAAAAGAAATTTTTTTTGAAAAAAATTCTTTTTCTCGACAAGATCGACAACCCACCAGACAGACAGACACACAACAATAACGAATATGGTGGTCACTTATTTTTTTCGTGAAAATATTTTTTTGTGAACCAATACACTTGGGAACTTCCTTTTTGGAAGACAATTCACAATTTCACTCAGTCCTCTAAAAACACCCCCCACCCCCCCCCCCCACACACACCCTGTACACGATTTCTCACCTGCAGCCTCTCTCTTCTTCCCTTCGATGTTCACATCCACACAGCCATTTTCCCCATGCTGACCCGATTCCTCTCCACAATCCTCGGATATGTGCAACGCTAACTGCAATTCTTGCGCCTCGTCGAGATTTGTCCTGCGTGCATGATGGCAGGGCATCGACAGATCAATCGAGTACGAGAAGCAATGGCACACGGGGCTTTTTAATTTTTTTTCATGGTCGAGTTATTAAATTTACTGGTTGAAAATACTGGTGATAAAAAAAAGACCACGCTTCGAATGAGGAGGGGGTTCGGGGTGGGGAGGGGCAATGAGATAAATTCCTGCAAGTGTACCGCTGTTCTCGTCCACGGCTGAAACGATTTGTCCCACGAATTCGGTCATTACCGGTGACCTCTTGGTAATCCGCACCAATCACCACACCTGCAAAGGACATTTGTATTTTGTTTACAGGAACCACAGAGCAACGAGGGGAAGGGAAGAGGAAGGGAGTGGGGGCTTTACATGCTGCAAACATACATACACATTCATGTCTGCTGAGACAGAACCCAAATGTGGCATGAGGATAAACCAACCAGCCGATAATTAATCTTTACATCATGATAAATAGTGAGCTTTTTGCGAGGAGGGAGAATGAACGCACATGTTCACCTTCATGGGCTGAAACAATATATATATATATATATATATATATAAATATATAAATATATAAATATATATAAATATATAAATATATAAATATATAAATATATATATATATATATATATATATATATATATATATATATATATATATATATATATACATTGTTGCTGGCCAGGCCAGGGTGGCGAGAACGTCAACTAGGTGGGGAAGGTTACGTCGTCCCCTACCAGACTCTCCGGAATTGTAGGCCGTCCCTCTCGGATAATTCCGTGAGGCGGCGGGTTGCTTTACTGACCGTGGATGCCAATACCTCCACCGCGTAGCGTCGGGTCTTTTTTGTCTAGAACCAATTTACCTAATTAACTACGGAGTGTCGTCTACCGGGGAACCACACCCTCAGTACGCCTTGCCCGAACCGGACCCCTCTACCGACTACCAACTGCCAACTACCTTTCCGGTTCGGATGCAGCGAGCGGATCTGCCAAGGTCGTACCAGCTAGAATGAACTGATTATCGGGTATAAAAACCTGGCTAAAACTCAGATCCGAACCATGCTGGACCAACGGAAACGAACTGGGAACATTTCTACAGTAATTTATTTACAATAAAGAAGACACAGAGCAAGACTTATCGCGGAATATATAAGCAAGAATTTACAATGTTCAAAAACACATATACAGTTTCTACTTACAAGACGGGCCCACACACTCAGATGATTTATTAAAAGACCCCCGCAGCCAGAGAGGGAGAGACGAGCTGGGGCTCGCAGTTCGCTTGGGTACCTGCACGTTGAAGGGAGGGGCTGCTCCGCGGTGCGGCACCTGCTAATGGTCGTGCGGCTCGGCCTACAGTCACACGCGTGGGGCTCGTGCCCGTGGAGGAACCTGAGCAGAGCGGTTGGAGTCCCAGGGCGGAGCTCAAGGTCGCGGACGGGACCCAGAAAAACTCCAACAAACCTCAGCCAACTGCAGAACTCCACTCGAACGCCCCAGACTCCAGCTCAAACCGCACGACGCACCCCAACCAACTCAACTCCTCCAAAAAAACTTACACTCTGAGGATCTGTCGTATTTTTATGGACCTCCCCGAACGGGGCGGGGGCTCGGTGAAACAGGCATCACCGTCCGCCCCGATTGGACAGGGCCTCCACAGATCCGCCCCTCTCTGGGCGGGATCTCAGCCAGACCGGGAAAACCCCACCCCCTTCAGGCGTGTCTGGATCTGCAAAGAAGAAACCACTGCACAAAGATTTTGCCCCGGCCAACGGGCCTTCGGATACAGCAGGTGGACAGTGGATCGTGATGGGGGATGGGATATAAAGATTTATTACCCTAACTAAAAAAAACATCGCAATGCACCCCTTCAATTTTCCACTAAACACGAGGAGGGAATCTGTCTACACATGTATTTAACGGCATAACTGACTCTTGGGACATCTGTATGTTTGAATGCATTTGGTTTCCAGATCCGTAACAATATATATATATATATCTTCTTCTTCTTCCGGCTGCTCCCGTTAGGGGTCGCCACAGCGGATCATCCGTATGATCCGCATAGTGATTTGGCACATGTTTTACACTGGATGCCCTTCCTGATGCAACCCTGGTCGCCTCTTATGACACAGGGATATGGTACACCTATTTTAACCGGGGTATACACCGGCCCAGTACACTGGTACTCATTTCGCAGACCTCGGAAGGATGACAGGCTGAGTCAACCCCCTGGTGTATTAATTCAGTGGCCCAACGGGGCTTGAACTCAGGACCTCTTGGATCCCAAGCCGCTGCCCTAACCACTGCGCTAACACCAGGCTTCTATATATATATTAGTTAAAGCAGTATCTTCTGCATTTCGTGCTTCCCTCGAAGGATTAAAAAGAATAGATGAAAATTAGGAATAATATGGGGCCGAGAACACTGCCTTTCCGGAATAATATGGGGCCATGATCTCTCTCCACCCTTTCCAGCCTTCACAGTGAGAGGAGATGAAAGGGTTCTGTTGAGAACCACACGTTGTTTATGAGTGTGCAGTAAGTCAGTAATCCAATAGTGGAGTTGGCCTTGGATTCCATAGGCAAAGAGTTTGCAGACTGTATCAAAAGCTGAAGATATGTCTCAGGTCTGATATTGAGGGCCTCCACCATCGTTTGGCCAGTTGCAGTCAGTTGGGGGTTGCCAGAAACTTTCCCATCTTTTCATGTGCAAAATACAGAAATCAGGAGCAGTTGGGTACAACTGGAGAGGGATGGGTTACGGAGAGGGAAGGGGGGGGGGGTGAGGGAGACAAGATATTGAAGCAAACACAGAAATGAGGCATTCGGCCTTCTCACGAGCGGAGTCGGCTGTGGTGCCATTTGAAGTGCGGGAAGGGATGGAAGGGAGCCTACATCTGTGCTGGACTTGATAAGGCACCACCAGGTTTTAGAGGAGGGAGATAAGTTTGAAAGTTCATTCTTGAGGTTGGACAGATGTTGTTTTCTGACTCTCCTGAGAGTGGTACACATACTTGTTGTGGGCTTTGTGGAATGATCTGAGGTTGCCTTCGGTCGGATTTGCCTTCCAGGAGGTAAATGCAAGTTCTTCGAAAGCAACTACCTCGCCACAGGATTCAGAGTACCGAGAGCGGGAGGATGGGTAAGATAGTTGAAGAAGAGGTGGGATAAATATGTGCATAAGAGAGAGAGCAGGTTTCTGTGGAAGAATTCCCAAGCTGAATTGATAACAACGGCAGTGGATATAGGAGACCAGTCCTGAAGTGTGTGTGTGTGTGTGTATATATATATATATATATATATATATATATATATATATATATATATATATATATATATATATATATATATATATATATATATATATATATATCTTCATCTTCTTCTTTCAGCTGCTCCCGTTCAGGGTCGCCACAGCGGACCAACCGTCTCCATTTCGCTCTATCCTCCACATCTTCCATTGACACTCCAACCACCCGCATGTCCACCCTCACCGTATCCATGAACCTCTTCTTTGGCCTTCCTCTTCTCCTCCTGCCTGGCTGCTCCATCTTCAACATCCTTCTCCCGATATACTCCGCTTCCCTCCTGTGCACATGTACAAACCATCTCAATCTCACCTCTCTCACTTTGTCTCCAAACCGTACTACCTGCGCTGTCCCTCTAATACACTCATTCCTTATCCTGTCCATCCTCGTCACTCCCAACGAGAATCACAGCATCTTTAACTCTGCCACCTCCAGCTCCGCTTCCTGTCTTTTTGTTAGCGCCACCGCCTCCAAACCATACAACATAGCTGGTCTCACTACCGTCGTATATACTTTCCCCTTCACTCTTGCAGCTACCCTTCTGTCACAAATCACTCCTGCAACTCTTCTCCACCCACTCCATCCTGCCTGCACTCTCTTTTTCACTTCTCTCCCACACTCTCCGTTACTTTGGACAGTTGATCCCAAGTATTTAAACCAATCCACCTTCCCCACCTCAACTCCTTGCAACCGCACCATACCACCACCCTCCCTCTCATTTACGCACATGTACTCCGTCTTACTCCGACTGACTATCATTCCCCTTCTCTCCAGTGCGTACCTCCACCTCTCGAGGCTCGCCTCAGCCTGCTCCCTACTCTCCCTACAGATCATGATGTCATCCGCGAACATCATAGTCCATGGGGACTCCAGTCTGATCTCGTCCGTCAACCTGTCCTGGTGTTGGCGCAGTGGTTAGGGCAGTGTATATATATATATATATATATATATATATATATATATATATATATATATATATATATATATAGGGGCAAGGGGGTGATGACACTGATGGACCTCGCCCCATATATATATATATATATATATATATATATATATATATATATATATATATATATATATATATATATATATATATATATATATATATATATATATATTGTTGCGGTCTTCGCGCCCGCCGGCGTGCGAACGGCCACGTAACTCGAATCGCGGCACGTCGCCCACCGGACGGACAATCCAGTCGTGACCCTCTCGGACTAACGCCGGGAACCAGTCACGGGTGGACCTTTCGGTCTCACCGCGATCGAGCCAATCAGCCCCCGCGTGGGATAGGGTTGCTCGCCAAATTCGAACTACCTAAGTACCCACGCGGAGGGTAGACCGGGCGATCGCACCTCGCCGCAGGTCGACTTCGGACACGGGCCACTTAAGCGACCCGTTCCGTACTATCAGAATAACCGAGCGGTGTTATCGTCGACCTCGACGGTTCGATTAATTATCGGGCGTATTCAGCCCACTACCAACCCTTTACGTGAAGCAAGATGGGGATTCAATGGAGGAAAAGACGAAGCGAAGCGGGAGAACAGTTCAACAATAAAGCACATTTATTCGCGGCACACGGGAAGCACACAAATACAATTCCACCAAATGCACACAAAAAAAGAAAACACAATTCCATTTACACAAAAAGCAAACATAAAAGTGAAAACACAGTGCAGAGCTAATACCGACTACCGAGCACACGGCAACACTTATACAATTCTACTTCACAGACGGCGCCGACAACACATACCCAAAACCAAGGAAAAGAAATACCCTCAAGAATGAGGCAGGCCTGAGGCCGAGACCGGGTCGGGCCTACCCGTCTGGTGATGAGACGCGGAGCGGCGATGGCCCCGCAACCCGCGGGCCTCGTGGACAGTGCCTGGCAGGGGGTGGGAACGGGGCCCCCTTGGTCGCACTATCTCAGCGCGGGGGGAAACAGGAGGGGGTTGCTGATGCTCGGGGTATAGAGGATCTTTATTATCCCTGGTGTGCGTCTCCACCTCGGCCAGGTCGCGCTGCCGGCCTCCCTCGGGCGTGCAGCTCCTGGCACCGACGCAAGCACCCCCTCCCTCGTCCGACTCTCTTCAGCTTCTCCAGCCACTGCAGGCTTCGGGCTCCAGACTTCCACACTCGTCCCCTCCGTTCCGACTCCTTCTCGTTCTCGTTCTCCTTCTCGTTCTCGTTCTCCTTTTCCTGACTGACGAACACCGTCCTTTTATCCCCCCGTAACTTCGCCTTTGACCCCCTCCCTTTGACCTTTCACCTCGCTCCCCATTGGCCCGAGAAAAAGTGGGCGTGAAGGCTTTTTGATCCACAAATTTGCATATATCGATCGTTCTGGAGGCGGGGCCAAATCGCCCCTCGCTCACCGATTGGACGGCAAAAAGTGGGCGTGTGTCGTTTTTGATCCGTTTTTGAAGCACAAAATCCGTGATTTTGTACACGCTGTTCGACGCGCGTTCTGCATGAGTCCAACACCGGTACCCACAGCGGGGCAAGAACGGTGGCGATGCTACGGTTGCGAGGTGTGACGTGAAGGTCGTGGCGGTTGTGGTGAAGCGGTGGTTGTGGTCGGTGGTTGATGTTGTGGTTGTGATCATGGCGGTTGGTCCAAAATAAAGATAGTGAAAGAAAAACGGCTATCCTGAAGAGTCGCAGCTCGCATAAATGACATGTATTCCCACTAGACAACGGGTCTGGGCCTAACTACACATGTACTTACCGAGATACCTCACCTAAGGGACCTGAATGGTGGTTTGCGAATCTGGTAACCACAACAATATTATATATATATATATATATATATATATATATATATATATATATATATATATATATATATATATAAACAAATAAAAACAAAACGCGAATATGCGAAGCACAAATGTAGAAACAGGTCACATTTTATAAACCACAAATATGTGGGGTCCACGAATGTCAGGGTTCCACAGGACTCACATTCTTAATAGTATGTACTTTGTAGATGCAGTAACATTCTAATGATACAGACTTCACAGAGGCACTCGGTTGTCCATAATACTGGCTACCACCAGGTGGCGTTTGTGGCCGATGTGAGCATATTATGTGGACAAACAGACAGACAGACAGACAGACAGACAAACAAACAAATAAACAAAAAACTGACCCAAATGTAACGCTCTCTTGCGAAGGTAATAACAGTTCGGTCATAAAGTGGGGAACAAACAACAGGAACAGATCAACCGAAGAACCACTTTTGTAACGTACCATCTGGGCAGCGGACGTGGCGGGACGGGTACGAGAATGCCAATTCGAGCTGGCGAGTGTGTCGAGCTTCCGCACGGTTGCGACTGTGCACGGTGGCACGGTGTGCACGCAGGTCGATCTCGGAGCGGAATGCATGCGTGAACTGTTCGTGAGCACACTCCCCCTCCTCGCAGAGGAAGTGAGCCCGTCGGAAGTGGTCCTTCAGGCTTTCATAGTCACTGCCAAGGAAAAATGAGGAAGATGAGGGAACAGCTTTTATTTTATCAAGAGCTGTATAACATTATATAAACAAATCTCCAGAGCCGTCAGAGGGCCGAACAGTTAGTCAGTAACGTCTTGGTCCGCCCCGTACAAGAGTAAACTACAAGAGAGAAAGACGGTGGGTCTTTAAAAAGGTGTATGCACACAGGCCACACAATTACAATGGCCTCTCTCGAGATCGCTGCATGGGTGCACCGAACGTACCTGTAGTACTCATTACTTCCATCGGCATCGCAGAAGTGGCAGTAATAGTGGTTCTGGCGGAGGTGGCGAAGCAATTCGTCGTTGTCGAGGAAACGCACGCTACAAAACTGACACAGGGGGTGCCCGCGGTGTGAGCGGTCTTGGGTGTCCCCCGAGCGGCGATGTTGCGCAAGGTCTTGCCGGCTGTACCACCGTCGCTCGTGGGTGAAGATCTAAAACGATGGTGAAAGTAAGGGTTCTACTTCATCTCAGTACTTCCAATATTGTCCAGGTTTTTTTATTGCCAAGCTGCGACGACTTTTACCCATCAAACACGGCAAGGGGAGGACAACTCAGGTGTGGGACCATCTATTTATTACGTACGCACAAATGCCAATTTTTGGCCACCATTCCCCTCCATACATGCCACATCCACTCACTCTTGTCCCAACCTTCTTTCTGCGCTTCTCCACCCTTCCCCCTGCTCCTCAAGTAAAATTTAACCTTTTGCAGAGGATAAAATCTCCAACTGGCGAAGGCTAGCCGTCGTTTCGGTATTCTCCCTAAAGCTAAAGCACCCCTGAGTTCATCACAGTGTGCAACACTTTCAGGAGGAGCTCCAGGACTGTGGCTCACCAGTACGGGCTGGTGCTCCAGCTTCCCACCTTGTTCATCTTGAGGCGGTCTAAAACAAGGTCTTCAACAGAATTGGAATCTCAAGGTAGGAGGGAGATTCCCACTGACCGTCACTCTCCCAATAACGGCAAGTTGGTGGGATCTCCATTTCACACAAGTGTTCATCTGGTTTGCTCCGCCTGCCCTCTTCGAGGCTCCTCAAGCCACTTCAGGTCTCACGCATTCCTCAACACAGCCTCGCCTGCTCGTGCTCCCAAAGCCCAGCCTGGCTTCCCACTTACACTTATTCTTCCGATTGTGCAATTCCTTCCCTGTGTCCCCGAGTCTCGTCTTCCTCACTTCGGTCTTTGAAACGCACTGCCCATCACAAACTTGTGCGCTCACCCATGCACATACACAATCTCTTCCACACACGCCGATTGTTTCCCAATTGGTTTCTCTCCGGTCCATTGCTGCTCACTTTTTCCGTTATTCATCCCCTCATTAACCCCACGTGTGCCCCCATCTAAGTTTCGCTCCTCCACGAGCTTAGGCCCTCACATGGAAAGCGCAAAGGAGACAAAAGGGTGGGATCCGGGGAAACATGGAGGAAAAGGATTTACCTTGAGATGTTTCAAACATAGATCACATGCGTGGAGATCGTGTACGCGGCGCATGTGGGCCTGCAGCTGCCCCAGGGTACCAAAGGGCTGCAGCTTGGGGCAGAGAGGACAGGTGTGGCTGAGCAATGCTCTAGAAAACACAAACAGGCACCTCTTAAGTACAATTAACTCGCTGCACTTGAGAGACAAGCAGGTGAACTGACTGTACAGGTGGACTACATATTGATGTACTTATGAATCCAAATACGCTAATAAGTAAGAAGCGTCACATGAGTTGGGAAATTGTTTCAGATACCAAAGATGACCGCACAATAAAGTATTATCAGGGTCGTCGTCTACGTCCAATACGTCTTCGACTACTACGACACAAATTATTCCCCTTTCTTCGGGATCGGCCAGGGAACTTTTAGGCCTTTCGGTGACCGTCTGGTCAGACCTGACGTTTCACGAAGCTGGTTGCATCAGGAATTTGTAATTTGTTCAGGGTGCCGGCGATAGCTCAACTACTCCTCACGAAAAGGACAGCACGGGATCTTTAACGTCCACAAACGAGTGCTAACGGACAGGATGCCCAGCTTGATGTCCATCCGAGACACGGCATACACAATGATGCCTCACCCTGCCTGCGAACCACCGGGACGCCAGGGTAAACGGCTCAGAGATGAGGGTGAACACGTCGTGTCGGACATCTGGCCAGCCCGCAAATTTGATCAGGGCACCGTCACAAACGACGTCAAGGGATGTTAAATGTTCACGTCGCAGATGGACAGCCGGCTTAATAAAATTAATCATGCAAGACTCCTCCAAAAGATGGCATGCTTCACGATGCAGCATCCGATGCTGGCACTTGTCCATAACAGTTTCAGAGGAAAGCAATTCTACCGGAGGTCAAACGACGAACAAATCCGCGGACACACAAAATCCGTCTGTTACAATCCCCGATATATAATTAAACTTCATCGTCAGCAAAAATGGCTACGTCCTAAAATATAACAAGCAGCGGAAGCGGATGAGATAGCCAGCTTAATGAGGACAGAAGACAAACGCTGCGCACTTGAATTTTGCGTAGAGGTCTCCGTCGCAGAAGGAGAAGCCGTATTCGTTCTCGGAGATGCCGGTCCGTGGGTCCAGTGAGACGAACGGCGTGGGGGTTCGGGTGATGAAAACCTGCAATCACAAGCGATAGGTAAGGAGAGACGTGGGGGCAAGTTGAGAAAAATGGAAAACACGGAAAACGAAGGAGAAGAACCATGACAGTGCAACGAAGCTTGAAACGGTGTGAATGTTCAAACATGGGTGAATAAATTGGAAGATTTAAACAATTAAAATACAAACAATAACAACATGGACAGAGACGTCAGACTAACGAGGCATCGCCAATGGAGGGATAGTGCTGGGATAGTGCAGGGATAGTGCAGGGATAGTGCAGGGATAGTGCAGGGATAGTGCAGGGATAGTGCAGGGATAGTGCAGGGATAGTGCTGGGATAGTGCTGGGATAGTGCTGGGATAGTGCTGGGATAGTGCTGGGATAGTGCAGGGATAGTGCAGGGATAGTGCAGGGATAGTGCAGGGATAGTGCAGGGATAGTGCAGGGATAGTGCTGGGATAGTGCTGGGATAGTGCTGGGATAGTGCTGGGATAGTGCTGGGATAGTGCAGGGATAGTGCAGGGATAGTGCAGGGATAGTGCAGGGATAGTGCAGGGATAGTGCAGGGATAGTGCAGGGATAGTGCTGGGATAGTGCTGGGATAGTGCTGGGATAGTGCTGGGATAGTGCTGGGATAGTGCTGGGATAGTGCTGAGATAGTGCTGAGATAGTGCTGGGATAGTGCAGGGATAGTGCAGGGATAGTGCAGGGATAGTGCAGGGATAGTGCAGGGATAGTGCAGGGATAGTGCAGGGATAGTGCAGGGATAGTGCAGGGATAGTGCAGGGATAGTGCAGGGATAGTGCAGGGATAGTGCAGGGATAGTGCTGAGATAGTGCTGGGATAGTGCTGGGATAGTGCTGGGATAGTGCTGGGATAGTGCTGAGATAGTGCTGAGATAGTGCTGAGATAGTGCTGAGATAGTGCTGAGATAGTGCTGAGATAGTGCTGAGATAGTGCTGGGATAGTGCTGGGATAGTGCAGGCATTTTCAAAATGGGGGTCCATTATGTGTTGGCGAGTTCCCTCCACAACCCCCCTCCCCGCTCCGCCAACCTCCACTGCAGATGAAGATTAGAGAAAAACAAGACCACACTGATATAATATAAACGATAATAGGGAAATAATAACCATGATGGTTTGAGGAATACAATTATACACTCGGAGGGGAAGTTTCAAACGTGCGTGTGTGCGTGTGTGTGCGTGTGTGTGCGTGTGTGTGTGCGTGTGCGCGCGCGGAGGGGGGAGACAGTGTGAATGGGAGGAGGGGGGGAGACAGTGTGGATGGGAGGAGGGGGGAGACAGTGTGGATGGGAGGAGGGGGAGACAGTGTGGATGGGAGGAGGGGGAGACAGTGTGGATGGGAGGAGGGGGAGACAGTGTGGATGGGAGGAGGGGGAGACAGTGTGGATGGGAGGAGGGGAGACAGTGTGGATGGGAGGAGGGGGAGACAGTGTGGATGGGAGGAGGGGGAGACAGTGTGGATGGGAGGAGGGGGAGACAGTGTGGATGGGAGGAGGGGGAGACAGTGTGGATGGGAGGAGGGGGAGGCAGTGTGGATGGGAGGAGGGGGAGGCAGTGTGGAGGTGGGGTGGGGGAGACAGTGTGGATGGGAGGGGGTGGGGGAGACAGTGTGGATGGGAGGAGGGGGAGGCAGTGTGGATGGGAGGGGGTTGGGGAGACACTGTGGATGGGAGGGGGTGGAGAGAGACAGTGTGGATGGGAGGGGGTTGGGGGAGACAGTGTGGATGGGAGGGGGTTGGAGGAGACAGTGTGGATGGGAGGGGGTTGGGGGAGACAGTGTGGATGGGAGGGGGTTGGGGGAGACAGTGTGGATGGGAGAGGGGTTGGGGGAGACAGTGTGGATGGGAGGGGGTTAGGGGAGACAGTGTGGATGGGAGGGGGGTGGGGAGAGACAGTGTGGATGGGAGGGGGTTGGGGGAGACAGTGTGGATGGGAGAGGGGTTGGGGGAGACAGTGTGGATGGGAGGGGTTGGGGGAGACAGTGTGGATGGGAGGGGTTGGGGGAGACAGTGTGGATGGGAGAGGGGTTGGGGGAGACAGTGTGGATGGAAGAGGGGTTGGGGGAGACAGTGTGGATGGGAGAGGGGTTGGGGGAGACAGTGTGGATGGGAGAGGGGTTGGGGGAGACAGTGTGGATGGGAGGGGGGGTGGGAAGAATCGAGGCGAATGGGGGTGGAGACGCACCTTGTCGAGATGCAGGCGGCACACCGCACAGTACGGTTGTCCACACAGGACGCGCATCTTCACGGAACAGGCGAGGCACACGGGGTGGTCGCACGAACCCATCGCCACGACGTTCATGTCTTGACAGCACACTACACACACCCCCTCTCCAGGTGAACCACCCTTCACCTCCTCTCCCTTCTTGCCACCACTCGCCACGGTCCCCACACCCGGGTGAACCTGGACGCGCCCTCGGGGCTGAGGCTGGACACGAACCTGGAATCTGTCATGAAGCTGGCTTTTTGTCGGACCGTGGATCTTGCTTTGACTCGCCATTGGTTAAAGTCGGGGAATGACAGCAAAAAATTAACAAAAACAGACGGACGAATGTGGCGGGAAAACACAGGAAGTCAGAGGGGAAGAGCAGAAGATAAAAGGAATATAAAGTGAAGTTATAAAAGCTTCGACAATCAAACAGAAGAAGACGGGATGTGGAATCGAGGCAAAGGTGGGAAATGAAGGCCAGACACGCATCCGGCACTCGTGTGACGTCATGAGTACGTATCACGGTGGCCTCAAAGTTCAACATTGTGGATGAGAAAGCCATTGCAAATACCCTCCAGTGTGTGTGTGTGTGTGTGTGTGTGTGTGTGTGTGTGTGTGTGTGTGTGTGTGTGTGTGTGTGTGTGTGTGTGTGTGTGTGTGTGTGTGTGTGTGTGTGTGTGTGTGTGTGTGTGTGTGTGTGTGTGTGTGTTTTCCATAACTCCAAAACCATTAAACATTGCAGCGGGAAACTTTACGTACATACTAAGAAAACCCGAAGGAAGTGCAAGAATGAAAATGGTATGTTTGGGTTAATTAAAACTCCCCTTTTGAAGACAATTAACGGCCTTATTTAATTATATATCTTTCATCAGGAGATCCTTGGCCACCTCACTCTCTGGGGGCCTTAAAGCGTTTGTTTCCTTGGTAACCTCGCGGCGTCTGAAGCCGCCATGTTTTCTGGCCTGCTCAACCTCGCCTTGACTTGTAACAGGCCGCAACGATTTCTTGACGATAAAGGTTTTTTTTTCTTCACTTTTCTCACTTATATTATAATCGAACGTCTGTTCATCATCGCCTCGAATCGCTGCGAACATTGCAATGTTTATAAACACCCGGACACGTCAGCACGTTCGTTGCTTTAATTCTTTCCTTCACATTACGATCACCACAGGTATTTCTAATGTTAAGGGAAATTACAAAATTTAAGCCCCAGAATCGGACTTGCAAACAGTTTCGACTCTAGAAAAAAAAAAGTGTTCATTTGTCCAATTCGGATATATTTGACATTCCTGGCGTCTCCGGGATGTGTTTGTTTAATCTGGCGGTTCGATGATTGCCAATTGCAGGCCAAGTGAACCGTTTCTTATTGACCGTTTTGTTGGAGTGCTTAAGCCAGCGCTCCACAATATTCACACCGTCACTGAATACGGCATATAGATCGACTTGAATACATTTCGGGGCCACTCGCCTGCGTTGGCCGCTCGTTGTTCTACGGTCGAACAGGCGGTGGCTTCCTCGCTGAAAATGTGAAATTTTATTTTCCACGACGTTTCCCGTTTTTGACGATGTTATACGACCCATCATTTTGGCATAGATAAATACGAATATAAATTAAACGTTTCACTTTTAAAAGTTTCCTCAAACGTTTCGTGCATTGCGTGGTAAAGCCACTTGGTGGGTTCTTCAACATTCAATTGCGATACCGTGCTTTTGCACTGGAGGTGGGAAGGCAAAATAAATGATATGATCACAATGAGAAAAAAAAAATTTTCAGTTCTGAAGTAAGGAATCGCCACATCACGGTAGGAAAGCCGAGAGGTACACATGCTCACTCCGTGTTGCCTGGATTTGAATCCCAACCAGCTCTAAACTGTCCTCCTGGTGTTTCACAGGCCAAGTGATTCGTCACTGTGTCGACTCTTGGATGGACGATAAACTGGACGTCACATCTGTTGAAATCCCTCACGCCTCACCCCTTTCCCACCCCATCCCTCTTTCCGAACCCAACCCCTCTCTCTCTCTCTCTCTCTCTCTCTCTCTCTCTCTCTCTCTCTCTCTCTCTCTCTCTCTCTCTCTCTCTCTCTCTCTCTCTCTCTCTCTCTCTCTCTCTCTCTCTCTCCCCCCTCTCTCCCTCTCTCCCTCTCTCCCTCTCTCCCTCTCTCCCTCTCTCCCTCTCTCCCTCTCTATCTCCACACCTCTCTCTCTCCCTCTCCCTCTCTATCTCCACACCTCTCTCTCCCCCTCCACCTCTCTCTCTCTCTCTCTCTCTCTCTCTCTCTCTCTCTCTCTCTCTCTCTCTCTCTCTCTCTCGCTTGGCACGCACGTGCAAACGCAAGGGGCTGTTGCTCAGTCTCTGGCGGTACGTGTGGAGCCTGTGTTGCTTTCTCTCTTCTTATCATCTTCTCCTCTCTCTAATGTATTTTTTGGGGGTGTTCCTAGTGTATAAACTGTTATCAATGCTTTATCGATTACTTGAAAATTGAATTGGTTTATTCTCTTCTTTTTTCCACTCTTGTATATAATTCTTTGCTTTGTTGTATTGAATTTTTACCCTTTATACTTTTTTGTAATAAAAGTCTCTCTCTCTCTCTCTCTCTCTCTCTCTCTCTCTCTCTCTCTCTCTCTCCCTCTCGCTCTCTCGCTCTCTCTCTCCCCCTCTCGCTCTCTCGCTCTCTCCCTCTCTCGCTCTCTCGCTCTCTCGCTCTCTCTCTCGCTCTCTCTCTCGCTCTCTCCCTCGCTCTCTCCCTCGCTCTCTCTCTCTCTCTCTCTCTCTCTCGTGCTCTCGCTCTCTCTCTCGCTCTCGCTCTCTCTCTCGCTCTCGCTCTCGCTCTCTCCACCCCTCTCTCCTTCTCTCACTCTCACTCTCTCTCTCTCTCTCTCTCCCTCTCTACCTCTCTATCTCCACACCTCTCTCTCTCTCTCTCCCTCCCCTCCCTCCCATAATACCCCCGTCAGCGAAGCAACGTGTTGTATTTGCTGGTAAATAAAGAAAAACAATCAAAATACCAAATTTTATGATAAAAAAAAACAATCCAAAGAACAAACAAGTTAATAATCTATAACTTAGACATAAGCTACATTCTTGGTAGAAAAATCAACTTGGGGTTAAATTTGAGGTAAAATTATTAATGATGATGATTATTGGACAACCTTGTTGAACTGCACTTAAGTCCGCTAAGGACACGATACAAGGAGGGTTAACGCAGTCTGAGAAGGTCATTAGGCCTGTGGTGTACTTTTCATCGGCGTCAACTTGTTAGTACTTTTACATGATGAACTTTGTTCTTTTACTTGTCCAACCAATGGCAGGTAGTGGAGGCGTGGTTTTTATCTGGTTTCTGACCAATCATTTTATCCCACACTACTATCAGCCTCTTGGACCTCCCCCTTGGGGGACCAGTGTTGAGGAAGGTGTGAACCAAGGTGTTACGCCGCTTTCCTGCCTAGCAGCTCGTTATTTACACCATCGTGTAAATGACTCACGGACTTGAGTTTCACTGGAGTTAAACAAAAGTTCAATAGAGTTAAACCACATTCACAGCCATATATTCAGCGACGCAGTTCCTCTCTTGTTTTCCAAAGCTTTGTACCACATGCTGCATCACGGTTCGCTATCTTCAGTAAGCTGTCACTCCTTTCAACCACGGGACTACTATCATCAATCCCCTTTTGGTGAGCAGCTTATTCTCACAGGCACTAGACATTTATAACACCGAGTCACCGAGCGGATCATTATTTTGTGGACATTACACAAAATTGGTAAAATGGTGATGCACCATTTCTTGCTTCTTATTGAACTTGTGACTGTATTCACTCACACTCAAGCTTCACAGCTTATGGGACACCGCTCAGACTGGACGAAGTAAGTCATCGGCCTTTAGCAGTGAGTAGAAGTCGATAACTCGTTTTTCTGTCGGCCCATCATGCCAACGCATTTTTGTCAATGTCCATGTACCTGTCTAATCCCCCATGTTTCCAGGTACCTATATCTTAATTGTTTATTTATTTATTCATATGCAGCCAATCGCTGCTTGGGTGCATCATTTACTGGAAGCACGGCTGTGATGCTGATTATGCTGATGCCCGTTACCAGTAAGCTCGTACTAACAGCTCAGAAAGATGACAGGCTGTCAACCTACCTGGTGTTAATTCAGTGGTATCCATATAACTCATTCGAATTTATACCCATCTAAAGACCCTTGCTTTAATATCGTCCTTACTCTCCTCCTCTTAAATTATATTAAATAAATAAGTTGGTCTGCACACACACCTTGAACCTTGAAGAAGGTGTATGCTTTACAGTCTCACTCTAGGTCAAGCAGGACTCCGAGTTGTCTGGCACTAGTGTTTTTTCTGGCAATGTCCTGCTGCCCTCTGAAGGATCTCTGGTAGATGACGCATACATATGTGTCTCTGTTAACCTCCTCTTCTTGACTGGCAGTAGCATGCTTCATTCTATCCATCACTACTGTTCTCTCTGTATCGGTATCTAATCTCTCCTTCCATTTCCTTCTTCAAAGATTTCTATCCTGGGCAGGAACCAGTCACTCTCTTTGAAGTTGAAACTTTTCAGATCTTTTCTCACTTTATCCCTCCAGCTGAGCTTTGTTCGATGTGCTGGGCGGCATTTTTGCAACCACACAAATAGGAGTTTCTTAGGGATGCGATCATCATCCATCCAGGCAAGGTGGCCTTGCTAACGGAGCCTCTTGGCTGTAACTGCATCTTCCAATGATTCCTCCATCCCAAACATTTTAGCTCTCTGCACTTTGCTTGATCATTTGGTAACTCTTAAAATGCTTCGGAGGCATTGATTATGGAAAGCTTGAAGTTTCCTGGAAGAGTTCCTGTTTGAAGCAAATGTCTCGGCTATGTACGGCAGTATACCAAGCATGACCACACGGTAGAGCAGTCGCTTGGTCTTGCAAGAAAGGTCACTGTCCATAATAATGGGTCTCCACAGTGTTCCAAGGGCTCTCGAGGCATGAGCAATCCTATGTCTTCTCTGATTGTGCATACTGCAACTGCATTATCTGTGAACATTAGTTCAGTCAATATCATCAGAGATGGTCTTTGGGTCCTTTCCCCTACTAGTTTGCTACCACATTTGGACAACACATCCACTCCAAAAGGTTGGCAACGTTCTCGCCACTTCGCCGTCACCAGATTGAAGTACTGATTGAACTAGAACGGCACTCAGTAGAGTGCATACCTCCACCCGGCTGAACAATTTACATTTTGGATCCCACTGATAGGTCGGATCTGGATCTGGACCTGAGCCAAAATCTAATCAGCTTGTTCTTGTCACCGAACCAACTCATCCACCAAGTTTTATCACAACTTGTCCATGACTTTTTGATAGACCATTTATCGTTTTTCGTCCCATCCCTCAATGGGACCAAAAATGGGGAGAAGCACTTAAAAAAACTAGAACAGGCACTCGGTAGAGCGCATACCTTCACCGCCGCAACTTTTTTCGGGGCACATTTGAAAAACGTCATTTTAAAACGTCCATGACGTCACAACCGTCAATCCGATTGATGTCAAATTTGGTGTGTAACCTCCTTGAAGGCAGTCCAACAAAATGGAATGATAAACACTGAAAAATTAAAAAGTTGAAAAATGACGTCATCTTTTGACGTCATTTTGATGCTCTTCCGGGGACGTCACGTCCAATCAGGGACTACCATTCTGAAAGCTCGTAGTTCACTGAACGTTTTAACGTTGGTTTCATGTCAATAGCTCTATTAGATCTGAAGCTATGCCTACAAGTATATTTTGACCTTGAGTGTGACCTTGACCTTGACTACAGAGTTAATTGGCAAAACCTGTACATCAATAAACAGATATTTTGGTACTGATCCTAATGCCTGGATTTGGGAGACTTTGCTTTATAAATTATATAGATATTTGAATGTAAAATATCAGGACATTTTAGCCACAATTGAAAAACGTCATGTTCAAACGTCAATGACGTCATAACGGTCAGTCCGATCGAAGTCAAATTTGGTGTGTGACGTCCTTAAGGTAAGTCCTACAAAACGGTATGATCAAAATTGATGAGATCGAAAATTAAAAATTTACGTCATCTTGTGACGTCATTTAGACGCACTTCCGATGATGTTACGTCAAATCCGACACTACATATCCGAAAGGTATCTCATCATGGAACAATATGGCGGTGGTTGCATGTCGATAGCTGTATTATGAAGGAAGTTATGCTCAAAAGTGTTTTTGACCTTTTCATGACCTTGACCTTTGACCCGATCGCTCCTAAAATCTAATCAAATCGTCCTTGGATACTCACAAATCATCCCACCAAATTTCATGCAATTCGGTTTAATACTTTCTGAGTTATGCGAATAACAAACAAACACACATATTCACAAATATATAAATACACAGCGACCAAAACATAACCTTTCGCAGAATGCCAAGGTAATTATTGAATCTGGATTTGGATCGTCACCATAATCTAATATTTTCATCCTTGTCACACACCCAATCTGTCCACCAAGTTTCGTCCAAATCTGTCCACAACCTTTTTGAAATATCCTTCTCACAGACAGACAAATAGACAAACAGGGGTGAAAACATAACCTACGTTCACCTCCAGTGGCGGATGTAATAATGTTCGGGCAATGGTGCACCCCTGTTGCAGACCATTTTGCACTTCTATCTCTGAAGTCACATTCCCATCAACATGAACTTCTGTTTTCATTCCATCATGCATAGGTTGTATGAGCTTCACCATCACTGGAGGAATGCCATACTTTTGTCATGTCTGTCAAAGCTCCTGTCGAAGAACTGAATCGTACGCTTTCCTTAGGTTCACAAACAGCATGTAGATCATAGTATTATGTTCTCTGGCCTTCTCCACAAACAGTCTTACACAAAATATCACATCCACATAAACTCATTCACTGAGGAATCCTAAAGAACTTCCTCATCTGCCTTTTGTAACCTTCTTTGGATTATCTTAGCAAACAGCTTCTCAAATACATCAGGCAAAGCGATTCCGCGCAGGCTATCACATCGCGTGAGATCTCCCTTCTTTGGTATTGGTGTCAACACTGCATCTCTCCACTCCTCTGGGACTTTTTCATCATTCCATACTTCCTTGAACAAATCTAAGATGTAATCCGTCAGCTTGCACAGTACGTCACTATGTCAGGCAGAATACCGGCCATTTTGACCTCCAACTCTGTCCTCTCAGCGTTTCCATTGCCTCTAAAAGTTTCTCTTCCATGGGTGGTGGAGTGGAGTCGCGACTGAAACCCGAATTCTATCCAGGGTCCTCCTGATTAAATCTTTGCTCTTTACTTTTTGGGTTCCTTCTTGGTCTTCCGTTTCACGATGTTTGTACCATATCCTGATACTGTGTGGACTGTTCCTCCCCACTGATGGACCTCTGGTAGCTTGTACCTGTTGCTGTGTTTGAGCCTGGGGAGTAACTGCTGAAATCTATCTATTTGGGGTCTTCCCAACATCTTTGTTCTTTGTTCTTTCACATTTCTTTCTAAATTTTTTTTTTCACAATTCTCTTTATTCATTCTAATTCTTGCTTTTTCTTGGTTTTCATCTTTTACTCTCTATTCCTCTCTTTCATTATCTATCTCTCTAAGGAGAAGTCAATTCTTGCAGAAATTTTTCTGCAAGGCTCACTTGGCTGGGCCTGGATGGGTTTGAGGGTTGTGGAGTAGAGGCTGAAACCCGAATCTCATGCAGGGTCCTTCTGATGACTCCGTCTTTACTCTTTACTTCTTCGGGTTCCTTCTTGGTCTTCCGTTTCATTATGTCATCTCGCACTAAGTACTGGCAAATAGACTGAATAGCACATTTATCAAAGGTGCTCCTGATGTTCAACACTGCTTTAAGGTGGTTGTGCCATTGCTGAAGTGACTCACTTGGGCCCATACGTAGTTGGCCATCCTGTTTCCTGAGTGCTGGTGGTTTAATTGGTTGATGACAAACTCTTCCTCGCTGAATCTCTCTCAAGCCTTTCCATACTCTTCCCGATGTGTCTTTTCGCGTCTCTCTCCACCTCACCTGCCTTCCTCTGAAACCGCTTATTTTTTTGCTATTATCATTTATTTAGGCACCACCCTTCTCTGGATTGCATGCCTCCATCTGTCACTGTGATGTTGAGTCTTTAACCGTCTAGCAAACAAAATGTTCCATTGGCTGATCAACTGCTTCAATTCTGTGATGTTTTCTTGGAACCAATCTGGTTGTTTCCTCTTCTCCCATCCCAATACCTTTGTAGTTACCCTTTGTCATCAGGCTCTCTAATGATCTGCCATTTATTTGATGTCCCTGTTCCATGCATTCCAACAACTGCTTATTGCAACCTTTCTTGGCACCAGCAATCTCAATTGTGCTCTCAGCAACTTATGGTCAGTCCAGCAGTCCGCTGCCTGCAGAATGTAACGTCACAGTACAATCTTCTCTCGTCTTGTCGCATTATCACATGTATCAATACGGTGCAACATTTTATATCTTGCGTGCTGCCATGCGTCTCTATGGATGTTCTTCTCAAAGCAGGTGTTCCTAATGGCAAGTGCATTTGATGCACAGTAAGACAACAGCTCTTTCTTCACTTTTGTTCACATTCCCAACTCCATGATCACATTCCCAACTCTCACCTTACTGAGGTTGTTTTTTTTTTTAACACACACGGTACTGTCGGACCCCCCGATTCGCGGGGGATCTGTTCCTGAAAATGTCGGGGCATTGTTACAATGGGAAACTGGGGGATAGGTTTCCGGCAATTCGTGATTCATAAGGGAAAATCAAAACATCCCCTGAAAAACCACGAATACGCCCATTAAAAAAACAAAAAACGCAAAAAACACGAATATGTTCGTGGAAAACAGCGAAAACGCGAATCACAGGACCATGAATGTAGAAGCAGGTCACATTTTATCAACCACGAATACGTGGGGATCATCGAGTAGTGAATAACGGGATCTGACAGTACATGAAGTGATCAAATCTAGGTGTTTTAACCCAAGGAGTTAAAGAAAGACACCCTTAGTTATAAAGATTAGGATAGCCATTAAAAAAACAGCTATATTGAGCAAAAATCAAGTTTCATTTTAAATCAGGATTGATGAAAATTTCTTCATGAGAAGTTGACTTTTTGGCAAGAGCAACATAACTTGAGTTTAAAGATGACTGATTGGAGAATGGAGATGACTGAAGATGAGATCATGGAGATGAAATGGATTGGAGATGAGAGTCGGTTGCACCATTACGATCCTGAGAGTAAGACGATCAATGGAGTACCGCGACAAAGGATCACCATCCCCGACTTTGCCCCACCAGATTTTCATCTCTTCCCCAAACTTAAGGAACATCTTCGTAGAGACCATTGTTGTTTTTTTTTCCAATGATGATGTCAAGTTCGCCCGTATTTATTCACAACTAAAATGGCCGCCAGTCGACCAGTCGGCCATCTTTGATCAGATCGCAAATTAAAGGGAGGTGCATGTGCATGCAATCATGTACTGCGCTTGTGCCAAGTTTGAACAAAATCAGACCATGCGTGTTTGAGAAATGGCTGGGGACATGTTTAAGTAACAAAATGGCCGCCCGTCGGCCATCTTGGATCTGATCTCAAAAGGTCCATTTTGGGATTAAAATAAAATTTGTTTTTTTAGATCCTCGTGGAGGATCTCTAAGTCTTACTCACGTTGTTGTTCTTCATCTTCTTCTTGTGGACTTTTTTAGATCCTTGTGGAGGATCTCTAAGTCTTCCTCACATTGTTGTTCTTCATCTTCTTCTTGTGGACTTTTTTGTTTCACAGCCTACAGTTTTCATCGAAACTTCCTGAAACTTGGCATATATATGTAAAAATACCCTGTGCAGACAGTAACCATCTCCGATTTTGAAAATTCCTCCTAGAAAAAAGTTATGACGTCAAAATATCTCCGCTAATGGAAATCGCTGAAAAAATTATCTCTGAAAGTAGGCAAGCTTTTTGAATTCTGTTTGCGGGAATCGAACAGGGCATTATCAGAGATGAATTACCGCACATATGATACATCACTATGACGTCATATCAATTTTTATGACGTCAATCTTATTTTTTGACATTTTTTGTTTCACAACCCAGAGTTTTCATCGGATCTTCGTGAAACTTGCCATGTATATGCAGAAAGCCCACGTGCAGGCAGGAACCATCTCCGATTTTGGAAATTCTTCCGAGAAAAAATAGTTGACGTCATAATATCGCCGCTAATGGAAATCGCCGATACCATTATCTCCGAAACTCGGCAAGCCGTTTGAATTTTGTTTGCGGGAATCGAACAGGGCATTAGCAGAGATGAATTACCGCACATATGATACATCACTATGACGTCATATCAATTTTTATGACGTCATTCCTATTTTTTGACATTTTTTGTTTCACAACCCAGAGTTTTCATCGGATCTTCGTGAAACTTGCCATGTATATGCAGAAAGCCCACGCGCAGGCAGTAACCATCTCCGATTTTGTAAATTCCACCGAGAAAAAATAATTGACGTCATAATATCGCCGCTAATGGAAATCGCCGATACCATTATCTCCGAAACTAGGCAAGCCGTTTGAATTCTGTTTGCGGGAATCGAACAGGGCTTTAGCAGAGATGAATTACCGCACATATGATACATCACTATGATGTCATATCAATTTTTATGACGTAATCATTAAAAGTATGAGGATCTTAGGTTATTTGAGCTTGTTAAAAAAAACCAAAGATATCAATTGTTTAGGAACAAGTTCTGCAAGGCACGAGTCCAATTTGAGGTAAAACTAGAGTTTTAAAAAAATTCAATTTCAAAAATTCTCCCAAACAGGTGTGTATTTGAATGAAAATTTGGAACCTACAGGTACTTTTTGCAATGTAGTTCCTGTATGAGGATGCCACGTTAAACGCACAGTCTGTTTAAACATGTCCGGTATTAAATTGTCTGTCCTGCACAGCTTGATCCGAACGAAACTAGTGTATCCGCTCCGCACTCCAGTCATCATCACTTTCCTCGTCCTCATCAAAAGTCCAAGACTGCTGATGGTGCTGGAAGACCAGTCGTCCACAGAATCTCAAGACCCCCCGTCGTCACCTGTCGTCTAACTGCAATCTGTAGGCCAGGGGCGGGGGGGGGGGAGGACTTCAGGTTGACATTCTAGTGAGCATCGCCATTCCCCCGGCTTGATAGTTTGCCCGTCGAGCATGCTCAAACAGATAATCCTTGCATGGCGGCAACTGTGCCGAGGATTCCCCCCACATCCCCACACCCGTGTGATTGAATCTGCCCGCTCGTCCCACGGTTACTTGCTCGCCCTCTATCGATTTGGCATTTCCGAGGTTTCAACGCAATGATTGCGAGCGACGAGGAGAGCGATGGTAACGGACGATTAGGCGCAAATTAATTACGCTAAACGACATTTGGCAACCGACGTGAGTGGCCTGTGTCATGAGATTGGCTTTTATTTATTTACTCCATGAGGTAAACCGTGAGTGGCCTGTGTCATTAGATCTGCTTTTATTTATTTACTCCATGAGGTAAACCGTGAGTGGCCTGTGTCATTAGATCTGCTTTTATTTATTTACTCCGTGAGGTAAACCGTGAGTGGCCTGTGTCATTGGAGGGGCACCCCTGTGACAACAAGTGATTTTGGTGACGTATGAGGTGAGTGCCTGGTGTTGGCTTAATGTTTCGGGTGGTGGACTTGGGGTCCTAGGATCCTGAGTTCAAATCCCACTCAGCTGTTGAATTAATACCAGGTGGGGTTGACTCTGTCTGTCATCTTTCTGAGGTCGGCAAAATGAGTGTCTGATTGCTGGTATCCTGTGTCGGAGTGGCGACCCCTCCAGGATTGTGTCCCATAGCCAAGGAGACTGCTTAAGCAGCACCAACGCTCTGCACAGAGTATGATCCGGATGGATGGATGGATGGGTGTGTGGGGCCGTGGACGGACATGAGCAACGAGGCCACCCTGGGAGGGGAGGGTTTCCAGAAAGTTATTGATGTCACCATAGCGATAACAAGGTCTTTGCCCGAACAACACTTAAAGGCCACTCACCAACCGACCAACCCAGGGATCTTTTGAACACTTCTTGGTCTCCAGTGATTCTTTCTTGTTGTGTGTCCTTTGATCAGGGTTATTGATCACCATCCCGGTTTGCTTCGACAGGACTCTGACTCCCTTCAGTTGAAGAAGGCCCGTCCATCGAAGGTAATGATTTGTGTTTGAATTCCGGGTTTGAAAGGACCGTTCGATCGTTGATGTGATATTTCGGTAAAACGAACGGAATTTGTTTACGCAGTTTACTCGCATAGAACGGGGGGGAATTGAGGAAATCTCACATCTTTAACACTCGTAACGATGGCAATCGTGTGATGATAACTCCAGTGATTTCTTTACTAACTTTGGATGCCATCTTTATTTTACATAACACACTCTCTGCGGTTTACAAACGTTCAAACAGTCTCATGAATGGACATCTCTGAAGAACTGGCAAGAAAGGCAGAGGGGAGGACAGAGAGATGCGATGGTAGAGAGGAGACGGTCGTTTCAGTCCTTTTTATTCCCTTTTAGTCCTTTAAGACCCCTTCAACACTTTAGACCCTCTCGACCCGTTAAGACTGCTGAAAACCCTTGACCCTTTAAACCCCTGCTTAGACCTTTTATGACATTTTTATACCCCTTGTAAGACCATTTCGACATTTACATCCTTTATACCCCTTTAGACCCCCTTATACCCTTTGAGACCATATAGACCCGTTAGACCCAAGCTACTTTTGGAACATACCCTTCAGACCTTTCGATCCCTTAGTTCCTATGGACCTTTATGCCCCTTCTGACCAAATACACCCCTTAAACCTGAAGACCCTTTTGACCTTTAGACCACTTTAGACCCCTTTAAACCCCAACTACTATTTGAACATACGCTTTAGACCCCATACACCTTTCGATCCCTTTCGACCCTTTAAAACATTAAACCTTTTAAGACCTTTTAGACATTTGCATCCTTGAGACCGCTTAAGACCTTTTAAACCCCTACGGACCCTATATACCCCTTACACCTGAAGACCCTTTTGACATTTCGACTCTTTAGTCTTATTTAAGACCCTTTTGACACTTTAGTTCTCTTTAGATCCTGACACCCTTTTGAACCTTTAGACCCTAACTACTATTAGAATGTACCCCTTATATCCCATAGACCCTTTAGACCTTGAGACCCCTTATGACACCTTACACCTGTAGACCCTTTCAAAACCCTTTTAGTCTTTTTAAGACTTTTGCAACACTTTAGACTTCTTTAGACCCTTCACACCTCTTTGACCCTTAAGACCACTTTAGACACTTTGACCCTTCTGCACCCCATTTAGGGTCTAAAAGGGTTTAAGGTCCTTTCATTGGACAAAAACTAATGGAACGTTTTACATCAATTCAGGACCTGCTCATCCTACATAGTTTTCACTGCGCGGACTATCGTGTTATCAGACCTTATAGCCCCCACGGACCCCTAATTTTCCATCGAATCAAACCGAAAATCAACTTTCTCACCTAATGCACCCCAACTATGACCGCCTTCCATCGGGAGAAAGCGTCTGTCCCACTTGGGACTATTCCTTAAATCTCTCCATGGTCGTGGCCGTGTTTCATGTAAAGTAAAAACAAACAGCTGTGAGACCTGTACCACCATCGTGGAATGTAAATGAGGAATAGTTTTAATGTACACCCCCTCATATCGTCCTCCCCCCCCCCACCTTCTCATGCTCATTACCCAGGCCAGTGCTTTATGCACAACCCTGGCTATATTCCAGCGTTTGGGAGGAACTTAGCTCATTGACCCATGAGATAGGGGTCTCCAGAGGGGAAGGAAAAATATCTCGCTTGGAGAAGCACTAACAGAGCTCAATAACTTTTAATTGATTTAAATTAAAATCCTTAAACAGGTGACAGGTCTATTTCATTCCACTGGAGGCCGAACTACCTCCCTCCCGACCTAGCATATTGGAAGCTTTAGATTGGAGAGGGTTTGTACATCATCTCGTTCACACATATTTTGGCTGAGTCCTTCCCTGAATACAACCGCACAAACGTGAAGCACTTTGGCTACATCGCATTCGGGTCAAGGTGGGGCGCAAAATGTGCATGACGTCATGCTGTAAGACTCGCGTCACATCTCCCAAAATATGAAGCCATCACCCCAACTTAGCGCAATATTCCATCCACATATATTGTATGCAAGAGATTTTTGCCCCCTCTGATTTTCCCATTTCCCAATCCTCCACATTGGGCAAATGCCTATCATTGCTTGGCACACATCTCGAGGCCTCCATTAAAAAAAACCCCCAAAAACCCATTATTTCCAGTTAGTGACTTACTCATCGAGAATCATCAACCCCCTTCCTCCCCCGTCGTAGAATACACCATCATCCATGTCCCGTGACAAAGGTGTGCTGTGATGTCATAATGTACATCACCAATAAACGTGTCAACATCAATCATTAAGGGTTCGGCTTCCACATATTGGAACTCCAGCAAACAAATTCGTCAAAAAGGCGCTTTTAGAAGCGTCATGTCGGGGAATTGCTGTCATGATGACTGTACACTCATGAAATACACATTCATGCTTGTTCCGCTTTATAATCTCATTGTATAAGAACGAGTGTGTGTGTGTCTATGTGTGTCTGTGTGTGTCTGTGTGTGTCTGTGTGTGTGTGTGTGTGTGTGTGTGTGTGTGTGTGTGTGTGTGTGTGTGTGTGTGTGTGTGTGTGTGTGTGTGTGTGTGTGTGTGTGTGTGTGTGTACATATATATATATATATATATATATATATATATATATATATATATATATATATATATATATATATCACACACGTTTTGAATAATAATTGAAGGTTCTATATTTCATGGCCTGCCCTTGAGCCAAAGTTTGTCGATGATGGAATGGTGTGATTTGGCTAGGGCCGCAGAACGAATGTGATTTTGAATGATAAATATGAGGTAATGAGTTTCCCTGCACAGTCCATCCAATTAGCAATCACAGCCGCAGAGAATAAACGGCACGACCCCTGATCCGTCCTTCGCTCAGAGAGCGCAGCACAGCTCGGTGAGCAGGAATTGTAAAAGCATGCTCAATTTGATGCTTGGAAAAGTGACTTTTGGATGAGGGATTTTTCATATTAGGAACACACACACACACACACACACACACACACACACACACACGCACACGCACACGCACACGCACACGCACACGCACACGCACACGCACACGCACACGCACACACACGCAGATGGGTTTGGCGAGTTGCTAAGTGGCCGTGGTAGTCAGTCGTCCCTGGAACTTCTTTCTGGATCCCACGTTCAGAGTCATGGTACCGTGAAGATGAAGTTCCCGGTACGAGTGAGTATCATGCCGGGAAGCACTCACATGATAACTCTTATTAATTGGCCGAGCAAGATCTTAACTAGATCAATCGGATCACCTTATCCACATGTATTGCCATACTCTTAAGTGAACAGATACGTAAGAAACCAGAACGGCACTCGGTAGACCGCATACTTAAACTCATCCACCAAGTTTCGTCATCCATCCAAAACTTTTTGAAATATCGTGCTCATAGACAAACAGGGGTGAAAACACACAGGAGTAGATGATAAATGGGGTTTCTGGGACTCCCATTCAAATAAATGGGGGAAAAGGGAAAAACTTTCTGACTCAAGCCCCAAAAGCCCAAAATAGGAGACTGATTTTCTCCCCACCTATCCCCTTCCTTCCCATACAAGCAAATGTAAAATTGAGACTGATTTTCTCCCCCTCCCATACAAGCAAATGTAAAATTGAGAATGATTTTCTCCCCACATATCCCCTTCCTTCCCATACAAGCAAATATAAAATTGACACTGATTTTCTCTCCCTCCCATACAAGCAAATGTAAAATTGAGATTGATTTTCTCCCCACCTATCCCCTTCCCTCCCACACAAGCAAATGTAAAATTGAGACTGAAAGATTGAGACACTGATTAAAGCACTTCTTCCCTTTTATATTTTCATTCAACTCAAAGAGGTAACCAACGAATATTTGTCCATGTTCTACTTTAGGGAATAACTTAATTCTCTTATAACATTCATTTCCATTGAGTATATTCACAAAGAATAACTTGGAACTTGGTTCTTGGTTTAAGAATCTTTGTTGAGCAGAAATGAAATGACAAACTTCTCTTAATGCTCTTATTTGACCACCTCCTGAGCCACATATTATTTTGAGATTGTAGTAAATTGTTTTTCCATTGTTCAATTGATAACCATCAAAGTTTTCAGTCCATTCAAGGATATTTATTTTTTTCTTTACATCCTCCAACTTACTTGTAATTAAATTTATCCGCTTATTTGTTTTATCGACTTTTACCCCGGTTATTTCTTAAATGAGACTTATTTGATATTTCTCACATTCGATATGTTTTACATTTAAATACCAAGGCTGATTACATCTCCACTCTTTGGTTTGGTTATTGCTTGGTTCTATCATTTATAAATCAGTAAAAAGACGGCGGAAGCCTGTTAAAATTCCCAACCCAATATCTCAACACTTATACTTATAACCATAAGGGAGACTATTGATTCCATTCTCTAAAATATATCTTTTATCATCAAAAGCTCTGAATGCTTTCTTATTTATCTCTTCTGTATATAATTGATGTTTATAACTTCTTATTGTATTCATTTTTCTGTGCTCTTCCTTCTTTAAGGTTAAACAGTTGTAATAATGTTTAAAGTTTATTGTTTCCTTGATTATATTTTTCTTTATTCCCTTTAGCTTCTTATCACACTTTTCAATGTTATTATTATCAATATACATGAAAGCATAAGACTTTGATCTCAATCCTATAAATTCACTCATTACCTTCCCACCCAATTCATCTTTAAACTTACCAATAACCTTTTTATTCTTTGATGAAAACAACACATCACCTGATTTATAATGACTTGTATCATAGATATCAATATCAATCATATCCTCATATACATCACTTGTCTTAATTTCTAATAAAAAAACGATATGTATCCATATATAGCAATGACACATTATCCTTATACAGTGCTCCCTCGCCTATCGCGGTTAATGCGTTCCAGACCCACCCGCGATAGGTGAAAATCCGCGAAGTCGAAACCACATATTAATTTAAATATATTTAAACACATTTTAAAATTATTTTAAACCATTATACAGCATCCACACACTCTTATTAACCTTCCCCACACACACATTTAATCAGTTATTTAAAAAAAAAATCTAAAATTTTCATCGGAAATGTGATTTCATGGGGCTGCAATGCCTAAGACCAAAAATCATTTTTGAAAATACTATAAAATATAAAAAAACGTATTATGGGTACTGACCTATGAAGATATGACTATGATGATGATAGCTGTGCAGTACTGATGACGATGAAGATGACGATGATGAGATCAATGTAGTACTGCACAGCCAAGAAGAGCATTAAATCTCTTGTACTGGAGGCGACTTCTACTCTTCTACTTCTACTTGAAAACCCGCGATGTAGTGAAGCCGCGAAAAGTGAACCGCGATATAGCGAGGGAGCACTACTTTGATTTTAAATTATTATATTAATAGTCATACATGAACGACTTTGACAAGTCAAGAATTGTTGTTCCTATATAAATAGGTTTATACATTTCAATACTCTCTTTTTTCAAATGAATAGCACAAAAGTTCTTTGAAAACACTTCCGCTCGCTCAAAACTTGGTCTATTAATCAACTTTGAAGCCTGTTTTCAAGATGTAGAAAGTCTTACGTTTTGTCGATTCCTAACATTTTCCATCGTCTTTCCAAATACAGCATTATCCATTAATTCATAAAAGTCCTTCTCAAAATCTGTTTTTGCTTCTGTTCTCCTTTTTGTATTAAAATCAATATACTTCTTTAACCAATGACTTTAAATTCCAAAATCCGATGAATTTTTCTCACTCTCAACCCAGCAGATAAATATTGTCTCAAGTTCCTTTGATGCAAAACATAACTTTCTTTATCATTTAATGTAGTAAGTAGTTTTTCTGGAGATTTACCTTTTATATTAAATGACTGTTGGTAATCACTGAACCATTCTTTTCTTGGACTTTCTTTATCAGGGGCATAAGGTAGGTCTTTATGTTTGTGATGAAGTTCTTCTGGATATTTTAAATCAACCTCAAAATAATATCCAACTTCAGCTTCATCCAATTATTTTTTAGAGGAGACAACAATGTCTTGTAAAACTTTTTCATAATGTTTTTCTTTAACCCATTTAAGTTTTCCATAAGGTAAAGATTGAGACATAGCCCACCCATACAAATTGTTAGCATCATAATATATCAGGTAAGAGTTGTCCTCATTCTTATTATAATCAGGAAGATATTTGTTATTTGCTTTCGCATATCTCTTGGAACATACTTGAGATATTCCTCCTCTTTTAGCCTTCTCCATCATTAAAAGCATATCTATATCACTGATTAATTCCAAATTATGTTTTGTCATTTTTAACATAGCACTCCAAGCCAAACCCGGGGCTGTGTAATAGTGAGCAGGGTCTAATCCATAAGAATTTTTATTATGACACTGTTCTAAAAGTTTCAAACACATCAGCCAATAACAATACATCAGTTTGAAGATACAAATCATGATATTATCCAAGATTCTCTACATTTAACTTCTCCCAAACCTTTTTAGCTTGTGTCTAATCTCTATCGGAAATATGAGTTTTATTTAACTTGCAATAGAAACTTTCCCTTGAAGGAAGTTGTGTTTCTTTAAACTTCAAATGAATCCATGTAGTCATATGGATATATTCCCTTTTGTGATAACAGATCCATCTCTTCTTGATTTGAGAAATGCGATTTAAGATTCAGTAAGTTTTTAATATTTGATGCTAAGTTAGATAATGGAATTGCCATAAACTTGTATGTGTCAAGAAATCTGATGTGGGTTATGGGGGATGTATGAATTGTTTTTGTGAACGAGATGTATTTTTGATCTCTGTTAGGAATGGCAGAAATATCTCCAGATGTCTTTGAAAGTTCATTTATAAATAGATGTGTGTCATAGTGAGCGTTGTTGTGAAGAAAGACAGGAAGAAAGTTTGGGGGCTTGTAATTAATATAACAACGGGAATGAGCTGGACCTCTATATTTTCCAGTAAGATGACAATGATCCCTAACTTTGACCTCTCCCTCAATTTTCTCCTCACAAATATGACGGATACTGTTCTTTCTAAATTCCTTTTTCTCTCCCTTTGTTAATGACATTGGTTTATAGGTTTTAACCATTATTTCTCTTAGTCTGATAGTCTTTTTCCAATCGTCTTACAAACTCCTCTGAGGCATCTTCTCCTCTATAAAGTTCTAACTTGTTGTATTCATCACCAACAGATGATTTGATATAATAACAGAAACCACAAGGAGTATGTTTTTGATATTTATTTGTGTATGATTTATTTGGATTTGGAGAAACAGTATCTATCTTTTCAAGGATACTTTCAAAATCAGCATATATCACAAATGGATGTTTTATAGATTTGCTTAAAATCTTTGAATGATATTGTTGTAGATTTCCGTCCGTCCGGCTTGCGGACGACCGCCTTTAGCTCAATTGCGGCCGCGCGCGTCCACCGAACGAGCAATCTAGTCGCAGCTTTTGGATCAACGCCGAAACCCAGCTACGGGTGTTTTTAACCACACCATTAACCAGCCAACTCTTCTGTCCACGCGCTACAGGGTCGATCGCCGAATTGTCGATGTACCTAATTATTCGCGCAGACAGAAATGCCGGGAGTTTATACCTCAACGGAGCCTGCACGAAAACGAGCCGCTTTAAGCAGCTCGTTCCGTTTGCGATTGCCGAGCGGTTTTATATCGCCAAGTCCCGTCGGACCAGATGTACGTTTTATCGGCTTATAATCAGCCAGCTAATTATTCCGAATGCAATTATGGCAGTCAATGAAAGAAGGGATGCAACGAGCAGGTGACATTCACAAATGGGGACATTTATTTCCACACAGGCATGCAAGCAATGCAATGAATGAGGGGGGGAATGGGGAAAAAGACACGAGCAAAAACCTACAGCCGATGTCTATTTATTATGTACATGCACTTAATCAGTTTTACTTGGTAGACAAGGCGCCACAGACTTTCATGCAAACCCCAAGAAAGAAAGCAAGAACCGGGCTCGTAAGCCTTTATAATTCCTCGGAGCCGGGATGACCAAAGGGACTCCGAGAGACCGAGCAGGCTACCTGCCACCCTCTTGGTGACTCGCTGGGCGATCCTCGATGGCTCTGCCCGCATTCCAACCTCCGAACTCTCCAAGCTCTCTTCCCGACTCCACCACACCAGCGCAGCGCGAACTTGAACGCTCTCTCCCAGCGCTCTTCTCCAAGTCGTTCGTTCCTTGTCAACATAACAAAAGGAAAAGTAGAAAGAGAGTGGGGGAGGGGGGGGTACATACCAACAGGAGGGATGAAAGACAAAACAGAGGGAGACTTGGATAAGTAAATGAGGGGTAGAGGAGGACGCACAGAGTGGACAAGATGGATACAAAAGCAACCTCTCAGTGGGGGGGGTGGGGGGGGGACTGGAAACTTGGAAAGCGGTGGGGTTGGGAATGGGGTCATTTGGAGTGGAAGAGATCATGATTATGGATAAGGGATGATCCGAGGTAGTAGTGAACAGGTGTCTTGAAGCCCTGAAGTGAAGAATGGGAATGTGGGGAAGTTAGTTCCACAGGTGAGCCAAAAGAGGAATAAATGAGTGCAGGTGAGGAGTGAACCTGGATTCTCGGAGTTCAACAAGAACAGGGTTACTGGTAGACCTGGTGCACCCTCTGCATGAAACTCGTCAATAATGTAAAATTGGTGTAATTATCCGATTTTCTGTATTATCACAAATTGATTGCATTTGTACTTGTAAATGTTATAACAATCTCGAGTAATTTAATAATTAAATGATTTAGTTACATAGTCTATACACTCAAACTCAAATTATGTTGCTCTAGCAAACAATTCAACTTCTCATGAAGAAATTTTTATTAAATCTGATTTAAAATGAAACTTGTTTTTTGCTCAGTTTCGCTGTTTTATAAATGGCTGTCCTAATCTTTATAACCAAGGGGGTCTTTGTTTAACTGCCTGGGTTTAAAAACACCCCTACATTTGGTCGTTTGATGTACTACATGATATCTTTGGACAAATATTGATGGAAATATCGACTTGTCATGAAATAATCTTAATTAATTATTTATTTCACATGATGACCTATGGGCTATAATCAGAAAAACTCGGATGGCACACACCCTGTTTATGGAAGAACACACACCATGGTATTAAAAAATAACATATCACCTCAAAAATCCACAGTAAGGGGGTTTCGGATTTTGGCCCACAGTCTCCTGGAGCCCAAACACTGTTTCTGTCACGTGAGGATGTGAAAAGGGCCCATTGAGCACCTGTTCATCCATCAAGGAGAGTCAAATAGAATGTCTGTCGTGCAGTCGCTTTACTACGGCCGTGATACAAGGAGTAACAAGAAAACGATGTGAGAAGTGTGAGTAAACAATTATTGTTGAACATCACTGTTGAACAACTGCCAGGTGGCTGGCCGAACACCATAGGGTCTTGAGTTTTGAGGCCCTGAAGTTCCCGTTAAATAACACCAGGTGGGTTGACTAAGCCTGTCATCTTTCTGAGGTCGGCAAAATGAGTACCAGCTTACTGGAAACGGGGCATTGCATCAGCGGCACAACTGCGCTTCCGACAATGATGCAAGCAGCAGTCACAGGCTGCATCTGCAATGATTGCTGTGTAGTTTGAATGACTTACATGTGGAACGAGAACGGCACTCGGTACATCGCATACGGCACTCCGCCAGGCTAATCAGTTGATGTTTTGTATCGGATCTGAATCCGGACTTGAACCGAAATCTAATCTGCTTGTTCTCGTCACCTCAACAACTCATCCAACAAACTTCTGTCATAACTCGTTCAGAACTTTTTCAAATATCATGTTTGGCCTTATCACTCAATGGTGGTGAAGAAGCACTTTAAAAATTATAGTAGCCGGATCTAGATCTTCAACAAAATCTAATCAATTCGTCCTCGTCACATACCCAACCTGTCCACCAAATGTCGTCCAAATCCGTCCACAACTTTTTGAGATCTTCTCAAAAACAGCAGTGAAAACATAACCTCCGTCCAACTTCAGTAGCGAGGGTAATAACTATAGTTATCCTAAAGCTTCATTCTTTTACTCCTCTACACTGTGTATGATATATATATATATATATATATATATATATATATATATATATATATATATATATATATATATATATATATATATATAGTATACCTATAATGTATGACCTGAGAGATGAGCAAAGTCTCCTCTGAACAGTGTAGCCTGGGTTTGAATCCCAACCCTGCTTTAAACCCTCATTGTGTTTCGCATTCAGGGAGAAGCATCGATGTGTGCACCGTCCTCTTTGCTGGTTCCACGATGTGAGGAGGACATCCACCTGTGTTTAGGTATGTTCATGGGTCTTGAGGTGACTGAAGTTGCTAATCCTGGAGTTGCAGATTTTGGCACAGTGAGGGTCTACAGTGCAGGGTTTTGTTCTTTTTTCCTTCCACCTCTCTCCTATTTTCTGCTTCAGTGTTTAGATGGTCCAGGTCAACAAGATTCATGGCTTGATAGATGAGATGGCTTCATTTGGGGTGATTCATGGCTAAATTCCCCCAATTGTTGCTGTCAAGATTCCCCCATTTCAGAGACCACTTCAATGTGTGTGCCATCCAAGAGTTGGCCGTTAAGTTGGGTGACTTGCGTTAGTCAGTGGATGTGAAAGACCCCATGGTGTCCTTTATGGTGGAGGTGATTATAATCTGCTCTCTGAACAAGCTACGAATTCCTCCTGGATTGCGGGTATCAACTGATCTGGTCTTTGTGGTGGTTCCTTGACATCAAGGTACGCTGCCTCTGATCTTAGAGTGTGGTTGCTGGCTGGACAGCATCTTCTGCACAGGTAGTTCAGTTCACCTATTCCTTGTGAATGGCCTTCTCGTAAGAAGGGCAAACCAACATGCATATCTCAATTTCACCTTGTGCATTGTGTATTCTGATTGATTTGACAATCAATGAAGATGTCACAGCAGAGGGGGATATTAAATATGGACCCGGCTCACCACGAATTGTTGGTCCACCATTCTTATGGAGTGCGTCTTGGTCAATTTGATCGCAACGTCGGTCCATCGTTGGCTGGGCGTCGTCAGTATATCCACAAGGCTGACTGCCTCCTCCTGTCCGTCAAAAAGCCAACTGTGGACCAACCACAACACCACCCCCCCCGCCCCTCGCCCAACGTCTGTGAAATACAAAATGATTCAAAAAGGAAAATTAAATCAAAACACATTCACGACTCAAGGCAATACGTCCGTTTTTGAATTAAAACGCCTTGTGGCCAAATCGTTGTACATTTCAGAAATGAAACCATCAATTCTCACTTCGTGCCCTGGAGTTGTGTGTGTGTGTGGGATTGTATGGCACAGCAGAGCCCCGGCAACAAAGGATGACGTCAAAAAAGGTGCCTTTCGGGTTTACGATTCCATTTGAAGGAATGTAATGAAACCTGTCCGTCCTGGTTACATACATACATACATACATACATACATACATACATACATACATACATACATACATACATACAAAGTCCGTCTAAAAAGTAACGGGACTGACTTCACAGAAATTTTATTCTAAAAATTCAAATTGTCCCCTTCAAAATAGTTTCCCTTCAGTCTCACACACTTGTCCATCCTCTTCTTCCATGCCTCGATGCACCCTCGGAAGGTTTCTTCTGGAATCCTCCAGAGCTCCGTTGTCACGGCCCTTTTGATGGCCTCCACATCAGGAAATCGGGTCCCCTTGATCACCCCCTTGAGCTTGGGGAAAAGGAAGAAATCACAAGGGGCCAAGTCTGGCGAATATGGGGGTTGCTCCAGAGTTGGCATGTTCCTCTCCGCCAGAAACTGTCATATGCTCAGGGCACTGTGAACAGGGGCGTTGTCATGGTGGAGCACCCAGGCGTTGTTCTCCCACAGATCCCTCCTCTTGTCCTGGACTGATCTCATGAGGCACCGGAGGATCTCCTTGTACATGTATTGATTCACTGTTTGACCCTGTGGTAGAAACTCGAAGTGGACGATGCCCTTGATGTCAAAAAACGTGATGAGCATCACCTTGACCTTCGACTTCGGCATCCTTGCTTTCTTTGGTCTTGGTGATGCCAGACTTTTCCACTGACGACTCTGTCGTTTGGTCTCGGGATCGTATTCGAATATCGACGATTCATCGCCAGTAATGACTCTCCCGAGCAGATCTGAATCATCCACGAGGTGCTCGATAATGTCTTGACAGACAGTGACTCTTTGCTGTTTCTGGTCCTCGGACAACAGCTTGGGGTCCATCTTTGCGCACACCTTCTGCATTTCGAGATATTCAGTGATGATGCTCCAGACAGTGTCCTTGTTGATGGAAAGTTCCTCAGCAATCATCCGCACCGTGAACCGACGATCTATGTGCACCATCTGCTTCACATGCTCGATCTTGTCCGCCATTCTGCTAGTTGAAGGTCTTCCAGACCATGGATTGTCTTCAACCTCCTCCCGTCCCTCTTTGAACCTCTGGTGCCATTCAAATGCACGTGTACGTGACATCGTTTCTTCCCCGTAGACTTGCTGCAGCATTGTGAAGGATGCGCAAGGTGTTTTGCCAAACTTGGCACAAAACTTCAGATTGTCTCTCTGTTCACGACTTATAGCGCGACGACTCAGACTAGACAACGTGTAAAGCACGTCCTGTAAAAAAATCACACAATGAGCACAGTCAACCATCACCAATCGTAGATATTGCTGGAATGTTGCGAAAGACTGACGTTCATTCAAGTTGTGTAAATGGAGCACACAGCAGGCTCAGTCCTGTTACTTTTTAGATGGACCTCATACATCTGAATAAGTTCATATACAGCTCCCTGTCAGGAGGGTAATCCCAAGTGATTTCCAAACTAACTACACCGCGTACACGAAGCGAAAAGCGAGGTGAGCAATTGGTTCACTTCTCTCTGTCTGTCTGTCCGTCTATCAACATCAGTTTCAAATGATTGTTATATTTTGAACACAAATCGGAAAATGAACTTGTAGTTTATCAGAACTTTGTCTCTGAATTTGTCCGATCGTACATCCGCAAAGAGGAGTGAGATTTTTTTTTTTACTCTGTCTGCCCGTCTGGCAGTCAAGCAACATTGAAAATCGTTCCAAACGGGAAACGTACTGTTTTTAGGGACGTCATAAAAGACACAAACAACAGGGATGAATATCTAATGTAACTCACTAAATAAGGCGGTGTGAAAGACTCTGCATCAACAGCGGTAAACTTCTGGAATTTTTTTTCTTCTAAAACCGTTAAAATCTTAATTTTATTAAAATTTAATCATATACTTGAACATTGTGGAACACAAATTGCTTTGTTGGCACAATCAAAACCCTTCCGTTTCGCAGTACTTGGCAAAATATTTTACAGCCTCTCGACCAATCAAATTTGCACCTCGTAGACCCCGCCCGTGTCCTTTTTTTTCTCTCAACACAACACGGGGTAAGGTGTTCGATGAACTCTCGTTTTCTGTAGTTGATATACTCGACCACGCCCTCAATGAACAAAAATTGAAGTTTCATGAATGCAATTTGGGTGGAATTTTGTAATTTGTTCAGGATGCAGGTGATAACTCGCCGTCTATTCCTGACGAAAGGCACCGTGGGGATCTTTTATCGTCCACCAACTATTATGCAAGCAGACGGAACACCCAGGTTTAACTTCCATCTAAAGGATGGAACACCAATTTGTCAGTTGATACAGTCAGGTCCGGAATCGAACCCAGATTTCACAGCTCCAAGCAAAGATCCTGTCAGACCTAAAAGATCTTGTGGTATCATATGTACAGTACTATATAAATTCCATCGTACTTGCATGGAGGAGCTTTTTTAATCATATGACACGAAAGGATGCAGCTCAACTGCAGGAGACTGGGCAGGTAGAGTAGAGAACGATTAAATGTAAAAACGTCATCAGACATTTCATCAAGACAGAGGAGATTGACCTGCAGCATACCTATGAGGTGAGAAAGGTGCTTTGCTAATTATAAAGAGAGACCTCCAGGAATGAACCATTAATGTCCACGTCATTGATCACTCAAATGGAGATGACGTCTTTGAAAGCGTAGGTGTGCCACCTTGAAAAGTATGACGCGACCTTCATCTGAATAACCAACGAAAGGTGACGTCCGACAACCCTCGAGCTGGTGTCTTCCACACCAGATCCAAGCAGACTGACAGGTAGGTAGGTAACCAAGCTCAAGATCGGCTACTCGCTCAACGTGCCACAACCTCAACTGGACCACCAACAAATATTTATGGGATGACAAGATGGCAATATATAGCATTCCATGTGATGTAGATGATGGTAGGTCATGAAGTTGTTCCTCCAATTTGTTGGGTCGTCATGGAATACAAATTATTTGTTCATTACTCGTGGCCTTCTTTCTTCCAAATATATATATATATATATATATATATATATATATATATATATATATATATATATATATATATATATATATATATATATATATATATATTTTTCTAACTCAAGATATTGTCTCCTTTAACCAGAACCAGGGTGTCGTACGGCACACCTAATTTGAGGCGAGCTCCATGACCTTTCATGCTGTTAATGAACACTATTTGTGTGTACACGGCAGACACCATCACCTGTTCTGGCCTCTGCCACGACATGCTTGTCTACCCATGCGTGCGAAAATTGCACCAACAGTGGTTTTCTAAATTATTTTTTTTAATACTCTGTCGAGGCTCGTATGAGAGCTAACACAGAGAACGTTGCAACAAGGGGAGCAGGAGACAAGAGGGGCGGGAGAGGGAAGGACAAAACAGTGGGGAACATAGACATAAGGATATCTGTGGAAGGGAGAGGGATGGGGTAGGGTAAACAAGATGGACACATCAGGGACTTTTAGGTCCTTGCACGACAGGGACTTTCAGGAAGGAAAGCAGGGAATTTGAAGGAGGTGGGTTTGCGGTGAATTAATGAGGGTTGAAAAGAGCGTGGTTTTAGATGGGGGAAGATAAGAGGTGGAGGTGAACAGCTGTTTTGAAGACCTGGATGGAAGAGTGGGAATGAAGAGAGTGTGGGAGTTTGTTCCAAAGGCAGGAAAAAGAGGAATGAAAGAGTGAAGGTGAGCAGTGATTCTGTCTGTCTGTGATCTTAAATAGTCACCTGTATTTCACCCCTAAGAGGAGTTTCATCTTTATCTAAGAATACAAGTCTTTATTGAAAAGCACCACAATGATATAAGCAGTCTGAGATTATATATATATATATGTATATGTATATATGTATATGTATATATATATATATATATGTATATATATATATGTATGTATATATATATATATGTATGTATATATATATGTATGTATATGTATATATATATGTATATATATATGTATATGTATATATATATGTATATATATATGTATATATATATATATATATATATATATATATATATATATATATATATTGTTGTGGTTGACGAAATTCGCAAACCACCATTCAGGTCCCTTAGGTGAGATATCTCTGTAAGTATATGTGTAGTTAGTCCAAACCCGTTGTTTAGAGGGAATAAATGTCATTCATTCGGGCTGCGACCCTTTTAGATAGCCGTTTTTCTTTTACTATCTTTATTTTGGACCAGCCGCCATTACAACCACCACCAACCACGTCTCAACAGTCATCACACAACAACCACCAACCGCAACGCCGCTTCACAACAACAGTCACGACCCTTGCCGTCACATCTCGCTCTCGCAACCATCGCATCACCGCCATTCCCGCGCCGCTTGTGGGCACCGATCCTGGACTCGTACAGGGCGCGCACCGAGCAGCGGGTGCAAAAACACCAGCCTTTCCGAGAAATCGGATCAAAAACGATTCACGCCCACTTCTGTTCCGTCCTATCAGCGAGCATGGGGCGATTTGGCCCCGCCTCCAGGTGCGTCGGAGTATAATCGCTATATGCAGATTCGCGGATCAAAAATGATTCACGCCCACTTTTCCTCTGTCCAATGGGGAGCGTGGCTCCGCCCCCAAGCGATTCCTGATCCAAAAATCTGCATATGATTTCTCCTGTCGGACTATAAAGCACCGAGCGCGGGGCGAATTAAGAATTGAGTTTCTGAATCGAGTGAGCAGTTGAAAGGAGTTGAGCAGTTGAAAGGAGTTGAGAAGTTGAAAGGAGTTGAGAAGAAAAGAGCAGTTGTTGAGGGAGTTTCTGAATCGGGAGAGAAAAAGAGTTTCTGAATCGCAGTTGGACGGAGTTGAGAAGAGTGGAGAGTGGGAGAGTTGGAGAGTTGTGGCGGCGGCGAAGGCAGTCGAGAGGGCGCTCGTGTCAGAGTCGGGGAGCTGCGGAGAGGGGAGGCCGGTAACGCGACCGAGGTCGCGGTGGAGACGCTCGTCGCGGGACCCAAGCCAGCGAGATATCCTCATTCCCCCGAGCATCAACAACCCCCTCCTGTTTCCCCCCGCGCTGAGATAGTGTGAGAAGGGGGCCCCGTTCCCACCCCATTCCAGGCAGTGCCAGCGAGGCCCGCAGAGTCGGGGCGCCACCGCCATTTTGCGGCTCATCACCAGACGGGTAGGCTCGACGTGGTCTCGGCCCCAGGCCCGTCTGCCCCCCTCATCGTTGAGGGTGGTCCCTTTTTCTTTTGCTTTGAGTATATGTGTTGTCGGCGCCGTCTGTGAAGTAAAACTGTATAAGTGTTGCCGTGTGCTCGGTAGTCGGTAGTAGATCTGCAGTGTGTTTTTCTTCTTTTGCATTTGCTTTTTGTGCAGAATTGTTGTGCTTCTTCTATTTTTTGCATTTGCTTTTGGTGTATAATTGTATATGTGTGCTTTCCGTTTGCCGCGGAATAAATGTGCTTTATGTTGAACTGTTTTTCCCGTTTCGCTTCGTCTTTTCCTTTATTGAATCTCCATCTTACTTCACGTAAAGGGTTGGTCGTGGGCTAAATACGCCCAATAATTAATCGAGCCGTCGAGGTTGACGATAACACCGCTCGGTTATCCCGATACTACGGAACGGGTCGCTTAAAGTGGCCCGTGTCCGAAGTCGACCTGCGGCGAGGTGCGATCGCCCGGTCTACCCTCCGTATGGGTACTTGGGTAGGTCAAATTTGGCGAGCAACCCTATCCCACGTGGGGGGCCGATTGGCACGATCGTGGTGAGGCCGAAAGGCCCACCCGTGACTAGTTCCCGGCGTTAGTCCGAGAAGGTCACGACGGGATTGTCCGTCCGGTGGGCGACATGCCGCGATTCGAGTTACGTGGCCGCTCGCACGCCGGCGGGCGCGAATCCGCTACACTGTTGTCAGGAGTGGGACACAAACCCATCCCCCTCCTCGCGGCACTGGTATCGGAGAGCGGGAAAACGGGCTCTCCTGTCTCCAACTAAATTCACGGGAATCGGTCCAGGGGTGAGAGGAGCGACCCCCGATTCGCTCCAAATTACGAGCGATTTAAATTAACCCTTTACGAGAAATAAGATGGCGTCTCAAGGCGAGCGGGAGCCGGGGGTATTAGAAATGTATATGTGTAGTAATGTAGGATCCATGGTCCAGGATGAAAACCCCGTGCAGGAAATGTCGGTTGTGCAGGAACATGAACTCCCCCAACTGAACCCAGAGTTCGAAATGGGCGCAGTGGCTGGGGTGGCGGGCAAACGGCCCCCACGTGCGAATTCGCCCACGGATCGGACGATGGAAATGTTTGAGGCATTGATGAGGAAAATGGATGCGAATACACAACAAATGAAAAACGAAATAAAAGGCATGAACGAAAAGATGGATACAAACACAAACGAAATAAAAGGCATGAACAAGCAAATGAACGGAATGAAAACTAATATGGAAACAAATGCGCAAGGAATGAAGGAAGAAATGAAAGAACTGCGGGGTGAGATGCAGAAAATAGGCCGAAGCCTGCAGGCGGGCATGAAGGCGACGACAGTGGAGCTCAAAATGGCGACGCCACGTGTGGGAGCGAACGAGCTGGGAGGGAGTGCAACGGCTGTCAGGCCCGCGGTGGAGGCGGGTAAGGAGAAAATAATTCGGGAGACGAGAGACGAGGTGAAAGGAATTGCGAGAGAGAGAAAAGAACAATTAAGACAGAAAGCAAGGATGAGGTACGCGGAGATCGTGAAAGAGCAAGGAGTGAAAAACAGGGAAGGACGGGAGCGACTTAAGGAGAAAGCAAGGTTGACCTACATAAAGATAAGGGAAAGACGCCAGAAAGAAGCAGAGACCAATAGACACGAGGAGACGACAGAAAGAATAAAATGTATAGAGACACGGGAGATAGAGGGTGAATTGGACAAGGTTAGTGACGCACACACACACACACACACACAGAGGTAGTGGAGGACCATGAGGGGGAGCTGGCGGACTGGGTGGAGGCCCAGTGCGAGCAGCTGGATGGCCTCCTCCAGGAACGAGGGGAGCGAGTATGCCCCCTTGAGGCGAGTCACGACCAGGTGGGTTCGGTTGTGCTTTGCGAGGTTGAGGGGACGGGTGCTGTGGACAGGTGCACGCCGAGCTTGGGGGGTATAGAGGCCCCGGAGACCCTTGTGGGGACAGGAATCCCCAGTGTGGTTGTCCCGGTGTGTGTGGTGTCGAGGTGTGTGTTCACGAGTGTGGCGAAATGCGTTCTGCAACGCACGCATAGCGCGGGTGCAAGGGCGTGTGTGAGAGCGACTGGGTGGGTGACAAAGACCCCGTGTGTGGAAGTGACCCCGTGTGTGAGTGGTGTGGTGGTAAGTGTGCAGAAGGGCGTGCTTCCCAGCGCGCCGTGTGTGAGTTAAACACCGCGGTTGAGTGCCCCCGCGTGTGTGAGTGAGGCACGGTGTATGAGTGAGGCACCGCGGATGAGTGCCCCCGCGTGTGTGAGTAGTATGGTTTGTGTGAGGGAAATGGCACGAGTGAGTGAAAGGCCACGAGTGAGTGGAGCCACGTGTGCAAGGGTAATGGCATGCGTGAGTGAGCGGCCGAGTGTGAGAGAGACAGCGTGTGCAAGGTCGCTGTGTGTGAGGGAGATGTCGGTGAGCATGTGTGAACATGCACCCGCGTCTCCCGGGGCGAATGTAATGGAGTGGAGTGTGAGCGTCGTGACACGCAGGTGTGCGTGGGTCGAATGGCGACGGAGACTGCGACAGAGGAAAGAAAGCCGGGTAGTGGCTGTAGCTGTTTCGGGGACCGTGCCGGGTTCACCCAGCAGCGAGCGCGAGGTCCGTGCTGTGCAACGCACGAGGCCCCCACGTGCTCGCTTACGAGAGTGAAGTCCCGGTCCGGAAACGCACGCGGTGGATTTGCCGATCCCGCGGACGGACAAAGTTTAGGCAGGATTATGGATTTGGACCGGACGGGTTCTCCACGCGATCGTGTGTGTTAAGCTCCAACGGGCAAAGCACATGTGTTCGCGTGGGGAATCCCTCGAGACGTGGGGCTTGTGTTTTTTTTAATGCGCACGGTGACGTCATGGCTGCACGTGGGGTTGGAATCCGGCAGGAGGGGTATCCCTGCCGGATGGTACCGTCCAAGGAGGGACGAGGTACACGTGCAGCTGCATGACGTCACGGGCAGGTGCAAAGTGCGCGAGCTGTGAGTTGCCGCGCTGGTGCTGCGCAAGTGAAAAAAAAAAAAGAAGCAAGCCTCACTTTCGGGTGCACAGGATTCCCGGGCAAGGGGTGGAAGACCCCCTTACCTGGGCACGGGATGACACTAGTTAAGGGTAAGGGTTCGCTAAATTAGACCGGCTCCATGGGGCAGGGGTAAGTCCTCATGGGGCCCGTGGAATGGATTAGTTAGAGGGATTGTTAGTCAGATTTAGGTTGGGAAAATGGAGTATGGGATTATTTTGGAGACAGAGACAGACTTTGGATGTGTAGTGGGGACGTAGCTTAGCTACGTAGGTTAAATGGAACGTGCTATAGTTTAAGGGACGACGTGGGAGCACGAGTTAGTTAGGGGAGGTAGTTAGAAGGATGGCAGAGTTCAGTGGTGTGTGTGTTGAAGAGTTGGTGAGTGAAGTGGAAGCATCTGCTTGGTGAGTGAGTGAGGCCAGCGGGTCTGTGTGAGTGGAGCGAATGGGGACTGCATGGTGCGATGAGTGATTGGGGGGAGGAGTGACTCCCGCCCAAGGGACCCCGGGGTCAGTATAAAGTGAGTTAGGAGGTTAGTCAAATTTACAAAATGGAGGTCGTTTTGTTGTTGGTGGGAGTGTAGGCTCGAAACCCGTTTGAAGGGGTGCAGGAGCCCTGTTGACGGGCTGGGAGCGTGGCTGTGAAAGGTGAGTATCGCTGAGTGGGTACCCTGGGCACCAGGCTAGTCGGCCGTGGTAGGCCAAGGGCCCATGGGGGGCCGGGATAGCGTAGTGGGCACGGGTGCACCTGCTTGGTGCGGGGGCCCGGGGCACCATTAGCCGCGTGGGCAGTGTTGTGGGCACGGGTGACCCTCGGAAAGGGGCCTGGGAAGCCAGCCTGCCACGTGTGCATTTCAGGGGAGGTGCCATGGGGGGCACTCCCTGGTGTTTAGGGAGCTGGTAGGCTCCGAGGCAGTGGAGTGCCCGGGGGTGCCATAGCGGGAGATTCGGCAGAGGGTCGTGCCTGCCAAAGGGAGCCACGCATCCCAGCCATGAGACCGTGTGAGGGCACGGAGAGAAAATTGGGGGGCGAGGCCCAAAATTGTAAGGACACCAACACAGGCGACGGGAATCTGGGTTTATAGAAGCAATAGCTTAAGCGCGAGGCGCTTGTTGAAAGCCCCGGGGTAGTTTAACAGTTAAATGGATAGGGTAGATTAGGAAGTGTACCCCTCCGCACCATCCATCCCCTCGCTCTCGTTGTGGGCCGCTGGACGCACTTTGTGTTATAGATCGCTGAAGTCTGGGGAGGCCATCCTGAGGTTTGAATTGGGCCTCGACACAGGACGCTAGCTCTCCCTTGTTCCCCTCCGGGAAGGGAACGTAGGGGTTGGGAGTAGGCGAGGTGACGAGATAGGTTAGCCGAACAAGGACGATAAAGGGGGTTACGGGACGATTTATAGTGGGGAAGTAAAAATAAAAACAACAACAAAAAAATAAGTTGGGGCTAAATTTGGCTTGACAAACCAAGGGAGTGGGTATGGACAGTGACAGGCAAAGGCCATAGGTTGGGAGGGAGACCGTAGGGTAGGTCCGAGCCCGCCTTCCGAGTGGCCAGCACCACCGCACTCCCTCCACCAACCTCCACTGAACGGCGAAGGCTGGCCAGCTTCATCGGCAGCTGTTGTTTTGCTGCAAGGCCTGTGCCGGCTGGATCGGCTGCAGCTGCTGTGCTGCAAGGCCTGTACCAGCCGGATCGTCTGCAGCTGTTTTCTGCAAGGCCTGTGCCGGCCAGTTCGTCTGCCGGCTGTGTTTGCCTGCAGCGGCCTTCTTCTGCAGGCTGTGTTTGCCTGATCACCTTTGCCATGCCATGCCCACTGCCCCTGTTCACCAGCCCCGTTCAATTTTTGCTTTGCCCCCCCCTGTTCATTGCCATGTGCGCCAGGATCAGAAAGCAACAGTTTGCAAGCTGCGAGAACTGCCCTGTTGGCAGCTACAACACGGGCCTGCAGTGGCGGCCCGTGCACCTTGATTGCGTCCATCCGTCCATCCATCCATCCGTTGTGTTCATTGCGTGTGCCACTTGAGCTGGCACGGAGACTGCGTTTGTGCAGCCCATGCACCGTTGTGGTTCACTGCGTTCAGTTCAAAAGGGAAGGCCTTGGACTGCGTGTGAGCAGCCGGCCACGTTCCCTGTCACCTGCATTGTTTGAGTCAGAGACTGCATGCGAGCAGCCTGGCTCCCTGCTGACTGCTTTCTTTTTGCAGAGACCATTGATCCTGGGCCATGGTTTAGTGTAAAATTTGTAAGTTAAGGTTAAGATGTACTGTAAATATGAGTGCGCCCCCGGCATGTCTGTCTTAGCGCCGGCAATTTTATTTAAGTCGTCCGTGTGAGTGGGTTTGTTTAGGTAGTTACTCAGCCCTCAGGTTATTTATTTTGGGGACACTAATACCATGAATGTCGCACTCAGGGATCCGTAGGTAAAATGTACTCGGGGAAAACTACACATGATGGCTCACGAAAATTTGACGACTCGGGACGAGTCTGTAAAAAGGGGAGGGGGTAGTGTTGTGGTTGACGAAATTCGCAAACCACCATTCAGGTCCCTTAGGTGAGATATCTCTGTAAGTATATGTGTAGTTAGTCCAAACCCGTTGTTTAGAGGGAATAAATGTCATTCATTCGGGCTGCGACCCTTTTAGATAGCCGTTTTTCTTTTACTATCTTTATTTTGGACCAGCCGCCATTACAACCACCACCAACCAGGTCTCAACAGCCATCACACAACAACCACCAACCGCAACGCCGCTTCACAACAACAGCCATGACCCTTGCCGTCACATCTCGCTCTCGCAACCATCGCATCACCGCCATTCCTGCGCCGCTTGTGGGCACCGATCCTGGACTCGTACAGGGCGCGCACCGAGCAGCGGGTGCAAAAACACCAGCCTTTCCGAGAAATCGGATCAAAAACGATTCACGCCCACTTCTGTTCCGTCCTATCAGCGAGCGTGGGGCGATTTGGCCCCACCTCCAGGTGCGTCGGAGTATAATCGCTATATGCAGATTCGCGGATCAAAAATGATTCACGCCCACTTTTCCTCTGTCCAATGGGGAGCGTGGCTCCACCCCCGAGCGATTCCTGATCCAAAAATCTGCATATGATTTCTCCTGTTGGACTATAAAGCACCGAGCGCGGGGCGAATTAAGAGTTGAGTTTCTGAATCGAGTGAGCAGTTGGACGGAGTTGAGCAGTTGAAAGGAGTTGAGCAGTTGAAAGGAGTTGAGCAGTTGAAAGGAGTTGAGCAGTTGAAAGGAGTTGAGAAGAAAAGAGCAGTTGTTGAGGGAGTTTCTGAATCGGGAGAGAAAAAGAGTTTCTGAATCGCAGTTGGACGGAGTTGAGAAGAGTGGAGAGTGGGAGAGTTGGAGAGTTGTGGCGGCGGCGAAGGCAGTCGAGAGGGCGCTCGTGTCAGTCGGGGAGCTGCGGAGAGGGGAGGCCGGTAACGCGACCGAGGTCGCGGTGGAGACGCTGGTCGCGGGACCCAAGCCAGCGAGATATCCTCATTCCCCCGAGCATCAACAACCCCCTCCTGTTTCCCCCCGCGCTGAGATAGTGTGAGAAGGGGGCCCCGTTCCCACCCCATTCCAGGCAGTGCCAGCGAGGCCCGCGGAGTCGGGACGCCACCGCCATTTTGCGGCTCATCACCAGACGGGTAGGCTCGACGCGGTCTCGGCCCCAGGCCCGTCTGCCCCCCTCATCGTTGAGGGTGGTCCCTTTTTCTTTTGCTTTGAGTCTATGTGTTGTCGGCGCCGTCTGTGAAGTAAAACTGTAAAAGTGTTGCCGTGTGCTCGGTAGTCGGTAGTAGATCTGCAGTGTGTTTTTCTTCTTTTACATTTGCTTTTTGTGCAGAATTGTTGTGCTTCTTCTACTTTTTGCATTTGCTTTTGGTGTATAATTGTATATGTGTGCTTTCCGTTTGCCGCGGAATAAATGTGCTTTATGTTGAACTGTTTTTCCCGTTTCGCTTCGTCTTTTCCTTTATTGAATCTCCATCTTACTTCACGTAAAGGGTTGGTCGTGGGCTAAATACGCCCAATAATTAATCGAACCGTCGAGGTTGACGATAACACCGCTCGGTTATCCCGATACTACGGAACGGGTCGCTTAAAGTGGCCCGTGTCTGAAGTCGACCTGCGGCGAGGTGCGATCGCCCGGTCTACCCTCCGTGTGGGTAGTTGGGTAGGTCGAATTTGGCGAGCAACCCTATCCCACGCGGGGGGCCGATTGGCACGATCATGGTGAGGCCGAAAGGCCCACCCGTGACTAGTTCCCGGCGTTAGTCCGAGAGGGTCATGACGGGATTGTCCGTCCGGTGGGCGACGTGCCGCGATTCGAGTTGCGTGGCCGCTCACACGCCGGCGGGCGCGAATCCGCAACAATATATATGTATGTATATAAATATATATGTATGTATATATATATATGTATATATATGTATATATATATATATGTATATGTATGTATATGTATATATATATATATATATATATATATATATATGTATGTATATATATATATATATATATATATATATATGTATGTATATATATATATATATATATATATATATATATATATATATATATATATATATATATATATATATATATATATATATATGTATATATATATATATATATGTATATATATGTATGTATATATGTATATATATATATATATATATATATATATATATATATATGTATATATATATATGTATGTATATATATATATATATATATATATATGTATATATATGTATGTATGTCTATATATATATGTATATGTTTGTATATATATATATGTATATATATGTCTGTATGTATGTACGTATATATATATATATATATATGTGTATGTATATATATATGTATGTATATATATATGTAATATATATATATATATGTATGTATATATATATGTATGTATATATATGTATGTATATATATATGTATGTATATATATGTATATATATATATATATATGTATGTATATATATATATATATGTATGTATATATATATGTATGTATATATATGTATATATATATATATGTATGTATATATATATATATGTATATATATATATATATATATATATATATATATATATATATATATATATATATATATATATATATAGTTACATCTGAGTGGGGGGGGGGGTATGCATTCAAAGGGTAATTAGGATGTTTAATTAGGTATGCCATGCTGTTCGAGTTGTACCAGGATCTCGATGTAATAAGTAGCAATTTAGTGGTGATAAATTGTCTCGTAAATGTTCATTTCTTTAAGGGGGAAATGATAATTGTCAAGTAATTAGATAGGAAGATGGGTTAGGGTAAGTGTTTATGCGTATTCCCTGTCGGCTTGCCATGACATGTCAGAACGGTGCTGATGATGGCTCCGCCCCCTGGATGACGATTGGCGGAAGGCGACAGGCAGAGGGCCAATAAAAGGGTGGCCGGGTCGGGTGCCAGAGAGGCCATCGGTGACGGTCCGACAGGCGGAGATTCAGGATCAGGGAGAGGGGCTGGGAGAAATTGGCATTACTCAAATGCTTCAGGAAATTTGCCAGAAACTGTCAAGTTTGATAAGGGGTAATTCGGCAGTAGGTGTGCCACAGCGGCGGGGTCCAGCCCAGCCAATGGAGCAATTTGATTATGGCCAAGGGGGTCCGGAACCTGAAGAGACATTACACCGATACCCACGGGGGGCTTTTATGGGGAGTTGTTTCCGGTGCGGGCGAAGGGGACACATGCAACGATATTGCCGGTACCCGGCGATGGAGAGACCCTCCAATAGACTTTCAAGCCTGGAGAGGATGAATCCTCCTGCTGAACCGCCAGGTCTATCCGAGGTGCCCTTACCAAGGTTGAGTCCGGAGATCACTGTCGGGTGTCGGGGAGACTAGATCGGGCTGAGCAATAGGGCCATGCTCGGCTGGTGAGATTGTGGTGAAGTGCCCTCCTTTGGTGAAAATAGTGAATTGTGGGAAAATTGGCATGGGTTTTTAAGTTCTGCTGGGTTTTCGAGTGACAATAGGGACAGTGGGTAATTGGTAAAAAAAACAGGCACGAGTGGCTGTCCAATGGCTGGTGCGTGGATCGGGTGAGGAGAAGTGCTGTGTGAGTTGCTTCAAGTTAAGAAGTGAACTGTATGGTGCACACATTGATTTTTTATTGGACATGGTGTGGTAACTTCGAAGGTCATGGTCGGTGAAGTGTTAGAAATGCAGGTGTCACATGTAAGACCGATGGGGTGGGGGGAGTCATGTGGGTTTTGTGGGTGGGGATGATGTGCTTGTCCACAGGGATTGCTAAGGCTCATGGTGAGCGGGAATTGCGACCCCCTTCAAGGAGATTCACCCCTGGTGGCTGATGGTGACAGTGTCTGGAGGCAACTGGGAGAGGGTCTGGTTGGGCGACCAAGGCGAGTAGGACCTTGGCGACCCAGGAAGGCCAGAGGAGCCAGTGAGACCCCTTCCAGTGTGTTGTACGGGGTTAGAGCTGATGGCCACCAGGGGGGTGGAAATCAAAGGGAGCGGGGCGGAGAAACATCCAGGTTTAACTAAAGCTTAACTGTGGGCATGGTTGCACCTGAGATGCCCCATCATCTTGTGGTCACCCACCCCACGGCCATGACGGGATTTAGCCTGCAATCATTGAAATGGGGACCATGACCTAGAAATGTAATGATGACCATGGTGTGAGTGTTGTGAAGATGTGTGAGTCCCACTCGATTTCGCACAACTTCGAACGTGCAGCAAGGGCATGATGTCCGCATAATTTTGGGGTGAAGCAAATTTGAAAATTGGCTCCCCAGGTAACGCTGGGTCTATTAGCATCCACTGGGGGACGCGGTCGCGTGTAAATATCCCGTGAATAGTGTCGTTAAGGCTTAGAGTAGGAATGTAAAGTATAAGTGTTGTGTTTTTGTGGAACCTTTTTTCCGCTCCCCGGATCACTAGAAGAGTATTGGACAGGAGCGATGATCCGGAGGATGGAGCGCAACTTCGCTCAGTGCTCTCATGTGATTAAATAAAATAAAAATAAAAAGATGAATGATTGTTTAGGCGAAGATAAGGCCATAAAGGGGTAGTACGTTAAGCAGGATAGGTAAGTTAGCTGCGGCTCGCTCCCCATTGCCCCTCCTAGTTTATTTCGTTAGGTTAAATAGGTGTGAGTCAGTAAGTGGTAAGGCTGGTACGGTAGCACCTGTGATATACCTTGCAGGAGCTGCGGTACCAGAGGAGGGGGCAGTGTTACATCTGAGGGGGGGGGGTATGCATTCAAGAGGTAATTAGGATGTTTAATTAGGTATGCCATGCTGTTCGAGTTGTACCAGGATCTCGATGTAATAAGTAGCAATTCAGTGGTGATAAATTGTCTAGTAAATGTCCATTTCTTTAAGGGGGAAATGATAATTGTCAAGTAATTAGATAGGAAGACGGGTTAGGGTAAGTGTTTATGCGTATTCCCTTTTAGTATTCCCTGTAGGCTTGCCATGATGTGTCAGAACGGTGCTGATGATGGCACCGCCCCCTGAATGACGATTGGTGGTAGGCGACAGGCAGAGGGCCAATAAAAGAGCTCCATTGGAAGTGACGAGGACTCTGGAGTATAAAAGCGATCTGGTTGGAAGGGGAGGGGGAGGAGTAGGAAAGAAAAGCTCTCGTCGAGGCGGGTCTCTCAGAGATCTCTCGGGCTGCGCTTGCTCGTTCCTGGATTTTGTCGTGTCTCGTGGCCTTGCTGTGCCTCGTGCCTCACCTTGGTTGGCTCTCGAGTTCTGCTGGCTCTGAGTACGGGACCGAACGGTGGGCAGACCTGCCTCCCTCTCCTGCTCGCATCTTGGTGCTAGAACTGGCTCCCTGGTGGCTGTGAGCAGTCTTGGGCCTACACCAGGAGGTCGACACCACCAGGAACAACACCGCGGTGGCTGGTTGGAGCTCACAGGCTGGGAACCGCGGTTCTGCGCGGAAGGTTTGACGGAACCGCTGCACCACCGTGTCTCCTGCCCCTGACGGGCGCAACGCCAGCTCGTCCGGCACCAATCCAGTGACTTTTGCGTCGACACTACGGGCAAGCCTGACCACTAGCTACGTTTTGTGTGTGTGTGTGTGTGTGTGTGTGTGTGTGTGTGTGTGTGTGTGTGTGTGTGTGTGTGTGTGTGTGTGTGTGTACCTGGCGCCTCAGAGGGTTTGAGATTTGTATATCCATTGGAATTGTTTGTGTTTTCCCCCATGCCCGAATCCACCCCACCTTTCGTCGAATCGCCCACGGATCCCTCCTCTTGCCGAGTCTTATTATCGTTCTTGTTAGAAAAATAAACATTATTAACTCAATGAAAAGCGACTCGTGCCACCTTCCTCATCCCGTTTGCTGGAGATCGATCAGGACCGCCATCCTCGGGTTATAAAAAATAAACCGCCTCCATCGTTTCGGCTCATTCTACGTTGGCGGGACCGTTCAAGTCCCATGAACGTCACAATATATATCTATATTAATATTTCGGCACGCCCCTTTTTTTGTTCCACCATCAGATTTTTGTTTCTGCATTAAATGAAACAAGTTTGACATATATAGTAATGATATTATTGTCTTCCTTAAGAGGCCCCTCAAAATTCGTTTTGATGATTATCTATATTAATATTTCGGCACGCCCCTTTTTTTGTTCCACCATTAGATTTTTGTTACTGCATGAAATGAAACAAGCTTTGACATATATAGCAATGATATTATTGGCTTCCTTAAGATGCCCCTCAAAATTCGTTTTGATGATTATCTATATTAATATTTTGGCACACCCCTTTTTTTTTGTTACTGCATGAAATGAAACAAGCTTTGACATATATAGTAATGATATTATTGTCTTCCTTAAGAGGCCCCTCAAAATTTGTTTTGATGATTATCTATATTCATATCTATATTAATATTTTGGCATGCCCCTCTTTTTGTTCCACCATCAGATTTTTGTTACTGCATGAAATGAAACAAGCTTTGACAGATATAGTAATGATATTATTGTCTTCCTTAAGAGGCCCCTCAAAATTCGTTTTGATGATTATGGTAGTTAAACAGTTCATGTTCATCCGACTTTTTATCATTCCTACTGCACTTCATTAGAACATAGATTGTGGATGGATGCGCAGATCCCAAGAGAACAACTATAGCTGTACAGAACAATTCATATTATCGATGGATAAAAATGATATTTAATTGATATTATAATAAACTGTTTATTAAAAATATGTTCAAATTTTGTGAGTTTTAAGTTTGTTGTGAAATATTAGGTCCTCGGGTCTCCGCATAGTGGCGTACAGGCTTAAGTCGTACTTCTGTTTACTACCGTAGAAAATCACAGAACCATCCGATCGACATGCTGTTAACAGTTTCAGAATCAGCTAAATTCTACAACATATGAATATGGAGACGAAACTGATCCGGCCAGCTAAAATCTACAAGTTATGAATTTGTAGACGAAACTGATCCGGCCTTTTGGATCATTTTAAAGTAGGGTGCCCTGTAATTTTAATGCGCTCTATGGATCCTCCGGAACTCACGAATGGTACACGTTGTGTAGTCACTAAACTACATGGTAATGTCATCGAAGTGGAGCTATTGCAGGATAGTCGAAGGGGAAAACCTGAATGATAATCAATGGATAAAAATGATATAATATATTGTTTAAAATACATTCATGCTATCTGTCTTTTACCATATGTTGCCAGTGACGCCCGTTGAAGACGGGCACCTTTACTAGTATATATATATATATATATATATATATATATATATATATATATATATATATATATATATATATATATATATATATATATATATATATATATATATATATAGATATATATATATATATATGTCAGGATTCGTACCTTTTTCTATTAGCTTTGCTTTTCCAAGTCATTATATGTTTTTGCAGGCTTGGTGATTAATCAAACTATACTCTTGGCTGGCTGCTTGTGAAAACGAACATTAGAACAGTGTATGCTGGAAATATGATTATGATTGACCTTGAGTGGTTCAAAGAAGCATTGTGAGAGCAGGACGAGGGAGTGAACCGTTACATGCTCTTATCTCTACTGTGTTTCACCATCCTTGTAATGAAATAAGCCAACTGCTTGCAGCTGGTGAGGTTGAAAGGACAAATTGTGAGATAAACATTTGTCCAAAGATAAAACCCAGTACATAAGGGGGTGATATTGCTGTCTCAAACTAGTGTGTGTGACGGTGCCCTCGGAGCATCCTTAAGATTATTGATGTTCTTGGTGCCTGCAATCCGTGCGCACGTACCTTGATGAATAATTAAACAGCCTTTCTCTCAAGTATATCGATGTCTTCATACTTCAATTGAAGGGTGATTGACGGTTACAACATATATATATATATATATATATATATATATATATATATATATATATATATATATATATATATATATATATATGTTGTTATGGATTTCAGAATCAGCTACAACAAATGCACACAAACATTTAGGTCCTCAGACAGTTATTTCCATAAATGCATGTCCAGGATAGACCCATCTTGTCTGGTGGGATTCTAACTTTGATGCGTTGGAGAAGGGTATAGAACAGATTCCCTTTCTTATGGCATGGCCTTTTTCTCTTTATGACACGTTCATGCACGCAAGATAGCCGTTAACCCAACGGAGGCTCGTTCTACTCCCTTTCCATCGGGACACATTGGCTTGGAGGTGGACGATTTATTTACACCTTGGATTTACAAGATATTTGATTAAGCACACCGCAGGCTTTTCCCGAATGGTTATTCTGACGGTCAAATACGGCTGTGGATCATTTACCTCACCCACCTATCTTTCATCGACTTTCGACACCCACCTCTTTCACCGACGTTGACATCCACCTTTTTCCATCGACGTTCGACACCCCATTTGGCAGCTCTTTGGATGCTGGCTGGCTCTTGTTCGTGTCAGGCTGAACGAAGAAGGAATGATCGCGAGATTGACGGTTGGAAGTGACGTGCAGCGATGTGTCAATAGGCAAGGTGGATTTGGCTGAAGTCTGCTTGAGACTCCACCCACACTGGTCGCCTATCAAAAGGACGGGAGGATTGCTTTTCTGTCAGCTGGTTGGTGAGCTGGCAATAGACAGTTGATTGGTGAGCTGGTGAGTTGGTGACAGCCTTACAGCTCTGACCGCTAGTGACAATGAGCTGGTGAGTTGGTGACAGCCTTATGGCTTCTTACAGTTGTCCGTTGGTTATGGCTCCTGAGCTGCTCCTGACGGTGGGTGACAGTTGGACCATTCCTGCTGGTTCTGCTCGGGACCTGCTCTTGGCGTACCTGATTCTTGGCATACCTGGTTCCTGGCGGTGACAACGTGATGTTGATTGGTGTTCGAGCCTGTTTGCGGGTGGGTGCACGGCGAGGAAGGGTGCTGGCAGTGAACCAAGGCACACTCACACATTTTGGGACATTTTATTGGACGCATGACGACTTCTGCCTTGGTAAGCCGAGACCGGATTTCTTTTCCTCCCTAAATGATCTGCTGGGTACCCTTGCCTTGTGTTTAATCATTAAGTAAGGCATAGTGATAAGCATCTGCTCTTTGATAAGCATCTGTTTTTTCTATCAATGCCTGTTTAATTCTTTTTGTTTTGAGATTATTTTGATTGATTTGAATTTACCTATTTTCACCACAAATAAATAAAATTTATTTATTTCTTTTTCCCTTATTAATATATTCCTTGTTGACGTTTCAACCTGTCCATGCTTGTCCTTTCCTTCTATTGATCCAGCATTGTCCGAACCTAGATAGACTGGGAGGTCGTTCCCAAACAAATTAACCTGTCATAGTTGGCACGCACCAGCGGTAAACGCTCGGCCACCTTACTTAAGATCTAAACAAGATAAGATTGGTACATCGCCGAGGGCACGCTCCCCATTCAGGAAGCCACGTGACCTCTAGTTAAACGACAAATTAGATGGTGGACACTGGAACTGGTGGTTAACTGATTGGCGTTCGTGGTTGTAAAGCAACCCACCATACTATGAAGTTAATTGTGAGCGGTAGCCCCAGATCCGGTTCTTCCGAGGAGGAATGGGGATTAACCCCCTTATAATACACTCGGTACCCGTGGCCGTAATAATACATATTGTTGTGGTTACCAAATTCGCAAACCACCATTCAGGTCCCTTAGGTGAGGTATCTCGGCAAGTATATGTGTAGTTAGGCCCAAACCCGTTGTCTAGTGGGAATACATGTCATTTATGCGTGCTGTGACTCTTCAGGATAGCCGTTTTTCTTTTACTATCTTTAATTTGGACCAACCGCCATGATTACCACCACAATCACAACATCAACCACCAACCACAACGCCGCTTCACCACAACTGCCACGACCTTCACGTCACACCTCGCAACCGTAGCATCGCCACCGTTCTTGCCCCGCTGTGGGTACCGGTGTTGGACTCGTGCAGGGCGCGCGTCGAACAGCGTGTACAAAATCACGGATTTTGTGCTTCAAAAACGGATCAAAAACGACACACGGCCACTTTTTGCCGTCCAATCGGTGAGCGAGGGGCGATTTGGCCCCGCCTCCAGGACGATCGATATATGCAAATTTATGGATCAAAAAGCCTTCACGCCCACTTTTTCTCGGGCCAATGGGGAGCGAGGTGAAAGGTCAAAGGCGAAGCTACGGGGGGATAAAAGGACCGTGTTCGTCAGTCAGAAGAGAGTCGGAGAGTCCAGAGGCGGAGAGGCGGAGAGTAGGAGAGTCGGAAACAGAGAGTCAAGACTTCGCGGGCGGTGGAGCTGCTCGTCGTGTGCGTTGGAGTCGGAACGGAGGGGACGAGCTGTGGAAAGGCGGCGACACCAGACGAGGGGGTGCTCGCATCGTGCAGGGAGCTGCACCCGAGGGAGGCCGACAGCGCGACCTGGCCGAGGTGGAGACGCTCGTCGCGGGATAATAAAGATCCTCTATACCCCGAGCATCAGCAACCCCCTCCTGTTTCCCCCCGCGCTGAGATAGCGCGACCAAGGGGGCCCCTTTCCCACCCCCTACCAGACACTGTCCGCGAGGCCCGCGGAGTTGAGGCGCCATCGCCGCTCCGCGTCTCATCACCAGACGGGTAGGCGCGACCCGGTCTCGGCCTCAGGCCCGCCTCATCCTTGAGGGTATTTCTTTTCCTTGGTTTTGGGTATGTGTTGTCGGCGCCGTCTGTGAAGTAGAATTGTATAAGTGTTGCCGTGTGCTCGGTAGTCGGTATTAGCTCTGCATTGTGTTTTCGCTTTTATATTTGCTTTTTGTGTAAATTGCATTGTGTCTTTTCTGTGTGCTTTTGGTGGAATTGAATATGTGTGCTTCCCGTGTGCCGCGAATAAATGTGCTTTGTGTTGAACTGTTTCCCGCTTCGCTTCGTCATTTTTCCATTGAATCCTCATCTTGCTTCACGTAAAGGGTTGGTAGTGGGCTGAATACGCCCGATAATTAATCGAACCGTCGAGGTCGACGATAACACCGCTCGGTTATTCTGATAGTACGGAACGGGTCGCTTAAGTGGCCCGTGTCCGAAGTCGACCTGCGGCGAGGTGCGATCGCCCGGTCTACCCTCCGCGTGGGTACTTAGGTAGGTCGAATTTGGCGAGCAACCCTATCCCACGCGGGGGCTGATTGGCTCGATCGCGGTGAGACCGAAAGGTCCACCCGTGACTGGTTCCCGGCGTTAGTCCGAGAGGGTCACGACTGGATTGTCCGTCCGGTGGGCGACGTGCCGCGATTCGAGTTACGTGGCCGTCAGCACGCCGGCGGGCGCGAATCCGCAACAATATATATGTAATATTAGCGGGGTATGCTTACACATTGTGTTAGCATACGAACCACTGTGCTTCCCCATCCTCTCGGGTCTCTCACCTGCATTTGATTTTTCATTTTTTAATTTATTTATATTTTCATTTTTGGCTGTTTTCTGACAGTTCTGTGATTTTTTTTCCCAGTGTAGCGGCTTCGATATGCATCGGCATGCAAAATTTCAACTTTCTACGTCACCTCGAAGGTACCGATCTTTAATATCAGTTAGAATGAGCTTTATATATTTCATTTTATATCTACTATCGCAGCGTCTGACTCGCATCACCCATCGCGCCAGGAGATTTTGCTACTCCTGAAGATCGCCAAGTTACTAAATCCACACTGTGTTCAATTAATCGTTCTTTACTGTTAACGAAACGTTAATGAGTGCTCCAATCCGAGGCCTAACTCGGCAGTGCAAGGGGTGGGAAGAAAATGGTGGAAAACCTCTCATAGTTAAAATGGTGTTTATTAAAAGAAATATGGGGACAAGGGCAGTTAAGCCTCTATCAATAAAATGGTACAGACCATGTGCTCAAATGACAAAAGAGTGTGGAGGTAAACAAACTTATGTACATGGAAAAGAAATAACCCACTATCGTGCCAAATATAAAAAGCGGGACTCACACAACAATGGTGAACGAGCAAGGGCTTAAACAAGGCACAAGCTGGTTGTGGGTCCAGTGTGGCCCTGTGCAGACTGGTGCGGCACAGGGCTGGTGGATGGCGATGAGGAGAGGTTTGGCAATGAGGGAAGCAATGCTGCTTCTGCAACATTCTGATTCCAACTCAACTGCAACTCCAAAGGCTGGTGGGTGGTGATGAGGAGGTGTATGGCAATGAGGAGAGGGGTGCTGCCTCTACAAAGGTCTGACTCCAACTCAAACTACCACACTGGGTCTCCAACTCCAACTCACATGCTCAGTATGGTCACAGCCCTCGTAAGTTTTGGGATTGCCTTCATGCACGGTGGGTCCCTATCATTGCCTGTCCATGGCTGTGGACATACCATATTCTGGGCTGCCCCCCCCCACAACCCATTGAGGTGCCCCAATAAAGTCTTATGCCTCCTTTCCAAGGCTTTGCAGCTGACCTCGCATCTATGGCTTACAGTGCGCGAGACAAACAGTCTGAGCTGTTTCCTCTTCGAGCGCAATCCGTTATCCAGTTACGCCTTTGTGCACAAGTCCTTACCTGGCCTCGCTCAAAAACAGCTTTTACACAACAATCATACTCATTCTGCTCTTCAATTAACACTCCCTGCCTCTTCAGTGCACTTTTTACAATAGAACGTACTTTGACATGTTCCCTGTGACAAGAGTAATCTAAACTATGCAGACATATGAACCATATTATTATTTTCACAATCTAAACCCAGATCATTCATCCTTGTCACACACCAAAATCTAATTGGTTTGTTTTTGTCACCTCCCCAACTCATCCACAAAGTTTTGTCATAATCCATCCACAACCTTTTGAGATATCATGTGACATTAGCTTGCAAAAGTATTCACTCCCCCTCCAAAGTTTTCACACTTTGATTCCACCTGAGCTTATTTCATGATGCTTTCAAATCAAACATGATATATAGAATCTTCACAAACTATTTCAAATTAATAAAACTAAAAAAAAAAAATGCAGATAAAATGTGAATAAATTAGATTAACAGAGAAAATCAGATGACTCTAAGTTTCATAAGTATTCAAACCCTTTCCCTAATTAACTCGAAATCATTTCAGGAGCAAATAATTTGTTTGTAAGGTTTAAAAACAAGTACAATAGGTTTCACCTGTATGTAATCAGTGGTTTAACTTAAAAATTAAGCTCCCACATTTATCGAAGGACATTTTAGGTGAAACTCACTTTGTCAACCAACAAGGTAAACATGAAGACCAAGGAGCTTTTCAAAGAAGTCAGACATAAAGTGGTGGAGAAGCAGCATTTAGGAGAGGGTTATAATAAGATTTCAAATTCACTCATTATCCCCTTGAATATGGTGAAATCCATCATTAAGAAGTGGAAGACATATCATACCACGCAGACTCTCTCCAGGTCAGGTCACCCATCCAAACTCAGCAGCCAGGTAAGCAGGAAACTGGTTCGGGATGTCACTGTAAATCCCACAATGACTTTGAAAGATGTGCAGGACTTTATGTCTGAGATAGGGGTCAGTGTTCATCAATCAACACAATCCCTACTGTCGAGCATGCTGGTGGCAGCTTCATCTTGCAGGGCTGATTATCATCAGCAGGGACTGGCAAGCTTGTCAGGATAGAAGGGACAATGGACGGTGTAAAGTTCAGGAGAATTATTGATGAAAACCTGCTTGGGTCAGCAATTAATTTGAAACTGGGTAGGAGATTAATATTTCAGCAGGACAATGATCCAAAACACAGCTAAAACCACACTGGAGTGGCTGAATAAGAAGAAAATCAATATTCTTGAGTGGTCCAGTCAAAGTCCTGACTTGAACCCAATTGAACATTTATGGTGAGACTTGAAGATTACAGTCTATCGATGATCCGCATCAAACTTGGTAGAAATAGAGCAATTTTCACGTGAAGAATGGGTAAAGATTTCACCATCTCACCGTGCGAAGCTGGTAGAGACCTCCACAAAAAGATTCATTGAAATCATTGCTGCAAAAGGTGCTTCCACCACGTACTGACCTCAGCGATTGAATACTTTTACAACCAATGAGTTTTGTTTTGTCCATGTCCTGGCCCCGTCCACTTTACGGAGAGGTTTCATGTGTACGACCTTACACTGTCTATCATAAAGTCGACACTCACTGCCCTTCCACCACCTCAGTGCACATATTGCATACAATTTAGCGTAACATTCCCCTGTTACAAATGTAAATCTAATCTATGCGAAACACACGGGCCAGCCTATGATCTTATAACATTCTAACTATGGATCCCTTCCTTCCACATCGCAATATGTATATGTATGTGGTGTCTCATTATGACAGCGAGGAAAGATTGGCAAGTGCTCTCTGCTCGCAGTAGCTTACGGGATCGTTCAGCCATTCAATGCTTTCATATAATATCATATTGTGATCAAAAAGTCATTGATCCAACCGGAGCGTTTCTGTAAATTTCGCCACAAACAATCAGGTCCACCCACACTCCTGAAGGCCACCTGCGGTGTTTTTAAAACAAGAAAGCTGGGGTTCATTTGCAGAGAGAGCAGTTTTTCACCTTCATTATGGATCATCAGCACTCGGGGATGAACATTAAATGATAAACGAGATTGTTGGGTATTTGGAGGTCATTTCCCAACCACAGATTGTCGCTCTCTGGCTGTGCTCTAGTTCTGCACAATGGGATTTATTTGTGTGGTTGGCAAATGTGTGGTTATTGCCCTGATGAGTCTCAATCTGTGGTATTACTATGTGCAGCTAGGGGCTTGAGCTACCTATATTTGTATATTCTCAAATTTGTCGAGTCGCAGCTTTGTATTGTACAGCATTTTATGATTTGTGTACGATCTTGTGGACCACTCGTGCAGTTCCAGGGCAGAAAAGAAAACAACTTGATTCCAAGGGGCGTTAACAAAGGGGAAAGTTTATTCGGATTTCAGACAACTTCAAACAAAATGTACTCCACAGCATACAAACATTTACGCATGATCCCGGTTTATAAGTGTCCACAACGATGGGAGGTCTCGTCGTTTATTCACATCTCATGGAACGGGCGGGCGGAGGTCGATGTCTGGTGAGATGCACTGATACCGGAGGTAAAATATAATATGTATTTTTTATTATAGATTTATTGATATCATACGATGTGCCAAGCAATGTATAATGAAGAGCTGTATTTTCTTTTTATGAGAAGAGACACTCTTTCCCATCTAAGGAGATCAACACATCTGCCTTGCACTGGAACTCTCCTTCTCCCTGCTCCGTCCGTGGCTCACAGTTCTGCAGGTTGGGAATCAGATCCTTAACGCAGACTGCCTGCAACGAGAGAGGAGAGAGAGACAGAGACAGAGCAGAGACAGAGCAGAGACAGAGCAGAGACAGAGCAGAGACAGAGCAGAGACAGAGCAGAGACAGAGCAGAGACAGAGCAGAGACAGAGAGACACAGAGACACAGAGACAGAGAGACACAGAGACACAGAGACAGAGAGACACAGAGACACAGAGACACAGAGACACAGAGACACAGAGACACAGAGACACAGAGACACAGAGACACAGAGACACAGATACACAGAGACACAGAGACACAGAGACACAGAGACACAGAGACACAGAGACACAGAGACACAGAGAGAGAGAGAGAGAGAGAGAGAGAGAGAGAGAGAGAGAGAGAGAGAGAGAGAGAGAGAGAGAGAGAGAGAGAGAGAGAGAGAGAGAGAGAGAGAGAGAGAGAGACACGCAACTTAATTCAGGTCACATGACAAGCTGTGCCCCTGACACCAATTGTCAGTGATCGCAGGTCTTCAAGCACCTTTGTAGGAATGTAGAGGTTAATTGTTTCCTAATTTTGCTGCCTTTTATACAAGCAAAAGCCAGGACCGTATGTATCATGATTTAGTGCGAAAGAGTTAGCCGGTCATTAAATAACCTTTAAGGGCCCCAATTCCCAACTTGTGCGGCCAGCTGGGGAACATTTTTGCCCAGGTCTTTCACAAATCAACCGGACAGGCCTGACGGTCAACCGAAGGTAATTTGAGCAGGTGTTTGTAATTTCTTAAGAGTGCCGGTGGTAACACCGTGGGATCTTTAATGTCCACCACCAACCAGCGCTGGCAGACAGGTACTCCAGCTTGATGTCCATACGAGGGACGGCGCACACATTGATGTGGCGCACCTCACCCTCCTCCATGCGAAACACCAGGATGACAGTTTATAGCCTTTTCTCAATTCAATCCCAGACTAAGGCAGCTTGGAGGTGAGTGTGCTACCCCTAAGCCATCCTGCCAGTCACTGATGTTTACTAATGTCTTAGTCCAAGTGATTTACATACAAACTCCTTCATGAGACAAACCCCTTCGATCACTGCAAAGAGGGGGACACTGCATCATTGGGTACGCTATTTTGAAGGGGTTGTTGAAGATGGTGTCTTTTCGGGAGAGTTCAACCGAAGCCCCAAGTTCTCTTTTTGGGAAGTTTTAACTTGACTAGGGTTTATGTAGACTTGACCAGCAGAGAAGAAGACCACCCAGACTCGCCCCACATCTATAACCGTGGCAGTGACCCGTATTGTATTTCACAGCATTTTAGGATCCTCATCCCTTTTATATATTTTTTTAAACCTGGAACCTGGAACTTTCCACCAATCCAATGTGATTGAGAAAAAGTTTTCAGAAAAACTTGCCAGGAAAAAACAAATAAAAAACCTACAATCTAAGGGAGTTCTATTTTTGATGCATGTGTGAAGGAATCCATCCAACCATCCATTGGGAACACACTCTGTGCTGAGCGTTGGTGCTGCCTAAGCAGTCTCCTTGGCTTGTGGGCACAATCCTGGACGGGTCGCCACTCCGACGCAGGAGACCAGCAAGCTGGTACTCATTTTGCCAACATCAGAAGGATGACAGGCTGAGTCAACCCTACCTGGTATTCATTCAACAGCTAAGGGGGATATGAACTCAGGATCCTTGGATCCTAAGCCCACAACCCTAACCATTAAGCCAACACCAGGTATGAAGGAATCATAATATGGAGAATCCCATCTTCAGCATGGTGTTGGCTTAACGGTTAAGGTGGCTGGCTTAAGATCTCAGGGTCTTGAGTTTGAGCACCTGTCGTTCCGTTAAATAACTTCAGAGGTCGACAAAATGAGTACCAGGTTATCGGAAACAGGGGGCACCACATCAGTGGCACAGCCGAGCTCCCGGCAATGATGCAACAAGCAGCCACAGGCTGCATATAATAGCTATCTCATGGTTTAACACTCTCCTGTTCGAGGAACATCGTGAGGCCACAACGGTGAATAAAGACCTGCAGGAAAGCTTCTCTTGTGGCAAGACCACCGATTATGGGACGCAAGGAGTTTCCAACCCATCACATATAATGATGGCTGTAAGTATAATTTATTGTTGTTGTTGAGAGCATTGGCCATACATACCATCCTCTTCCCGATGTACTGGGTCGTGTGCTTGAAGGGTGAAAGTGAGTCAAAGTCCAAGCTCCTCGTGAGTTCTGCTCTTTCGTCCAAATTGGGAGACTCCTCGAGCCGCCGCACAGACTGAGCACGCCGGATGCCGGAGAGAAGTCCTGCGGCGCGTCCCACAGAGTAGTAACTCGGACCCGCCGGCGGCTTGTACCACGCGGACCCCCCGCCGGACAACAGGGACATGGCGAGAAGGCACAGGAGCATCGGGATGGACTTGCTCGTTACCATGTTGATCGGGGAGTCTGCGGTACTGGGTGTGCGCTGTGCCACCAATGTAGTCTGTAAGGCCCTGGTTGAATGACCGTGTCCAGCGATCGCTCGGCGCCTTCGAGCCCTTTTATCCCTCTCCCTCCCCAGCTCGCCGTTACGTGTCAGTGCGTCCGTGCTCCAAACTCAGACCAACTGCCATCTAATTGGTTGAGCTATCCAACGCTCCCTGTCTTCTCACCCCACCCCATGCTCCCCCCTTATAACCCTTTTCGAACCAGCACACCTCCCTCATATTCAGCATTCCTCCTGTAGTCCCTCCACTCGTAGACACTTAATGTTTCTTAATCACGAAGGTGGATTCAAGGGATGAGGTGGTAATGATGAAGGGGAGAGGAGGGGGGGGGGAATCAAAAAATCGACCCCCTACCCCATTCAAAATAACAAACACTGCAGATTATTATATCTCTAGCTCATTGTAAGCTTTCATAAAATCATGTATTTGCACATTTTCTTCCATGATACATGATCACCATGTACCGAGATACGGCGCTACCCAGGTATCTGAAATCACCTTGTACCTACCTGGATGCCCCCCCTCTCTCTCTACACTTTTTCTTTCCCTTCAAAATCCTGACTCTCCTGGCTTGTCCCATCCTTTCGCTGATATTACGTGTGAACCACCACCAAAAATGGGGGGACAAAGTTCATGTCACAGTGGTTTAGAGAGTCCTCCACGACGGTGGAACCTTCTGTTACGTTTGAACGGTCCATAGCACCATGATACTCGCTAACAGTTTTCCTCCATTCAGTAATATACATTGATGTCTCTTTTTGTCACTTTCCCTTCTAAATGTTCTCGTGCACTGCTGGCATCACACCTGGTTTGGCAGTTGCTCAGTTGTTTTTGGTTGGTGTTCTCTGAAGGATTCTCTTAATTTCAGGTCAGGAGTCGTGGTCGGGGAGAATACCATTTTACCTGATAATTAATTACCCTGAGCACGCGAAGCGAAAAGAGGGGGTCAACAATTGGTTCACTTCTGTCTGTCTGTCCGTCCCTCCGTCTACAAACATTGGTTTATGATGGAGGAACAACTTAATTGAAATTAAATGTTATATTTTGAAAACGAATCGGAAATCGAACCTGCAGTCTTGCAGAACTTTATCTCCGAATTTTTTCCTGATTGCGCACATGCATAGAGGAGTGAGATAAAAAAAAAAACTTTTGTACTCTGTCTGTCTAGTCTGCCAGTCAAGCAAAATTGAAAATCATTCCAAACAGGAAACTTAGTTTTTTTTAATGACGTCATAAAGGACACAAACAACAAGCATGAAGAACTAATGTGACGTGTTCGATAAGGTGGTGTCTAAGACACTGCATCAACTGTGGTAAACTTCCCAAAAATTTTTATACAAACTTAAAATTTTTAGTTTTGTTTCCCTCGCCGGAGGAGAGGGTGTTGCATTTGGGTCCGTTTGTCCGCGAACGTAGGCCACAAACGCCACCTTGTGAAAGTCAGTAGAACACGTTATCTTGTTACAACAGAGTATGTCTATAAAGTATGTACGGTACAACGAGAATGCGTGTATGTCTATAAAATACCATACAATCACATAAAACAAGTCCTGGCGAGGGTCTGCGATCGTTGATTACTCCTCCTAGTTTCCTCCACCACTGAATATGGACAAAGGTGATGTTTTCATACGTCTGTCGGTGTCTGTGAATAGCATATCTCATTTAGTTATGGACGGATCGGAAAGAAACTTGGTGGACATGTTTGGTGTGTGACAAGGAAGAATTGATTCGATTTTGGTGAAGATCCGAATCCGGATATGAGACGTTTTTAAAGTGATTCTTCACCATTGAGAGCGAGGGCGAAAATGATAGATGGCACGATATCTCAAAAAGTTGTGGACAGATTCAGTTGAAACTTGGGGAAACTTTGTTGGGTGTGCCAAGGACGAATTGATTCGATTTTGTTGAAAATCCGAATCTGAATCTGAATTCGAGAATAATTTAATTTTAAAGTGATTCTTCACCGTTGTGAGATGGGGCCAAAAACGACGTAGTACTGTATAGCATGATATTTCAAAAATGTATTGGGACCGATATGTTCTCGTGGATCAGGCATGACGTGGTGGAGGTATGCGCTCCACCGAGCGCCCTTCTAGTTAACCTCCGCCATCTTCGAAGATGGATGGGTTACCGTTTTCACCCCTTTGTTTGTTTGTTTGTTTGTGAACAGTATTACGGAAAAACTCCTCGACGGATTTCGACGAAACTTGGTGGGGGGGGGGGGTTAGGTATGGTCCAAGGATCATGCCATTAAATTTTGGACTTGTTCCCCCCCCCCGCCAAAAAAAAAATTGTTAGATAAAAATATTTTTTTTTTTTTGCATTTCTACATGTTTTAAGTGATTTCCAACCCCCTCCCCCCCCAAATTTTTTTTACCCCCCCCAAAAAAGAATTTTTTTTGGATTTCTACATGTTTTAAGTGATTTCCAACCCCCCAAAAAAAATTGTTACCCCCCACCCCTAAAAAAATAGAAATTTTTTTTGCATTTCTACATGTATTAAGTGATTTCCAACCCCCAAAAAAATTGTTAGAGAAAAAAATTTTTTTTTTTGCATTTCTACATATTTTGTGATTTTCAAACCCCCCCCAAAAATGTTTGAGAAAAATTTTTTTTTTTTTGCATTTTTACATGTTTTAAGTGATTTCCAACCCCCCCCCAAAAAAAATTGTTCGAGAAAAAAAAATTTTTGCAACTTTTTTTTCAACAAAATTTCGATTTTTTTTTTTTTTTTTGCATTTATACATGTTTTAAGTGATTTCCAACCCCCTCCCCCCAAAAAAAAAATGTTGGAGAAAAGAACTATAACTCTGTCAGCACTGTTGACATATTTAATGAATAAGATATAAGGTTCACTTGAGTGACCCAGCAGAATTGGCGGCGGAGGTTTTGCACTCTCCTGAGTGCTCCCCCTCTAGTTTTCAGATGTATTGCTTGTCCTCTGGAACTTTAATTTCCTGAGGATCTTTTGTGAATCACATATTTCAGCTGCCCTTTTAGATGGGGCTCAGGTCACCAACCGACGCAGAATAATTTTTGGCATACGATGATGGTCAGGTAAGTGAGCAAGGTGACTGGCCACTCCAGGTGTTGCTGCTTCGTGTCTTTTTGTCTTCCTGTTTGTAAGTCCCACTATGGTAGCCTCACTTCTTGCGATGTTATATTTTGACACCACTGTAATTGTTTATTAGAGATGCCTCCAGAGTATCGTTTGTCTGCATCGGTGTTGAACTCCGTGACACACACACACACACACACACACACACACACACACACACACACACACACACACACACACACACACACACACACACACACACACACACACACACACACACACACACACACACACACACACACACACACACACACACCTGAACAGGAATAGACAATCTATAATAAGGGTAATAGTTTGGTGAAAAGGTTAAAATAATTGTACAAGGCTATTGTAGATAGAAAAGTAACAGTTAGTGTACATTGGTACATCAAGGTGTATTGTCCCTCAGGTGGGCATTAAGCTGGGTGTCCCGTGTGCACCAACATTCGTTGGTGTATGTTTGCAGGTGCCATGGTGTCCTTCGCGAAGTGGAGGCGACCTATCCCCGGAACCCCAAACTAATCACAAATTCCGCAGCCAGGTGATGCATGCGAAGGACGACGACGATGACGACGAATGCAACAAAATAATGTCCAAAGGGCAAACAATTCACGTCTGTATCCTATGTATCGATTCAAAGCATGAAGAGGTGTAAAGTAAAGAAGGTATCCAAATGAACGTCACCTTGAAGTTACACTGCGAGATGAATGACACGTTAGCGACACGTCAAGTCCATCGAGGAATGGTGGCCGCGCAGGATATCGACAAAACGTTCGACATTTCCACCTGTGTTTTATCTCTCTTCAACGTCATCATCGAGCCCTGTCACCTTGTCTCCATGTGTGATCCTTTGCGTCGTGCCCTGACATTTCCAAACCAACCAGGTACACACATTGATTTCCTGGTCTCACTGATGACCTATGCTGTTTACTGTTATCAACATGCTCCGGCATCAGATCATACTGTATATGTCAATATATGAGATAGAAGACTTCGTGCGTTGGTATCAAAGACTGACGAAACTGGAACGGCACTCGGTAGAGAACATACCTCCACCAGGTTGAACAGTTTACCTTTTGTATGTGTCCCACCGACAGGTGGGATCTGAATCCGGACCCTAGCCAGAATCGAATCGCCTTGTTCTTCTCACCTACCCAACTCACCCACCTGGTTTTGTCCGCAACTTTTTGAAACACGAATTTATTCAGCAATTTTGAGGCGCATACAGATATGATGGAAGCCATATATTTTATGGGCGAGATGTACACAGGGCATGGGAAGCCATTTATTTAATACGACGGCAAATGTCATTTGATTTTCAACCTCGTCACCCAATCCCTTCTGGTTACTCGTACACTCAGGATGTTGCTCTTAACAGGATCCTCTTGTCTCCTGTCCCTGTCGAGGCTGGAGTGTCCCAAGGCAGTGTCTCGATCTCAGTCTTGTCCCTTATCATCATAAATGGTCTTTCTGATTTCTTGGAAAATGGAGAATCCTTGGTTGTCGCTGCTCGGACTTTGTGTCCAACGAGCGGTTACTGAGAGAGACCCAAATGAGATTTGTTACCTGCATGGTCCGTGAGCGTCAGCTGCGGCTGTATGGACATGTGGCTCGTTTTCCTGACGCTGATCCTGCTCACCAGATTCTCTCAGCGAGGGAATCTCCTGAGTGGAGGAGGCCAATGGGCCAACCACGTGCCTCATGGTTGATCGGCATCTCAAGGAGATGGGGATGGGCCAGGCATCTACTTTGGGGGATGGCCAGACGGAGGCCTCTGCGTCCGGCGGAAAGTGGACGCAGTGACCTGCTGCTCTGGTGCATTCTCCCATACCTGACCTGACTTATTTATCTATTTGCTGATGACTCCTCTCTCGGACATGACATCCCTGATCCTTCAAACGGACAAGTTGCAGCCTCTTCCCTCTCTTCAGACCTTGAAAAAAAACATCACAAGATGATCAAACACTTGCAATATGTCTTTCAATCCTGACAAATCTCACACTCTCACTATCTTTATCCGAAAGAACCGTCTGGAAACACACACACACTCACGTATACACACACATGCATACACACATACATACAAACACACTCATGTACACACACACGTACACACACACGTACACACACACACGTACACACACACACGTACACACACTGTTGTGGGCCGGGGTCTGGTGGCGAGAACGACCACGAGGTGGGGGAAGTTATGTCGACTCCCACCGGACTCCCCGGAATTGTAGGCCGTCGCTCACGGATAATTCCGTGACGCGGTGGGTCGCTTAACCGACCGTGGACGCCAATACCTCAACCACGTGACGTAGGGTCCTCCTGTCGAGAACCAAGTTACCTAATTAACCACGCGGTTTCAACTACCGGGGAACCACGCCCTCGGTATGCCTTGCCTGAACCGGATCACTCTACCGACTACGGTAGAGTACTAACTACCAACTCTACCAACTACCTTTCCGGATCAGATGCAGCCGAGCGGAATTGCCAAGGACGTACCGGCGAAAAGGAACAGATTATCGGGAATAAAGACCCGGCTAAACTTAGATCCAAACCATGCTGGACCAATGGAGGAAAAGACAAAAATGAACTGGGAACATTTCTACCATCATTCATTTACACTAAGGCGAGGAAAGTCATGTGGCACAGGAACAAGTTTATTGGTGTGTTTTGCAGGGGGAAAGAAGAGAGAGATGCAGTGCAACAATTTTTACAGCAACTTACGAAAGCGGACACAGAGCAGACCTAACGCGAGAATAATAAAAGCAAGAATTCTAATAATAATCAAATAACATACAGTTTACTTATAAGACAGGTGCCACACACTCAGACACACACTCAGACAAAATAAACCCAATTAAAAGAGAAGGGGACCTTTTGCAGCCAGGAAGGGAGGGAGCTGAGGTCGCAGTTCTCGGTACCTGAGTGTTTCGGGGGAAGGGATGCTCCGTGGTGCGGCACCTGACAAAGATCGAGTTGTTCAGCCACAACCGTACATGTGGAGTTCGTGTCCGTGAAGGAGCTTGAGTGGAGAGCACGGGCCGCCGAGGCAAGACGTGGGTAGACACTTCACAACAATGCCGACGAACTCTCCAACCACCAAAGAACCAACGACCTTCCTTCTTTCTTTCTTACTGAAGACCATTCCACCAACTCAACCACCCAACCCTACTCTGAGGATCGCTTCGTACTTTATAGATCCCCCTGGGTGGGGAGGGGCCTTGGCGAAGCTGACGTTATTGTCTGTCCCGATTGGACAGGGCCTTCATGGGGTCCACCCTTTCTGGGCGGGCTTTCGGCCAGGCCGGCAAGCCCGCCCACTCCACACGTGTCTGGACCCGCCAAGAAGGAACAACTACAAGATTTTGCCTCCAAAAACGAGTCTCTGGTGAGGCAAGTCGGCGGTGAAGCGCTTATCCAGCCCAAACGAGAGGAAGGTACTGCGGCTCCAGCAACAGGGGAAAATAAAATGGGAAAAAATGATTTATTAATCTAACTAAAAAACATTGCAACGCATCCCTTTGTTTTCCCACTACACACAAGGGAGGGGATCTATCTGCACATATACTCATGGCATAACTAACTTCGGGACAACTGTATGTTTGTATGCATACGGTTCCTAGAACCGTAACAATGTTGTTACGAATTTTGGCCCGCCCGGCGTGCGATCGGCCACTTAACTCAAATCGTGACGCGTCGCCCACCGGAACGGACAATTCAGTCGTGACCCTCTTGGAACTACCGCCAAGGAGCTAGCCACGGGTGGGGGTTTAACCTCACCACAACCCAGTCCGCATTCTACCCGCGCGAAATAGGGTGAATCACCGAATGTCGATATACCTAAGTACCCGCGCGGGTAGCGTACCGAGGAGTTGTACCACGCCGCAGGTCGACTCCGGACACGAACCGCTTAAGCGGCCCGTTCCGTGCTGCAGGGATAACCGAGCGGAGTTATCGCCGACCTCGACGGTTCAGATTATTTATTGGGTGTCTACACCCACTACCAATCCCTTACGTGATGCAAGATGGAACTTTCAAACAAAGGAAAGGATGCAACGAAACGGGAAACAGTTCGACAAGCAAGTAGTTTATTACACACGCAGACAAGGCACGTATTTACAGCCATATAGTGAAAGCAAGCAAAAGAGTTACCACCGAATAAAGCAATGTACAAGCACTTATTCAGGTTTACTTAAAAGACTGGCGCCACACACACATTTACACAAAAAGCAAATAAAAGCCACCCTCATAGGCAAGGGGGCAGACAGGTCCGTGGACCAAATGTACGTGGGACCTGGGTGAGCGGCCAGGTCCACGAGACCGAAGGAATCTTACCCGTGCCCTCGTGGCGCGATGGCGGGCTAGCCGCAATGTCAGCGTAACGTGCCTGACTCCGTGCCCCTGGCGTGGTCGGTGAGCTCCTTGAGGTGTGCGTTGCGCAGGCACGTGTTGGTCAGTCGACACCACGGTTGGGGTGGGGAACGGACGGGGTTACCGGCGCTATCTCAGCGCGGATGGGGGGAATTGTTGATGCTCGGGGTGGAGAGAGGGGAATGGCGGACGCTCCGTCTTGCTAGCGGGGCCTTGGGACCGCACCGACTCCGGCAAACTCTCGCCCCTGAGCCCTCTTCCGCGTCCCTGCTTCACTCCGTGACTCGTCCCTCGACCAAGCAACGACAACCTCAACGACGACCTCCGTCTTCACTCGACCAGCTCAGCCAGCACAGCACACGTGAGTCACCTTGTGCTCGTGTCTTTATAGACCGGGGGAGGAGCGTGTATGTAAATTCGCGGATCAAAACACGCTTGGAGGCGGGGCCACGCCACCCGATGTTCAGCCATTGGTCGGGCAAAAAGGGGGCGTGAGCCTTTCTTGATCCGAATTTCCTCCTAAAAGGAATCCATATGCATCGCGCTTGGGGGTGGGGCCACACCGCCCGACACTCGCCCATTGTACGGAGGAAAAGGGGGCGTGAACCTCCCCTTATCCGATTTCCTTTCCCGTAAAGGCATCCATTTGTACTCGCGGCTCGACGCGTTTGGCAACAATCACCGAACGGGCCCTGGAAAGCACGACGTTCGGTGTTGGCAGTTGGTGTGGTTGATGGTTGTGGAAGGAGAAAGGCGAAGGTGGTGGGGGGTTTGCTGTGGTGGTTTGGTTGTTGGCGGGCGTCATTTGGGAATGGCGGTGAAGCGATGTTTGCGGGATGGAGTTGTGGAGGTAAAGAGGCGAAGGTGGCGGTGTTTGAATTGTTGGCGGGCGTCGTTTGGGAATGGCGGTGAAGCGATGTTTGGGGGATGGAGTTGTGGAGGTAAAGAGGCGAAGGTGGCGGTGTTTGAGTTGTTGGGGGATTATTGGTCCAAAATAATGATAGAGAAAGAAAAATGGCTTACTCAAAGCGTCGCAGTCTGGATGAATCACACATATTACCTCTAAACAACGGGTGTGGACTAACTACACATGAACTTATCGATATAGCCAACCTGAGGACCTTTCTGGTGTATTGCAAATTTCCACAGCCGTAACAATACACACACACACACACACACACACACACACACACACACACACACACACACACGTACACACTCATGTACACACACACACACACACACACACACACGTATACACACACACACACACACACGTATACACACACACACACACACACACACGTATACACACACGTATACACACACACACACACGTATACACACACGTATACACACACATAGACACACACACGCACCTTATTCAGTCCAAGCAGAACCCCCACCCACCCTTCGGGCGAATTTATTACACAACGCGTGCTTCTGACGCATAACTTTATTTGGGCGGTGTATAAGCAACTGGCAATTCAAAATAGAAAAAAAATCGTGAAGGAAGTTCTGTGCATGAAGCAAAAACATACCAACAGTTTCTAATATTGAAAACACCAACCTGTACTGGAAAAGGTGTGGACTTGTTATACCCTCCCCCATCGAGAGGAGGAGGCGCTGCACGATACACATTCACACAGAGAATTTGCGTCCCCGACCTCAACACCCCCTCCCCCCTCCTCGATAAATATATAAAAAAAACCTCCCAATACATTAATTGGTGTTTTGCTGATCCGATGTAGCAAGTGTGGTTGTAATTGGGTCACAACTGTATAAGTAGCTCGACAAACAAAAACCCACACAAACACCGTCCGTGAATTATCGTGAGGACACAGTGGTGGGATGTGGTGTGGTCTGAAGTCCACTGCAAGACCTGCAGGGTCAATAAAGTTATCTTGTGATCAGTTAATACCGTCGTTGTTTCAGTTGATTATTAAATTTTCATTAAAAGTGTGATTGGCCAGTGACACATGTTTTTACATTCTGATTGGCTGATACGTGGAGAGGTTTCCAGTCATCGTCCCGTGATCTGAGTGGTAAAACGAACCTCATTGGTTGTTGATCACATGTTCTTTATCGTCAACGGGCCCGACGTGCTGACGTAGGAAGATTTTAAATCGGAATTGTTGCCGACGTGTTGACGTAATGACGGTTCCCGTCGTTTCCTCCATTTTGCCTGGAATTTGAGGCCTCGTTTTGGCCTCACAGTCCTTCCTCTTACTTGTTCACCAATCACCACCTCACACACAACTCCTCTAACTTCCTGTTTTCTCATCGTTCAACATTCCTCCTCCTCATCTCCACACATCATGTTTCGTCAAAACGTCTCGTTTGAGAAGCTGCTGGGTAAGCGGAACGGCTGGGGAACTCTTTAATATTGTTTAGGCACCTGTTTGTGTGTGTGTGTGTGTACATATGTGTGTGTGTGTGTATGTGTATGTATGTGTTAGTGTGTGTGTATACGTGCGTGTGTGTACATGTGTGCGTATATGTACGTGCGTGTGTGTGTACATGTGTGTGTGTTATTGTGTATGTGTGTACGTGTGTGTGTGTGTCTGATCATGAGCATGTGTGTGTGTGTTAGTGTGTGTACGTGTGTGTGTTATTGTGTGTATGTGTCTGTACATGAGCGTGTGTGTGTGTCTGAACATGAGCGTGTGTGTGTGTGTGTATGTATGTATGTGTGTGTGTATGTATGTGTGTGTGTATGTATGTGTGTGTGTATACGTGCGTGTGTGTACATGTGTGCGTATATGTACGTGCGTGTGTGTGTACATGTGTGTGTGTTATTGTGTATGTGTGTACGTGTGTGTGTGTGTCTGATCATGAGCATGTGTGTACATGTGTGTGTGTGTTAGTGTGTGTACGTGTGTGTGTTATTGTGTGTATGTGTCTGTACATGAGCGTGTGTGTGTGTCTGAACATGAGCGTGTGTGTGTGTGTGTATGTATGTATGTGTGTGTGTGTGTGTGTGTATGTATGTATGTATGTGTGTGTGTGTATGTATGTGTGTGTGTATGTATGTGTGTGTGTGTGTGTGTGTCTGTACATGAGCGTGTGTGTGTGTGTGTGTGTGTGTGTATGTATGTGTGTGTGTGTGTGTCTGTACATGAGCGTGTGTGTATGTATGTGTGTGTGTGTGTGTCTGTACATGAGCGTGCGTGCGTGTGTTTGTCCGTGTGTGTGTGTGTGTGTATGTGTGTATGTGTGTACGTGCGTGTTTGTACGTGTACGTGTGTGTGTCTGTACGTGTGTGTACGTGTGTGTGTGTGTGTGTGTGTGTGTGTGTGTGTGTGTGTGTGTGTGTGTGTGTGTGTGTGTGTGTACGTACGTGCGTGTTTGTACGTGTGTGTGCATGTTCGTGGTTTGTTTTTGTTTGTTTTTACAGCAGAACACATTTTCATGACAAACGTACTGGAATCTTCGAAATTGAACTCACCTGAAGTTTTCTCCATTGAACTCACTTGAAGTTGTGTGTTTAAATTACCTTTGCCGAAGGAGAGGGTGTTGCATTTGGGTCTGTCTGTTTGTCTGTCTGTTTGTCTGTCTCCACAGTTCTTTTGTGTTTTTCAATGCAACCGCTTGTCAGATTGAGATGAAATTTTCACCATTGGTGCAACCGCTCATGTAGAATTTTTAAGAAAATCCAAAAAATTATGATGTCATAGGTCACGTGATGTGGCACCCATATTGGAATAACGGAAAACTTTGGTCCCTCTATCTCTGAAACTGCACCAAGGAAAACATTGAAATCTGGTACGTGGCAAGTACTCCTCATGGGAAATAACTGATTTTTATATGACGTCATAATTGCATATGTAGAACGCTACGTCCGATCAGTATGAAAAATTTTGAGGGTCATCTCAGGATAAAATGGTGCACAAATTTTTTGATGACGTCATCGGTCATGTGATTCGGCAGCCATATTATTGTTTTTTGTTGAAGCTTCAAAAATCTCCGAAATGGCTGAACAGATCGAGGCGAAACCTTACACTTTTGACCGCCTATCCACGAGGAACAAAAGATTCACACATATGACGGCATTGGTCACATGGTTTGGCAGCCAAATTGGATTTAAGAAAAATATTAAATGTTTTCTCTGGAACTGCAAAATGAACCGACGTGAACCTTCACAATTGTGATCTCGTAGTGATGGAGAATACACGTTTTAAACTTCAACTTCATCGGACACATGATCTGGCAGCCAGAATTATTTTATTTTTTTGAACTCTGTTTTTTTTATTTTCTTGATTTATTAATTATTTTTTTAATAAGGCTCACTTGGCTGTTCCTGGATGGGTCTGAAGATGGAGGAGTAGCTGCTGAAATGTGAATCCTATCCAGGTTCCTCCTGACGACTTCATCCTTGCTTTTTTGCTTGTTCGGGTTCCTTCTGATTACATCAATGCAGGACTTGTAGTACAGGCATTACATCACATGACACCACACAAATTGCAACAGAAACTCTTTCAACTGGTTTATTCTCATAAATATGTCCTGTATAACATATCAAAAGTCCTAAGGAATCCAAGTGGTGGAAACTATTGAAAAGTACTGAAATCGGTGATGGCATTTTTCTCCATTGCCGCCCATGTTAAAATAATGGATTTTTGCACGTCTGCTTGTCTGATGTCCACACAAAGGGTTCAGTACTATCCACAATCTACCAGAAACTTTGTTTTACATGAGACATGATATTGGGTGCAGTACAGTGCATGTTCAAAAGGAAATTCACAACAAATTGAAGAGATTTGCATTGTTAAAACGGTCAAGTTGAAAGTTGTAAAATGTGCAATCGGTGAAATTCACGTGTGGTTATTTGGCACAGTTACTGTACTTTAAATATGAATACTCATGTTTTTTTTTACATGAATGCAGTCCCATCACATCCTGAACAATGAGTGGCCCTCCAAGATGTGCCATTTGTAAGGACCCTGCAGAGTGGGGTGGGGGGGGGGGGGCGGACAGCCACCATCCACACTTACTGAAAAGGGGAGTGACGCCATCAACCGAGCAAGTAAATCCAGAAATGACGACATTCATACATCACCTGGGGAACTGGTTCATCAAGTCTGCCGCAAGAAATATACCAGCCAACAACAAATAGTGAAAGCACTAAAGGAGAAAGAACAAGAGCAAGTCGACAGGCATGTGCTACTACACTCAGCTGATGAGGAGGAGTTCCATTATGACAGAGATGGTCAGTGCATGTTGGGACCAAGAGGAGGAGTTCTGATTGGACTGTATTCCCAGTGAGGACAGTTTTGAGTTCAAGGATATGCTCTTGAAATCTTGCAATGAAAGAGGAGATGCCTGGGCAGTCATAGTGAAAGCTCGTGTGTTGCACGTGTATGACCTGCATGTTGCAGATGCAGTGTATCGCCAAGTGTGCAGCGTAAATTTCTGTACCAAGAAGCAAATGCCAGCAGCTCATCAGACCAGCGAAACTGAGGTAAAGAAAACAAAACTGGGTCGGCCACAAGACGAAGAAAGATTTAATGCCTTTCTGGAAGTTGCGAATGCCAGTGCTAGCAGATGCCATCTGGGCCCTCCTCACACCTGACCTTCCAGTGATCACAGGCCAGGATCAGTACGTGCTGGATGGTGGAGCACTTGTTCATCGCATCCCATGGACACGTAGATCCATATACAATAATATCTGCAGGTTGTACACCGAGTATGTCACAAGAAAGTATGGGGAGGAAATTGTCGTTTTCAATGGTTATGAGGGTACATCCACCAAGGACATGCATGACATGCCAGAGATGAGCAGGTAGGAGGACTGGAGCAACTGTGACTTTTGATGAGGGCATGCCTGTTACAATGAAGAAAGACGAGTTCCTCGCAAACAACACAAACAAGCAACAGTTCATCAACATGCTCAGTGGCCAACTGCAGAAGAAGAACTGTCAGACCTATCATGCTTCAGGCGATGCTGATCTCGTAGTGCAGAAAGCGGTGGAGTCTTCAACCACAACAAACACTGTGCTCATCGGTAATGATACAGATCTGCTCATGCTCCTTATCTACCATACCAAGCTCGAGTCACATGACCTCTTCTTCCAACCTGAGCCAAAGAAGAGCACAAAGAACCCACGTGTCTGGAACATCAAGGCTCTCAAGTAGCAACTGGGTCCCAGTGTGTGCACTCACATTCTCTTCATCCACACGATCCTTGGGTGTGATACTACATCCCGCCTGTATGGCATTGATAAAGGAGCCGCCCTCAAGAAATTTACAACCAGTGATGACTTCCGTGAGCAAGCTACAGTGTTTGACACACCGTCAGCTTCCACAGCAGATGTTATGGCAGCAGGAGAGAATGCTTTGGTCTGCCTGTACAATGGTAAGCTTGGGGAGGGACTCAACTCACTATGACACAAGCACTTTTGTGAGAAGGTGGCTACTAGAACTTCTTATGTGCAGCCACAGAGCCTACCACCTACCTCTGCAGCAGCAAAGTACCACAGTCTGCGCGTGTACTACCAGGTGCAGCAGTGGAAGGGAACCCTGGATGAACTCCTGCCGCCAGACTGGGGATGGAAAGAAAGTGATGGGGGGGGGCTCATCTCTGTTCAAACTGACTTACCACCAGCTCCCCAGGAACTCCTGCAGGTCATCAGATGCAGCTGCAAGACAGATTGCAGCAGCCTGAGGTGCACATTCAACAAGCACGACATTGAGTGCTCTGTTGCATGTAGCAACTGCAAAGGATCGGGGTGTGCAAATTCATTTCAGACTGAATGTGATGACGATGATGACGACGATGACGATGATGAAACCAGTGGTTGAGTAACCAGACAACCTAAAATATTATGTTGCCTTGTATAGTATAATAGTGCTGTTACTTTAAAATAATGTCTTCAGAAGCACATGACTTTTTATCGTTACACCTTATTAGTTGTGTTGAACATCAGTACCTGCACTATTAAAGTATATTCGCCTGGCCATAATAAATGGATTTAAATCATTTAGCGGTCTTATCTGAAGGCACAGGTCATCTCAATATTAAAACCAGACCATCTTCCTATGGAAATATGTGTTTAGTATTACATATATAGTTAGAGCGCTGCTAAATATCCCATTATAAAGTAGCAAAAAGTGGTACCAGAGTCGGGTTCAGAAACATTTTGGAAAAAATTAAATAAAATTAAATTTAAGAGATTTTAAAAATAATTTTAATAATTTTAATTTATTTTTACAAAAACATTTCCCACCACTTGGATTCATTAGGACTTTTTATATGTTATAGAGGATGCATTTATGAGTAATGAACAGTTATCAGTTTTCTGTTGCAATTTGTGTGAGGTTCAGTCCTTATTTGTCATATAATGCCTGGACTATTGTACCGATTTGGTCTTCCATTCGATTTGAATTGAATATGTTTTAATCCCATCCTGAATTCTGCTGAATAATAATATAATTAGAAAATGTCATGGGTCAGGATCAGGTGTCCAATCGAAGCGGGATGTCTTGGTACCCGGTCATCACTGCCACCAGTTATAAAGTGTCAGTTCTAATGATGTCTCGTGCATTCCATATCACATAAAATACACCACACAAAACAAGTCCTAGCGAGGGTCTGTAATCTCCGATTGCTCTTTTTCTTGTTATTTGTTGATTTTTTTTTACTTTCTTTTCAATTCCTGTTAAATACAGCTGATTGGCCAAGCCAGTCTTTGCGTTGTGCTCTTTGAACTTCGGAAGGAGAAATCTGCATGAAATGGAGTTCCACTCGCTTGCCTTTAATCCAACCTATGCCTTGTGTGAACCTTCCAGACAAAGCGACGAGCCAGCTGTTATTGGACACGGACTGGGACACAATCTTGCAGATCTGCGATTCCATCCGCCAGGGCGACATGTTGTGAGTGTCATTATCCACACTTGTGATCATGTTTGAATTTGGCACAGTGGATGCATTGTGAGATACTAATGAGTAACATGTGCTGTCGTGCCGGTTTGAACAAATTGCTCGTTGCATTATTGCATCATGTTATTGTCCAGGAGGTTGTTTATTTTATTGTACGAATGAAATATTTACTTATTTATTGAAATTAAGTAACCAATTCCTGGGTGCTTGTGATGGTGTAATTTTATTTCCCATTTGAAAGGATGACGTTATGAAAAGGATCAAGCCGCCCGGTCAGCCAGCTGCCCAGTCCGAATCCCGACGAACCGCGTCAAAGCGGTCGCGACGGCCGACTGACCTATCGTTCCGAGCTGGATCGCAGGCCCGTCTGCCACGATAGCTCCAATGGAACCACCGAGCGCAAATGCATGCCAAAACACCATCAAATCGCGTGCCATTATCCAACCGACGTTACACCTCAGACTTCACCAGACTCGAACCCCAACGTTGCAGCATTTCATACACTACCACAACGCTTTTATAAAAATCACCACACCGTCGGACCACAACCAAAGCTCGCTTACCTTCACTATTAACAACTACAACAAATGACCAATCGCCACACTACAACCGCTATGCTACACCACCACTTCCATAACACCACCACTGCCATTATTCAACCACCGTCACCATCAACGTTCACCACCGCCCTCGAGACCAGCAGGAGACGGGGGAGCCCGACTCACCATTGTAGATATTTGGATCGAAATGTTCTGGCATTTTACTTGAGGCGCAAATGTGTGCTCGGCTCCGTTTAACGTTGTGTGGGTCGCCCCAGTGTTCTGCACAGTTGTGGCCTCCATTGGGTGTTTGGCACACGTTCATGGCCGAAGTGTGCAACCGAATGCACACCACCATGTTCATCTCAGAAATGGATCACGTGGCAGAGCACGGAACAACCGAGGCCATTTTCCATTGCCGAACCCTCGCATGGGTGGGGTGAACGCAGTGGTAATTGTCCGCGCGTCAATGAGGGTGCTGCAAAGCTCTCTCGGCCCCTCCTCACCATGGGATTATAAAACTCCAGATTCCACACACAAAGTGAGTCGGTCCAGTGTGCAGTCAGGCGGTTCTGGTTCTTGCTGTTCTGGTGGTCATGGGTTGGAGGACAACGGAGCAAGCAGAATGGAGTCCATGACCCAAGTGGAACAGTCAGACGCCACTGTGCGTAGTTTTAGACAGTCCACTTGCTTACCTCCGTTACACGTCAAGTTGAGTTGTTAAGCCTATTTTCTTTCACGTTCCTTTCTTTGTTTCCTTCTTGTCCACTGAGGACGCACTAAAAGAGTAACAATGATTGCCCCAGCCTACTCATTCATATCTCCTGCATCTTTCTGCACATCACTTGCCAATCACCACGCCCCTCACCGCACCTCCTTCTGACCATGAACCATAGATACCATGAGTTTTCCTCCTTCCCCCTCCTTAGCGACTGGGTTTGCATTGGTCCATTGACCGTGCCTGGTAAAGAGGAGATCGCCAATGTCTCAATCTCTCCCTCTCTCCCTCTCTCCCTCTCTCGCAAAATGCTGACGTTTTGGGTGTTAATGCTTTGTTGGAGCAAAAGAGGGTTTAACTACCGACGGATATGTTATGCAATGTGAAAACTAGTCATGGAGGATATCATTTCGCTCCGTGACATCACAACATCTGAGGTCTCAAAATATATAATGTGAAAATAAACAAACTGTAATTGCCAAATTGCCTATTTTTAAATTCCAAAGTTAGAAAAAGGTAATCGTCATGTCTGATTCCGATGATATCGAAGAGTAGTTGAGCATAGACACCGGTATACGTGTTTGTGTTCACCTTTAAAACCAGCCGCCACCTCTGAATTATCTACAGGGCTAAGTCCTCTCTTCGCCGTCCTCATCTTGTGATGGTGTACAAGGTGTTCATCCAAAGTTTCACACAATGTGGCTTCTTTCAATGGGCTGATACTGCTGCTGGGCATCCATTGTGGCGCTTTACGAGGGTGTGGGGTGGACAGCCCCCACTGTCCGTGCAATGTCATCACGTGAGGTTCAGTACCATGATCTGCTTTTTGCTCAACGCATGAAGGTTGGTGGTCTTGCAGTCTTTTTCCATCTCGCTAATGGTCTTTCCACTCTCACCCTTGCACACCACCGCATACCTCACTTTGCTACACTCCCCAAGTCGAAGCTTAATGATGATCTCCACGCTTTCATCACACTCTCAAGTCTGTTCCGTGCTCTTCTCTGCAGGACTTTGTTTGTCGTGCACTGCCACCTCGTGGTGTATCCAATTTCTACCTCTGAGCTTTATAACATCGTCCGAGACCCTGTCGACCCCTTTCATTTGCAACTCCTCTCTGTGGTGTCCCCATGTTCTTGTTCAGATGTTTCCTTTTTGTTCGTTGATTCTGTTCTGGTTTTTTTTGTTTTTTTTTTCCTGCTCTTCTGTGTGAGTCTTGATACTTTTTTATGTTAAAAAAACAAACAAACAAATTTTTTTTTAATGCTTGTAATTGTTGCATTTGTCCTTGTGCTGTCGTTTGTAATTGTTGCTCTTCAGTTGATTTTGTCTTTGTCTGCAGACCCAAGAATGCCGTTGCATCAATCAAGAAGCGGGTGATGGACAAGAACCCACATGTTTCTAAGTATTCTCTGCAGGTCAGCCAGTTGATCTGTGAATATTTTTTTTAATCCTTTCTGTTAACAAACTTTCCTTTTTGTCCTTGTTACCCTCACCGAAGGAGAGGGTTTGTATTTGGATCTGTTTCTTTTTTGCCAAGTATATTGGTTTGTAGCGTTTGTCTGTCTGTTTGTTTGTCACATGATTTTTTTTTTGCCAGTTTTCAAGCAATCGTTCTGAAATTATTTGTGTGTGTCGGTGACCGGCCAAGGACAGCAACACTTAATTTTGATGAAGATCCGAATCCAGATCCGGATCTGAGTATTTCTAAAGTGATTTTTCACAATTGAGAGATGGGGCCGAAAACGATATATAGCACAATATCTCAAAAGGTTATAGATGGATTCACACAGAACTTGGTGGACAGGTTGGGAGTTCCACGAGGAAAAATTGATTCAATTTTGGTGAAGATCTGAATCCAGATCTGGATATGAGGATTATTTAATTTTTAACTGATGCTTCACCATTGAGATATGGGGCTAAAAACGAAATTGCACGATATCTCAAAAAATTGTGGATGGATGTGGATGAGTTGCTTAGGTAACAATAACAAGCCAATTCGATTTTGATTCCGATCCAGCCTATCGGTGGGATACAAAATGTAAACTATTCGGCCTGGCGGAGGTACGTGCTGACCGAGTGCCGTAAGCTTATCGGTGGGATACAAAATGTAAACTATTCGGCCTGGCGGAGGTACGTGCTGACCGAGTGCCATTAGCCTATCGGTGGGACACAAAATGTAAACTATTCGGCCTGGCGGAGGTACGTGCTGATCGAGTGCCGTTAGCCTATCGGTGGGATACAAAATGTAAACTATTCGGCCTGGTGGAGGTACGTGCTGACCGAGTGCCGTAAGCTTATCGGTGGGATACAAAATGTAAACTATTCGGCCTGGCGGAGGTACATGCTGACCGAGTGCCGTTAGCTTATCGGTGGGATACAAAATGTAAACTATTCGGCCTGGCGGAGGTACGTGCTGACCGAGTGCCGTTAGCTTATCGGTGGGATACAAAATGTAAACTATTCGGCCTGGCGGAGGTACGTGCTGACCGAGTGCCGTTAACTTATCCGTGGGATACAAAATGTAAACTATTCGGCCTGGCGGAGGTACGTGCTGACCGAGTGCCATTAGCCTATCGGTGGGACACAAAATGTAAAGTATTCGGCCTGGCGGAGGTACGTGCTGACCGAGTGCCGTTAGCTTATCGGTGGGATACAAAATGTAAACTATTCGGCCTGGCGGAGGTATGTGCTGACCGAGTGCCGTTAGCCTATCGGTGGGATACAAAATGTAAACTATTCGGCCTGGCGGAGGTAAGTGCTGACCGAGTGCCGTTAGCCTATCGGTGGGATACAAAATGTAAACTATTCGGCCTGGCGGAGGTACCTGCTGACCGAGTGCCGTTAGCCTATCGGTGGGACACAAAATGTAAACTATTCGGCCTGGCAGAGGTACGTGCTGACCGAGTGCCATTAGCCTATCGGTGGGACACAAAATGTAAACTATTCGGCCTGGCGGAGGTACGTGCTGACCGAGTGCCGTTAGCTTATCGGTGGGATACAAAATGTAAACTATTCGGCCTGGCGGAGGTATGTGCTGACCGAGTGCCGTTAGCCTATCGGTGGGATACAAAATGTAAACTATTCGGCCTGGCGGAGGTAAGTGCTGACCGAGTGCCGTTAGCCTATCGGTGGGATACAAAATGTAAACTATTCGGCCTGGCGGAGGTACCTGCTGACCGAGTGCCGTTAGCCTATCGGTGGGACACAAAATGTAAACTATTCGGCCTGGCAGAGGTACGTGCTGACCGAGTGCCATTAGCCTATCGGTGGGACACAAAATGTAAACTATTCGGCCTGGCGGAGGTACGTGCTGACCGAGTGCCGTTAGCTTATCGGTGGGATACAAAATGTAAACTATTCGGCCTGGCGGAGGTACGTGCTGACCGAGTGCCGTTAGCTTATCGGTGGGATACAAAATGTAAACTATTCGGCCTGGCGGAGGTACGTGCTGACCGAGTGCCGTTAGCTTATCGGTGGGATACAAAATGTAAACTATTCGGCCTGGCGGAGGTACGTGCTGACCGAGTGCCATTAGCCTATCGGTGGGACACAAAATGTAAACTATTCGGCCTGGCGGAGGTACGTGCTGACCGAGTGCCGTTAGCTTATCGGTGGGATACAAAATGTAAACTATTCGGCCTGGCGGAGGTACGTGCTGACCGAGTGCCGTAAGCTTATCGGTGGGATACAAAATGTAAACTATTCGGCCTGGCGGAAGTACCTGCTGACCGAGTGCCGTTAGCCTGTCGGTGTGACACAAAATGTAAACTATTCGGCCTGGCAGAGGTACGTGCTGACCGAGTGCCGTTAGCCTTTCGGTGGGATACAAAATGTAAACTATTCGGCCTGGTAGAGGTACGTGCTGACCGAGTGCCATTAGCCTATCGGTGGGACACAAAATGTAAACTATTCGGCCTGGCGGAGGTACGTGCTGACCGAGTGCCGTTAGCCTATCGGTGGGACACAAAATGTAAACTATTCGGCCTGGCGGAGGTACGTGCTGACCGAGTGCCGTTCCGTTTCGCCAAGTTGTCACTCTTTGAGTGATTTTTCATGTTTGTTTGTCCGCACAGAACTTTTGTGTTTTTCTCCGTAACCGCTTGTCAGATTGAGACAAAATTTTCACCATTGGTGCGACTACTCATTTCGAATGTTTTAATGCTAATTATGACGTCATAGGTCACATGGTCTGGCAGCCATCTTGGAAAAAACAGAGACTTTGGACCTCTGTATCTCTGAAACTGCACCAAGGAAAAAAAAATTGAAACTTGGCACACGGCAAGTACTCCTCATGGGGAATGAGTTCGATTTAAAAAAATTTTATTTTTATGATGTCATAGGTGTCTTTGTCATGACATCATAATTGCATCTGTAGAACACTACCTCTGATCAGTATGAAAATATTTTGAGGGTCATGTAGGGATAAAATGGTCCATAAAAATGATTTTGATGATGTTACCAGTCACGTGATTTGGCAGCTATGTTGTTTTTTTTTTAAAACCTTCAAAAATGTTCTCTAAAATGGCTGAACCAGTCATCAATGCCAGCAATTCTAATTATGTCTTTTATTAATTACGTAAGACACCACACAAAACGACACAAACACACCACGTAAAACATGTCCTGGCGAGGGTCTGCAATCTCTGATCGCTCTTTCGTGTTCTTTGCTTCCATTTGTGACGTCCAAAAAAGAACAACTGATCCTGGGATTTTGATTAAAATTGATGATCGACTTCCTTTCTTGGCCGTGTTTAAGTTATGCGAGTCGTGCGGAACCGTCGCTTCGCTGACGGGTTCAATCAAGAGACGACACATTGTACTTCACAAACATCTTGAATGTCCGAGTGTCAACGAGGATGTAAAATGAAGTTTAGCATGAAAAAAGCATCTCGTTTGTGTGTTCCTTCCACATACTTTTACACACTTTTGTCTCTTGCTTCACAAAATATTACCGTCGAATTTTGTGTTCTCTCATGTCCTAAAGGGTTCGTGCTGTAGAATATATAAAAATTTTTTTGTTTGAACCACTGCATTAAGCTCCCATTCCCACTTCTTCTTTTAAGATGGCTTTTAACATGGGCATCCATTTAGGTTAAATGGACACCTTTTGTTCATTTATTTATTTATTTTTTCCAAGTAAACGGATCATTCACTTTCCAATGATACTATTTCTATGATTCTATGCTGCTGTTGGTTCTTCGTGAAGAAGAATAAGCTGTAGCAGCAGGACCTGCTGCCTTTGACCAACCTGCTGTGAGGTTGTGCTGCTGCTGCTGCTGCTTCTTTGCGACACACGCACACACACACACACACACACACACACACACACACACACACACACACTCGCACCTTTAAAAAATAAATAAGTTCTGTGGCTCGGATCACATCTTCACTGGGTCATTCGCAGGTTAAAAAAAAACAACGGTCACGGTCACCTGCGTCTTGATTTCGATGGCCAGGCCCTAATGAGGAAGTTTTGTTCCACTTACTGCCTCGGTAACACGTGCTGTTTGGCCTTGTACATGCTGTGCTGTGCGGGTACAGGTGCTTGAATCTGTTGTTAAGAATTGTGGACAACTTGTGCATGATGAGATTGCCACCAAGCAGAACATGGAGGAGCTGAAAGACCTGTGCAAGGTGAGAGCCCACGGTCAGATTTTGGCGAAGATGTCGTGCAGCCTGTTAAAGAGAAAGAAAAAAAAAAAAGAGTTCAGGATTATTTATTCCTCAACTCCTTAGTTTTTGCCAAGAGGTCAAAGGTGTTCGGCTATGGGAGTCGACTTGCCGGTCGTGCCTTGAGCAACGTGTATGTAAAGTGAAACTGTGACCTCACAGTCCTTAAGAGGTTTGGGAAATCACTGCCTTTGTGTCGATACTATGATATTTATGCGGAATACCTTCAGGCTGTCTTAATCACTTGCCTTTTGATTTGCTGCCCTCTCCCCCTGCCGTCCCCTTTTCACCATAATCAGCAACAGTCAGATCCAGTGAAGTCCCAACTCCTCGGCCTAATTCAGGCCTGGTCGCATGCTTTCCGCAACGAGCCGCGGTACCGAGTGGTGCAGGACACCTATCAGATAATGAAGATGGAGGGTACGTGGGATAGTCTGGCTCGGGCTCTGTTGAGTAGCGGGATTGACAGGGACAGGAATTTGCACGACAGTCATTCAGTCATTGGTCACGGTTTAGTTCATTCATTCATTTGTTGGGTTTTCTTCGGCGGGTTTAAACCCCAAAACACGACTGTGCAGCTCAATTTAGACACATAAGTATATTACCTTCTTCCTGGGTGTTGTACCATTCAACCTGCAAGTGTTGATTGGTTTGGCCAACTAACTGGCTCAGGTCTGCTCATCGACAATGCACGACAAAAGACATTAAATTTTGTACACCTATTATTTTGCCTTATTTAGAAAAACTGAGAAGTACACGTGATTGTATTATTACCTCCGCCACCGAAGGGGAAGGAGGTGATGTTTTCACCCCTTTAGTTGGTCGCTAGACTATTGGGTGGTCGCGAGACTACCGTTATTCTCAGGTTTTCCTTCTGTCTGTATGTATGTAATGGACAGCTCTGGAGGCCAGAGGAGTCAACCGATTTTGATGAAACTTGACTGGTAGGTTCATACCAGGATCTAGTTGTATGCTTTTGAGTACCGTTGCTGTGGACGCCACCGTTGCTTAGCAACGGTACTTTGAAATTTTTGAAAAAATCCGAAAAATATTTGTATATATATATTTTTTTCGAAAATCAAAAATCTGCTTCCGCGCTTTTATGCGCACTATAATCAACCTCTTTGTCAAATTTCAGCCCGATCCATCAAAAACAGTATGACTAGTATGCAATTATATAGCGACCACCCATGTCGCCGACCGGCTTGTCTGTCTGTTTGTCTGTTTGTGTACAGGATATCTCAAAAAGTTGTGACCGAATTCCGATGAAACTTGGGGGACATGTTGGGTGTGTGACATGGAAGAATTGATTCGATTTTGGTGAAGATCTGGATCTGGATACGTGAATTATTTAATATTTAAAGTGATTCTTCACCATTGAGAGAAAGGACCAAAAACGATATAGTCCTGTGTAGCATGATGTTTCAAACGTGTATTGGGCCCGATATGTTCTCGTGGATCAGGCGTTGCTGTGGCGGAGGTATGCGCTCTACCGAGTGCCCTTCTCGTTCCACATTTGTGTTGAATCAAAAATGCAGTACTTTCGTGTGTGAGGTCCTGACAAGCCAGTGATGTCATAACTCGAGTCTTCTTTTCATTTGTTCAGGGTTCACATTTCCCGAACTCAAAGAGAGCGACGCGATGTTCGCTGCTGATAAGGTTTGTATCGTCGGACCATTTTGGGTATCTTGAAACGCTCTTGGACACCTTTTTCACAGTAACTGCACCTCCGTGTTTGTCTTTCTCTGTATCTGTCTCTCTTTATTTCTGTCTCTACCTCTTTGCATCGCTCTCTGTCTCCACATTTGTCTTTCGGAAACTATCTCTGTCTGTCTGTCTCTCATCTGTTATTTCTATTCACTGTATTTTCAATTTCTTCCGATCAGGCTCCAGAGTGGGTGGATGCCGAGTCCTGCCATCGCTGCAGGGTTCTGTTTTCAATGACTACGCGCAAGGTACTTGAGCGTGTCTGTTGTTACCACCAAAACGTCATTGATTTTTTAAATTTACATCGTCAATCTGGTCAAGGGACAATTGGGATTATGTTGACAATAAAAATGTTCCGAGAATATTTCATAATTGTTCATTACCATATCACTTGATGCCTGGTGTTGGCTTAATGGATAGGGTGGTGGGCTTGGGATCCTAGGATCCTGAGTTCAAATCCCCCTCCTCTGTTGAATCAATACCAGGTGGGGTTGATTCTGCCTGTCATCCTTCTGAGGTCAGCAAAATGAGTGCCAGCTTGCTCGTATCCTGTGTCAGAGTGGTGACTCGTCCAGGATCGTGTCCAATAGCCCAGGAGACAGCTTGGGCAGCACCAACGCTCTGCATGGAGTATGGTCCCAATGGATGGATATCACTTGCTTGTTCCCCTCCTCTCCTCTCTCCCTCAAAGCACCACTGCCGGGCATGTGGCCAAATATTCTGCAGCCGTTGCTCCTCCCGGGCTTCCAGTATCCCCAAGTTTGGCATAGAGCGTGAGGTTCGCGTCTGTGAGCCTTGTTTTGAGCAGCTGAACAAGTGAGTCATGCTTCTGTCGTTCAAAAGGTTATGTTATAAATGGGGATACTGTGGCTTTGTCGGAATAGGACCTTCTGCTTGCTCATTGAGGATGCTTAGCTTGCTCACTTAGCCTGAAATATTAAGTTTTTTTTGTTTGTTTATGCTGGCAGGAAGGACGTGAAAGCAGCAGCAGCAGCAGCAGCAGCAGCAGCAGCAGCAGAGGGCGAATTACCCCCAGAATACATCTCGAGCTCTTTAGCCCAGCAGGCTCAGGTGAGTCGGTTTCTATGGCAATGCAATGCCAAGTTTGGTCATCAAGCTTTTTATTTTCCCCTTAATGTTGCAATCGGTAAAATTTTCAATCCTTGTTCGCATGGATTAAGCTTGCCATTTATTACCTTGCCTCCCAAGTAGCCTGCCTAGTCTGTAATCACAGCAGATGTCCCGTGCGCTTCAGAGCGGATCTTTTCATGAGCAAATCCGAGGATATCAAATTTGTATTTGATCCATTCATTCATTTATTTACGAGCAAATACAAACAGTCACTTCGCTGACGGGAAATTAAGGGGGGTGGGGGAGAAAGAGGAGGAGGAGGAGGAAGGGGAGAATGAGAAAGAGAAAATGGAGAGAGAGAGAGAAAATAGATGGGGGAGGGGTGGGAGTGAGGAAAGGGGGAGCCAGGAAGGTGGGGTGGGAAGAGCGACACCTCACCAAATATCGCTATACACTCCTGGAAAGGGGTGGGAGTGAGGAGGAGGAGGAGGAGGAGGAGGAGGAGGAGAAGTGGGGAGAAGGGGGGAAAGGGGGAAGTGGGTTTGGAAGGGATTTCTGGACTTGCATTTGGAAGTGGGACGTGTGGAGAAAGCGGAGGGGGGATGTAGTGCAGGATTGAATGAAATGGGCTACATTAACACAGCATGCGGAAACCACCCGGAGATGTCCACGAGGGGTGGAGAGGGGAGGGGGTTTGGGAGGAGGTAAGCGTGAGGGAATGGGAAGGGAAGGTGGCTTTGGGGGAATGGAAGGCAGCATGAGGGGAAGGGAAGGCGGAATGAGGGGCGGGGAAGGGAAGGCGGCATGAGGGGCGGGGAAGGGAAGGCAGCATGAGAGGAAGGGAAGGGTGATAAAACTTGCCCAAACAGCAACATTTTCTTTTAACTGCCAGATTCTATATAAAACTGGGTGGGAGCATTTAAAACCCATGCTATCTACCTGGCAAAGGCCTGCCTTCATGCATGCTCACACATGCAGCGACCTTTACACTCCTTCCTTCCATACAAGTGCTGCTTCATCAGGATGAAGATAATCACACCCCTCCGGTCGACTCACTCTGAATCTGATTAGTATATGCTACACTCTGGGGAAGCAGTTTTAAATTCAAAACTAAACCGTCAGTCCTTAACAGTCCCCTTAACAGAGAGGTAGGGGTGGAGGATGAGAGTGTGGAGGTGGGGGGGTTCCGGCAAATGTGACGTCCAGTTTAACATCCATCTGAGAGCCGGCACACACATTGATGAAACACCGGAATCACAATTTATAGTTTGGTCGGGATTCAAACCCAGGCCCAATAGCTCAGAGTGAGAATGCGTACCTCTCGGCTATCCTGCCATGATTTGCCGATTCATTGATTGGTAACGACTAAAAACATTTTTTACTCATTGTAATCTAATTTAGTTTGCCTTCCTAACTCCGGAGATGTCCCCATGGAGAACCGTGATGCAGTGTAGCCATGGAAGCTTGTGGAGATTGAAGCTTGAGGAGGATTCCAAGCAAACACTCCAACGGAACAGTTGAAGGAGGAAGATCGTACGAAAATGGGAAATGTCAAAATCAAATTGTACATTTTCAGCGAGCGAGCCACCACCCCGAGAGATCGCACGTACGACAACACGGGGCCAAACGCAGGCGAGTAAGACCTGATCTTTGTTCAAGTTTTGGAGTATGATCCAAAACACAGGTTTATTTGGCTCCTGGCCGTTGAACAAACATCGGTGATGGCCTCCAATACAACTGTTGTGGACATGGGTTTGGCAGCAGCTCATTTGGACACACGCTTATTTTTCTCTCCTTTGATCCCCATTGGTACATATCCGTGCGGGAGGATTGGTAGATGTGAAGTGTTGTTTGATGCACCATCTTCATTGGGTTGTAGCTTGAGCAAGTTTCTCCAATGTAGGTTCCACCGAAGAAGGATGAGACTGCTATTCAGGAGGAGGAAGAGCTCCAGCTGGCACTGGCTTTGTCACAATCAGAGGCCGAGGAAAAGGAGAGGAAGGTGCGTCCTCTGGGGAAAGCGAGGGGATGCATCCTGTAACATACTGAAAGTTTCCAAATGTTTTGTTCATTTGTTGTTATCCCCACGCTGTTTTTTAAAAAAAACAATCCAGGTGTTATAATCTGCTACATTTGTCTGTCTGTCTGTTTGTCTGTCTGTCTGTCACGCTATCTCCATGTAAATGGATGGGCAGAAATTCGCCATACTTGGTAGTTATGATCACCATACAGTATGGCAAGAACAGTGTTAGTTTTGGCCCTCTTGGGGTGGTTTTTTTTGGGGTCATTCCTGGTGGAACTTTGTGTAATCTTTCACCTTTGCTTTAAGTGGGAAGCGTGTGGGGACTTGCGATGGCGTGCCGTCGACGTCGCTCGAGTTTGGAGTTATGATTACATCTTGTGTTTCCGTTTCAATTTGCAGAAACACAAAACTCCATCGTACAACCGCTCAAGCTCACCAGTCAGCACTTCTGCACCTCCGGCATCCAGCCTGTACTCGACACCAGCCGTAAGTCGGAGCCGTTCCCACGTGCCCCTCACCGATAGGTGCACTTACTCTGCAGTCATTTTTATTATTTATTAATTTTATTATGATTTAGTGCAATATGATAAGGGATGGCCTGGAGGTATGCCCACTTGCCTTTTGGCTGTCTAGCCTGGGTTTGAATTCCAACCCAACGATAAACTGTCATCCTAGTGTGTCACGGGCAGGGTGTGTAATCGATGTGTGTGCCGTCCCTCGGATGGACATCAAATTGATCATCCTGCCTCTCGGCATTTGTTCTTCACTTGTTTCTCACACGAGTTCTTCTTTGGTCTTTCACATTAGTTGGTGCCTCTCTCGTAGTTGACGAAAAACGATAAAGCTTTGGGGCCGGATAAACACCGGAGAGTATCGAAGGAGATTGCAGAGCAGATTGGCATGATGTTAACATGTGTAATGCCATACCTGTCTGCTCTGCGAACACGAGTCCGTGTCATTGATGTATTATCGGCTTACCTTTACTTGTACAACGTGACGGCCATTCTTCATAAAAACAGCCACATCACTGATCCATCCAGACTTGAACTGTTTATTGCCATCCAAACTCTTCCATATATATATATATATATATATATATATATATATATATATATATATATATATATATATATATATATATATATATATATATATATATATATATTTGGAAAGTTAGTTTTGCTGCTGGACCTTGTTGTATAAAGCAATTCATGCGGGTCTGTGTTTCCTCGAACCTGTTGTTATGTAATCGCTCCCTCCACAAAGTGCCCAACGTATCGATATACCCAAGCTGTTGGGGACAATCTTTGACCCCAATTGTTTGGCCATGAAAGCACACAAAGCACAATGACCCAACCGATCGTGAACAGCCGATCGTCTTTCTTTCTTTATTCATTCATTTGTGCTATACTCCAATATGGCAGTGGCACACAAATTACTGACTGCATTAAACAACCTCCACTATTGAATTTGGCATTAGCAAACTATTATGTAAATGGAAATAAAGGGTTTCATTCAGACCCTCCCCCCTGGCTAACCCTGGTTACCCACATATGTGAGAGGTCAGATTGGTAGAGTTCACTAAAATAAAACACAAATATGATGCCTGTTTTTAGATAGGCTATGATTTAAAAAAAGAAGTTTAATTACCAAACCTCTCGACAAATTCTCAACTTCTTGATTAGATATGTTGTATGATGATTGCGTATCTGGTAACACTTCTGGTCACGCTGATCACGGAAAACAAAATGGAAACAGAGAGTAGGAAGGATGGTGCATGCGCTTCACTGAATGTGTGTGCCTTGACATGCTCGCGCGCTGTCAGCTTCCACCACCTGGGAGGGGAGGAAGGGAGGAAGGGAATGAGGAGGAATGAATAAGGGTGTGATGAAAGATGGTAACTGGGGAAGTCGTAAACCGTTCACATGCGAACTATCCACGGCACGAGCGAATGTTCAATGTTGAAAAAGTAAATCGTCCACGAGCGAATTGTGTCTTGTACATGTCGGCATTTGTGAGGGAATTTCAAAATCTAAATGGATAAAAATGCATGATGGCATCCAAGAAGTGGGTAAATAAATTGATATTTGATTTTCTTGTTTCTTTACTGTTGCGGAGCTAAGCTCAACGTCGGATGAACCGTGGCGCCGGAGCGGCGCTCCGGTACAGTCATTCAGGTGTCTTGTAAAAATAATAAAAATCGGAAATCCTCACCTGCCTAGAGGTGAGAATTGTCTGTCTGAATTGTCCGGTCCAACGCCAGTGTTTATAGTTGAGAAAGTTTGTTTTGATTGGTGATGTGGTCTATTTGGAACGTCTCTCATCTCCCTCTCCTCCTCCTCCATATTCTCCCTCCTCTTGGTTGAATGAGTTTGGATCCTGCCCATTTTGAAAGAACTATTGAGGGGAAAGCTTTATTATTATTATTATTACTTGCTTTTTGAACTTCACAACTACTCTTGGTTGATGTAAAATGAAAAATTTAAAGTGGTGGTTCAATGATGTACTCCGATAAAACAAGCTTCAAATTGTTTTATTTATTTGTTTTTGTTTTTTTTCACAGATATCTTCTGCTCCATCTGCTGAAGAGCATGACAAAGAGGTAAGATTGTTGGTGAACCTCCTTTTGGGTGATGCGTTGACAAGGTGCCATGGACATGATTTTGGTCACATGCTGCACGTAATGTGTGCGTGCTTACGAGAGTGCGCCGCGAGAGGCCCTGCAAACACTCGGTAGTGATATAGTATGCTCGCACCGCTTTGAGTTCTGACCACCGACGGATTGAGGGTGCGGAAGGCTGTCAAGCCTTTGGGTAATGTGTTTCCGATAAGTAACCAAATTGTTAGTGCCACGTCCACTGTATCTGTCCAGGTCACCCAAGCTGCTTCATCCCTCATGGTGCATTTTAGGAAACTGCTGTGGAATAGGCAAGCCACAGAGTGTCTGTACACCAGTCTCGATCGTGTCTGTCTGTCTCCACCAATGTCATGATACAAATTCCTTCCTGTTATTGAAGAGTTTGATCCAAGATGGAAAGTCACTTGGGGAGGGTATTGGGTATAAAATGTGAGCAGCACAAGCACTACCTGGACTGCAGTGTAACTACATCACTTGCCATTGAATCCTGGTGTCCATCTTGTGTGGCATCCGTGCACACATCGTATTTTATTATATTTTGTCTTCAGGGCCTTGCAGAATGTTGTTGTTTTTTGTTTTAATTATTATTATTATTATTATTATTATTATTTTGTGCTCCCTTCTCCTTTACTTTCCTCCCTTTCCTTCCACTTTCCTCTCTTGATGCTAATCGTGTCTGATGCTACTTCTCCCATCCTCTGCCTGAAAGGCACCATTCAATCACACTCTTCAGTTTGTTTCTCATCATTTCTGATCTCATTCCCTCCTGCTCATTAACGCCCAACTTGGTGATGCACCACTGTATTCTTATTAGTCCCCGACCGGAGGAGAGCATAGGTTTGCCATCCGTCCGTCCATCCCAGCTGTGGTTTTTCACACTTCTTCTTTTTTCCCATACCCTTCAACATATTCAACTGAAACTTGGTGCACGGCTTCATTATTATTATACGAGTTATAGAACAAGGACGAGTTTCAGGGCGTTTCGTCAATTTTTCAGTTATGTCCTTTTTGTATTTGGAAAATATCACATCGGGAGGGAACATGTATTGCAAAGCAATTCTTGCTCTTGTTTTATCCGCAGCACCTGGTTGTAGGGAGCTGGGAGCGTAGCTGTGCCACTGGTGCAGTTCCCCCTGTAGATTAGAGCCGGAATTTGTAATTTGTTAATGGCGCCTGCGATAACTCGCATAGTTTTTGCGAAAGACACCATAGGAAATTTAACATCCACCATCTAATGCCAGCAGATGGGATGCCCAGTTTAACGTCCATCCGACAGATGGCACACGCATTGATGAATTACCCTGCCTGTGCAACACCTGGATGATAGTTTTTATAGCTGGGTCGACGTTCGAACAGGGCTCGACCTCTCCGAGGCGAGTGTGCATACGTTGATGCTATCCTGCCAACCCTGCACCGATGCACTTTCATTGGGACACGATTAATAAATAATAATTAGAGCCTTTGGTTGCTGGAATTCTTGACCCTTTTTGTTTTCCAGCTGGCCATCTACATGAACCGCTCTTTCTGGGAGAAGAAACAGGAGGAGGCAGCCAGGCCCAGCCCAACGCCGTCAGCCCCTGCTCCAGCTATAGACAGTGGCACAGACGGCCAAATTACCGCCATCAAAGTGGCAGAGGTGAGAAAAGCACTATTCGGGTCAGCGGTTTCTTTTGCAGTTCATCCCATTTTTGACTCATTTGATCACTTTGTTTATCCCTTGGACTCAATCACATTGTCAATGCAGTGCTACCAGAACGGAGAATCCGAAGAGAACAATGAACAATTCTTGCAAACGCTGCGCAATGCGGTGGCCACCTTTAGTAACCGCATGCGCAGCGACCACGCTCGTGGGCGCTGCATCACCAATGACACAGCCGTGCAGTCCCTCTTCCAGACCATTGGCAACATGCAACCACAGCTGCTGCAACTCCTCAATGCTCTTGACGAGAAGAGACGTGTGTGCTGCGTGCTTCACATTACACTCCTGCTTTCATCACAGTCTGCGGTCTCCTTTGTCAACCTCATTTATTGATTAATAATAAAATGTTTTCTCCTTTTCATTTTTGTGAACTTCCTTCAAGGTTATTGTTTGTGATTGCAGTAGGTGTTAAGCGTAGCCGACGTCCCTGCGTGCAGTGTACTTCGAGAGTTTGCAAGACAAGCTCGGGCAGATACGTGATGCTCGTGCGGCGCTCAATGCCCTGCGCGAGGATCACCGGGAGAAGCTGGAACGTGCGGCGCAAGAGGCAGAACACCAGCGGCAGTTGCAGTTGGCCCACAAGCTGCAAGTTATGCGGCAGAAGAAACAGGTTGGTGGGGTGATGTGTGGAGCTCAGGCCCAGGTTTGGAGCTGGTAGTTTGCCATGACCGAGACGGTATTTCTCGTTGCGTGCTAGGAATATTTGGAGATGCAAAGACAGCTGGCTCTCCGGAGATTGCAGGATCAGGAACATGAGCGGCAGATGCGTCTCGAGCAACAGAAGCAGACCATCCAGATGCGTGCACAGATGCCGGCACTCAGCCTTTCATATGGACAGGTCTGTTGAGCTGTCCGTTCTGGGTTCGGTCTCTACAAGATTGGCCTATGTCTCAAAGCTATTTTAAGAATGGGAATACTAAAATATACAATCTTTATCATTGAATTGAATAGTATTATGATGAATAACACCAGGTGTGTTGAGCATGAGAGTAGAGGAAGTCAGTAAACCATGTGTGGAGTTGGCCTTGGATGCCACAGGCAGAGTTTCGAGAGTAAGGTGGGATGCCAGACTGTATCAAAAATTCGAGATATGTCGAGAGAGATGGCCCTGATCTCATGTGTGGCATTGAGGACCTCTTCCATTGTTGGTAGATGATATTATTTTAATAATTGTTAGTGATAACTTGCAGTAATATTTTCAGGGTGTGCCTGCACCCCCTGGTGCCATCTATGGGACCCCGGCACAAGGAAACCTTGCTTCGACCTTCAGTCCCCCAACCTCGGTTGATGGATCGCCGATGCACGGTACAGCATATGGGCCGGCCACCACTACTGGCTATGGACAGGCCACGACTACTGGTTATGGACAAGCACAGCCTGTGTATGGAGCGGCTACCACTGCAGGACAAGCCGGTCCTCAGCAATACGTGGGCGGGCAGCCCCCGAGCACAGGCAAGAAATGCAATCGAAGTCTTGATGTGTTGGCACACGTCAGGCATTTTGTGGGTGATCAGGGCATGCCTTTGCCCAGCAACATGATTGGTTTGTTTGGTGTGACAACTTGGGTCCCGTGATTGTTTGAACTAACAATTAATTGCAAAATCGAAGAGTCGCAAATGTATCGGTTTCCTGAGTATGTTTGTCTGGCAATCACTTACAGGTCGCAATTATAGACCGGTCTTCACAAAACTTAAACTGATAGAACTGGCCAAAACCTAGAAGCCCATTGTTTTGAGGTCCAAAGGTCAAGGTCACAAAATCATCAGTTTTCGTCTGATTCACTTGAAATTTGAACCAATTTTGCATGTTGTCACTGAAACTTATATGAGGTCAAAAGGTCAATGTCAAAAGTCGATTTTTTTTATTTTTATCTGATTGACTTTAAATTTGAACAAAATTTGCATAATGGGTCACTGAATTTGTTCATCAATCAAAAGCTAGAAGCCTATTGGTTTATTTTTAGGTCAAAGGTCAAGGTCACATAAAACCATCCATTTTCAACAGGGTTTGCATGATGGGTCACTGAAGCCTATTGGTTGAGGTCAAAGGTCAATATAAAATCGTCAATTTCCACATAATGACTTGAAATTTGAATAGAATTAGCATATTTATTCACCGAGTTAGTTTTTATACGCCTTTTATATATATGTATATGTGTGTATATGTATATATATATATATATATATATATATATATATATAGATATAGATATAGTAATCCCCCGTTTCTCGTGGGGGTTACGTTCCAAACCTCCCCGCGCTAAGTGAAAATCCGCGATGAATGGACGCCTCCCCAAAAAATCGACTCGTCTGGTCTGGTCGGTTTGGGAGTGATTGGGTTTGAGGTGCCTGAGATCGACTAGTCTGGTCTGGTCTGGTCGGTTTGGAAGTGATTGGGTTTGAGGTGCCGGAGATCGACTAGTCTGGTCTGGTCGGTTTTGAGGTGCTGGGTATGAGCAGTGCTCGTCCAACGGTGGCAAACCTTTTTCCTTCCTGAAGCATATATCGAGCACCTTTACCTCAACCTTCTGGAGCGTCCCAGGACCTTCCTCTGGCGCTTCGGTTCCTTGCCAGAAGCCTTAGAAGGTGCCGGGCGTTTGGGTGGCATCGTGGGGCTTGGAGAAAAAAATGTAGAAAATATTCGAAGTTCACAAGCGAAACTTTGTCTCGTGCGTTGTGTGACTGGTCGAGCACCACGCGTTATAATTTACTGCTTAAATAATTTATATTTTATATATTATTAGCGCGATGTACCGGGGGAATCCGCAGAAAAAAATTAGTTATGTTCCAAGGGAAAACCCGCGATGAACCGGGGGTGCGATAGGTGAACCGCGATGAAGCGGGGGTTGACTGTGTATATATCCTCTTCTTCTTCTTTCAGCTGCTCCCGTTAGGGGTCGCCACAGCGGATCATCCGTATGATCCGCATAGTGATTTGGCACATGTTTTACGCCGGATGCCCTTCCTGACGCAACCCTCGTCGCCTCTTACGACACAGGGATTTGACTGTGTATATATATATATATATATATGTGTATATATATATATATATATATATATATATATATATATATATATATATATATATGTATATGTGTATATGTGTATATGTGTATATGTATATATATATATATATATATATATATATATGTATATGTATATATGTATATATATATGTATATGTATATATATATATGTATATATATATATATATATATATATATATATATATATATATATATATGTATATATATATATATGTATATGTATATATATATATATATGTATATATGTATGTATATGTATATATATATATATGTATATGTATATATATATATATATGTATATATGTATGTATATGTATATATGTATATATATATATGTATGTATATATGTATATATATATATATATGTATATATATATCGGGGCGTATTATGTGATACCGGTTGTCCGTCCGTCTGTCCGTCCGTTCCGCACTCTAACTCGCAAAGTTTTCAACTTTCACGTTTCATATTTGGTGCATAGGTACAGACTGTGGAGACATACGTTCGTCATCTAAAGTGGTTGCCATGGCAACCAGGATGCTGTTTTCCATGTTCTAGCACAATTCTGTATATACCTTCTTGTCCGGGCGTATATTGTGCTCACTTGTGCTGTTGTTCTATTTATAATTATCGATTTATCTGTTTTGACATGTCAACAGTTTCCATGGCAACAACTTAACCATTATAATCAAACTAGCAGAAGCCCATGGTAAAAAATATCACAATATAAAATGGGAAACTTTGTCTTCTTGCGCTGGTTGAAAGAACTCAAAAATAGGAAGTTATAGATTTCCTAACGGCAATTTGCTTTTTTTCGGGAGCGATCTTGCAGCGGTCTATTGCTGATACATCACCCAGGTTCAAGTTTTTTTCTGTTTTTTTTTAAATCCAATTTAAAAATATATATAATTTTCCCATAGGTTTGGATTAATTTGAAGCAACTTTTCAGGGTGGGATAGAGCTGGACATCATTAGCCTAATATATAGCTATAATATATATATATATATATATAATGTTGTTTGGCATTTGGACATCTTGAGTTAGATGCTGCACGTAAAGTTTTACAAAATGAGTACTGGCTATTTAATTAGGACGTCCGATCCAGAAATCTACACCATTTTCTTCCTTCACATAATATCTGAATATAGTTCAGGTACTTTCCCCCTGCACCTCTCTTCCACCTCCTCCCAACCCCCCCCCCCCCCCCACTTGATTGACTTGACTTGAGAGGAGGGAGGATCGCACACAGGGGAGAAGAGGGAGGTAGGGTGGGAGAGGGCGTGGAGTGACTCACTTAACGTCGTTTATTTTTAAACTTGAAAGTATCGAATACACTTCAACACACAAATTAAAAATTCCTTAAAACCAAACGTTATTAATAAATGTTGGATTCCATCTTCAGTTCCACATATTCAGTTTTTTACGTACAAAGTTTTTCGAAGTATCGTTTGATTGTATGGTTGGAAAAGAGTTATCACTCGCTTTAAATAAACTCTTTATATGTACCCTGGGAACATGAAAAAACATATAATTACGTAACGGGTCGATCCGACCCCGATCTCCTCTCCTCTTCCCCCTCACTCTCCCCCCTTGTTCCCCTTCCCCACCTTGCATCCGAACAGATATATTCAAAACAGCTATTATAACCAATTCCCTAGCAGGAAATCCTACCCTTGGCTCTTCTACTTCCCCTCTTTCCTCTCCCCCATCACTAACCCCTCCTTCCCCCCCCCACCCCCCACTCCCCACATTGTGTCCGACCAGATACATTCAGAACAGCTATTAGAATGCATTTTTGTTTGAAAACGCCAACATTCGTCAGTTTTTTTGTGCAACCGAGTCTTAAACCCTCACCTTCAACTCTCACGCTTTGACTTCCTCCGGTTCCGGTTTTTGAGGCGACGGTTGGTTCTCTCCAGGGGTCTCTGCCGACTTTCTCAAAGATAAGTTTCCGGTCGTCGTTTGTCACGTTTTGACCGTTTATTTTGTTGCCTCCACGTTTACTGTGTGTTCCTACTTCGGTTTTGTTTCAAAACTTGTGCTATTTGGTGAGTTTTCGTCGGTCTTGTCGTATCAGGTTTCCTTGAGGCCGACCCGTCTTCCCGTCTCCGTGCACAATCGTGTTTATTGTATTTTCTCCTTATTAACATCAGTTTTTATTTTCACCACTTTTCCCTCCACCCTCCTGTCCCTCCCAACTATACCCTCTGATCCATGTCTTAAAATATAAAAAAAATACATTAAAACCCCTTTTACCTTACATTATACCCCACGTAACTTCCTGCACCGACTTCTTCAACTTCCTTCTCTTCCCTATTCCGTGCCTATCCCACCGATCGTGAAGGTTTTCACCACACGCCTTCACGACCTTATCTTCAAACATTTCCTTTACTCTCTCCCCGCCCCCTTCCCTAATCTTCAAAAGAAAAAGAAAAACAAAAAAACGGTTTCTTCCAGTGCTTCAACTTCCCCTCTTCGACCGCTTCTTCTTTAAAATCTTGTGTTCAATTCGACCTTTCTTTCATCCAGTGAATTAAAATTCCATCTGTTACAAAGCTTCCTTTCTCCACTCTGTCAATTCTTCTGCACTTCATCCATCTTCCGATGTATTTAAACTTATCTCTGACCTATAAATTTTTAAAATCACATTTTGCAATACTTGTTAATCATCTTCCATTAATTATAATTATTAATCGTTCTTTTTTTATTCCAACTTCAGTGCAAATTCACCCTACCTCCTTCATTCGACCTCCTCCAAACTCCTTCCCTGTTATACCCTCTCCTTACTCCTCCCACCTTGCCCACAATCCTACCTCCTCTCTTAGCATCTTTCCACTGTCCTCTGACTTACTCACAGTTTCCCCTCTGATATCCCAAACTGTGTGATTTTTCGAATGTCTCACACTCTCATTCAGCACACTGCTCAACATCTCCACCACGCTCTCTCTTTCCTTTCATCACATCTCCCCCTCTTCCCACCCCCTCAAATCTTGCTCCTCCCCCACCCGCTCCCACCTCTACCATACCACTACCCAGTCTCATACTCCCCCTCTCCCCACCCTCCCTCCTCCTCACTCCTTCCTCTTCCATGACTGTGCCTGCTCTCATCGTCTCCCTCCCTGTCAAAGCTTGCCTCTCAATTCAACCACCTCCTCTCTCTCTTCAAAGAAAACTTCTCTCTCTTACTCCCCCCTCACCCTTCTCAAAAGCTCCCCACACCTTTCTACCTCATTTCTCCCCCTTCACCCTTTTCCCTCAATTCTTCCCTGATTTTGCTGTCAAACTTCGACTCAGATTCTGCAACCGATTCAGACAGCATCAGCTCTTGTATCCTAAAAACCTGCTCCTCTGCTCTTGCTCACCCTCTCTCTGTTTAATTCACCCTCATTTTCTCAAGGTCATCTGCCATATGCTTGGAAATCAACACACATTACTGCTCTGCATAAAAAAGGTGCAAAAACAGATCCCTGCAACTACAGACCAATCAGCCTTCTCCCAATCATCAGCAAGGTTATGGAATCCATTATCGCTTCAGACATTAAATCCTTCCTCTTCTCCAATGGCTTGATTTCCGATCATCAATTTGGTTACAGACCAGGTCACTCTACCCTGGATATGCTGCTTCTGCTTTCCCAACAATGGATGGAGGTCCTTGATGCCGGACATGAAATCAGAGCCGTATCCCTAGACATATCGTGTGCTTTTGACACGGTCTGGCACCCTGCCCTGCTCACCAAACTCTTCCCATGGTATTCAAGGCCATCTCCACTCATGGCTCATGGACTTCCTCTCCTGTCGCAGTCAACGTGTGACTCTTAATGGAGTTCTTTCATCCCCTCTTCCTGTCCAGGCTGGACTTCCTCAAGGCAGTGTTCTTGGCCCTTTGCTTTTTCTGGTTTTCATCAATGATCTCTCGGATTCCCTGGAAAATCCTCTTTATCTGTTTGCTGATGACATGACCCTCTGCTGTACCATCTCTCATCCCTCTGATCGTCAGGCAGCAGCCTTTGCACTTTCTGCAGACCGGGATAAGATCTCAAGCTGGTCAAACACTTGGAACATGTCTTTCAATCCTGACAAATCTCACACCATCACCATGTCTTTCCCAAAGGACCACCTGGAACTCCCCCCCCCACCCCATCTACTTTCTCAACAATCCCCTTGAAGACATCCTTTCATTCAAGCTTCTGGGTCTCACTGTCTGCCATGATCTTTCCTGGGAAAGCCACATCTCCAAGCTGGCCTCCAAAGCCAGTCGCTGACTGAGCATCCTCTGGTGTGCAAAGTCCTTCATTGGCATACCTGAGCTTCTCACCACTTGCAAAGCTTTCATCCGCAGTCTGATTGAGTACTGCTCCCCCCTCTGGGCTGGTGCTCCTGCCTCACATCTAGCTCGGCTTCACGCTGTGGAAACCAAGGCTTTTAGGATCATTGCTATCTCCCATGATGAAGCTGAGTCTGGTTCTCTCACTCTCTCACCGGAGGCAGGTCGGTGGTCATTCTGTCTTCTACCGTCTCCTCTCCGGCCTTGACCCCTCTGCTCTGTGATCTGTCTCCTCTACATTTCCTCAGGGCTCTCAAGGTCCACCAAAACCCCCCTTCTGGTGAAACTGCCAAAATCAAGAATCACTACTCGCCTTCATTCTTTCATTCCTCCCCCCCCCCCCCACCCGCCTCTGGAACAAACTCCCGCACTCTTCAATCCCACTCTTCCCTCCAGGTCTTCAAAACAGCTGTACACCACAATCTCATATCTTCCCCCATCCAAAATCTTGATGTTGACTACCCCTGTTAATCCACCCCAAACCCACCTCCTTCAAATTCCCTGTAGTACCATTTTGTTTACCCCGTGTACCGTGCCCCATCTCCTTCCACAGATCTCGTAATGTCTCTGTTCCCCACTATTTTGTGCTTCCCTCAACCACGCCTCTTGTCTCCTGCCTTGTTATAGGTTTGTGTATTAGCTCTTACACGAGCCCCGACTTGGTATACAAAAAAAATTAATAAATAAAAAACCCTTTGAACCCCAGGGGCCGTTTTATCAAACCGCTAAATTCAAACCTCCCTGTACCTGAGCGGCAGGATTTTTCTCCAGGGAGCCTCGGGTGGGGGAGCCGAAAGTCCAAGGAGCTCAGGGTTCAGAGGGTTAAACCATTGTAGTCGCTACAAAAAATGAAATCGGATATGGAATTATAGTTCAGATGTCAAATAATGCTCAAATACAACTTTTGGACCTTTTGTAAGCATTCCAGCTGAAATGCGATTAGCTCGAGAATCTGTGAGCTTGAACCAAATTTCCAAATTTAAACTGCAGAAGTGAACTTAGCAGGAGTTCCGACTGTTGCAAAAGTGTTCATCTGTCTAATTCGCACATTGTTTGATTCTCCGGTCGCCTCCGGACGGTGTTTCGTACGACTCAGCCAGCCATTCCTTATCAACCGTTTTAATTGGAGTGCTTGCTTGAGTGCTTACCATTGGGCAGAATCTATTCCAAAGTACTTGATTCCAACCACGGAATCGAAAGGAATTGCATAGTGAACTGGAATGGATGTCGATTCCGAGTAATTCCAACTTCCTAGAAAGAAGCGTTTAAAAAAAAACCAAAAACATTTCCTTCCTGTTGGCCACGTGGCCTGGTAATGTATTCATTGAAAAGGAACACGCCCTTGGGGCGTCCTGTTTGAAATATAGCAGCAAAAGCAAATCGCTTGCAAACTAAACACGCCCCTTTTTGCATGAATAGCATGGCATTTAGAGTTGGCCGGTGAAGTGTGCCGATTGCTTTGCTGACTGTCGGGTAAGAAATAAATCGACTGATAAAGTTTTGACAACACGTCGTTCAAAAGGTCCAGAAGTGCAATTTGAAATATGTGAACACATTTGTAAAAAAGGACACTCGGTAGAGCGCATACCTCCGCCATGTAATGCCTGATCCACGAGAACATGTCGGGCCCAATACATTTTTGAAATATCGTGCTATATAGTTTTTGACCGTCTCTCAATGGTGAAGAATCGCTTCAAAAATTAAATAATTCTCGTATCCAGATCCGGAAATCAGATCTTCACCAAGATTGAATCGATTCTTCCTTGTCACACACTCAACATGTCCACCAAGTTTCGTCCGAATCCGTCCACAACTTTTTGAGATATTCTGCACACAGACAAACGGACAGAAAGGTGTGAAAACATAACCTCCTTCACCTTCGGTGGTTAGCCGCTGTTCCGTTAGCCGCTGAATTAACACCAGGTAGGGTTGACTCAGCTTGTCATCCTTCTGAGGTCGGCGAAATGAGGACTAGTGTTCTGGTAATAGGGGCACTGCATCAGCAGCATAGTCGTGCCCCAACAAACTCATAGCTACCCAGCAGCCAAGCTGCACTACGTAAGAAGAAGACTCCAAATGAAACTGCCACGGCAGCCCGATGTGCCTCACGGTGTGAATGGAATAGTTATGAGTATCGTGCTTTGCGTGACGTTTTTCTTGTTCATTTGTTTTGTCACACGGTACCAGCAACTTGCTGACCGGATGTCCTTGTGCCTCATTTGCCCTCCTGCAGACCCCAGCTTTACCGCCCAATATCCCTACCAGGGTGTCGTTCATGGTGTGGGTCCAGCAGTACAAACGCATGCCTATCCCTACCAGGCCAACCAGTACCAGGTACATATGGCCGTTTTTCAAGTTTCCCCGGCTTTCACGATGCCTTTCCCAAAACCTTTGCCCCATTTGCATTCCACTCCTTGTACATGTATAACCCTAGGAGCCAGTGAACCAAACTCAACCTCCACCCCAGCAGCAGGTGCCCGGTGCTGTGACTTACCCACCGGTCTCCATGGGCTACCAGCGTTACGGCATGCAGGTTGGTCATTTCCACTGGATTTGAAATTCACCAAGCAAAACCGAAACGTTCCTTTTGTTTTATTCATGGGATGCTTTGTATTATTTTTCCCATCATAAAGGAGCAGCGCACAGCGGACTGCCATTTTATCCCTCCCTTAAAAAATGCCAAAAAGCTGCAAATTTGTATCGCACTCGTCGTCTTGAGCGGCGTTCATAATGGCACAGCACTGCTCACTTCCGGTCTTAAAGGGGCCCTACAGATGTATGTACGTGAGAGCAGAGATAAAATTGAGAAAAAATAAAAAGGGCGAATGGGAGAGGGGAAGGTGGGATGCACGTGCTTGGACACTGAGAAGGGAGGAAGGACAGACAGCTTGACAAAAACAGGCCCACTTTTGCATATGTAGACAGCCCACTGTTGTGCCATTAGTAGGCAGAGTAAGCCTGGTGTTGGCTTCATGGTTAGGGTAGCTGGCTTGGGATCTTACGGTCCTGAGTTTGAGCCCCATCGGCCGCTGAATTAACACCAGGTGGGGTTGACTCAGCCCGTCATCCTTCCGAGGTTGGCGAAATGAGGACCGGCGTACTGGTATAGGGGAACAGCATCGGCGGCATGGTCGTGCCCCACCAAAATGATAACTACCCGGCAGCCAAGCTTCCATACGCAAGAAGTAGGCACAGTGCCACGGCGTGCAGAAACTACGATTGTGCTTTTGTTCAAACCCCAGGGATGTTGTGTTTTGATTTCTCTCTTCCTCCATCATCAGGTTATGGCAGCAGCACTGCCTGTGCAGGACCAGGTACCAACACCGGGGCCAACATTCCTCGCAGGTGGAGCTCCTGTAGCTACGTCCAACCAACAAGGTTACCAACAATCTGGATACCAGCCGGTATGGCTACGTCGGGACCCTCTGTCCTGAGCGGGTTTTGTTGATATGCTGTATTTATATAATTTTTTTTTCTCATGTGGTGAAGTCAAATATTGGAGGGGGGGGCATAAGAGACTTTTGACCTCTTGATCATGTTTTTGCCGATTTTTCTTTATTTGACCGATTGTAAATTAGTGGAACTTGCGATGTTGATCGTGATTTCATCCACTAGTTTGTGCGGTTGGTTAAAAATATGTTTTATGATCCTTTTTTGAAAAGTGTACATCGCTGGACTGGATTCTCCCACTTACTATGGTCCGTTTACCACGACCTGCACTCTTGCACCACCAACTCTTTTGTTTCTTTCTCTCCTTCTGTCCCCTTCCCCATCTTTGTCCCCCCCAACCGACCTTGTTTCTTGTGGCCTCCCAGCCACCTGCACAAGCCCTGCCAGGATCCGCCGAAGCTGAACTCATCTCCTTTGACTGACCTCTGCTTCCAAATCCTCTAACTCTCACGTCCCTGCGTCAATCCAAATAGTTTATTTTGATTTTCCTTTCCTCAAAACCATTCCCCGTTCCGACCTTGTACCTTGCTCCAACTGCTTTCTTTTACCAACTCTGCCATTCCTTTCTCCATTGTATATCTTCCTCTTCTCTCTCTCTTTAACCAGTAATTTGCACAAAAAGGCTGTTTTTGTCTGCTTTCTCTATGGATAAGTTATCTGTGTCGTCTGAGACCTACATGTTCGCAACATGACTTGGGCAACCCCCATTTGTCTTGAAAGCAAGGGGGATATCGACGGTTTCATTTGTGGGTGGAGACGAGGTGAGGGAAGGATAAGGTTATCAAATGGTCTGTGAATGAGGTAAACCATGGATTTGAACCCCCTAAAGGTAGACGAGCGTGCTTACCGCCGCCTGGAAACGGGCAGACTGCATTTTGAGCATCAACACCCCTTCGGAGCGAAAAGGGGTTATTGCTCCAATGGAGGGCCGACGCGAATGCTCGACCTGAGGCCCCAACTCGTTAAGATCCACCAGGAGGGGAATGCTGGGGGTGTTAAGAAGATCAAAAAGGGAAGCTTGCTTGCATGGAAAGAAACAATCAGGGTGACGGGATTGTTCCTGCGAAGTGTTAAAGTGTTGTAATAATCAAAATAGGTTTCACCCCCAAAGCCAGTGTATTTTAACATTTTGTAATGTAAATAAAGAAATCCAAGATGGTGCAGAAAGAATGTTTTGGGGATGTTGTCATTTAGGCCTTTACTCGTAGTTATCAAGTGTCGGATGAACGCTCGGGGTTCCCTTGTCGTGCGAGCTGCAATGTTTGTTATTACACATTGAGTATTAAATAAACAATGCCTGGAAGTCACTGTCTCTTATTCTGTTCCGAATTTAGGATTCGGTCTAGTAGTAGAAAGAGATAGATACCTTCCCTTTATGTTCGCATGCAGCACAAGGTTGCTGGTTGTATCAGTGCCCCTTGTCGGTCCAGGCAGGAATTTGAAATTTGTTTAGGGTGCCGGCGATAGCTCTCCTACCCTTAGTGAAGGACACCGTGCACTCTTTAACGTCCATCGACTGATGCGGGCAAATGGGACGCCCAGTTTAACGTTCATCCGAGTGATGAATCCCTGCTTGTGGAACACCAGGATAACAGGTTAGAGCCAGGTCGAGATTTGAACCCAGGCGAGATGGCTCAAAGGTGAGTGCACGTTACCCGTCGGTGATCCTGCCACTCCACATCGCACGGATGTTTTTTTGGGTACCTCCAGTCGCTTGCAATTCGTATTGTGTGTGTAATTGTTGCTCCAAGTTAACGGTGCATCACAATTTCCTAAACGGGCATCTGATTGGCTCGTATTTCAGCCGAATATTGAAATTCTCTTCGGGAAGGGGAGGGAGGTGCTGTCGTGGATATACCATACCATACCATAACATAACATCCGTATAACTTTGTCTGCAATTACATCGATGTACAGAATCTTCGACCTGATCCCGTTGCCACGTCTGCCTCGAGAGTGCAAGTGAGGTTAAGAAAAATAGATACCTTTACTCCTGATAAAAAAGAAAATAAGAGTAATGTAGATCTAAAATTTGATAAAATATTGAAGTTTAAGTAAATGGACGAGAGAATAGATTTACAAATCACATGCGCTGCCGCTGCCACATCATTTTTGATCATTCTCTCCAGGACAGTGGGGAAAACTGCTGTCCGAGTGCTCTGCTCACAGAGGAATCACATCCTTCAAAGGGGGACCGAGGCAGCTCACGCGTCGACACTTATGCTGTCGGTTATAAATCAACATCTATTTCAAAAGCATTCGGTCATTGTGCGCCGGAACCCTGGCCAAACTGTTTGCTTGAGAAGATCCTCGGAAACACTGGCATATGGATAGGCTCTTTGGATGGCATCAGCAGGAGGATGGCGATTGTGAGAAGTGAGGAGAAGCCGACGTTCTTTATTTCCGATGAAGAGGTTCTGCTGGGATGGTCAGATTCTCCTTGCTTCGCACACTGGTGATCACACCTCGATTGACATGTCGAGTCTGTCCATTGTTCCACCCGTCCGCTGACACAAACCGCTGCTGCCCTTCACAAGCAACACCAATTTGCTCCACTTATCGGTATACTCGATCAAACAGAATTTTATTTCCATCAATAAAAAAAAAGTATTGGACATACCTCCGGTAATTTAAACACGCACCTTGCTGTACAAGAAATTAAGTACACCTGCTTGATCGTATGACCACGTGATGCCTATTTTACCTTTCACTCGACTGCAGGAGTAAAGATCTGATCTGAAATCGTGTCCCCCCAGTTAATAATTAATGTACACTTTGAACGGATTTCCGGTACTGCAAACAAACACGTGAGAGTTCTCATCCAAACCGCAACCATGCACGTTCCGCAAACGTACGTAAGCACCTGGAACGCACTTCGAGCGTCACGCACGACCTGATCGATCTACTGCATTCGGAACACCAGACACTTGTTATTGGCGGGCATGTGGACCTGCGGAAGAATAGATGAGATCGTTGAGAAAACCCGAAATGCATCTGTCCCTGTGACCTTTTAACCCCGTTCGTTCACCAAAATCTCAACACCCAAAGGGATGTCATTTTACAGGTGTACGGGTCATTGTGCACTACTCACCATTTCCAAAAACTCGAGATGGTTTTCCTTGGCTAACTCCTTCAAGGTGGCGACATCTCTGAGCCCCCAATCTGGATTGCTACAAAGGGAGCAACTTCAGGGTCTCTGAAGGGTGTTCATCATTGGGCATAGACAAGCTAATACATTAAGGTGGGGTGGGGTTGAGGGGAGGGGCATTTACGCCATACAGTAATTCAAACGTGCCCCCAAAACAAATCCGTACCTGCGGCGCAAGCTGGCATCAAAGTTCACATTGCTTTGAGGTGTGATTGTTCCATTGATTGCATACGGCTGTTGGAAAGAGCAATGAAAATGTATCATCGTCATTGAATAAATAATTATATTTATACAAAACAGCACTGGAATTCTAGAAATGGGTGGAGGTGAGCTTATTGACATTCCCAAAGTATCACAGTCCTCAAACCAGGTGGAGGTGGCACGATTGCCCTTTTGTTGCCAAAGAGGGCTACTCTGCTCACGTATGCTGTGCGAACAACGGGGGACACTGAATTTGTTTCTGGTGTTTGTGGGATCTGCTGGACCAGAGGACCACACGAAGCTAGCAAGCGGTGCAACCTGGAGTCAAGGAGTGTCCATGAAGACCAGACCACTTGCTGACCGTAAGGCACGCTGGAATTTGGAATTTGTTTGTGGTGCCGGCGATAGCTCGCCTATTCTTGAAAAACGACACTAGAATCTTTTACGTCCAACAGCTAATGCTAAGTGTCTGAGTCCTCCAGTTTAACGTCTGTCCGATGGACGGTGCGCACGTTGTCTTGTCCCGTGTGCGTAGCACCAGGACGGCCGTTCATCTCCGGGTTGAGATTCGAACAGCACTCGAGTATACATAGATGAGGTTTTTGAGGCATGTGATTTGTTCGAGGTGACCGGTCGAACTTACCCCATAGGTCACCAGCAAGGCAGAAGGTTTGAGGAGATCTCGTGCAGCCTTGAACAGACCCTGCACCCAGACACCATCCATACAATTCCCAATAAGATTCATGTTTTGATTTTAAAAGTTATTAAACAAATTCAGAGGAACAACCACAATGGGTTCGTTGACGCCGGGAGTTTGTTTTTTTCCTGTAATTTGTTGCCTTTTCATACCTGTGTGCACGTAAAGGGAGATATATGCATCAAGTTTATGCAAAGCACCAGGTCACATGACTGGGGCCATGGTCCACCCGGCCATTCCTGCAGGGGCTGCAGGACGTCCAAGCGGAGCGGCGGCAGCAGGTTCTGGAGGCCGGAACTCTTTACGTACGCGGAGATGCTGCAAGAGAACGTCGTACGAGTGTTGATTCTCGACAGCATGGAATAGCAGGGCATGTCAACCTGTCTTTTAGAAACTGGTGCCCTTGATTTTTGACGTTCCGCTCTTGATGTTCGTCGTGTCAACGTCGGAAACGGTATCCACACCCTTTTACTCCACCACCCCTCACTTCTCCATGCTTCCGACAGGCTCGTTCACCTGCGAGCGTTCTCATCACTTTGATCCCCGACCAGATTATTAAACCCTCCGACTGATTATTAAACTCATCGACAAGGCTGTCAAGCATCGCAAAGTGCTTCGTCCATCGGATGGACGTCAAGGATCCCACGGGGTCCTTCACGAAGTCAGGCAAGTTGTCTAAGTACCTGCAAACGGCAGGCCTGGCCGGCTGGCTCTTGAACGACTTTGGCCAGAGCATTCCACCACGGACCTCACAAAAAGATGGGAATCATTGGGGAAGGTAAAGTCCGGACGACTCCAGTTACCGCAAGTTTATTGGACCGACGGGCTTCCCCCCAGATGAGGACAATGAGCACAAATCGTGACGTCATGGATTGTCCAACACAACGTGCGCCGGTGTTTTAGATGTTGGCACACCTTGAAGAACACACGTTTGTAATCGATAAATAATTAAATAACGACACTGTAAATTAACATATATATCTATCTATAATTCCAGCAATCTCTGTGTGTCTGTCTGTTTGTCTGCGACTGCCGTTTCTCGACGACCACAGGTCCGATCTGATTGAAACTTGCCAGGAATATTGCCGGGGCCCCGCCGATGTGCCTTTTCGGGGTTTGATGTCAATCGGACGAGCGGTTCCCAAGTTATGTCCATTTATATGTCAACCAATGACAAGACACGGTGCTATGACGTCACAATTACTGTTTTTATATATTTATTTATTTATTTACTTTTGCATGATTGACGGTCCGATCTGATTGAAACTTGCCAGGAATATTGCCGGGGCCCCGTGGATGTGTCTTTTCGATGTTTGATATTAATCGGACGAGCAGTTCCCAAGTTTCGGCTATTTAAATGTCGACCAATATCTGTGAGGGAGGGGGATGGGAGAGGGGGGATGAGACTGGGGGTGCGAGAGAGGAAGGGTGAGACTATGGGGGAGAGAGTGGGGGCGAGAGAGGAGGGGGAGAGAGGAAGGGCGAGACTAGGGGGGAGAGGGGGGCGAGACTAGGGGGGAGAGGGGGGCGAGACTAGGGGGGAGAGGGGGCGAGAGAGGTGGACGAGAGAGGGGGCGAGAGAGGAGGGGGAGAGAGGAAGGGCGAGACTAGGGGGGAGAGGGGGGCGAGACTAGGGGGGAGAGGGGGGCGAGCCTAGGGGGGAGAGGGGGGGGAGAGAGAGGTGGACGAGAGAGGGGGGCGAGAGAGGGCTGCACATACTGGCACTCACCTACGGGCCCGCACTCGTATATACAATTACCATCAAGGATCGATCTTGGCCCTTTCACTCCGATTGCAACAGTTTATACTTAAACAATAAAAACAGTGACGTCTTCCCGTTCAGACGAACATTAACACTTCAAGAGCTTGTACAGTAAGTACTGTATCTCCAAAGGAAATCGTGTGTGTGCATTGTCGAGGCACGAACGGACGTGTTCCGTGTCCGGTGTCGGGTTCTGTGGATCGGGCGTATAAATGGAGAGGAGAGGAAGAGACAGCTACCTCGCGAGACAAGCGGAGTCGATGTCAGACGGCTGCCAAAGCACGTGCGGCAAATCTGAGGCGAAGAGCGTCACGTGCTGCCCGCTCCCCGAGGCGAGCTCGAGCGCGAAGCCAGGACGCGCTCCGAACCCGCGAGCCCGCAGCACCTCCAAGATGTAATGTTTGTTGTTCTCCGCGGCCGGAGCAACAAGCATTGCGAGAGGGTGGGTCCGACTGAAACGTATTACGGATGGGAAAAGATCACCAAGCAGACGTTTCAGGTTGGTCGGACGAATTGGCATCAATTGGCACCTTCGTTCCACACAACGACCAATTATCACACGCGCGGTGAATGGTCTGAGCACTCGCTCCGCCCACAACCTTCTTTCTCAGCCGCTCGCTCCGCCCACAAGCTTTCCTCGCTCCGCCCACAATCTTCTTTCTCAGGCGCTCGCTCCGCCCACAAGCTTTCCTCGCTCCGCCCACAAGCTTTCCTCGCTCCGCCCACAATCTTCTTTCTCAGCCGCTCGCTCCGCCCACAAGCTTTCCTCGCTCCGCCCACAAGCTTTCCTCGCTCCGCCCACAAGCTTTCCTCGCTCCGCCCACAATCTTCTTTCTCAGCCGCTCGCTCCGCCCACAACCTTCTTTCTCAGCCGCTCGCTCCGCCCACAATCTTCTTTCTCAGCCGCTCACTCCGCCCACAAACGTCATAACCACAAAAAAATTATCACTGCATTAACCGTCGATTAGTGGAAACATTAACCAAGTTTTTCTTTCTTTTGCAGAGTTTTCCAACGTATCAATGAGAATATAAGAAGTAACGATTCCCGTGGCAAAAGATTAATAATGACTTCCGAGGGTGATGGATGAAACGTCACCCAAGACGCAGTCAGTCGGGGAGTGTTCATTGAACTGATTACAAGACTGGTAAGATTATGTGTGGTGCGAATGTGACGTCACCAAGCGCCATCTTGGTCGGCCCACTCGTGACACATATTTCTAGTCACGTGATGAATTCTCGGGAGATCTGAAACATTGAATGTTAATTTAGAGTTGAAAGTCGAAGTCGATGTGAACACTTTCCCATATAAACGTAACACAACGCGGGACGCGGTGAGTCGTGCACTGGGCTTAGCAACATGGCGGCTTGTGCGGAGAAAAGTGTCTGTGCGATGACGACACAATACGAATTGGGCGTTCATTGTGAATCGTCATAATCCTTCCAGTCTTGTATACAGTTCAATTGTTGCGTTCAGTTTCCGTTTCTTGTGGAGCGCTCACCAAGCGGCTTAAGCACTCAAGCAAGCGCTTTATTCGAAACCGTTGATAAGGAACAGCTCGCTTGGCAAGTGCTAGCTATCTTCTTGGTAACTGAACACACCCCTGCTTTCTTTCTTTCTTCTCTCTTTCTCGACTCAATGTGTTTGTGTCACCATGCTCGAACTTGCTTGGCTGTTTGCTTTTACCTGTTTGAATAATGGCTCCCAACCTCCCTAATTAAATATATGTGACCAATCAAAATTGCTCAGACATTACTTTAAAATGTCTGAAAGAAAACTCCCTTATTACTTCACCCCAACCTGCTTCTCTCCGTGTCCCAGAACCCACTCTCCGAGCAATATTGTTCCAAACACACAACACGTTCTTCTGACATGTCTCTTTATTTGGGCGGTGTATAGGGAACAGACTACTGCCTTGATGGCTTCCGAAAAAGATTCCCTGGGTCACATACTTGAAGCAAAAACATGCACACTGCTTATATATATATATATATATATATATATATATATATATATATATATATATATATATATATATATATATATATATATATATATATATATATATTTTAGCTGGGTCGCATTGCGAACGCTGGCTCCAAAAGAGCTCCGCGTTGTTCTTCTTCTTCTTCTTCTTCTTCTTCTTGAGAAGACAAAACCTTTCGGACGCGGCTCTTGGACACATTTGTCCTTGTTTTCTCGAAGAATCCAGGCCTCGATGGAAATTATGTTGAAAAATAACAGTTGTTACACACGAACATGCAATAAAAAACAATTTGTGAAAAATATATAAAGGTTACTTGTTGACTGAGCCTCATGTGTGTATGTATATATATATATATATAGTTGTGGCCAAAAATATTTGGCACCCTTTTGCACTTTTTTTCAAATAACTCACAATTTTCTCCAAAAATAAGTTGAAATTGACAAAAGTATTTTGTCTCCACAATTCTTTATTTCACTGTTCAGATTACAGAACCTTTGTTTTTCATTCAGAACTTAATAGAACCTTTTAAATCAGAAAATAAAAAGAAATGGCATTGAAAAAATTGACACCTGAAACTTAATATTTGGTATCACAGCCTTTGGACAAAATAGCTGCAGTCAAGCACTTCCTGTAGCCATGAATGAGCTTCCTACTCCTCTCTACAGGTAGTTTGGCCCACTCTTCTTGTGCAAACTGCTCCAGTTCTCCCAGATTTGAAGGGTGCCTTCTCTCAACTGCTGTTTTCAGATCTCTCCAAAGGTGTTCAATGGGGTTTAGATCTGGACTCATTGCTGGCCACTGTCCTGCTGCAAGACCCATGACCTTCAACAAAGACCCAGCTTTCTGACACTGGGTTGAACAGTGAGCTCCAAAATGCCTCCTTGGTAATCCCCTGATTTCATGATGCCGTGCACACATTCAAGGCACCCAGTGCCAGAGGCAACACAGCAACCGCAAAATATCACTGAACCTCCTCCATCTTTGACTGTAGGGAAGGTGTTCATTTCTTTGAAGGCCTCATTTTGTTTTCTGTAAATATAGAGATGATGTACTTTACCAAAAAGCTCTAATTTAGTCTCATCTGTCCACAGGACATTCTCCCAGAAGGATTTTGTCTTATTCAGGTGTGTTTTGCCAAACTCCAGTCGGGCTTTCTTATGTCTCTCTCCCAGCAGTGGGGTCCTCCTGGGTCTCCTACCAGAGAACCCCCTTTCATTGAGTTGGCGGTGGATGGTGTGAGTTGAAACTGTCGTACCTTGTGTCTGAAGGTCAACTTGAATTTGTTTGGCAGTTGATCGAGATGCTTTCTCCACCATCTTGTAAACTCTCATCTTGTATTTATTGGGTTGTCGATCGAGTGGAAAAAAAAAAAAAATTTTTTGATCTACCCTTATCAGTATTTCCGTCGATATGTTTGTCTGTTGGGTTGTCGATCTAGTCGAAAAAAAAATTTTGAAATTTGTTCTACCCTTATTATCAGTTTTTCCGTCGATATGTTTGTCCCTCTGTTCGGTCCAGTGCTCCGTTAATACAATGGCGATTTCGATGAAACTTGGTTGGTAGGTTCATACCATGACCTCGTTGTGTGCAAATGAGAACCGTTGCTATGGAGACCACCATTGCCTAGCAACGGGGCTTTGAAATTTTTGAAAAATCATAAAAAAATTATTTTTTGGAAAATCAAAAATCGGGCCACGAGCGACTGTGGGCAGTACATTCAGCCATATTGTCAAAATTTCCAGCCGGATCCTATGAAAACTGTCGGAGAAGATCGACTTTGAATGAACCCTGGTCGAAAACAATAAAAAAACGAAGTTCGTTATATCTCAGAGACTATGAGTCAGATATACATGAAACTGGTATGGTAGGTTCATGGCATGTCCTAGTTATGTGTGAGAAAGAACCGTTGCTATGGACCCCTCCGTTGCCTAGCAACGGCCGATAAACCTCTAAATGTGGGGGTATTTTAACAAAAAAACAATCTGCAGCATTAACCCTTGAAGCTAGAATCATTAATTTTCTTGTGCTTAATCCTCAGGTCATTCCCCATCGAACGGGCCCATCGCGTCAGGTTCTATTGGGTAGTCGACTACCCATGTCCGCCTACTGGCTTGTCTGTGTGTCTGTCTGTCCAGAACATAACTCCGTGGACTTTGATCCGATCTTGATGAAACTTGGTTATGTGTTCGATATCAATGTCTAGTTGTGTTTTCCTGGATGAGGGCATGCTGTACCCATTGTGGGCGGAGCCACCCCCCAAAAAATAGCCATTTTTAGGGGGTAGTCGGATTAAAAATCTATCTTCTCCTCGGGAATTGACTGAATGGAATGGGTTCTTCGGTATTTGAATAGCAAAATGAATTATCTAAAACTTGTCGTTGTCCGATTTTTCATTTTCATCTCAAGGTCAAGGACACAAGGTGAAAAACTTAGAAAATTGCGAATTTTGGCATAAAAATCATACGACCACTCAAACTTTGAGAGCTAGGATGACAATATTTTTTTTATGCATAATCTTGAGGTCATCCCCCACCGAAAGTCTTCAAACCATTTTTCTCTATCTCGAACACCTTGCCCGTGGCGCCCCCTTCAAGTTTGTTTTTACGCTGATTTCATCAAAGTATGGATAATCCTAGGAGTGTGAAATGCCATATAGCCTATATGACGTTATATTGTTACTGGAATGTTCCAGAGGAAGTTTTGCACCCAAGGTCATAATCCTTGACCTTTAAAGGCCACAAAGGTCAAATTTTCAAAGTTGTGGGAATCGAACCAGGTTTTCGGCCTTCTTCAATGAACTAACTCCAATAAGCTATAGTACGTATCCTGTTTCCTTGTTTTAATGTCCACAACATTGTTTTGGGACCTTTAAATGTTATGCAAAGGTGAAATTTTTAAAGTTGTTGAACGAAACCGGGTTTTCGACATTTTGCAGCTAATAACCTGTCACTCGTACCACATCATGTTGATCATTTTTATAACTTGGTCAAAAATAATCACATTGTCTCATCCTTGACCTCTGAAACAATCTCTTCTTCTTCTTCTTCTTTCGGCTGCTCCCGTTAGGGGTTGCCACAGCGGATCATCCGTATGATCCGCATCGTGATTTGGCACATGTTTTACACCGGATGCCCTTCCTGACGCAACCCTGGTCGCCTCTTACGACACAGGGATATGGTACACCTATTTTAACCGGGGTATACACCGGCCCAGTAAACTGGTACTCATTTCGCTGTCCTCGGAAGGATGACAGGCTGAGTCAACCTCCTGGTGTATTAATTCAGTGGCCCAACGGGGCTTGAACTCAGGACCTTTTGGATCCCAAGCCGCTGCCCAAACCACTGCGCCAACACCAGGCTTACCTCTGAAACAATCTCTATCGTCAAATACCGCTCGTGAACCATTGTCGTCTTCAGACTTGTCCTTGTAAGTTACATTTTCTTATTCAGATAACTCTACTCTTTGTGTGCTCCCCCCTCCCTGATTATTGGTATAAATAAACCCCGTGTTAAATGTTCCAGTTCGTTGTTCGTGTTTTCTTTCATTGGCCTAGCAAGGTGTGTATTGAGAAATAGTAAGGCCGGATCCGGATCCAAATTGTCATTTGGACCGACGGATCTTGGTAATCCCCGCTCGGTTTACACCCGGATCGGGCTCGGTAAACGGTCCGTTCCGCCCGAGGTCCGTCGAGGGTGTGGTTTCCCCAGTAGTTGGACGACGTGGGTATTTAGTTATATTGAAATTAGGCAATTAACCCTACCCCACGCCGTTGAAATATTGGCGACCACGGTCTGTTAAGGGACCCGTGAACTCTCAGACTTATCCGAGTCACGACCTAAATTCCGGGTGTTTGGTGGGAGACGACTCCACTGCTCCACCTCGTGGTCGTTTATCGTTACCGAACCCTGGCCCACAACACTTACACATTGTGTAAACATGAACTGTGCTTCTCCATTCTTGGGTTTGCTCATCGACATTTGATAATTTCTATTTTCATTCCTTTTTTATAGGATGCTTTCTGACGGTTTTAATTATTTTTATTTATTTATTTTCTCCTGGAGTGTCGACTTCCATGTCCGTCGGCACACAAAATTACCGTGCTTCCCCATTATCTCGGGTCGCTCACCTGCATTTTTTTCATTTAATTATGTTTTCATTGACAGATGCTTTCCGACAATTTTTTTTTTCCCGGTGGACCGGCTTCGATGTCCTTCGTCATGTAATATTTCAGCTTTCTATATCACCCGGAAGGTACCAATCTTTAATATCAGTCAGTCTGGTAGCATCCCAACCTAAGCTGGATGTTGGCAAGCTCAAGGATGAGAGGGTAGCTGTGGAGTTTGCGAACAAGCTGAGTGGAGATTTGGGGGGTCTGGGTGCTTTGGGAGATCCTGAAGAGTTGTGGAGTGCCTTAAAGACCACCATCCTTGATGTTGCCGGAAGATGTGTTGGAACTCACCGGAGGGTGAAGAAGAATTTTGTCTCTCAAGGGACACTGGATACTATTGACCAGTCACAGGGCTAGGCTGAATGGAAGTGCTGAGCTGTTCAGGGAGCTGAGGCAGAAAACTGTACGTGCGCTAAGGGTGGACAAGGAGGCCTATGTGCGAGGAATCTGTGAGGGGGTAGAGCATCACCTGTGGTCAAGTGATTCTCGTCCTGCGTACAGGGGAATTCACGCATTGCGTTCATCCAAGCCCATCCCTCGGTGTACTGCAGCGAGAGCAGAGGGTGGTAGGCTCTTGACAGAGCAGTCCGAAGTGAAGGCCCGCCGGGCCGGTTACTTTGAGCGGTTGTACCAGGCTGATCCACCAGCTGTCGAGTTTGACGTCAGGGATGCTACAATCCCTGTTACTGGCCCTCCAATCAACTGTGGTCCAACTTCTCTTGTGGAAACAGGCTGCAGTGAACTGGTTGAAATGGGATAAAGCTCCAGGGATCTGTGGAATCCATGCTGAACTTCTCAAGGCTGGTGGAAATGCTGCACTCATGATGTTGCATGCAGTTCTGTGCTCTGCCTGGAACACAGGCATCATCTCAACTGACTGGAAGAGGTGCCTTGTTGTCCCTCTCTGGAAAAGGAGGCTGATAGCCAAGACTGCAACAACTACCAAGGGGTGACGCTGCTCTCAGTACCGGGCAAGGTCTTTGCGCGGATAATTAATGATAGGGTTTGCCACCATCTGCTTGAGCACCAGCGTCCAGAGCAGTCAGGCTTTACACCAAAGAGGTCAACGATTGACCGTATCCTTACTCTTCGGGTCCTCACCGAACGCAGACGAGAGTTTCGGCAGGGGCTGATTTCGCAGATGATGCAGTCATCTTTGCGGAGACTTTAGATATCCTTTTGGGGGCGCTCGAGGTGCTGAATGAGGAGTCTGAGCCACTGGGATTACGGGTTTCCTGGGTCAAAATTGATTCAGGCTTTCAATGGCATCTTGGATGCTGCTGTCCTGTCTGTGCTTGCTTGTGGTGAGCATGTTGAGGTCGTGGAGAGATTTACTTACCTTGGCAGTGATATTCATGTCTCTGCTGGCTGTGAGTCAGAGGTCAATAGACATGTGGGTCGGGCCTGGGGAGTCATGGATTCACTGGATAATGGGGTGTGGTGCTGCCGTTACTTGTGTGGGAGGACGAAAGTCTGAGTCTTCAGGTCCTTGGTGCTTCCAGTCTTGCTCTATGGATGCGAGACTTGGACTCTGACCAAGGATCTGAGACGGAGACTTAATTCCTTTGGTTCCAGGTCTCTTCGGAGAATCCTTGGCTATCGCTGGTCGGACTTTGTGTCCAACGAGCGGTTGCTGAGAGACTCAAATGGGATTTGTTACCTGCATAGTCCGTGAGCGTCAGCTGCGGCTGTATGGACATGTGGCTCGTTTTCCTGACGCTGATCCTGCTCACCAGATTCTCTCAGCGAGGGAGTTTCCTGAGTGGAGGAGGCCAATGGGCCGACCACGTGCCTCGTGGTTGCAGCAGGTTGATCCGCATCTCAGAGATGGGGATTGGCAGGCATCTGCCTGGGGGATGGCCAGACGGACGCCCCTGGAGTACCGGCGGAAAGTGGACGCAGCGACGCGCTGCTCTGGCGCATGCTCCCATACCTAACCTGACCACCCCTTTTCCACAAAGGAAAGAAAATGCCAAGATCGGCAGAAATAAAAAAAAATTTAAACCTGAGGAAATCGAATGAAACTTTCACATACACAACGTCAAAGTGTCGTCATTAATCCCTGAAAGTTTCAGATAGACATATGAATAGATACATCATACACCGTCACTCCATTATGGTATGATCATTAAACTTCCCCATGGATGTGGCCAATGCAAATGCAGAAAAGCTCTTCACAAGATGACTGAATAATGTACGTATGCTGTAAATGTATAGCCACCCCATGAAAAAGAGGCTTTTCACCCTTTTTGTAACTTTTATTACCCATTTACTTTCACCAAACCCACCACACAGTTGTGTACCATTTCATTATCCAATCAAACCAACAACAGGTGTCGAGGCAACACATCCACTGAATAAAACATGATGTTGAACAGTGAGGTGGCTGGCCAGTCGGTTCTGGAACAGGACGGTCTGGACAATGAAAAAAAAAAGTCGTCACAAAGAAAGCAGATGCCAATGTAATTGGTCAAAAGTAGTTTTGTTCTTCCAACCTGCAACTAAACACCAAAGCCATTCCAAAACTCCCAGAAAATGTGTCGCATGAAAAGATTCAAGTACGGCCATCCATCGTCGACACGCTCGACTCTTACATGATGAGCGGACGATGCCGAGCTCGAGCCGTAAACTGTACAGCGCACTGCACAGTGGTCAGGCCACCACGTTGGTTGAGATACAGGGTCAGGTCATCATGAAATATCTGAATTGTAAAAGCTGCTTTAAAGGTTTGAAGGATGACAATCGGACAAGTCCTCGCCCTCATGACAAATGCAAGCGCAGTCACACCGAGCTGGAGTGAATAGCCAGGAAGTGAGGGCGTTCAGAGGAAGTGTTGGTTGGACAGAGGTAAATAAAGTAAAATAGTATGGCTATCCCTGCATCAATAACATCCGCTATGCATTGTGGGTAACAACTTCAGCTTTAATGGTTACAAAACAGCTTTATTTAACAGCACGCAAGTGCGGCCCATGACAGCTTGGCCAAAGTGACATGCGGTGGTACAAGCTTAATTACAGCCACGGGAAGGGAACCGGCGAAGCACTTGGGAAGTGGACGCGGTAAAGAGAAGGCACCCTCTGCAGCCGGCAGCATGGCCGAGGTTTCATCACTAACAAATGGGTGCAAGGCCGTCCGAGAGCTGCCTTGTCCTACCGTTAGGTCTGCTTGTTTTTAATGCTTTCCTTTTCTGTAAGCATGGAAGGAGGGTTTGGTGGGGGCATGTACAAATAGGGAGGGGGGGTGGGGTGATTCGAGGAGTTCATTAACCAGTCAGTAAAACAAGACACGAACGGCGATTCAAGGTTTAAAACAAACTCACGGCATTAGCTTTTCAAAATTGTGTATTTAAAATGACATTTGAAATACCAGAGCCATGATCACGAAAAGTACACGATGAACGTACTTCTGTGTTTAAAACGTATTCCAAGTGTTTTCTGAGAAATTATTATTCAGCCATTTAGATACAGTGCATATAGAAAGTTTACACTCTCTTTCAAAATGTTCACCTTTCGATGCCTCATAGCCTGGAATTAAATTTCATTAAATCATACTCTAACCACCTTTATTTACACATTAAAACCCACAACTTCCAAGTGAAAAACAAATTTCAGAAAATTCATTAAAAATACAAAACTGGAATATATTGTTTGGATAAGTGTCCACCCCCCGAATTAATACTTGATGAAAGAACCTTCGACAGCAATTACAGAGCTGTTAGTCTGTTGGGATAGGTGTGTACAAACTTTGCACACCTTGATTGGGCAATATTTGCCCATTATTCTGTACAAAACTGCTCATGCTCAAAGTTGTGTGGGGAGCATTGATGGAGAACAATCTTCAAGTCATGCCACAGATTTTTTGATTGGTAGTGGGGCAACTTAGCTAAATATAGCACAACAATTGTGCATTTTGTGAGGAAAGCACCAAATTTGGCACACTTGTAGCCTATCATATTATGAACAGATTTGGATATTGGACCATCTCAAATTTTTGATGGCAGTGGAAAATGGCTGCCACAGCCATCAGCGGCTGAATTTGAGATGGCCCAATATCCAAATCTGTTCATAATATGATAGGCTACTAGTGTGCCAAATTTGGTGCTTTCCTCACAAAATGCACAATTGTTATGCTAAGTTGCCCCACTATGGGCCACTCAAGAACATTTATCTTTTTGTTCCTGAACCACTCCAGTGTAGCTTTGGCTGTGTGCTTCAGGTTGTTGTCATGCTGAAAGGTGAACTTTTGTCCCAATTTCAGCTTTCTTGCAGAGGGCAACAGGTTCTCCTCGAGGATTTTCCTCCATTCATTTTCACTTCTATCCTGACAAGTGCCCCAGTACTTGCTGATGAGAAACATCCCCATAACATGATCATGCTGCCACCACCATGTTTCACAGTGGGGATGGTGTTCTTTGGGTGGTGTGCTGTGTTGGGTTTGCACTAAACATAACGTTTTGCATTTTGGCCAAAAAAAGTTACATCTGGTTTCGTCAAACCACAAAACTTTTTGCCACATGACTTCAGAATTTCAGTAGTTTTTCCATAACTCAAATGGCTCAAGGTGTGCTTTTTTGAGTAATGGCTACCTTACCACCCTACTGTGCAGGCCAGTCTTGTGGAGTACTTGGGATATTGTTGTCAAATGCACACAGTGACTAGTCTTTGCCATAAAGGCATGTAGCTCTTTCAAAGTTGCCATTGGTCTCTTGGTGGCCTCTCTGATCAGTGTCCTCCTTGCTTGGTCATCCAGTTTGGAAGCACAGCCTGATCTCGTCAGGATCTTGGTGGTACCATACGTCTTATACTTCTTAATAAGTGTCTTTGACTGTCCTCCAATGGATATTCAAGGCCTTTGAAATGTTTTTATACCCATTCCCTGATCTGTGCCTTTCCATAACTTTATCCTAGAGTTCTTTTGAAAGCTCCTTGGTTCTCATGGTTGAGTCTTTGCTGTGAAATGCACTACCGAGCAGAGGAAACTTACAGGAACAGCTGATTTTATTCTGAAATAATTAGAATCACAACAATTTAACACAGGTGGTGGCCAATTAAATTGGTTTGTGATTTTGAAGGTGATTGGTTACACCTAAGCTAATTTACAATTGATAGTATAAGGAGGGTGGACACTTATCCAACCAAGATATTCTCGTTTTGGATTTTTATTAAATTTTCTAAAATTTGTTTTTCACTTGGAAGTTGTGGGTTACGATATGTGGAAATAGTCTGATTTAATGCAATTTAATTCCAGGCTTTAAGACAACAAAAGATGAAAATTTTGAAAGAGGGTGTAAACTTTGAAGCACTAATTCTATGAGACCAAGATTTGTCCTTTTTCAGTGGAGTTAACAATAAATGGCCAATCATGTTCCTCGGTTTCAGTCTGTGAAAAACGGAACCCTTGTGGAGCCACAGCATCAGGTTACAGACTGACAGAATGGCCTAGATCCAAGAGGTATACACTCGCCTCCAAGCTGTCTAGCCTGAGTTCCAATCCCGACCCAGCTGTAAACTGTCAGCCCGATGTTTCACACACAGGGTGAGTCATCGGTGTGTGCCATTCCCTTGGATGGACGTTAAACTGAGTGTCCTGTCTGCTAGCATTCATTGGTGGATGTTAAAAGGTCCTCATGGTGTCCTTCACAGACAGCAAGTGAGCTATCGCCGGCACCCTGAACAAATTCCAAATTCCTGCTCTAACCCAAAGGGCACTGGATCAGTGGCATGGTGACACCTCAAATAATGATGCTACCACACAGCCTTGTGCTGCATACGAAAAAAAAAAGTCAGACGAGTTGTATTTTTTAGCAGCGTGTCGCATAGCAAACGCTGCTCATAGAGAGCTCGGTGTTTTTCTTCTTCTTGTTGTGAAGACAAAACCTTAACCTCTCGGACTCAGCTCTTTTGGATACAAGATCTGGATCTCCTTAAATACAAAGCTCATGTACACATCCTCGCATTGACGGTGCCTTTTGAGAGAGTCTATCATGAACTTTTAAATATATTCGGACATTTGCTTTAATGTTTTGAAAAGTTCACGTTACTATTTAAAGATTTTTTCCATTTATCGTATTGTAATTTCGTAAATACACGATATATCGTAAATACATTATGACGGGTCTCGCTATTGACTTAATCAAGGCACGTGATGAAATATCGCAAGTTGTTTTATTTATTTATTTATTATTTTTTTTTTTTAGCCGACAAAACCTTAAGGACGCTGCTCTTGGACACATTTGTCCTTGTTTTTTTTAGCAGCGTCTCACGTTGCGAACGCTGCTCAGAGAGCTCGGCGTTGTTCTTCTTCTTGTGAAGACAAAACCTTAATCTCAAGAACTCGGCTCTTGTATATACAAGATCCGGATCTCCTTAAATACCGAGCACATGTACACATCCTCACATTGACGGTGCCTTTTGAGAGCGTCTATCATGAACTTTTAAATATATTCCGACATTTGCTTTAAAGTTTTGAAAAGTTTACGTTACTATTTAAAGATTATTCCATTTATCGTATTGTAATTTTGTAAATACACGATATATCGTAAATACGTAAAGACATTATGATGCGTTTCGCTATTGGCTTAATCAAGGCACGTGACGAAATATCGTAAGTTGTTGTTTTTTTAATTAATTAATTAATTTTTTTAGCCGACAAACCTTCAGGACGCTGCTCTTGGACACATTTGTCCTTATTTTTTAGCAGCGTCTCACGTAGCGAACGCTGCTCAGAGAGCTCGGCGTTGTTCTTGTTCTCCTTCTTCTTCTTGTGAAGACAAAACCTTAACCTCTAGGACTCGGCTCTTGTATATGCAAAATCCGGATCTCCTTAAATACTAAGCACATGCACACATTCTCGCATTGACGGTGCCTTTTGAGAGCGTCTATCATGAACTTTTAAATATATTCGGACATTTGCTTAAAAGTTTAGAAAAGTTCACGTTACTATTTAAAGATTATTCCATTTCTCGTATTGTAATTTTGTAAATACATTATTTATTTCGTAAATACCATTATGACAGGTCTCGCGATTGGCTTAATCAAGGCACGTGACGAAATATCGGAAGTTGTTGTTTTTTGTTTTTTTTTAGCCGACAAAACCTTTGGGACGCTGCTCTTGGACACATTTGTCCTTGTTTTAAGAAAGATCTCAAAAACCTCAATTTGAACCTATTCCTGAAGGGTGGCAACTATGGCATCGTCAACATTGGGGCCATGCTGGGCAGCGATTGACTTGTACAACTGCAAACAAAGGTTCATATTACATACCGGATGTTAATTTTGTCATTCCTTCATCTTCCATATAATATCTTTGAGGGAAGGTTCGGTAATACCAAAGTCGTCTGACGATACAAGAACGACACTGGGTGGGGTTTGCCCTTACACAGCCTTCCCGGCCGGTTCGGACAGGAATTTGAATTTGTTCAGGGTGCCGGTGACAACCCACCTACTCTTGGTGAGACACTGTGGGATGTTTAACATCCACCAACTAATGCTACGAGTTGAGACATGCAGCTTAACCTCCACCCGAGGGAAGGCACACTCCATGATGCTACGCCCTGCCTGCACAACTACGATCAGATGACCTATAGCTGTGTCGGGAAGGCTAGGAGGAAAGCACACCACCTTTGTACCATCAACATCAATGACCGTGATAAAATAGGCCGATGGAATAAAAATATAAAATAAGGGTCAAGTTACGACCACAATGTTAAACATCCTCGAAGAAGAAAGACGATCAAAAATAATTTGCCTTTCTGCTGATCCTCGCGTTTCTTTGCGGCCTCCTCGCGCTGCTTGCGGATAATGGCGAGACGGGCGAGGTCTGCGCGTGCCTGCTCCGTCTTGCCCGCAATGTGTAGCTTTCTGTAGCGTTCTTTTGCTTGTTGCTTTTCCAGCTCTTCCCTGCATGAACGAAAAATAAATCAAAGGAACGGGTAAGCGAGGCAGAGTAGAACATGGCAGGGATACCTTTCGAGGCCACAACATTTGGTCTGACTTCACAAAATAAAAATGAGGCAAATGCGGTAACAAAATCTGGAATAAACAACCAGTCAAGCGCAGACATTTCGGTTGCAATTCCCATTGCACGACAGACATTACACATACAGACAGCCAGCCTCACCTCTCCCTGCGAGAGAGTTCCCGAGGCTGATCCACGTCTAGGTCCGTGACCTTCTTGCTCCGCTGACCGAGGCGGTTTGGGTTCTCGATGTCTATCAGGCCCTCTACGCCTTTATGCTTTGGCTAAACGAACACACACAAGTATCATCTTTAACTGCAACAAGAAAAAGAAAACAAATAAAGATGTCAAACAAAGCAGCTTTACAAGGTAATGGAACAGATGAGAAATTGGACGATGATCAAATGCAACGGAATGAGACCAAGTCCAGGAGGACATAAGCTAAAGAAGAGGTTAGGTCATTGTGCAGGCAGAACAACATTGGAATGTTAGAAATGAATTGAGGATTGGCAAAGAGACCGGCATTGCAAGAGGCTCCAAGGACGATCCAAGCTTGGCGTTCGATAGCGTCCAAAAGAGAAAGGCACACAGCTGGAGCACCTGCCCTCAGTGTATAGCTAGACTCCATGATGGAGTCTCCAAGAGGAGCAACCTTAAGAGTAGAGGGTGGCCCAAACAAACCGAGGGGAGGATTTGTGAAGTTTTCTTGGCGAGCGAGAAAGGAGTGCAAGCAGCCTTACCTCGACCTCATCGCCACTTCCCTCCGAGTCGGAGTGGGAGTCCTGCTGGTTCGCACCGCCGCCAGCTTCCTCATCCGAGTTCTGCGAATCGGCCGCACCAGTGCGATAATCAGCCATGCAATTCTAACATACGACGACTAAATCTGAATGCACTACTTTAAGTTCACTCCCCAAATCATGAGATTTTTTTTTAATGAAAAAGGATTTAAAAAATACAAAAACAAAAACAGAACATCTGAAAAATAACTTCCATCATATGTTTCAGAAAATGGATAAGTTGCGTACACCACTTGTACATTCAATCAAATGTACCATACTCGACAAGAGCGTCGGTGCTGCGGAAGCAGTTCCCAGATGAGGGTTAGGTTGCGTGGTTTGTTTATGTTGGGTGGTTTGGTCACGCTGGACGGTTCTGGTCGGTTTGCCGTAGCCTTTCCACTGGTAGTCGGGGTAGGTATTTGTAATTTGAGGGTGCCAGCGGTAGCTCGTCTACTCTTTGCGAAAAACACCGTTGGATCTTCAACGTCCGCCAAATAATTCCAGCAGACGGGACACCCGGTTTAACATCCATCCGACGTACGGACGGCACACACTGATGTCTCACTCTGCCTGGGAAACACCAGGATGACAGTTTATAACGCTGGGATGGGATGAGAACCCAGGCTCGACTACTCAGAGGCGTGTGTCTACCACAAGGCTCTCCCGCTCACCTACACCAATAATTTTAAAATGTGGGTAAATGGCGAACGAAACTTCGGTGATGGATAAAGATACAACCGATTTTAAAGCAACAAATGGATGACCTCGATTTCCAAAGCACAGGGAATATGGATTGTGGGGGGAGGGGAGGGGTAGGGAAGGAAAAAAATAAAATAAAACAAAACGCACTTCAAAAAAACAACAACATCCACAAAATTTTAAGGGAGGAAGACCAGATCACCTTGGCTTTATCTGCTGCCATCTGTGCTTTCAGTTCTTCTGGGTCGGTGAACTGCTTCGCACGACCCTTGTGACTTCCCTTCTTGCCAGCTGGCAAATGAACAAGAAACACACCGCACACGTTGAGTACCGAGTTCTCTCATAGTAACATTCATAGCGACATTAAAAAAAAAACCAAACAACAAAAAAAGGACACCTTGATAGCTTCCACACTCTCCTCCATCAAAATGAAATAACTAACGGACAAAAGGCAACAGTGTTGTTAAAACAAAGACGGGAACCAATTCTGAAATACCAAATAAAGCCAGCCAGCCTCCACCCATCCCCATCCCAAACTCACCCCATGTAATAACTGTCGGTGTAACAACCACCTCCTCTTCAACGAGTAATCTTTTTGTTGTTGTTGTTGTGAAAAATAATAATAAAGTGACAACCCAAGCCATGTTTTTTTTTAATTTATTTATTTTATTTCGTGCTCTGAGCAAATGATTGCTTGCTTGCCCTTTCTTACATCATCTAAGACTCGCACTCACTGTGATACTTGAAGGCCCGTCCGTACGAGTCAGGTTGTACGACAGTGGGGCAGCGATTTGGGTTGACACATGGAACCAGCTTCTAGAGGCTGTGTCGACCAACACGTCCCTCCGGGGATCCAAACAGGTGGTTCGCCGCAATTTCACGTCATCTCCCATCCTCACCCACAATCTTTATTACCCCCATTAACCCTTCCAATCCCAACCCAGCCCAACCCCATTGCATATCCTTCCCGTTTTCCTGTTTATTCATTCCCTAGCTTAGAGCAGTGTTGTCTCACTGTCAGTTTGGACGCTCTGTCACCTTGCTCAGAAATAATGTAAACATCCCAAGAGGCTTCACCAGAGGAAGCTTCCATACTTCACCTACTCTGCTATTCAAGTTTTCACCCAACCTAGCCCCCCAGCCCCTGCCCCAGGGATCGAGTAAACTTCTCGACCTCGATGGCAACAGGAAATGTCCTCACAGGCTACTCAGGGGGTGTTTTTTGGTGGTTATGAAGTCGTCTACTCTTCTTTGCGAAATTGATACGGCATGTTGGAGAGTAGGACCCCATGAAGGAGGAGGAGAAGTATAACTTTTGACTCTTCAGACGCTTCGGGCTGCCGATGCAAGGTGATCACAAACCCGGACGGGTCGGCACTCCGATGCAGGACATCCGGATGGATCATTCTTCCCCGGAAGATGGTACTCATTTTGTGGACCTCTGATGAAGGACAGGCCGAGTCAACCTACTTCGTGTGTTGCGTTAACGGCATTGCAGGGACTCGAACTCAGGACTCCAATATATTAAGCAAACACCAGGCTTGGACCCCATGCCAGATAACCATATTGAAGCACAGGTCTCTTGAATAACTTGAATGACTTGAATAACCAGGGAAATGTATCCACACCAAGGTGGCTGAAAGTTTGTTTCATCATTCCCAAGGTTCTGTCGGCCTCGTTTGAAGATCCTTGTCCATAATCACCTCAACATCCATTTCTTCTTGCACTTGTTCTCACATTTGATCATGTAATTGATACATCTCCCCATTGTTGCAGTTTCTAAGATTGAACACTCGACATTTGTGAGTACAGGTGAGAGAAACATGCATCACACTCCGTACACACATCAATCATGTACTTCATAACATGGGGTCACAAATGCCCCCCATTGACAACAAAAAGTCTATCGAATCATATTTCCATCATCCCAAGGTTAATGAACAAATCTAACTGGACAGGGAATGTCACAAGTCACATGACTCGCTGCATGTATTATGTATGTAAACGTCCCACAGACCAGCGATCACACAACACATGAACCTGAAACAGAGTGTACGAAATGCGTTTTCAACCATCTCCCAAAACAAAAAATATGTTTCGTTCAATATCAAACAGAACATGGAGACGTATTAAATTTTGCTGTGAAAATGAGTGTACAAACTTAAAATACCATGATGTGTTTACAAACGTGATGGACACGAAATACAGCGATATAGGTGTCCACATACATTCCATACATACAAGCAGTAAACATTTTTTTTGTATACCTTGTCGAGGCTCGTGTGAGAGTTAACACACGTCGCACATCAAGGGGGGCGTGAGACAAGAGGGGCGGGAGTGGGAAGGACAAAACAGTGGGGAATAGAGACATTAGGGGATCTGTGGAAGGGAGAGGGATGGGACGGGGAACATGGGGAATACAGGATGGACATTACAAGGACTTTCAGGAGGGAATGCAGGGAATTTGAAGGAGGTGGGCTTGGGTGGATTAACGGGGGTAGAAAAGATCGAGGATTTGGATGGGGGATGATAAGAGGTGGTGGTGAAAAAGCTGCTTTGAAGACCTGGAGGGAAGAATGGGATTGAATCGAGTGAGGGAGTTTATTCCAAAGGAGGGAAAATACATGCATCCAATACCACTCGGGGGTCACAAGACTTATGATGCACCCAGCACAATAACTCTCAGCGGGTAATGGGGACGCACAATATCTCAATCGAACCGAACCTGGCCCAGCCTCCTCTCCATCCTGGCCCCGAGCCTCCTCTCTGTCCTGACCCTGAGCCTCGACTAGGCTCGTCTCCTCTCCCCTCTGTCCTGCCCCAAACCTAGCCTCGCCTACTCTCTGTCCTGTGCCCGAGCCTCGACTAGGCTCGTCTCCTCTCCTCTCTCTCCTGGCCCAGACACTAGCCTCTCCTCCTCCCTGGTCGTGAGCCAGGCCTAGTTCTGAGCTCGCCCCCGGCCTAGCCCCGAGCCTCGCCTAAAGCCAAGCCTCGTCTCGTCTCCTGCCCGGGCCAGCCCCGAGACTAGTCTCGTCTCCTGCCCGGCCTAGCCCCGAGACTAGTCTCGTCTCCTGCCCGGCCTAGCCCCGAGACTCGTCTCGTCACGTCTCCTGCCTGGGCCAGCCCCGAGACTCGTCTAGTCACGTCTCCTGCCCGGCCTAGCCCCGAGACTAGTCTCGTCTCCTGCCCGGCCTAGCCCCGAGACTAGTCACGTCTCCTGCCCGGCCTAGCCCCGAGACTAGTCACGTCTCCTGCCCGGCCTAGCCCCGAGACTAGTCTCGTCACGTCTCCTGCCCGGCCTAGCCCCGAGACTAGTCTCGTCACGTCTCCTGCCTGGCCTAGCCCCGAGACTAGTCACGTCTCCTGCCCGGCCTAGCCCCGAGACTAGTCTCGTCTCCTGCCCGGCCTAGCCCCGAGACTCTCCTCGTCACGTCTCCTGCCCGGCCTAGCCCCGAGACTAGTCTCGTCACGTCTCCTGCCTGGGCCAGCCCCGAGACTAGTCACGTCTCCTGCCCGGCCTAGCCCCGAGACTAGTCACGTCTCCTGCCCGGCCTAGCCCCGAGACTAGTCTCGTCTCCTGCCCGGCCTAGCCCCGAGACTAGTCACGTCTCCTGCCCGGCCTAGCCCCGAGACTAGTCACGTCTCCTGCCCGGCCTAGCCCCGAGACTAGTCTCGTCTCGTCTCCTGCCCGGCCTAGCCCCGAGACTCTCCTCGTCACGAGCCTTGTTCCCATCCGAGCCTTGAGCATATTCGAACCTAGCTTAGCCTCGCCTCGCGGCCTAGCGCATGACGGTCTCACAGCTTAATTAGGAAAAGCATTTTAACCAAACCACCAAATCCCGGTGAAACCAGGGAAAGGAAACCTACTTCCACGAGGCATCCTCCCGCAGGGACGCGGCTTGTTCAACGAATACGAGATCGATTTCCGCCACTCGGCACAGGCCACGCTGACGACGCAGCAGCGGAGAAAGGCAGGTCAGAGGTCGAGGAGGAAGAGGTGAATGAAGGATTAAAAAAATAATAATAATAATAATAATAATTCTAATCCGCACATTAAATTTAATCAGGTTCCCCACTCGAAGTGTTAGTTCAGAGTGTTGAGTATTTCTAGTGAACGTTGTTGTTTTACCACAGCGCGCGCTCCCACAAAAATAAACGGTTTTTTAAAACTAATTAATTAACTCGTAAACTGTATTTATATTTATGATAATTGTCGCAGGGAAACAATTAATATATCGTTGGTTGTTGGGTTTTCTGGAAGTTTTATTTATTTATTTTAAACGCGTCAGGGGCCTGAGGTGAAGGGTCGACGGGAAGCGAGCGCTCCGTGGTAACCGGGAGGTGTATTGTGCGCGAGTCAACGTACCGTAGTGGTGGTGGTAGTGGTGGTGGTGGTGGTGGTCATTGATCGTTGTTGCGATGCCAAAGGTGAAACGGAGTAAGAGACCTCCGCCCGATGGTTGGGAGCTGATCGAGCCGACATTGGACGAACTGGAACAGAAAATGCGGGAGGGTGAGTCCGCTCGGCTCGTTCATCGTGAATGTTTCACAATGATAATTATACAAACATTTAAATTAATTACCTATTTTGATCACATGTTCTGGTACAATTACAATTTGATACTCGTTGTTACGTGCGAGGAGGTCGTGTTCCACGGTTTGGGATTTAGTTGAGGAATCCAAGTCTTGTTCTTCTGTTCGTCACAGATTTGTCGTTTATGAATTAAAAAAAACAAACAAAAAGATTTCCTGACTCGGTTTTTCCTCCACAAGTAATAAAATTGTCTTGTATCCATTATTTAGGAATTATCTACACGTGACGCAAACGGGGGACACCTGTCCATCCATTCAGCTCCACCCATCCACCTCTCCACCCATCCACCTCTCCACCCATCCACCTCTCCACCTCTCCACCTCTCCACCCATCCACCCATCCACCCCTCCACCCCTCCACCCCTCCACCCCTCCACCCATCCACCCCTCCACCCCTCCACCCCTCCACCCCTCCACCCCTCCACCCATCCACCCCTCCACCCCTCCACCCATCCACCCATCCACCCATCCACCCATCCACCCCTCCACCCCTCCACCCCTCCACCCATCCACCCCTCCACCCATCCACCCCTCCACCCATCCACCCCTCCACCCATCCACCCCTCCACCCATCCACCCATCCACCCCTCCACCCATCCACCCCTCCACCCATCCACCCCTCCACCCATCCACCCCTCCACCCATCCACCCCTCCACCCATCCACCCCTCCACCCATCCACCCCTCCACCCATCCACCCCTCCACCCATCCACCCCTCCACCCATCCACCCCTCCACCCATCCACCCCTCCACCCATCCACCTCTCCACCGATCCACCTCTCCACCCATCCACCTCTCCACCTCTCCACCCATCCACCTCTCCACCCATCCACCTCTCCACCCATCCACCTCTCCACCCATCCACCTCTCCACCCATCCACCTCTCCACCCATCCACCTCTCCACCCATCCACCTCTCCACCCATCCACCCATCCACCCATCCACCCATCCACCCATCCACCCATCCACCCCTCCACCCATCCACCCCTCCACCCCTCCACCCATCCACCCCTCCACCCATCCACCCATCCACCCCTCCACCCATCCACCCCTCCACCCATCCACCTCTCCACCCATCCACCTCTCCACCCATCCACCTCTCCACCCATCCACCTCTCCCCGATCCACCCCTCCACCCCTCCACCCCTCCACCCCTCCACCCATCCACCCATCCACCCCTCCACCCATCCACCTCTCCACCCATCCACCTCTCCACCCATCCACCTCTCCACCCATCCACCTCTCCACCCATCCACCTCTCCACCCATCCACCTCTCCACCCATCCACCTCTCCACCCATCCACCTCTCCACCCATCCACCCATCCACCCATCCACCCATCCACCCATCCACCCATCCACCCATCCACCCATCCACCCATCCACCCCTCCACCCCTCCACCCCTCCACCCCTCCACCCCTCCACCCCTCCACCCTCCACCCTCCACCCATCCACCCTTTCACCCATACACTCCTCCACCCATCCACTCTTCCATCCCTCCACCCATCCACCCATCCACCCATCCACCCATCCACCCATCCACCCATCCACCCATCCACCCATCCACCCCTCCACCCATCCACCCCTCCATTTGGAATTTGTTCAGAGTGCCGGTAATATCTCGCCAACTCATTGTGAAATACACCGTGGGATCCAATGTCCATCAGGTAATGCTGGCAGACTGGACACCCACCGATGCCTCGTCCTTCCTGTGAAGCCCTGGGATTGCAGTTTGTAGCCGGATTGAGATCCAAACCCAGACTAAACGGCTCACAGGTGAGCGTCTACACCTGTACGCTATCTTGCCAGCCCAAAATGAGATTAATGTCATCACGAAGAACTTGTTGGACTTTTCAAGGATTGGTTCACAAGTCTCTCTCTTCAACCATTTTTAAAACCCTCCGGTGACGCAAGCTTACTGTCCATCCACGATTTCATTTGATGATGTCAAGAACCACGTAGCAGGAAGTCTTGTTTTTGTGACTCCAAAAGCAGCCTTTTGCATACCTGGAGTTTGATACCTGTGGTCAATTTACATTTTCATGAAAATTTACCTTAAATTGCTGTTTATACGAAGGATTTTGTGGTGTCCCCACCCACCCCCCCCACAACCCCGTACGAGCCACCATGAAGGATTGTCCTTTCCGACGTATCGTAGTTTCCAGGCAGTGGGACTCTTTCTTCTTGGCCCTGGGAGAGTTTCCTGACGCCATTGAGATCGAAGTGTTGTTTTTTAAAAAAATTCCATGTATTGTTTCTTTTGTGATGCTTCATGAAAAGGGAAAACATCTCGACGTGTCCTCGTACGAGATTACTGATCCATCTCCACAAACGATCCAACGGAATAATAAGAATTGTCCAGCAGATGCCCCAGTGGTTCCTTGCATTGCCAGCAAGGTACCAGCGGTACGGAGGTGCGGTACGGTGGTGCGGCAGCGTCGTACGTATGCTTCTGAGCTGTTTCGTCTGGGTTCGATTCCCAACCCGAATACAAAGCCGTGGGGTCGATGTTTGTCAGGCAGGGCGACGCACCTCAAGGTTTGACGTTCAGCAGTGGTCCTTCAATGGGAATGAGGATCCCGTGCCATCTTTCACGAAGAGGAGGAGAGTTATCACCGGTCGGCATCCTGAACAAATGACATATTCCTCCCCAAATTGTCTCCAGTTCAATGTCAGGCCTGGCCAGTTATCTCATGAAGGACTTTTTCGAGGAACTTTCACGCAGCCAGAGGCCATTAGGCCTATTATGCCCGTGCAATGATTGCCAACCTATGGCCGTTTGTCCGTGCTCTATCCTTTTAAAATGTTGAACATCAAGCAAGTGAGCAGCACAAACCGTTGTTCGAGTCTTCGGTGTGACTCGGACGGGGTTTGAACTGCCGACCTCCCAGACTCTGAGCAGACACTCCAACCATTATGTCACCAAGTGTGGTTATATTGTGCTGTGGAACAAGAACTTTTCTTGGCCAACGCCACAATAGAGTGAGAACAATTGGACCGCTTGGCATGGTGTTTACTTTATTGTTAAGGTCGCTGCCTTGATATCTTAGAGTGTTGAGTTTGAGCCCCTGTCTCGCCGTTCAATAACACCAGGTGGGTTGACTCTTAAATATCACCAGGTGGATGTCGGATCCTAACGTCGTCGCCAAGTGGAAGAAGCAGGGTTATGAAGATCTCTGCTGCTTGCGCTGCATCCAAACTCGAGTTACAAACTTCAGAACCTGTTATCCTTCCAAGGTCTGCAAAACGAGTACCAGCTTACTGGAAACGGGGCACTGCATCAGTGGCACAGCCACGCTCCCAGCGATGATGCAACCAGCAGCCACAGGCTGTGTCCAAAATAATGATTTGGGCCATTAAGGGGTTTTTAGTAATAGTGTGCCACCAAATATGGTAAGTGTAACACCAAGTTAATTCCTGTCTGGGAGCTGGTTACACTTCTCTCGAAGGAGAGAGAGACCAAGAAAACACGACCCTGGGTCTTTGCCATGATTGTAGGGACTTTACTCTTTCGATACCTTATGAACATTGATAACCCATTGTCTGCTAAGGTCAACTGGGGTGCAACCAAGTTTTTTTTTTTTTTTTTTTTTTTTGTTGTTGTTGTTGTTGTTGTTGTTGTTGTTGACCAGGTCTTTGAATGAGCAATTCCACTGATTAAAAACCCAGATGGCTCATTAATCACCTTGAGAGTGATCTGGATGTTGTGCACTTTTGGTCGACAGTCCCATCCGGACAACCCGGGATGCAATACTACAATGCGGCCTGCATGCTTGCCTCTCAGCAATGGGCAACTGTGTGTGCGTGCGTGTTTTTTTTTGGAAAGAGTGTTGAATAAAAGTCGAAGGGCACTCGGTAGAACGCACACCTTCGCCACGCAACGCCTGATCCATGAGAACATATCGGGCCCAATACATTTTTGAGATATCATGCTAGATATCGTTTTTGGCCCGATCTCTCAATGGTGAAGAATCAACTCAAAAATTAAATAATTCTCGTATCCAGATCCTCATTTGGATCTTCACTAAACTCTAATCAGTTTGTCCTTGTCACACACACACACACACACACACACACACACACACACACACACACACACACACACACACACACACACACACACACACACACACACACACACACACACACACACACACAACCTGCCCACCAAATTTCATCCGAATCAATGCACAACTTTTTGAGATATCCTGCTCACAAACCGACAAACAAACAAGAAAAAGATGTTGTGTAGAGCACAATATTTGCAAAATCCACGTCCCCTCTACAAAGGTTTTTAAAATTTTTGTTATTTTTTGTATACCTTGTCGAGGCTCATATGAGAGCTAACCCACAACGCACAGCAAGGGGGGCATGAAACAAGAGGGGCAGGAGTGGGAGGGACAAAACAGTGGGGAACAGAGACATTAGATCTGTGGAAGGGAGAGGGATGGGATGGGGAACATGGGGTGTTAAAAGATGGACATTACAAGGTTACCATGGATACATCAAATTGTCCATTACATTAAGATAAAAATTGGCAATCTTAATCAAAGCCGAGGTCAATCGGATGAAAATTGATGATTTTTTTTTTTTTTTTCAGATGAAATTTGGCGATTTTAGAAGTTTGACCTTTTGACCGTTTGATCTCAAAAATAGTTGGATTTCCCAATTCGGTGACACAATATGCAAATCTTGTTCAAATTTCAAGTCAATCGGTTGAAAAATGACGAGTGAAAAAAATTTGACCTCAAGATGACCTTTGACCTCAATCAATAGGCTTCTCATTTGAGACGACCTCTACAACTTGGTGGTTTCATGACAATCGGTTTTGAATTGTGACCTGTAGGCGACAGACAGACAATCAGACAGATAGAATAACAAAATCGACTGACCAATATACTTGAAAAATCATCGATTTTGTAAGTAACAAACAAAAACAGACAAACAGAAAGGGGTGAAAATGTAACCTCCTTCGACCTTCGGTGGTGGAGCTAACAAAATGTTCCTTTCAGTTGCCAGTGATGTTGCATCGGATTACCTCCTGCAAACGGGTACTCCCGTACTCGCCACAACCCCGGCGGGTCCCAGTTTCCGGTGGTGTGAATTTGGTGTAACTTGTACGAGTGGATACGCAAACTGTGTGTGTTTTCTCGTAGCTGAAGCCGAACCGCATGAGGGGAAGCGTCGGGTGGAATCGCTGTGGCCGATTTTCAGGTTGCACCACCAACGTTCACGTTACATCTTTGACTTGTTCTACAAACGACATGCAATCAGTCGAGGTGACTTCTGAGTTGATTTTCACACTCTCCCTTCGGGTATAATTGGCTCCATTTTATTTATTTATTTATTTATTTATTTATTTATGTTAAACAGCCTTATTCACCATGTACGCTTGAAAGGACAGATGTATGAGTCTCACGGCTCTTGTTCTGCCACGCCTTTCCTTTCGCAGAACTGTACGACTATTGTGTCCGTGAGGGCTACGCAGATCCGAACCTCATTGCCAAATGGAAGAAGCAGGGTTATGAAAATCTCTGCTGCTTGCGCTGCATCCAGACTCGAGATACAAACTTTGGAACCAATTGTATCTGCCGCGTACCAAAGAACAAACTGGAGGAGGTATGGTGGTGGGGATCGTGTGTGAGGATGGATGTACTTGGGGTTAATAGGGGCCTGAGAAGTCGGAAGAGAGGTTGCTGGTTATTCTTAGAGGTAGAATAAACAAATTAGTCCTCGCGAGCTGACCATCCAGGGAAATATGATGTTGTACTGGTATTGTTCTATTGTCTTTGCTACTTTGAGTGCTTTTGCTGCAATATGGGCCAATTTGTTACCTCCGCCACAAAAGGTGGACGGAGGTTATGTTTATCAGGATATCTCAAAGTTGTGGATGGATATGGATGAAATTTGGTGGACAGGTTGGGTGTTTGACAAGGAAAAATTGATTCAATTTTGGTGAAGATCTGGATATGGCCATTTCATTGGGGGTACAAAACGTAAACTGTTTAGCCTTGTTGAGGTATGCACTCAAGCAAATGCCATTCCAGTTTATTTTGTGCACAAAAGTTCTCCCTACCCTCGCTTCTCTATACATTTTCCACCCACCTTTTCTTATTTATGTCAATTATTTTTATAACACCCACCTATAACACCTATATATAACATAACTACCAACACCTCCCCCCCCCACTTCCCCCGCATTTCACCCCCCCCCAATTCATTCTGAAGGAGAAGCGCACTCGGTGGAGCACATACCTCCGCCACGCAATACCTGATGCATTGGAAAATATTGAACCCAATAACTTTTTAAAATATCATGCTATATATCTTTTTTGGCTCTCTCTCTCTAAATGGTGAAGAGGAGGGGGAGATTGGGACCATACTCTGTGCAGAGCTTTGGTGCTGCCAAAGCGGTCTCCTTGGCTATTGGGCACAATCCTGGACGAGTCGCCACTCCGACACAGTATACCAGCATGCTGGCACTCATTTTGCCGACCTCGGAAGGATGACAGGCCGAGTCAACACTACCTGGTATTTATTCAACAGCTGAGCGGGATTTGAACTCGGGACCCTAGGATCCAAAGCCCACCACCCTCACCATTAAGCCAACACCAGGCATACAAATGGTGAATCTTAAAAAAATTAAATAACTCGTATTTGGATTCGGATCTTCACCGAAATTGAATAAATTCTTCCGAGTCACACACCCAACGTGTCCACCAAATTTAATCCTGATCCGTCGACAACTTTTTGAGATTGCGCACAGACAGACAGAGAGGGGTGAAAATGTAACCTCCTTCCACCTTCGGTGGCCGAGGTAAACTAGAACGGCACTCAGTAGAGCGTTTACCTCCGCCAGGTTAAACAGTTCACTTTTGTATCCCACTGATTGGCTGGATCTGGATCAAGACCTGAAACCAAAATCAAAGTGGCTTGTTCTTATCACCTATCCAACTCATCTGCCAAGTTTTGTCCAAATCCGTCCATCACGTTTCGAGATATCGTTTTTGGCGCAATCTCTCATTGATGACTATCTCATAGACAGACAAACAGACGACAGGGTTGAAAACATAACTTTCGACCACTTTCGATGGCGGAGGTAACCAGAGTGAAGTTGATGGCACGCCGTCTCAAACCCCCACGCTTCCCACCAAAGGCAAAATTGAAAGATGGCAAAAAGTTCCACCAGGAATGACCCAATGTTAAATTGTGAGTGAAAACGATTTTCCCGTTTTGACCCCTGCGACCTAAAGTCCCACCCCACTGGGGCATGAACCCAAAGGTCAAATCCCCCCAAAATCATTGTATATTTCATGTGTCCCCACAATGTTGATTACATGCACAAAGTTTCATTAAACTTTTTTTTTTTTAATGTTCCTGTAATTGCATTTTTGGGGGTTTTTGGCCCTGCCCCAGGAGCATGGCCGAAAATGATACCGCTCTTGCACATTTGCGTCATGTGGTGTTCATAACTACCAAGTTCGGTGAATTTTTGCCTGACTGTTGAGGAGATGGATGAACAGAAGAACAGACAGACAGACTGAGCCGATTACAATATCCCCCCCCCCATTTTTTTTTGAAAACGCATGGGAATAATAATCATACCAGACTTTGTGGCATTGTGAGTAGAGCTTTCACCCTGAGTCTGGGTGGTCGGCGGTTTGATTCCGACCTGTCATACCAAAGACTTTAAAAATGGTACGTTCCGATTCCTCGCTGGTGAAGATCTGGACACGGCATTTCAAGATAGATAACAGGCCAACCTCTGGGTTGGTATTGAGGGAGATTACATGATATATATATATACACACACACACACACAATGCATTGTGCAGGTGAGCCGGTGGGGATTTGGGAGATTTAACCTGAAAGAAACCGCTCATCCAGGTTCACACGGAGCACTGCGGTGCCGGAGAATGCAGTTGGTTCGGAAGTTTTAAGAGTTCAATGGTCACGTTTATCTCTTATTAACTGTGTACTGTGTTGTCTCTCGTCTCCGTCTGAACCTCTGCACCTGATTGTTTCTGTGCCGGCTCTTCCATGAGCCGCAGACCCTGAAGAATCAAATTGGTTACGTTATGATGTTCAGACAAGTTTTTAATCATGGACACGGCACGGTTGTCCTCATTTGTAATGGACTACACCACGCCCCTCCTCTCCACGATCCGTAGGGGAAGATTGTAGAGTGCGTACATTGTGGATGCCGGGGCTGCTCAGGCTGAGGTCATGCCGGAAGATTTGGAGCTCGGACGAGAGAATATGGAGGAGATCGGAGATCCATGCTGGAAGAAGAGACAAAAGCCAGAATTCACACTGTTGTGAATGTTTTTTGGTGGAACTTTAAATCCATCCCCACCCTGAACTCCCCCCCTCCCCCACAACCCCCTTATCAGAAGAATTCTGGGTGACATCATAATTTAGACACCAATTTGTCAAAGCTTGTTGGTTGCCTGTTGTCACTTTGTAAGTTCCGTTTTATCCGACCTTTCCCAAGCTTCGATGATGACGTGAAGTCTGCAACGGGTGCGTCGTGTCATTTAAAGGAACATCTATTCCGTCGTTGCCTTTACAAGTATTGCATCACGTGATGTGTCCACCGACGCTTTGTTTGCATGAAATGGAGCTCGTGGGGTGCAGGGGTGGCGGCATTCACTTTTAACCAGAATTTGTACCGCATCAGGTATAATATGGCATCTTAAGACGTGTGCAAGTGTCCTCTGTCTGCAAACCAGTCATGTTGTTTGTATCTCTGATGTTTCTTCGATACTCATTGAGATTGGTGTCAGGAAGTTGATGATTTGCTCAAAAATGTATTAATATTATATTTGAACAGAATTTGTGATGACAGGTTAACAAACTCGTACCATATACCACGGTCCTTACTTGAACCACGTTGACTTTATTTCATTATAATTTTTTGAGGAAGTCGAGTCAAAAGAGGTGTATCGAATCGTCTTTGTTTTGAAGTGCTTTTGGTTTTAACTTCCTCCTTTTTGGGTCTCACTTTTATTTCCTGAGTAATATGTAAATGTTTCCTCGTTGTTGAATAAATGTCACGTCTCATTATTTTGCCACCGTTGTTTTGTATGTGTTTATTTTTTTCTTTTAAAGATGATCCTTATTCTGATTTGAACGAGAACGAAGTCGACGCCGCACCCCTACGCTTCCCACCCAAAGCAAAGTTTAAAGATGGCAAAAAGTTCCACCAGGAATGACATAATATCAAATTTTGAGTTTAAAAAAAAAACAACTTCTGTTTTGACCCCTATGACCTCAAGTCCCAATCCCCTGGGCCATGAACCGGGAGTCGAATCCAAACAAAGTTACATATTTCACGCATCACCCAATGTCGATTGCATATACAGAGTTTCATTAATTAAAAAGTTTTAAAATGTGCCCGTAATTGCAGTTTCTGGTGTTTGACCTTTTGACCCCACCCCAGGGCAACGGGGCCGAAAATACCGCTCTCGCACCTTCTTGCCATGTGGTGATCATAACTACCAAGTTTGGTGACTTTATGCACAACCGTTTCGGAGGAGATAGCGTGACCGAAGGACGAATGGAGCCGATTACAATATCCCCCAATTTATTAATTTTTTTCCCAAAAGTGTGCAGGTAATAATCACGTGGAACCATCCCTACATCTCTCTTTCAATAATGGTTGTACCTGTAAATGACTGTGTGTGTGTGAGCTTTAATATTTCACAAGTTAAATTCATACCTGGAAATGATCAAAATGCATTATCATTGAACAATGCCTTCAGAAAGTATTCACACCCTTCAACGTTTGTCACATTTTGTTGTCACAGCCTGAATTTAAAATGCTTTGAATTAAAAAAAAATTGTCACCGATCTACACAAAATACCCCACAATAACAGAGTGAAAACATGTTTGTCAGAAATTTTTACAAATAAATTAAAAATGAAAAGCTGAAATGTCTTGTGTCAATAAGTATTCAACACCTTTGCTGCGACACTAAATTGAGCTCAGGTCTATCCAATTTTTTGATTATCCTTGATACGTCTCGACAACTTGATTGGAGTTCACCTGTGGTCAATTAAATTGATTGGACACGATTTAGAAAGAAACACACCTTTCTATGTAAGGTCCCCCAGTTGACGGTGCATGTCAGAGCAGAAACTCTACCATGAAGTCCAAGGAACTGTCCATAGAACTCCAAGATAGAATTGTGATGAGGCAAAGATGTGGGGGAAGGGTATAAAACAATTTCTAGTGTTGAAAGTTCTCAAGAGCACAGCGAGCTCCATCATTAGGAAATGGAACGACCCTAACTCTTCCGAGAGCTGGTTGTCTGACCAAACTGAACAACTGGGGAAGAAGAACCCAATGATCACTTGCAGAACTACAGAGTTCCTTGACTGAGATGGGAGAACCTGTTGGAAGGACAACAATCTCTGCAGTACTTCACAAATCGAGGCTTTATGGGAGAGTGGCCAGACGGAAGCCACTCCTGAGAAAAAGGCACATGACAGCACACCTGGAGTTTGCAGAAAGGCATGTGAAAGACTGAGCATAAGGCAAAACATTATTTGGTCTGATGAGAGGAGAATGGAACTCTTTGGCCTGAATGAAAGGTGCTATGTCTGGTGGAAACTGAGTACAGCTCATGACCCATTCTAACACCATCCCTACCATGAAGCATGGTAAGAAAAGAGGGAACAATGAATGGAGCCAAATAAAGCAAATCCTTGAGGAGAACCTGCTTCAGAGTGCAAAAGACCTGACACTGTGGTGAAGATTTATGTTCCAACAACACAATGACTCCAAGCATCCAGCCAAAGCAACATGGAATGGCTTCAGAATAAGAACATGGAAGTCCTCGAGTGGCCCGGTCAAAGCCCAGACTTGAATCCCATTGAGAATCTGTGGAAAGACTTGAAGATTGCTGTTCACCGACGCTCCCCATCCAACTCGACAGAGCTTGAGCAAATCCACAAGGAAGAATGGGAGAAAATCCCCAAATCCAGATGTGCAAAGCTGATGCAGATACCGACATACCCAAGAAGACTCGAAGCTGTACTCGCTGCCCAAGGCACTTCTACAAAGTATTGACTCAGGGGGTTTGAATACTTCTTGACGCAAGGCATTTCAAACCGTTAATTTTTAATTAATCAGTAAAAGTTTCTGATTATAATCTGTTTTCATTTTGTCATTATGGGGTATCTTGTGTAGATCGCTGACAAAATTTTTTTAATTTAAATAATCCATCTTAAATTCAAGCTGTAACACAAAACGTGAAAAAGCCGAGGGGTGTCAATACGTTCTGAGGACGCTCTCGATGGACGGGGAACAACCATTGTTTAAAGAGAGATGTACAGACGGTTCCACATGAAAGTTTCTTGTGACCGTGTCTACCTTGTTTATATATTTTTTGACATACTATCCCTACGTCCTTTTGCATTAAAATTTTTTAAAAATTTAATTACATGTTACTGTATTTAAAAAAAAAATGTGTATACATTGCGGAGAATTATATTTTGATTACACAATGAAATATGTTGTCGTGAAAAACTGCCGGTTGAACACGAACGTAGGAATGCAAAGGATGTGAATGCTGAACAGTAGCCAACAGCCTAGAAGTGGACAGACTTAAAAATGGTTTTCTGTTGTGGGACTGGATATAATATTCCACCGTTAACCGCAGCTATATAGTTGTGATTGGTCCTCGGGCAAATGTGTCGCCATGGGCCCACCCCCACGATGCTGATTGACGGACGTTGTCCCGCCCACACCTCTTGGCCCTCCGTTGCTCTACCTGTAGGGATGCAGATTTGCTTACTTTGTGGAATCCTTTAAAGTTGTGAAGATTTTGAGTAGTCATGGACATTGTCACTGTATAAAGCAGTAGATTTCTGTTTACTCCCAAGTACTGTGTCTAAACCAACTTTGAGTTTGGCTGTTTGAACAGAAGAAAAATAATATTTTATAAATAGGATGTTATGGGTAGACTGTTGGTTTTGTAGCTCAGCACTGCTGTCCAAGAGCTTCACGGGTGTTGTTCGATGTGAAATCGTACTGAAGACCACTGATCGGTCCTTTATTGGTTGATGAGTTTGTATCTTGGTCGATTTATTTGAGGATTTGTTGTTGTATTAAATATATGGACGAGGCATCGATTGTGTGTGTATGTGCGTGTGTGTACAGGATGTGCGTGCACCATCCATCGGATCGATGCCGACCTGGAGGACCCATCTGCACACCGCTGGTTATTGATGGACGTCAGAGATCCCATCGCGTCTTCGACAAAGACTCGGCGAGCTATCGCCGGCATCCTGGAACAAATTGCTAATTATTGCCCAAATCACCTTCAGTTGGGCCCGGATAGCCATTTCGTGCAAAACTTGCGACCGAACGCTTCCCCTGACTAACCGACCCCGCAAGAAGGTGGAATGATTGGTGCCTTTAAAAACTCTTCATCATAGTACATAAATAATATATCATATCAAGGTACTTTGCATCAAGCCTTGTGACCCAGATTCAGCGGTGTCGTGGTTATAGTGCCGCTATGAGCCCGGGAAGTCGGTGGTTCGAATCCCGACCGAGTCATTCCAAACACTTTGATATAATGGTACGTGCTGCTTGCTTGCTTGACGCTCAGAATTTACATTGGGATAGATCATGGACAAACTACCATAGGTTGGCAAATGTTGTGCGGTCTCCTCTGTTGACTCGCGTTATAACCCGTGAGGCTCGATTTCTCTCCGGAATCGATGCGACTTCCATGCACTGCAGCACACAAAGGCCTAATCTCATTTTGGGATGGTTAGGCTGATTGAGGGATTAAAGGCTGAACCCAGAGATTAATTACTGAAAAGACAGCATCTGTTGCAAGGCGACAAAGTGCTGCAGCAGCCTCGCTGTACCTGTTTGAGTCCATGGAGACGTGTGGGTGTGTTTGTCCCTTTTCTCCACTGATTGTATTATCTACTCGATTAGGACATTTAAAGCAGAGATTGAAACAGGGCATTTTGCTTTTAGGAATCCTGACATAATTCAATATTAATCATAATGTGTTGGATTTTGTGTCTTCCTGTTCTTTTTCCTCGAATTTATTTGTTCGTTTTGGGGTGTTTGTTGTTTTTTTTTTCTTCCCTCCAAAGGGAGGACATGGGAGGTGGAATAATCTGCTCTTCCTCTTCTTCCTCCATCTTCTCCGCTTCTCTGCTGTTGGTGAGCGCGTCGTGAATGGGTCCCGAATCCGAGCACCGCCGGTTCATCCGAACCCATCCCACGGTTCATCCCGACTCATCCGGTCCCGGTCGATCCTCCATCGTGTCCATCGTGAGCCGTTTGTTTTTGTGAGTCATTCACATTTTTCATCCCCACGATGCGTGATCAACCCCACTCTGTGTTCCCTCTCTCCCCACGATTTACAATCCCAAACAATCATATCCTTATTTGGAAAACTTGATCCCTTTATTTTGCTTCCCAGGTAAATCCCTTTGCAATAATTGCTTGTCACTGATAATATAGGTGGGTCATTCAAAACGTTTTGGGAACGAGATACTCATAGTCCAAGACACACCGATGTGTTTTATTGTTCAGTATGTAATTGGAAAGAAAATATCAAAATAAAAATTATTTTTCTTTTTATATTCACTCATCATGTGGGAGGGAGGGGGGAGCAGGATGACCTAGAGGTATGTATATTGAGCTGGCTAGTCTGGATTCAAATCTCAACCCAGCTCTAAACTGTCACCTTGGTGTTTCACAAGTAAGACGATTCATCAATGTGTGCACAGTCCCACGGAAGCATGTTCTGCTAGTTGTCCCATCTGCTAGAATGAGTTGGTGGATGTTAAACATCCCACGTTGTCTTTCGTGAAGAGTAGGCGCATCATCTCCCCGGCACCCTCAGCAAATTACAAATCCTTACCACCTTCAGGCTTGGCCAGCCATTTATGAAAGAGTTTGACTGACTGAAAGCCTTCCCTGTCCAACCCCACCAGGTGTTAAATATTTGGGCTGTTAAATAACTTGTAGTCGGAGTAGTTATTGTAGTTCCACCTCGTTATCCCCACGCTTTAAAAACAAATTGGGGCAATGTCCCTGGGCTTGCCTGGTAGAACGTTGATGACCCACAAAATATGTAAGTTAGCTGATGGTTTGAACAAACTTGTGAAAGCACCATGCAAAGATAATTCCTACCAAGTTACATCTAAATCAGATGAATACTTTTTGAGAAGAAGTCAAAAGTAGCAATCCCAGAATCGTAGTGACCATTTGACCTTTAAATTGACCGACATAATATGCAATTTCTTTGATGGGATTTGCAAGTCATCAGGAGGCCTTGGTCCTCAGAAGTTCTACAAAGTTTAGTGAGAATAGGATTATTAGTTTTCGCATCATGAGTGATGATGGTTGTGGTCAAGTTTCATCAAAATTGTGAGTGTACTTTTGGAGAGGAAAGAAAATACCTATTTTGGGGGGGTCCAACCTGGACACACTTTGACCCCCCCCCCTTACATTCTCTTAGATCCTGACATTAAAAAAAATTGTTTAATGCCATCCTTTGACCCTGATTTATTTTTTTAATGCTGTGAACAAACTTTAGTACATCTCAGGTGATGAAGGTTGTGGCCAAGTTGAATCGAAATCGGGAGTGTAATTTTGGAGAAGTAAGGAAATAGCGGTACCTATTTACGAGGACAACCCTAGACCCACTTTGACCCCATAGACCCTCTTAGATCCTGATATATATATATATATATATATATATATATATATATATATATATATATATATATATATATATATATATATATATATATATATATATTTTTTTTTTTTTATGCCATGAACAAACTTTGGTACATCACGGATAGTGAACGTTGTGGTCAAGTTTCATCGAAATCGGGAATGTAGTTTCGGAGACGATCCGAGTGTTTACATCCTGACTCGCTGACTCACTGATTGATTGACATCGTGTGATGCTCATACCTCACCTGAACTATGTTCCAGGTGAGCTAAAGATTGGGTAATATTGTAATCGGCTAAATCTGTCCGTCATGCTATCTCGTCCGAAACGGTTGTGCAGAAATTCACAAAACCTGGTCGTTGTGATCACCACATGGCAAGAAGGTGCGAGAGCAGTAGCATTTTTTGGCCCTGCACACTGGAGGCCTGGGGTGGTGTCAAATGTTCAAACACCAAACAATGCTATTATGGGTACCTTTTCAAAAAAAAATTCATGAAATATATAACTATTTTTGGGAATTGATCCCTGGTTCATATCCCAGGACTTAGGTTCACAAGGGTTAAAAGAGAACGTTTTTAGATCCTCGTGGAGGATCTCTAAGTCTTACTCACGTTGTTGTTCTTCATCTTCTTCTTGTGGACTTTTTTTGTTTCACAGCCAACAGTTTTCATCAAAACTTCCTGAAACTCGGCATATATATGTAAAAATACCCTGCGCAGACAGTAACCATCTATGATTTTGAAAATTCCTCCTAGAAAAAAAAGTTATGACGTCAAAATATCTCCGCTAATGTAAATCGCCTAAAATTTATCTCCGAAACTAGGCAAGCTTTTTGAATTCTGTTTGCGGGAATTGAACAGGGCATTAGCAGAGATAAATTACCGCACATATGATGCATCACTATGACGTCATATCAATTTTTATGACATCATTCCTATTTTTTGACATTTTTTGTTTCACAACCCAGAGTTTTCATCGGATCTTCGTGAAACTTGCCATGTATATGCAGAAAGCCCACGCGCAGGCAGTACCATCTCCGATTTTGGAAATTCTTCTGAGAAAAAAAAGTTGACGTCATAATATCGCCGCTAATGGAAATCGCCTATACCATTATCTCCGAAACTAGGCAAGCTGTTTGAATTTTGTTTGCGGGAATCAAGCCGGGCATGAGCACGGATAATTTATCGCAAACCTGATACATCACAATGTCGTCATATTCGATTTTATGACGTCATCATTAAGAGGACGAGGATCTTAGCTCATTTGAGTTTGTTTAAACTCAAAATTTGATATTGGCTGTATCTGTCCATCATGGTATTGGTCATTCCTGGTGGAACATTTTGCCATCTTTCAACCTTAGCTGGGGGGGGGGGGGGGTAGTTAAGGAGGGTAGAGAAGATCATGGTTTTGGATTGTAGTGGGGCAACTTAGCTAAATATAGCATAACAATTGTGCATTTTGTGAGGAAAGCACCAAATTTGGCACACCAGTTGCCTATCATATTATGAACAGATTTGGATATTGGGCCATCTCAAATTCAGCCGCTGATGGCTGTGGCAGCCATTTTCCACTGCCATCAAAAATTTTGAGATGGCCCAATGTCCAAATCTGTTCATAATATGATAGGCTACTAGTGTACCAAATTTGGTGCTTTCCTCACAAAATGCACAATTGTTATGCTAAGTTACCCCACTATTGGGTATAATCTGAGATGGTGGTGAACAGAGAAAGCAGAATTAGATTTTGTCCAAGTGAAAAAGGTTTTTTTTATAAAAAAAAAAAAAATTTGAAGTGAGGGGGAATAAGATAGCATTGAAAAAGCAGAAAGGACAAAAAAAAAATGGGAAAAAAAGAGAAACACAATGACAAAACAACCTCAAAACTGAGACCATTACGCTCCAGCTATCCAAGAAGGCCAAGGCTGTACGAAAAAATGAATTCAACAAATATTGACAACAACGTACGAATTATCGCATAAAAATTAAGATGAAAATACAAACAGGAGACAGGGACAAAAATATAACAGAAAAACACGACGGAAACAGTTGGGAAAAGTTAATAGTATAGGCTCTGGGGTTGAGTTGTGGGGCGGGGGGGGGGAGTTCGTGTACATGACTCTTATAGAGCGGTCGTTAAAACTTTCTTGTTCTATATGCCAAGGCCTTCAAAAAAAAGTTTGGGTAGTTGAGGAGACTCCAGTTCAACTTCGTTTTCTCTGCAGAACGCAACTGGGATATTCGGTTGGGTGCCAAGCGGCTAAAATGATGGTATTGGAGATTCGTTGAGTAAATCATTATTAGGCACTCATTCATTATTTATTTTAATTGTTTGGGTACTGCTAACAACTTTGTAGCATGATTCATTTGCCCAAAACCTTCGTTCACAGAACAAAATGGCCATATTTTACTTAATTTTAGCCAAAAATCGCTTTCACTTTGAAAGTAGCGCTAAGTTTGATGTCTTCTCAGTCAGCCTATTTTGTATGTAGAGTAACTAAAATTGGCCAAAAGTTTCTTCGTTAAGTGCTCTGAGGGCACTGTATCTCAGGGCACTGTATCAACATGAAAATTGTAGCATTAAACAACAAAAAAAGTATTTTTGTTTAATACCGTGAACAAACTTTATTGCATCATGGGTGATGAAGGTCGTAATCAAGTTTCATCAAAACTATGTGTGTACTTTTGGAGAAGAAAGAAAAATCCCAATTTTGGGGTGAAACCCACCGTAGACCCTCTTTGACCCCAATTTTTTTTTTTTATATGCCGTGAACAAACTTTAGTACATAACGGGTGATGAAGGTTGTGGCCAAGTTTCATCAAATCGGGAGTATAGCGGTGATGATGTCCGGATGGCATATGACACCGATGGGGCCCATTGTAACCCAAAAATGCTCTTCCCCTAAAGAGTCGATTTAAGGGCATTTCGTCAAAATGATCATATCTCCTAACGTGAGTGTCATAGGAACTTGATCCTTGTGTCGATATCGAAGTTTTTACCCCAAGGAATTGTAAATTTGCAATTACAGTAAATTGAGAATTTTAATGGTAAAACGTTGAAAATATCCTCAGGTACAAACATAATACATACATCCTCTATATTAGTGTGTGTGTGTGTGTGTGTGTCTCATCCATATCTCAAAAACCATGAAACCTAGCAGCCTGAAACTTTGCATGCATACCAAGGGAACTCCAAGGAAGTGCATGAGTGAAAATTGCGTGTTTGGGTTAATTAAAACACCCCTTTTGAGGATAATTAATGGCCTTATTTAATTATATCCTTCATCAGGCGATCTTCGGCCACCTCGCTTGATATGGGGTCTTGAGGCATTTCCTGGCTTACCTCGATGGGGTCTGAAGGATTCATGTTTTTGACCTGCTCAACCATGCCTCGACTTAGAACAGACCGCAACGATTTCTTCACGATAAAGTAATTTTTTTTCACTTTCCTCACTCATAATATTGAATGCCTGCTCATCATAGCTACAAATCGCTGAATACATTGCAATGCTCATAAACGCTCGGAGACGCCAGCGTTCTTGACTTTATTTCATTTCCGCCCATGTGATAACCTCAAGAATCTCTTAAACTAAGCAGAATTACAAAACTTAAGCTCCAGATTGAAACTCAGCAGCAGTTCCGAAGCTAAAAGAAAGTGTTCCTTTGGCCAATTCGGACATTGCTAGGCGTTTCCGGGTGCATAATTTTATCAACAGCAATTGGTAATCGCTTGCCAAGCCAGGCACTCTGTTGGAGAACTTACTTGAGTGTGTAAGCCGCTTACCAAGCGCCCTACAGTATATAGCGGTACAGTTCGTGTTCCGATCGGGATATTCAGTCAAAAGTTACTACAAGGTAGAGGTACATATACAGCGCACACGGACGTAGTACATATGGGTAGATTTAGATCTGTAGGGACTCTCCGCGGGTGTGTGGGCATGCCAAACCTGTTACGGGCGCCATGGTGACAAAGTTTCATCCCCCATCTTATATGGAGGTATTATCAGGTTTTTCTTTGTCCTCACACCTGTTTCTAAAGCATTTGGTTATCGGATTTGCTTTACACAGGTTATACGTTTGTCTTTGTGAGTTTCAAAGAAAAATATATTTGATAACGCCCGATTTCCGAGCCATTTGCCATATTAACGTATTTTCTAAATTACCGAGCCAATTTTTTTCCACCCATCTCACGAGGTTGTTTATAAAGATTAATGTTTGTGAACATCTCCCTGAAACGTCAAAAAAATGTAACGTTTTTCCTTGAAAGCTACTCAAGGTTTCTGGGTTGTATACAGTACCTAATGTAGTGGTAATGACACCGACTCCAATCTGCTGATTCCCGAAAAATTGCCGATATCGGCCAAGCACGTGTGTGTGTGTGTGTGTGTGTGTGTGTGTGTGTGTGTGTGTGTGTGTGTGTGTGTGTGTGTGTGTGTGTGTGTGTGTGTGTGTGTGTGTGTGTGTGTGTGTGTGTGTGTGTGTGTGTGTGTGTGTGTGTGTTCGTATAAAGCATAACATATTCTCTCTGCTGACTCCCCTTCCCCCACCTCTCTCTCTCTCTGTCCCATCCTTGTCTACTACCTCCCAATACAGTGCAGCACCCTCCTCCCACACCTCTCTCACGCTCCCCTTCTTCCCCCCCCCCCCCTCTCTCTCTCTCTCTCTCTCCCTCTCTGGACGTATTCGGATGGTGTTTGTCTCCAGACGCGTCCAGGCAATGTTTATGTCCAGATGGGAGCGTGTCTCTGGACGGGAGCTTGTCTCCAGACATGTCTGGATCGGAGCTTGTCTACGGAATGTGTTTATCTCCGGACATGTCCGGGCGGTGTTTGTCTCCAGGCGGTATTTATAGGGTGGCCGGTAGAAAATAGATTTCAGACATTATTTTGTTTCAATATTCACTGTTATTCTATGTTGAATCATTTTGATGAGACGGTATGAATCGTAATTAACGCTCCACCGCACGTCTGCCTTCACTTCCTCTCACCGGTCACTGCCTTCCCTTCCCCTTCCATCCTCTCCCTTTCCCCCACCTCTCTCTCTCTCTCTTTCCCCAGTCTCTCCCCCCCCACGCCCCCTTCTTATTATTCCCGTCAGCGAAGCGACCAGTTGTATTTGTTACTTCTAATAATACCAAGAAAGCATCTCAAAATGCAAGCCCATCTCTCCTGGAATGGTCCACATATCCAGATTCTTTCAGTGAAGAATATTCCCTCCAGGCAGCTTACCAACACTTTGAGGTTTAAATCACTTTTTCTTAAATTTAAATACACTCCAAATGCGACGTTAAAAACCGTTCCTCTCCCAGATACAACCTTACATCACGCCAGACAGGGCCACGCCTGTCTCTCCGCTTCCAGCGTAGATGACACGACACAGGGGTGGATCATGAATATACGTTTTACATTCAAACTTGGTTACATCACACTAAACGTGGTTACATCACACTCCTTGCCTGGTTTGAATATAAACCACGACATCAATTGATTGTGTCGCAATTGCAAAGAGAATTACATGAACATGAGAACCAGGGTAGTCACCGTGGTTCGAAAGATTGTTATTGAACATTATTTTTTAAAAATGAAATAAACTCACAACATAGTACATCATATACAGTCACTAAATTCATGGACCAGACGATGAATAACATGAGAATATGAAATTCACAATCAATAGAACACAGTGAAAGAATTCACTCTTTCCCCGTTGGTATAAGCAGTGTGACCTCAGTTACGGGTCGCAGGTAGATAGATATGGGGTTTGCCGTCCTTCTTGGTGTGGATTCGCACTTTTGGAACCCGACCGTCTGTGCTGGGCAATGTCTCAATCACACGTCCATAGGGCCAGTCGTTCCTGTGTGCATCCGCCTTCAGCAGAACAATGTCACTGAAACAAAGGTTGCGTTTCTTGACTTGCCACCACGTACGGGTCTGCAGGGACCGGGAGGGAAGAATGAGATTGAAGAGAATGTGGAACTGTTCCACAGGCGAGAAAAAAGAATAACAATTGAACGTGGAGGTGAGCAGTGATCCTGGATTTAGGTACTTTCACCAGAAGAGGGTTGATGATGCACTGTGTATGTCCTGCAGGAACCTGTGGTGGGTGCAACATGAGAAAGGAGATGATTGAGGACAGAGGGCCCACCAAACTGTCAGTCATGGTGAAGTGATAAGCACAGATACTCAGCTTGATCGTGGGAGGTTCCAATAATCTTGAAGGACGAGTGGTTTCCATGGTGTCAAGTTGAGCAATATGTGAGGCAGGGGAGCCAGACTAGAGAGGAGAGCAGTACTCCATCAAGCTGTGGATGAAGGCCTTGCAGGTGCATTGGAGGTCTGATGTGCCAAAGAAGGTCTTTGTACGGCAGGGGGTGCCCAGTCGGCCGCTGGCTTTGGAGGCCAAGTTTGAAATGTGGTTTACGCAAGAAATACCATCACTGATCGTGAGACCCAAGAGTTTAAATGACTGAACTTCCTCAAGATGATTGTTACAAGGAATTACAAGGAAATTATGTGTAGGAGGAGGCCATTCGGCCCATCATGCATGTGCCCCACCAATTACCAGATTTAATAAATCCATCAATATCCCTTCCCTTCGTGTGCAGCCTTTTGGCTGCTACACTGGTACTCATTTTGCCGAACTCTAAAGGATGACAGGCTGAGTCAACCCCCTGGTGTTAATTCAGCAGCCAACAGGGCTTGAACTCAGGACCCCAGGATCCCAAGCCGCCACCCTAACCGCTAAGCCAACACCAGGCATATTGGTGTCAAGAAAGTAGAAATTGTTAAGAAAGTAGATGCAATGTCCAGCTGCCAGCCAACAGAACACACCCCAGTTGTGGCAACCCCCGTTAACCAATGAGAATGGACATGATTTGAATATTTTCTGCAGTTAGCATCAACACAATTTCATTTTCCATGTTTAAATAAAGATGCCAAGACAACAACCGTAATAGATAACTTGCACATCTCCGACTCTCTGGAAAATCCTCTTTATCTCTTTGCTGATGACTCCACTGTCGACCGTACCATCGGTCATCCCTCAGACCGGCAAGCAGCAGCCTCTTCACTCTCTGCAGATCTGGATAAAATCACAAACTGGTCCAACACATGGAACATGTCTTTCAATCCTGATAAATCTCACACTCTCACTATGTCTCTCCAAAAAGACCATCTGGAACCCCCCCCCTCTCCACCTAATCTACTTTCTCAACAATCCTCTTGAAGAAGTCCTTTCATTCAAGCTTCTAGGTCTCACTATCTGCCATGATCCTTCCTGGGAAAGCCACATTTCCAAGCTGTCCTCCAAAGGCAGATTGGGCATCCTCTGACGTGCAAAGTCCTTCCTCGGCACACCTGAACTCCTGACCACATACAAAGCTTTCATCCACAGCCTGATGGAGTACTGCCCTCCCCTCTAGGCTGGTGCTCCTGTCTCCCACCTTTCTCGGATTCACGCTGTGGAAACCAAGGCATTTTGGATCATTGGTATCTCCCGCGATGAGGCAGAGTCTTTGGGCCTCTCACTCTCTCACCGCAGGCAGGTCAGTGGTCTGTCTGTCTTCCACCGTCTCCTCTCCAGTCTCTCCCCCTGCTCTGTCTGAGATATGTTCCCCCCCCTCCCCTGTTTGAGATATGTCCCCCCCCTCCCCTGTGTGATATTATGTCCCCCCCAACCTCGCCCATATTTCTGCAGATCGCTCAAGATCTGCCACCAACCCCCTTTCTGGTAAAACTACCAAAATCAAGAATCGCTGCTCATCTCCACTCTTTCATTCCTCTCTTTTTTCTCCGCCTTTGGAACAAACTCCCACATTCTCTTCAATCCCACTCTTCCCTCCAGGTCTTCAAAACAACTGTTCACCACCATTTCTTATCTTCCCCCATCCAAAACCACGATCTTTTGTACCCCCGTTAATCCACTCCAAACCCAGCTCCTTCAAAATCCCTGCTTTCCTTCCTCAAAGTCCCTGTAGTGTCCATCTTGTTGATCCCTTGTACCCCACCCCATCACTCTCCCTTCCACAGATATCCTCATGTGTCTGTTCCCCACTGTTTTGTGCTTCTGTCTCCCACCCCTCTTATCTCCTGCTCCCCTTGTTGTATGTTCTGTGTTTCAGCTCTGATATGAGCCTCAACATTGGACACCAAAAAACAACAACCCGGAAACGCTCCGCGACCCTCCCACAGGTCTGCTTGTCACAAAGGACGTGTTGGTTGCCCTGGAAACCACGAAGCCACGCCCCTGAGCTCAGTTGTGTTTCATTAATGACTCGGAATCGATAACTAGTGCAACTTACAAACGTCTGAATGCTCAACTTTGAGTTGTGTCGTCATTTAAATGGACCGAATAACATTTGTAAACAGCGGTGGTTTGATCGAGACGAAGGAACGAGGTTAGAATTACATTCGATGCATCAACCTGCTAAATTTGAGTTTTGATTATAAAAGATTTTCCGGCTGTTTGAAGATGATTAAAGGAAAGTTATTCGAATGTTTCCTTTCGGAGGATTGCTGAAGGAAGTCCGTGATGAGGGAAGCTCACGTGAGCTCGATGGGACGATGAACGGAGGGAAGGTGAGACTGGAGAGAGAGAAAGAGAAACACGAACGTTGGGATATAAAGGAGGTGTCTTCAACGACGTCCGCGTTTAGGGTATATAAAGGGTGCGGTTGAGTTACTCAGTTGAGTTGTGAACACTCACGACCTTCTTATCTTCACTGTGTAAGTGCTCCCACCCTTCTGTGATTGAACCTTTTCCCCCATTTTCCGTGAAGGTTCGGGAATGGTCCGCTCCCTCCTCGGTTCTTTGGTCAGAACACCTTCCTTAAGAACACCCTGGAGATGGATAAGTATATTATCCCTTATCCCTTCTATGGCCTTTCCCCTAGCCCCCCCCCTCCCCAAATCATTCCAAGAAAAAAACAGATAAATGAAGCCTCATGGAGTTGCTCAGGATGTGATAACATCTTGAAGATGGACTCTCAGCACCATGCGCCCTGCATTGAGATGGATCTCGGTCTCGGCACCATAAACCTTGCATTAAGATGGATCTCGGTCTCGGCACCATGAACCCTGCATTGAGATTGATCTCGATCTCGGCACCATGAACCCTGCATTGAGATTGATCTCGATCTCGGCACTATGAGCCCTGCATTGAGATTGATCTCGGTCTCGGCACCATGAGCCCTGCATTGAGATAGATCTCGGTCTCGGCACCATGAGCCCTGCATTGAGATGGATCTCGGTCTCGGCACCATGAGCCCTGCATTGAGATGGATCTCGGTCTCGGCGCTATGAGCGCTGCATTGAGATTGATCTCGGTCTCGGCACCATGAACCCTGCATTGAGGTGGATCTCTGTCTCGGCACCATGAGCCCTGCATTGAGATAGATCTCGGTCTCGGCACCATGAGCCCTGCATTGAGATTGATCTCGGTCTCGGCACCATGAACCCTGCATTGAGATGGATCTCGGCCTCCGCACCATGAACCCTGCATTGAGATGGATCTCGGTCTCGGCACCATGAGCCCTGCATTGAGATGGATCTCGGTCTCGGCGCTATGAGCGCTGCATTGAGATTGATCTCGGTCTCGGCACCATGAACCCTGCATTGAGGTGGATCTCTGTCTTGGCACCATGAGCCCTGCATTGAGATAGATCTCGGTCTCGGCACCATGAGCCCTGCATTGAGATTGATCTCGGTCTCGGCACCATGAACCCTGCATTGAGATGGATCTCGGCCTCCGCACCATGAACTCTGCATTGAGATGGATCTCGGTCTCGGTACCATGAGCCCTGCATTGACATTGATCTCGATCTCGGCACCATGAGTCCTGCATTGAGATGGATTTCGGTCTCGGCACCATGAGTCCTGCATTGAGATGGATTTCGGTCTCGGCACCATGAGTCCTGCATTGAGATGGATTTCGGTCTCGACACCATGAGCCCTGCATTGAGATTGATCTTGGTCTCGGCACCATGAGCCCTGCATTGAGATGGATTTCGGTCTTGGCACCATGAGCCTTGCATTGAGATGGATCTTGATTTCGGCACCATGAGCCCAGCATTGAGATGGATTTCGGTCTTGGCACCATGAGCCTTGCATTGAGATGGATCTCGATCTCGGCACCATGAGCCCTGCATTTAGATGGATCTCGGTCTCGGCACCATGAGCCCTGCATTGAGATGGAGTGAGGGGGGGGAGACAGGGGGGGGAGACAGAGGGGGGCGAGAGAGAGGGGCGAGAGGGGCTGCACATACTGGCACTCACCTGCGGGCCCGTACTCGTGCTTATAAACGCCCAAAGACTCCAGTGTTTGTGGCTTTATTAGGTCAGTCTCGCTGACCTAATATAACCGTCGATGTCCTCAGATCCGTCTGTCTGTCTGTCTGTGTCTGTGTACAATTTTTATTTTTCTATCTCCTCCTAGATGGCTCGTCCGATTGAGTTATAACTTGACACGATGATGATACTAGTTGCTCTCTAGAGATCGGTTGAGCTGTTTTTCACATTGTCCCCTCGGGGTCAAGGTTACAGGATCATCAAGTGCAAAATGACTGATTGTTCGAACGGCCTATAAGGAAGCATCAGACAGCGATAATACATAATTGGTTTCATTGGGATTATTAAGAAGATTTAATTCAACCAACTCGTTCCTACTTTCTCGTTACTTCCGTCGTCTGACCCTGTTTATTGGGTAACACGAGGTCCACTGACTTCAACACGGCTTCGCGTGTTTATTTTAAGTTAAATTTAAATTCTGTTTTCACTTTTCATCGTCGCTAAGGTTGATTAACACTCGGTTGCATTAAGTTTTGTGAAAATTGAATGTTTATATCCTTGGGCTGTGTGGAATGCATTACAGCGAGGGGAAGCTTCCATGGGCTTCCGTCCGTTTCCATGCCATAGAACGAGGCTGTCTTAAGTTCTAGTTGATTTTACTTTTTACTTTTGGGACCTTCTGGTGGAGCTCCACATTTAATGAAGATAATTTTCGTGCAAATCCACTCAGAAACACACTTTTCATGAGGAAAATATATTCAATTCAAATAACCGTGAGACTCTGGAAGGGACACCACATGCTTTTCCGTTCATTGCTTCACCTCGTAACCTGTCCTGAGGGACTGCTTATTCGTAGTGTCTGTGACATTAATGTTTACTAGTGCATGCCAGTCGGTGCAGCTTCGTTCCTTCGCTCTCGGAAACGACGACTGCATTGGGGCATTGTTTCAATTATATCGGACCAACCGTATCATAAATGGCCAGAACTTGGGAAACACCTGGGAAACGTACTCAGGTCCCCAGCGTCAATTCAGGTCAGGTATGGGAGCATGTGCCAGAACAGCGCGTCGCTGCGTCCACTTTCTGCTGGTACTCCAGGGCCCTCCGTCTGGCCATCCCCCAGGCAGATGCCAGGCCCATCCCCATCTCCTTGAGATGATGGTCAACCTGCTGCAACCATGAGGCACGTGGTCGGCCCACTGGCCTCCTCCACTCATGAGACTCCCTCGCTGAGAGAATCTGGTGAGCAGGATCAGCGCCAGGAAAATGAGCCACATGTCCATACAGCCGCAACTGACGCTCACGGACTATGCAGGTAACAAATCTCATCCGAGTCTCTCTCAGCAACCGCTCGTTGGACACAAAATCCGACCAGCGATAGCCAAGGATTCTCCGAAGAGACCTGGTACCAAAGGAATTAAGTCTCCGTCTCAGATCCTTGGTCAGAGTCCAAGTCTCGCATCCATAGAGCAAGACTGGAAGTACCAAGGACCTGAAGACTCGGACTTTCGTCCTCCCGCACAGGTACCGGCAGCGCCACACCCCATGATCCAGTGAATCCATGACTCCCCAGGCCTGACCCAGACGTCTATTAACCTCTGACTCACAGCCAGCAGAGACATGAATATCACTGCCAAGGTAAGTGAATCTCTCCACGAACTCAACATCCTCACCACAAACAGACACAGACAGGACAGCAGCATCCAAGATGTCACCGAAAGCCTGGATCTTAGTTTTGACCCAAGAAACCCGTAATCCCAGCGGCTCCGACTCCTCTTTCAGCACCTCGAGGGCCCCCAAAAGGATGTCTAGAGTCTCCGCAAAGATGACTGCATCATCTGCAAAATCAAGGTCCGAGATCTTGACATTCCCAAACGATGCACGGCAGCTTGATCTCTCCGACATCCTCCCTAAAATCCAGTCCATATAAGTGCTGAAAAGTGTGGGGGCAAGTACACATCCCTGACGAACTCCAGTAACAACTGGAAATAAGTCAGAGATGGTACCGCCACACTTCACAGCACTCTCAGTACCAGAGTAGAGTTCAGACATCAGATCGATCAGTTTTGGTGGCACTCCACGAAGACCAAGAATCCTTCAGAGGACATCCCGATTCACTGAATCGAACGCTTTACAGAGATCAACACAGGCTGCAAGCAGCCCCTGCCGAAACTCTCATCTGCGTTCGGTGAGGACACCAAGAGCAAGGATACGGTCAATCATTGACCTCTTTGGTGTAAAGCCTGACTGCTCTGGACGCTGGTGCTCAAGCAGATGGTGGCGAACCCTATCAAGAATTATCCGAGCAAAGACCTTGCCCGGCACTGAGAGCAGCGTCACCCCTCGGTAGTTGTTGCAGTCTTGGCGATCACCCTTCCCTTTCCAGAGAGGGACAACAAGGCCCCTCTTCCAATCAGATGGGATGATGCCTGTGTTCCAGGCAGAGCACAAAACTCCATGCAACGACACGAGTGCAGCATTTCCACCAGCCTTGAGAAGTTCAGCATGGATGCCACAGATCCCTGGAGCTTTGCCCCGTTTCAACTGGTTCACCGCAGCCCGTGTTTCCACAAGCGAAGGTGGACCACAGTTGATTCGAGGGTCAGCAACAGGGATTGTAACACCCTTGACGTCCAACTCGACAGCTGGGGGATCAGCCTGGTACAACCGCTCAAAGTAACCGGCCCAGCGGGCCTTCACTTCAGACTCCTCTGTCAAGAGCCTACCACTCTCTGCTCGAACTGCAGTGCTCCAAGGGATGGGCTTGGATGAACGTAATGCGCGAATTCCCCTGTAAGCGGGACGAGAATCACCTGTCCACAGGTGATGCTCTACCCCCTCACAGATTCCTCGCACATAGGCCTCCTTGTCCACCCTTGGTGCACGTACAGTTTTACGCCTCAGCTCCCTGAACAGCTCAGCTCTGCCATTCAGCCTGGCCCTGCGACTCTGGTCAATGGTATCCAGTGTCCCTTGAGAGACAAAATTCTTCTTTGCTCTGCGGTGAGCACCAAGACATCTACCGGCAACATCAAGGACGGTGGTCTTGAAGGCACTCCACAACTCTTCAGGACCCCCCCAAAGCACCCAGACCCCCCAAGTGTCCACTCAGCCTGTTCGCAAACTCCTCAACCACTCTGTCATCCCTGAGCTTGCCAACATCCAGCCTAGGCTGGGATGGTACCATTCTCCAGGATTTAAGGTGCAGCTTTAGAGTTGCTACAACAAGCCTGAGGTCAGTATTGAGGAACTGAGCACTCCGGTAGACCCTGCAGTTCTGGATCATCCTCCAACAACCGTCAACGAGAACATGGTCAATCTCCTTTGCCACACCACCAGCGTTGGAATACCAAGTCCAGCGATGAGCTTGTGGGTGCTGAAACCATGAACCAGCCACCCTAAGTCCATGACTTCTTGCAAAGTCAAGGAACTTAGTGCTATTCTGGTTCATAGTTCTTGACCCATGGGGACCAACACATGTCTCATAACCATCCCTATCAGTTCCAGTCGATGCATTGAAATCCCCCAAGACTAGAAGTGTATCTCGTCTGGGGCACTGATCAACCACAGACTCGAGCGTGGCGTAGAATGCATCCTTCACGGTGAGATCACTCGCCTCAGTCGGAGCATAAACAGAGACCAGGGAAATGACACCTAAGGAGTGACGAATCCTTAATCTCATATTACGCTCGTTGACCGGTGTTACCTCAATTATCATTGGGGTCAGCTTATTGGACACAGCTACAGCAACTCCTTGGGTATGGTAACCATCAGAGCGACCAGACCAATAGTAGGTGTAACCACCCACCATTATCTCGCCGCAATCCGGTCTCCGAACCTCAGAGAGAGCTGCAATCCCGATGTCCAAACGCTTGAGCTCAGATGATAACAGAGACAGGTGATCATCCTCTCTTAGGGATAGGACATTCCAGGCACCCACCCGAAGGGACCGCCTCAGGTTAACCCAAGGAGACTGCTGTCTGGTGGACGACACCTCAGCACCACTCCGACACACTCTCCCGCAATCTGACGTCTCCCGCAGCGTCAATTGTGACGTCATATCAAATGAAGAAGAAGAAGAATTGTCGCCCCCTCTCTCTCTCCACCCCCTCTCTCCCCTCCTCATCTCCCCCTCTCTCTCCCCCTCTCTATCCTCCCCTCTCTCCCCCCTCTGTATCCCCTCTCCCCCCTCTGTCCCCCCTCTCTCCCCCTCTCTCACCCCTAGTCTCGCCCCTCTCTCTCGCCCGCACTCTCACCCCACCTCTCACACCCCTCTCCCACCACCTCCTCTCTCCCCCTCTCTTGAATTGACACCCCTCTCTCTCACCCCCTCCCTCCCTCTCTCCCCCCTCTCTCCTCTCTCTCCCCCTCTCTCTCCCCCTCTCTCCCCCTCTCTCCCCCTCTCTCCCCCTCTCTCCCCCTCTCCCTCCCCTCTCTCCCTCCCCTCTCTCCCTCCCCTCTCTCCCTCCCTCTCTCCCTCCCCTCTCTCCCTCCCCTCTCTCCTTCCCCTCTCTCCCTCCCCTCTCCCACTCTCTCTCTCTCCCCCTCTCTCCCCCTCTCTCCCTCCCTCCTCTCCCTCCCCTCTCTCCCTTCTCTCTCCCCCCTCTCCCCTCTCCCCTCTCCCCTCTCCCTCTCCCCTCTCCCCTCTCTCCCTCTCTCCCTCCTCTCTCCCCCTCTCTCCCCCTCTCTCCCCCTCTCTCCCCCTCTCTCCCCCTCTCTCCCCCTCTCTCCCCCTCTCTCCCCTCTCCCCCCTCATCCCCCTCTCTCCCCCTCTCTCCCCCTCTCTCCCCCTCTCTACCCCCTCTCTCCCTCTCTCTACCCCTCTCTCCCCCTCTCTCCCCCTCTCTCGCCCCCTCTCTCGCCCCCTCTCTCTCGCCCCCTCTCTCTCGCCCCCTCTCTCTCGCCCCCTCTCTCTCGCCCCCTCTCTCTCGCCCCCTCTCTCTCGCCCCCTCTCTCTCGCCCCCCTCTCTCTCGCCCCCTCTCTCTCGCCCCCTCTCTCTCGCCCCCTCTCTCTCGCCCCCCTCTCTCTCGCCGCCCTCTCTCTCGCCCCCCTCTCTCTCACCCCCTCTCTCTCACCCTTCTCTCCCCCTCCTCTCTCCCCCTTGCTCTCTCTTCCCTCCTCTCTTCCTCCTCCTCTCTCACCCCTCTCTCTGTAAATGTATTCACAAATGTCTACCAAGCACAACAATTAATTCAAACCTTGGGAAAAAACAGCTTTCAAACCCTTGGGAAAATTCAAACCTTGGGATTAATTAATAATTTGTACAATTAATTCAAACGTTGGGAAAAAACAGCCTTCAAACCCTTGGGAAACGGCTGTTTCCCTTGGGAAAATTCAAACCTTGGGGTTAATTAATAATTTGAACAATTAATTCAAACCTTGGGGAAAAACAGCTTTCAAACCTTGGGAAACACTTGGGAAACAGCCGAAACGGATAAAGAACGATATCAAACCTTGAAAAGGCACATACTCAGGTCCCCAGCGTCGATTGTGACGTCATACCAATGAAGACGAAGAAGAATTGTGACGTCAGTCATGCATAAAAATAAACATTAATTGTGACGTCATTTGTGATGTCATAGCACCGTGTCTTGTCATTGGTTGACAGACGTTATTGGCCATTATTGGTTGACAGACAATATATAGGTCGTTATTGGTTGACAGACATTGGTCTTTGTATCACGTTATTATTTTTATTACTGCCAATTATTGTGCTATTATTATTATTATTATTAATATGCTGTTATCATTATTCTGAGATATCTTTGGGGAAAAATGGCATGATAAGGTGGAACGACACTTCAGCTGCGATATATACACCTTTCCAACACTGAAAAAAAGCAATAAAATGGCCGTAACTTGGGAACCGCTCGTCCGATTAATATCAAACCTTAAAAAGGCACATCCGCGGGTCCCCCGCAATATTCCTGGCAAGTTTCAATCAGATTGGAGCGGTGGTTGTCGAGAAACGGCGGTCACATACACACACACACACACACACACACACACACACACACACACACACACACACACACACACACACACACACACACACACACACACACAGATTGCTAGAATTATAGAAATATATTTTAAATGGATTGGGGATGTACTCTTCAAGTATTTGAAAGAATTCCGTTGAAAAACGGACTTTTTAAGATTTTGTTAGGGCATTTCATCGGACGGCGAGCTGGCTGGTCACATGATGCCGCACAGACGTGCAGACAGCAAGTGATTGAACTTCTCGGTGGCCCGAGTGTCCTTTTTAGTTGGGGTCCAACTCTGTCCTGGATACAGCCATTAAATGCACACACTTAGAGTATTTATTTCACGGCCATAAACGCGGGTTTGAAAATTGTATAATGATGTTGGGAATGATTCCTAGAATATGGAGATTTTTGCTTCGAGCGGGCCTCACGTGTTTATTTTAAATTCAATTTGAATTCTGTTTTCACTTTCCGAAGTCGCTAGGGTTGATTAACACTCGGTTGCATCAAGTTTTGTATCCGAGGTGACCGTCAAAACCCGCTCGGGTGTATTTTTTCATTTCCACCCATGTGATAACCTCGAGAATCTCTTAAACTAAGCCGAATCACAAAATTCAAACTCCAGATTTGATCTTAGCAGCAGTTCCGATGCTAAAAAAAAGTGTTCATTTGTCCAATTCCGACATTGCTTGGGCGTTTCTGGGTGCATAGTTTTATGGAAGGCAATTGGTAATCACTTGCCAAGCCAGGCGTCCCGTTGTAGTGCTTGCTTGAGTGCTTAAGCCACTTACTGAGTGCCCTACAATCGATAGCAGTATAGTTCCTGCCCCAATCGGGATGTTCACTTGACAGTGACTACACGGTAGAAGATCGTGTATAGCACACACGGACGTGGTATATATGGGTCGATTTGGATCTATTACGTTTTCCTTATGGGATTTGCTTTAGAAAGGTTATATGGTTTCTCTTTGTGAGTTTGAAAGCATAATACATTTGATTACACCCGATTTCCGAGCTGTTTGCCATATTAACGTGTTTTCTAAATTACCGAACCAATTTTTTTTTCCACCCGTCACACAAACCACCCGTTTTCACAATGTGCTGGGGTTTCACAAAGTGTCTGCAAGATGGGTGCCGAGACAACTCGCACCCGAACTGAAGGAACGGCGAGTGGACGCATGTGAAGAACTTTTGCGACGTTATGAAACAGAAGGCGATGCTTTCTTACAGCACGTAGTGATTGGGGATGAAAGCTGAGTCCACCACTTTCAGCCAGAAATGAAGAGGGAAAACAAAGAGTGGCGTCATTCAACTTCACCGAAGCCCAAAAAATTCCGCACGAAGCCGTCCGCTGGAAAAGTGATGCTGACTCTCTTCTGGGATAGCCGAGGCCCACTCGGAGAGCATTACATGCCTTGAGGAGCCACAGCCACCAGTGAAATCATACTGTGCCCTCCTTAAATTTCTCCGAAACCACCAATCAGATCAAAACGTCGTGGACTACTCACTATCGGCGTTTGGCTGCAGCATGACAATGCTCGGCCCCATCCTGCCCACACCACAGCTGCGACAATCGACGACATGTATTTTGAGTATCTTCCTCATCCACCCTACTCGCCAGACCTCTCCCTTCGGATTACCACATCTTTGGGCCACTTGGTGGAACGATTTTCTGATCTGACGAAGAGGTCCAAGAGGCGCTGCACGAATGCCTACACAAACAGACAAAAGTTTTTTTTTCCTCTCCGAGAGGACTTTTCAGGTCTTAGTAAAGCGCCAGAAAAATGCATTGAACGCAATGGAGATTATGTTGAAAAATAACAGTTGTTACACACGTACATGCAACAAACAATTTGTGAAAAATATTTAAAGGATACTTGTTGACTGGCCCTCGGATAAAGAAGGGAAATTTGCAATTGAAAGTCGAAATCTTCTTCTTCTCCTTCTTCAGATTGTCTATGATGTCACACACGGCAGTAGACCACCAGATCCGTACTGTGTGCAGGTCACATCGTGACATCGCCATACAATTTCACTCAAATGGCAAATAATTTTCGATGTTCCACAAGTATGCCGAGTCGATGTGTCCTTGCTGCTTGTTTTGTTATGCAAACCGAGATGGTTTCATGCTCCACCAATGGCCAAAACACCCTCAGTTTGCCAGAAATTGAACGAGGTTTGGCCGAATACACAAGTGTGGCTCAGGCCGAGAAAATGTTCACTCTTGTGCTCGGAACATTTTACAGAGCATGTGATGAAACAACAGACATGGTTAGACCTTGTGGTTATCCGCCAGGATTGAGAGAGGACCCCATCCCAACGATTAAGCAGAACAAATAGCCGTCCATCGAAACTGTAACATCACCTCTGCCGAGCTACCAGTACATGTACATAGACTATTTGAGCGGTGAATTAAACATCTGTTGCCATTGTCCAGCAGTTACCACAAGAGCACCAGAAAAACAATTATCTATTATCAACACAAATTTGTACGAGTCCACTGAACCGCCATCTATTTATCCTGGAGAGAAAGTACGTATGTATCATCTACTCCTCCAAGAGGATTTGACCGAGGACAATATACTTTCAAGGTCGCCTCCCTCCACCACCCCTCCACAATCCCCCTCAACCATCACCCCCACAATACCCACCACCATCCCACACCCCCCCTCCACAATACCCACGCTCCTCCTCCACCCTCCTCCCTGTCCACTGGGGAAGGACATCAACACCTCACGGACATTACAGTCGGACGCAGCACGGACTCAAATGGCATCCAGGAAAAGTATGAAATTGGATGATCCCCTAACATACGAGACACGTGATCAGCCTGTGACAGTGGGACAAAGCATTCGTCATCCATCTTGTCCGCAGTATCCGAGTGTGCCTTGGCGGTGCCCGTGCTGTCAGATGATGACTGGTATTTCTGCTCGAGTAATATCTGAACCGATTTATCAATTAAAACAAATCCCTCCCTTATGCACCGCCAATTGAACGGAAAATCAAACTCTACCGAGCTGAAGTGATCATGTGACTGGCGTTTTCATCTTCACAAACACTTCCACACCTTCTTCCTCTCAATCACTTGCACAAGGCTCAAAACTATTCGGCTCCATAATCCCCCCCAAAATCATTTCCATCACGAATTTTGTCTCAAGTAGTTTCTTCAGCATCCCACTGATCAGTTTCAACATTCTGAGAACTTTCAGAGTTGATAATAACGGTGGAATCGGTGTTGGAATCCAAGCTTGACCTGCACCGTTTCTCCACGGAAAGCCGCCGTTCGGATCAACGTGGCTTCCAGATGTGACGTCACTGGCGAAATCAAAAAATCGACCCCCCAGGGCTTTTTTTCAACACCTTCTCAGTGGCAAATAAATTAAAAAATTTTTTTCCTTAAACAAAAACAAAGTTCCCTTACCTAAAGTAAGAACCTTAACCTGGAAGCAAATTCATGGTTTCCTGACCACGTGGGTCATCAGTTAGGCATCGTTCTTCCTCGAGGTTTCGATCCTTTCAGCCCAGAACCTTTCCAAAGAGCAGATCCACAACCTTGGTCATGGATCCACATCAGTAGATCCACAACCTCAGTTACGTCCAGGCAGTCAAGTCAACCCATCAATGCAACATCACTAAACAGACCCTACTCGCTGGTGGGTTTAATGTATTATCACATACTGTAGTTACAATTTCCATCACACATTCTATTATATGTTAATACATTAAATCATGCACACTTACACTAACAAACACGACCACCCCACTCACCTCTGGATCAAACTGTTGCTCAAACATTCAAACGGTTATTTATAAACTGTTTTTTAACCTGCTTCCTTGTCTCCTAGTAATCACTGAAATGGGTTTAAATTTACATATACATATGTACATATATATATATATATATATATATATATATATATATATATATATATATATATATATATATATATATATATATATATATAGATATATTTCCCCTCGCCGAAGGAGAGGGTATTACATTTCGGCACGTTTGTTTGTTTGTTTGTCCGTGCAGAACTTTCGTGTGTTTCTCCACAAACCTCCTGTCAGATTGAGTCGAAATTTTCACCATTGCTGCGAATACTCACGTGGAATATTGTAATGATAATTGTGACGTCATAGGTCACGTGGTGTGGCAGCCATATTGGAAAAACGGAAAAAACTTTGGACCTCTATCTCTGAAACCGCACCAAGGAAAAAATTGAAACTTGGCAAATGGCAAGTACTCCTCATGGGGAGTGAGTGTGATTTTTATGATGTCATAGGTGCCTTCCTTATGACGTGGTAATTGCATATGTATAACGCCGCATCTGATCAGTATGAAAATTTTTGAGGGTCATATTGGGATAAAATGGTCCACAGAAAAAAAACATTGATGACATCATGGGTCACGTGATTCGGCAGCCATATTGTTTTTTTTGTTTTTTTTTTAACCTTTAAAAATCTGCTCTGAAGTGGCTGAACAGATCGATGCAAAACTTTAAACGTATGACCGCCTGTCCATGAGGAAACAAAAGTTTCACACACACTATGTCATAGGTCACATGGTTTGTCAGCCACATTGGATTTACTCTGAAACTGATTTTTTTTTTTTTAAATACACCACTCAAAAGAAGTGCTGGGAGGGTCTGCAATCTCTGATTGCTCTTTTTCTTGTTTATAATGTATTTATATAAATATCTCGTTGATAATATTTTTACTATTCGTATTGTATCTATCTATAATTCCAGCAATGTGTGTGTGTGTGTGTGTGTGTGTGTGTGTGTGTGTGTGTGTGTGTGTGTGTGTCTGTCTGTCTGTCTGCGACCGCCGTTTCTCGACGACCGCCGGTCCGATCTGATTGAAACTTGCCAGGAATATTCACGGGGCCCCGCGGATGTGCCTTTTCAAGGTTTGATATCAATCGGACGAGCGGTTCCCAAGTTACGGCCATTTATCTGTCGACCAATGACAGGACATGGTGCTATGATGTCACGAATGACATCACAATTAATGTTTATTTATTTATTTAATTATTATTATTATTTCTTTTGCACGATTGAAACTTTCCAGGAATATTGCTGGGGACCCGCGGATGTGCCTTTTCGAGGTTTGAGAGAGAGAGAGGCTGCACATACTGCACTCACCTACGGGCACGCACCTACGGGCCCGTACTAGTTTCACTAATTCTATTTGGTGTCGTTTTATGATCTTGAAGAAAACTTGTTTTAATCTGCTAACTGTGGCTTCCTGTATGCCTGGTGTTGGCTTAATGGTCCGGGTGGTGGGTTTGGGAACCTTGGGTCCTGAGTTAAAATTCCACTTGGCTGTTGAATTAATACCAGGTGGGGTTAACTCGACCTGTCATCCTTCCGAGGTCGGCAAAATGAGTGCCAGCTTGCTGGTATACTGTGCCGGAGTGGCGACCCGCCCAGGATTGTGCCCAATAGCCAAGAAGACTGCTTAAGCAGCACCGACGCTCTGCACAGAGTATAGTCCCAATCTCCTCCTTCTCCTTCAGCATGGTCTGTATCCTAGCCTAGCCGGGACTTTATCTCCCAACGATCCGTTCTACCAGCCGGAACGTTCCTTGGCAGTTTCGTTCGGCTGAATCTGACTCGGTAAGGTGACCCGGTTTAGATAAGGCATACCGTGGGCGTGTTCCCTGGAAATTAGGTCATGTGATTATTTTAGGTAACCGGTTAAACCTTAGTCGGAGGACCCTTGGTCATGTCGTTGAGTTATTGGCGTTCACGGTCACTTAGCGACCCGCGCGTCACGGAGTTATCCGTGTGCGACGGCCTGCGATTCCGGAGAGTCTGGTGGGAACCCGAGATAGCTTTCCCCCCCCCTCGTGGTCTTCTCGACCCGACTCCAGGCCACAACAATATATATCTATCTATCGATACTGTACATATTATAAGGGACATATTGCACATGTTGTATACTGTAAGTATTATATGTAACATATTAGGCATTATATACCATACATATTATTCATATTATATACCTCATGTATTATATGTGACATTATATATGTTATATAATGTATCTATTATGCATATTGTATACGGTGACTTATGCATGTTATACGTGATGTATTACACATATATACCGTACATATACATATTAAACTTAACATATTATACACACACACACACACACACACACACACACACACACACACACACACACACACACACACACACACACACACACACACACACACACACACACACACACACACACACACACTAATTGAGGTAGATACTTTGAGATCTGGTGGGTCTCCATTTCACCTCTTGAAACCCACCCACATGTAGCGATAGCAGTCAACAACAGCAACTTACGCACACGCACACGCACACGCACACGCACACGCACACGCACACGCACACACACACCAATACACAAACACATCGTGTCATTTGTAGTTACAACCATTACTGAAAGAAAGATGACGGGATATATCAATTAAAATTGTCTCTTCCTCATTTTATTTTGGTTTGTATGAAAGAACAGCAATGTCTCCTAAACTGTCCTTGTGCTACATCAAACAGATGTACAGTTGTATACGTTACGGCATGATCCTTGGACACTATGAAAAAATACAGCAATTATTAATCTACTAAAACTCCTCGTCTATCAGTGGTGCTTTGTCTCACCAAACATTTACATCATCATGATCACCACCGCAGCACTTAGGCGAATTGCATGTGAATGAAATTGGAGTGCATCATAAGCAAATGCCTGCGCAGGCCATCAACATCTCCGTCCATCTTTTAAACGGTTTCGCTTACCAAGTCCAACAATTCGAATGTTAAACCATTCACCATATTCGCGACCTTCCTCAACCACCACAGTGACTCTCTCTCCTCCCTCAACCACCACAGTGACTCTCTCTCCTCCCTCAACCACCACAGTGACTCTCTCTCCTCCCTCAACCACCACATTGACTCTCTCTCCTCCCTCAACCACCACAGTGACTCTCTCTCCTCCCTCAACCACCACAGTGACTCTCTCTCCTCCCTCAACCACCACAGTGACTCTCTCTCGTCCCTCAACCACCACAGTGACTTTCTCTCCTCCCTGAACCACCACAGTGACTCTCTCTCCTCCCTCAACCACCACATTGACTCTCTCTCCTCCCTCAACCACCACATTGACTCTCTCTCCTCCCTCAACCACCACAGTGACTTTCTCTCCTCCCTCAACCACCCCAGTGACTCTCCCCAGGATGGAGGGTCTAAGGACGAGCGCAAAACTGACCCTACTGGACACCGACGAGTGTGAGACTGAACGCTGGAGAGAAATGGAGACGCAACAGGGGGAAGACGACGAAGGTGTGAGGAGGGACTGCCGAAGAGACGGCCATGATTGCAATGAGGAGAGGGGAGATCGCACGAACGGTTCATCATCATCCTGCGAGTCCATTGGTTTGTTACCTTTCAATTCCAAATGGGTTGCACTGCCTTTTTCAACTTGCATTGATGCATTGGATTTGTAAACGTGAGAACTTTGAATTCGAATGAACAATTTATATTTATTTAGGTTCAAACTTTTCATGTACTCATGCTGAGGTTTGTTCAAGTGTTACACGAAAATGGGTGGAAGGTTCACGCACTTATAAAGGGTATGGTGATGATAAACAGAAGGGTGGACAGAGAAAAGGCAGATGATCCTTTCGTTGGTCTTTCATCACTGCATTGAGAATCAAACTGTATTTGAGAAGAAAGATTTTATACGTACCTGCATCAGGACCACAGTATTTTCTCTTGCCTCAATGAGCACGCCAACAAACGAGCTTCACATTCACCTCCTTCTCTGCTGATCTCTTTTGTTTTTCTGCATATTTCCTTTTTTCACCATGATCTGCTTGCAACAGTTGAGCCTTGAAATGTGGGCACTCGCCTTTGAGCTGCGTCACCTGGGAGTAGGAATCTCTCATCCTCATGTTGTTTCACCTGCAGGCGATGCATCAGTGAGTGCATCGTCCATCGGAAGGATGTCAATCTGGAGGACAGTTCCGCCAGCACTGTTCGTTGGTGGACGTTAAAGATACCTACCACGTTGTCTTTCGCAAAGAGTAAGTGACATCACCGGCACCCTGAACAAATTCCTGAACTGGCTGACTGCTGGAAAGGCAATGGCAAACCACCCAGCATGACCTTTGCCCAAGAAGTCCTTCATGAGCACCGCCACTCTGAAGTCTGGTACATGTCATTGATTGATTGATTGATTGATTGATTCCTCTGCATGAATAATGACTGGTAGGTTGCTCTGTTAAATTTTCTCACCTGAACCACTAACTTGTAACACTCGGAGCCCAGGTTCAAATCCCATACACTCTACAAAATTCACTCCGACCAATCTATATATATATATATATATATATATATATATATATATATATATATATATATATATATATATATATATATATATATATATATATATATAATGTAAAGTGTGTCTGTGTGTTTCTCTGTGACCTATGTATGCGGAAAGTACTGCACTGATCCTCACCAAACTTCACATGCTGACAGAACATGTACCCGGAGTGTCCCGATGTAAAATAATTGTACTTCCGACTTCCGGTTTCCGAATTATGACGTCATCACCTGATTTTGTAACTTTAATTTTTCAAGTTCAGCCGATTGACATGGGGCCAACGCCATATACAATATATCTAACGTATTATTTTAATTTTTTGTTTGTCTGTTTGTTTGTTTGTCTGCACGCTCTAATCTCCTGAAAGGTGAAAGATAGGAGCCACTGACCACTGAAACAAAAAATGTAGGGATGGGCCCCGGGAAGGTTATGTGGCAAGGCCCCTCGGCCGGGCGGGGGGGGGGGGGGGGGGGTGTGTTTCCCCCTCACCAACCCCCTCAGCCTATGACTGCCATGGCCCAACAGGGAACTGATACTGTGCTCACGTCAGACATATGTATGGAAGATTAAATTCATTCAAAAAGAGCCCGGGCAGCGCCGGGTGTATTCACCTAGTGTATATATATATATATATATATATATATATATATATATATATATATATATATATATATATATATATAATAATATGTTTGTCTGTCCGTCTGTCCCTCAATCGCATATCACGTGATGATGGAATCTCGCAAGATTGTGAATTAAGTGTTGTTTCTTTGCGATTTCACTTTAATATTGCGCGCGCGCGCGCGCGCACACACACACACACACACACACACACACACACACACACACACACACACACACACACCACAAAGAACATAATTAATAGGATCATTTATTAACACAACTACAAGGGCACTCGGTGGAGTGCATACCTCTGCCACGTAATGCCTGATCCACAAGAACATATTAGGCCCACAAACAATTACATGTTTGAAATATCATGCGATATGTCATTTTTGGCCCCATTACATCTCTCAATGGTGAAGAATTACTTTTTAAAATTAAATAATTCTCGTATCCTGATCCGGATTTGGATCTTCATCAAAATTGAATCAATTCTTCCTTGTCACACACCGAACCTGTCCACCAAGTTTCATCCAGATCCATCCACAACTTTTTGAGATATCCTGTACACAGACAGACAAACACACAGAAAGGGGTGAAAACATAACCTACTTCCCCTTCATTGGTGGAGGTAATCATTGGCTCCTCGGAATCATTTGAGAGTGGCAATTCCACAGAGTTTCCTCGGGACATATTGTTGCGGGGCCGGGTATCGGCTGCGAGCACGACCGCTAGATGGAGCAGCAGAGTTGGCTCGACCGATCACCCAGAATTTAGATCGTACCTTTTCGGAAAACTCCGGAAAAGTACGGGTCCCTTATCGGACCGTGAAGCGTAAATATTTCTGCCACGTGGTACAGGGTTATTCGCCAATTTTCAAAATACCTAGATTTCCACGTGGCGATTCACCGAGTCTCCACACCCTCGACGGCACCCGTACGGAACGAGCCACTTAGCGTACTCGAACCGTGTGCGATCCGAGCGGTTTATCGCTGAGATCCATCCGTCCAAATGTCCCATTACAACGGCAACAGCCTGGCTAATTTTCCAACCCGCAGCACGCTAAGCCAATGGAGGAAAAGACATGAACGAGCAGATACTTTTCACAAATGGGGATGTTTATTTACATAATAATTGGGGAACGAGGGAGGCACGCAAGAGCAGAGTTAAACCGATTAAAATAAATGCCCGTATATACAGCACGGCACTTAACAATTTCCTACTTAACTGACTGGCGCCACAAACACACATATGCATACACCCAAAGAATCGGACCAAAATGGTCTTTATTTGGACCTCCAGCCCAGAGGACAGTCGAGCTGGAGGTGAGAGTCTGTTTGACCTTTCCACCTCGTGCGGTATTCAAGGACCAGGTCCTCGGGGCAGAACTGGACCCCCAGCACGATCCAGACGATCCAGATGCTCCAGACGCCTTTATGACCAGGCTCCAGGCGAACAAAGTCGGCAGGGTGAAAGCTAGCAAGAGAAGACCCTCCGTTGCATCGACCACTCCGTGCGCAGATGCTTTTGTACTCCACCACCTTGCACGCAGATGTTCACCCTCGCCAGAACCCCCACCCCTCCTTTTTGTGCTCGGGCATGAGAGACCTCCTTTTGTCGCCACTCGCCTCCTCATTGGACGGTCCGTTCTCGGACGACTCGTTTAGCCGGGGCCGAAAACTCTATCTGGCTAAGGCAGAGCCAGCCTGAGGTGCTGAGCTTCCTGGTTGGACAAGGAGCATGCCCCTGTCCTTCTGGGTGGAGTCTCGATCTGAGGTGATGAGGTTCCTGGTTGGACAAGGAGCACGCCCCTGTCCTTCTGGGTGGAGTCTCGATCTGAGGTGATGAGGTTCCTGGTTGGACAAGGAGCACGCCCCTGTCCTTCTGGGTGGAGTCTCGATCTGAGGTGATGAGGTTCCTGGTTGGACAAGGAGCACGCCCCTGTCCTTCTGGGTGGAGTCTCGATCTGAGGTGATGAGGTTCCTGGTTGGACAAGGAGCACGCCCCTGCCCTTCTGGGCGGAGTCTCAATCTGAGGTGATGGAAATCTCCGCCCCCGTACGTGATCGGACACACGTAGACAATGGCGTCGAGCAGAGCGAGGGGAAGATGACGCTGGCGTTGATGGTGGTGTAAAAATAAAGAAAAGAAAACCTGACTATTAAAATAACTCCACAGCGCAGGAACATTTAATTACCCATTAGACTAGGGATGGGACCCTAACTGGCAACACGTACTTACCGATATGACTGATTTATAGGACCTGTATGTTGTGTGCTCATGGCTTCCTGGTTCGCAACAATATCTCGCGAGATTGTAAATTGGCACCTGAAGGCAGTTTGGACAATATTGTTCTCGTGAGACCAACTGTATGTCGCTGCTCCCGAGATTGTGAATGGGGTAAAAGGAGAAGTTGGGAAGGTGAGAAATCAGGTTACGAGGAGGTTGGAGTCTGTGAAGTTGCTCGTGGCATCATAATATTCCACTATTTTAATGAGGTTATGAAGAAATAATATGGACTGATGTAAGAATATCCTCTTGCTTTGAATGGGAAGAAAGGAGGAGTGGGGGGGGGGCACAGAGAGTTGGGAGAGGTGGTTGAGGTTCGGGGGTAGTTTGAGACTTGCAGTTGTGGGATGTGAGGGGTTGAAGATTTTGGGTTTGGGTGTGGGACGGGGCCAGTTGAGAACCTGAAGTCACATTTTCCACTATGAGTAATTTCTGCGGGTATCTGCTGGTATGATAATCATAATAATTATTATGATTATTATTATAATAACAACAGCAATAATTACTTTTCAAAACATGTCCCCTTCCGGTGTCAATGAATGCTCGTTTATTTGGGCGGTGTACAATGGCGCGTTCGGTGCCGAAAACAACAACCCATTGTATATACATGAAGCAAAAACGTGCGTATGGCTTCTGTGCATAATATATAATACATGGTGGTTATACACCTGGGATCATTGCAATTGCACCGTGCCATAGACTAACAGCGGCACATTACTTTATTGAGGTGGAGTGGGGCCAGCTGAAAACTGACCAATGTCTCTAATGTGATATTTTCTAGGTTTAAAAAGGGCATAGCTCTGTGAAAAATTGACAAAACTCCCTGAAACTCGAATTTGTCCTGTAACTTATCATAATAAAGCCATGCACCAAGTTTCAGTTGAATACGTTAAAGGGTATGGGGAAAAAATAGGAAGAAAACACAGGTGGGACGGACAGACAGCCAGCAGGAGAGTCAACTTATCGACCCTTCCGGTGAAACTGGTAGGGGACTACTAATACCAGTTCTCTTCTGTGGAACTTCAACCCAGGAGGAGGAGGAGGAGGAGGCCATGAGGCTCATGCAAGTCTTGTGATGTCCTAATAATTCCTGTAAAGTTCACGGTTGTCGACAACTGTTGTTCGATGCAATTGATTTACAAACCCCTCCATGAGCCTTCGATCAATGTAAAAGAAATATGACTCCTTATATCCCGAGATATCCCATTCATTTCCCATCTTGTATAATGAGATCCTCTCCACGTATGTTGAACAGCCCGACGGAAATCTAACCAGGCTCCAGCACTGAACTTCATGATGTCCGTCCGTGTTCCTGAATGCTAGCCTTTATATACCCCTCCCTATGTTCTGTGTCCAGCTTACATCCGGCCAAGCCCCTCAGATGACTATCATGGCATCTACTTCTCCATGTTGCTGTCCGGGGTCGGATTCCTGCTTCCGTACAACAGCTTTGTGACGGACGTCGATTTCCTCCATCACAGGTTTCCAGGTAACCGGTCAGCATCTGGGCATTCTGAGCGTTGTGCCGTAACCTTGCCGAGATGATATCCCGGCCATCTCGTCACCTTTTTCAGGCACGTCCGTGGTTCTCGATCTCAGCATCACCTACGTCGGGACGGCGTTGGCTGCCTCACTCATCAACAATGCATTCGTCGAGCTGTTGTCTCTGCACACTCGCATAACGGCCGGTAAGTAACGACGCGTACAATTGTGTGCTTTAGGCTCATGGAGGAATCATTATGCTTGTTATCTTATTGTTTATGCTGATAGTTATGATTATGATCAAGGTGATTGTATTCTTTGTGATCATAATGATGATGATGATGATCCAGGTGATTGTGATGATGATCATGGTGTTGATGATTTTGATCTATCATTTCGAGCGATAGTTGAGATTTGGATCCAAGTAATGATGATTATTATCAATCACCCATGGCTTTTTCATTATGATCATCGAGATCATATTGCTTTATTGATGATATGATAATTATAATCGATTGGTGATACTTATGCCGGTGATGATGTTTATGATGACAGTCATTGCGATGAAGATGTGTTGGAACCTGGTGTTGGCTTAGTGGTTAAGGTGGTGGCTTGGGATCCTAGGGTACTGAGTTCAAGCCCCGTTGTCTGCTGAATTAACACCAGGGGGTTGACTCAGACTGTCATCCTTCCGAGGTCGGTGAAATGAGTACCAGTGTAGCAGGCAAAAGGCTGCACACGAAGGGAAGGGGTATCGACTGATTGATTAAATCTGGTATTGTTGTGGTGCAGGCATGATGGGCCCAATGGCCTCCTCCTATGCATAATTTCCTTGTAATCCTTTTAAGATGATGATCATTTCTATATGATTGTATATGATTTCTATATGAGGCAGTAATAATGACTAAAACTGGAATTATTTATTGTAGTGGCAGATACTCCCACCCTCCGGGCCCTGTGGTAGGGAGTACCCTTCTCGGCCCACCTTCGGTGGGCAATGTGCTACAGAGCAGTCGTGGAAATGCACTTTTGAATTTATGAATAAATTTTGATCATCACAACAATATAGTGTCATCATACTCCAGATCATAAGGAAAAGGAAGGTGATTTGTAATACCGGCTGCCACCAAACGTGGCGTTATTTCCATCGCATGCCCATTTTGGGAGTTTCGGTGACGTCCACATCGGCTCCATTGTAGTTCGAGATAGCAAAACTGATGATTCTCCCGGTGATGATAATTATAAATAATTAGCTCCTTACAAAGGAACTTCAGTGCAGGATGAAGCCGTTCAACCCATCAAGTCTGCACAATGGTTGCCAACCTGTGGTTGTTTGTTTGTGCGCTATCCTTCTGAATCGCCAAGGAATCAGCACGCACCATCTTTAAAATCTTTGCTATGACTCGGTCGGGGTTCGAACCACCGACCTCCTAGATTCAGAGCACATGCTCCAACCATAAGACCAATGAGTCTGATTAATGATGACGTTTCTAATCATGATTACTGTGTGTAGTCAATGACGGTGATGATACGTGATCATCACGACGGTGAGGTTTATGATTATGAATCATTTATGGCTAATTGCTGCACGCAGGTTACATTGTTGTCCTGCTGACCTTGCTGTTGGTGTCCGTGTTTGACCTCGCCTTGGAACTCGTTCCTCCGCGGTTCCAGTACCACGTCACCCTCCTTGCCATAGCACTGTGTGCCTTTGGCTGCACCGGTACGAAGGATTAAAGGCAAAAATATCCGATAACGATTGTGTGAACAGAGCGAAGAAAGAAACTCTATCAACAAAAAGGTGAAGATTGATGATGACAGTTGAATAGGTTACGACAGTGACATGTAAGGATCGCATTCCTTTGAGCGGTCGCTCCGTCTTTCATGTATGTCGTGACTGCTTCTATCCCTCGATGTATGTTTATCTGCAGTTGCATGTCTGTTCCTTATCACAGTGCAACAGTCCAGCTTCTATGGCTACGCGAGCTTGCTTCCTCCTCGATACACCCAGGCCATCATGACAGGAGAGAGTAAGATCAGGGTTGCAGGTTTGGGGATGGAATAACAACGTATTGAGCATATATATATATATATATATATATATATATATATATATATATATATATATATATATATATATATATATATATATATGTGATTTTTGCATCATCGACGTCACTTAGCTTGCCAAGTTTGGGTGATGTTATCATTGGCACACACGATGAATTACTCAACCTGCGAAACACTGGAATGACAGTTTATAGTTTGTCGAGATTCAAACACAGGCTAGACATCTCAGAGGTGGGTGTGCTTAACTTCGGGCTATCCTGCTAGCCTCAGCAGGCCTGTAAGCTATCCTGCTAGCTGTAGTAGATAAGGTAATGGATAGAATTGACGTCACTATCACTCAAAGGCTCCAGATGTCACTAGGCCTAACCCTTCTCATCACTGCTCTGTGTCTAATCTCCAGGCACAGCGGGAGTCATCGTGTCGATCAGCCGCATCGTCACAAAGGCAGTGGTGAAAGACGAACGACAAAACACTTTAGCATTCTTCCTCATCTCAACGGCGCTTGAAGCTACTTGCTGCTGTCTGCACCAGATCACTCGCCGATCCGCCTTTGTACGCCATCACCTTTTGAACCAAGATTGGTTGCCCACACCCCCCATCGCTTCCCGACCTGATGGTGGCGGCCCGCGATACTTAGCCCATCACGATGTAGCTGCGGAGGAAGTAAGATTCGTAAGTGTTCATGAGCTATTTCTCGGGGTCATTGTTCATACCTGTAGAATCAGAACTGAATTGTAGAATGACCTTACTTCCGTTCCGCGAAAACGTCATCTTGGCCTAGTTATGGGGAATCGAGTTCGAGTTAAAATTTAGTGAAAAATAAACATGCCCGGAATTACATGAGTGAAGTGCAAACTGAATTTCTGCCAACACAAAGGAAGTCGGCCTCCATTTTAGTCATTCCATGCCGGCCTCTCCATGCCGGTCACTAACTGCGTCACCCTGTACGCACGAAGCACAAAGTGGGTTCAGCAATTGGTTTACTCTGTCTGTCTGTCTGTCTGTCTGTCTACAAACGTGAGTCTATGATAGAAGAATTACTTAATTTCAATTTAATTTTATATTTTGAATAGTGTAGAACATGAATCGGAACTAAAACTTTCAGTTTAGCAGTACTTTGGCTGAATTTGGCAAATTGTACGGGGTCTCGTCCCAAACACACATGCGCAGAGAGGAGTAAGGTACTTTTAAAAAATTACTATTCCGTCTATTTGTCTTGTCTGTTAAACAATATTCAAAAATCATTCCAAACAGGAAACTTACAGGCACAAAGAACTAACGTGTAATGTGTTAAATAAGGTGGTGTAAAAGTTGCTGCATCAACTGTGGTAAACTTCCAAAAAAAAACAAAAACTTTTTTTCTCCAGTTTTTAAAATCTTCATTTTATTTCATTTGAATTATATACTTGAACATCGTCGAACAAATCACCTTATTGGCACTTACAAAACTCTCCCGTTTAGCAGAACTTGAACAAAATATTACACCATTTTACGCCATCTCACCAATCAAATTTGGCTGCTCGCGCTCTCAGCGTTAGGGGAATATCGATATGCAGACAAAATCGCGGCTTGTAGGAAATATAGCTCGTGCTCGGAAATGCACAGCAACAGTTTAAAAAACCCTTGCCATGTCCTTGTTTCTCAAGACTGCGCAGGGCAAGGTGTTCTCTGAACTGTTTAGTTGTTATCGTCATCACCAACGTGATGGACTGAAAAGTTATCCTGAACAGTTTGTGCTTTAATTGGATGGAGGTAATGCCGATGGACTTTTCTTGGTGATGGTAATCTGGTAAGGATGCAGTCATGACGTGCAACTTTGCACAGGATGGTTGTAAATCCTCGGCGGTTTACCTGTCCTACCTGGTAGCTTTGCACCATTAATGTCAAACACAGTTGCTTTTTGTCAAAACTATTTACATTGTTTACCTGTACCCAAGAAGAAGAGAAAAAAATTAAATAGTGCACTCGGTGAGGCTTGCACAGTTTCACCAGATTTCACCAGTTTTCACCGGTCAATACTTTTGCTTTCAATCTGAACTTTGCTCTCTATTTTCAATGTGTTCTTAGGAATGCTGGGATGTGGTGCCAGTGACTTCTAGTACCTCGTACTGCCTCCTCAGCACACTGAGCCATGGCCGCAGCAACCTTCATACCCTCGCCGGTGAAACACCTCACCCGTCTTTTTCATCATTGCCCTGGTCTTCCCACTTTGCCTTCACCCACCACCTCGTCTTCAATTCCACCTCCAGCTTTCCTCCCTCACCTCTGCCTCTCATCCTGTTTTTCTATCCCTTTTTGCTTGTTGCATCCACGTGTTCCTTACTGCCATCGCCTTCAGTACACTACCCATTCCTCTACGGTGCCACTCTCTTCCATGAGCCAATATGTTGCATATGTCTGACGCACTGTCCCACACACACACAGTTTGTTTGCTTCTACAGCCTTTAAAATCTTTATTTTATTTAAATTTTATTACATACTTGAACACTGAAGAACATAAATCACCTTCCTACCACTTCCAAAAACTTCTAGTTTTGCAGTACTTGGACATGTTAAATAAGGTGGTGTATAAGACACTGCATCAACAGCGCTGAACAAAATATTATGCCACTGCATGGCATCTCGACCAATAAAATTTGCGGCTCAATCAAAGCAAGAGTGGAAAAGACCTTTCACATGCCCTTCTTCTCAAGACTGCACAAGATGAGCTGTAATATGAACTCTCTGGTATTATTATGTTATTATCATTATTATTAAGCCTGGTGTTGGCTTTGTGGTTCAGGTGGCGGCTTGGGATCCTAGGGTCCTGAGTTCGAGTCCATGTGCCACTGAATTAACACCAGGGGGTTGACTCAGCCTGTCTTCCTTCCGAGGTCGACAAAATGAGTACCAGTGTACTGGTCCCGGTGTATGCCCCGGTTAGAATAGGTGTACCGTATCCCTGTGTGTTGTAAGAGGCGACCAGGGTTGGCGTCAGGAAGGGCATCCGGCGTAAAAACATTGCCTCAAGAAGGGAACCATGATTGCATGGAGGCCACGAAAAGCTAACCCCTGCTCAGCAGGGAAAAATGGCTGTAAAAAGGCTGTTTTGTTTTTAATCATTGTTATTGCACCATAGTATCATTATCATTATGCCATTATCATGGGACGGATTTTTTTATTCTTTTATTTCCGGTAGGTGTGCAGACCAACGACTCTTTGCCTACACACCACATGAGTAGGTATTCATGTACACGTTTAATTTTTTCAAAATTTCCCTCAAACGAGTATTAAACAATGTTAGCAAACATTAGGAATGGGGTTATGCATCAAATGAAGGTCAAAATTGGGCGTGAGGGTGTTCGGTCAATATTGCACATCACATGTGAAGCCATGGCCAGAAGAAATCACATAGGAGGTCCGTCTAAAAAGTAACGGGACTGACTTCACAGAAATTTTATTCTAAAAAATATATTGAAATCGCAGCTTGTCTCCTTCAAAATAGTTTCCCTCCAGTTTCACACACTTGTCCATCCTCTTCTTCCATGCTTCGATGCAACCCCGGAAGGCTTCTTCTGAAATCCTCCAGAGCTCCGTCGCCACGGCCCTTTTGATGGCCTCCACATCAGAAAATCGGGTCCCCTTGATCACCCCCTTGAGCTTGGGGAATAGGAAAAATTCACAAGGGGCCAAGTCTGGTGAATATGGGGGTTGCTCCAGAGTTGGCACGTTCCTCTCCGCCAGAAACTTTTGGATGCTCAGGGCACTGTGAACAGGGGCGTTGTCATGGTGGAGCACCCGGGCGTTGTTCACCCGCAGATCACTCATCTTGTCCTGGACTGATCTCATGAGGCGCCGGAGGATCTCCTTGTACACGTATTGATTCACTGTTTGACCCTGTGGTAGAAATTCGAACTGGACGATACCCTTGATGTCATAAAATGTGATGAGCATCATCTTGACCTTCGACTTCGACATCCTTGCTTTCTTTGGTCTTGGTGATGCCGGACTTTTCCACTGACGACTCTGTCGTTTGGTCTCGGGATCGTATTCGAATATCCACGATTCATCGCCAGTAATGACTCTCTCGAGCAGGTCTGGATCGTCCTCGGACAACAGCTTGGGGACCATCTTTGTGCACACCTTGTGCATTTAGAGATTTTCAGTGATGATGCTCCAGACAGTGTCCTTGTTGATGGAAAGTTCCTCAGCAAACATCCGCACCGTGAGTCAATGATCTGCGCGCACCATCTGCTTCAAATGCTCAATGTTGTCCGCCGTTCTGCTAGTTGAAGGTCTTCCAGACCGTGGATAGTCTTCAACCTCCTCCCGTCCCTCTTTGAACCTCTTTGTGCCATTCAAATGCACGTGTACGTGACATTGTTTCTTCCCCGTACACTTGCTGCAGCATTGCGAAGGATTCGGAAGGTGTTTTGCCAAGCTTGGCAAGAAACTTCAGATTGTCTCTCTGCTCACGACTCGTAGCGCGACGACTCAGACTAGACAACGTGTGAAGCACGTCCTGTAAAAAATCACACGATGAGTGCAGTCAATCATCACCAATCACATATATTGCTGGAATGTTGAGAAAGACTGTGACGCAACCCGTTCATTCAAGTTGTGTAAGTGGAGCACACAGCAGGCTCAGTCCCGTTACTTTTTAGACGGACCTCGTATGAGGCCTCAAGATGTTAGTTATAAACAATCTATGTGCTGTCCGCATATAATCTGAATTCTAGAAAAATCGGACAGTCAATGGAATACATTATTTATACGTAAATAATGATTTAAGCACCTTTATGAGCTAAAAATTATGGTAGGCTTGCGAGCGGCCTACCAAGTGGACCGTTAGTCTGTGGGGGTGTGATAAGCATAGAAAGCCTCAAGGGCATCGAGTTTCCTCCAAATTTCTTTCAATGTAGTTTTAAACAACAGTAGCGACCGCTTCAGTCAGGTCACGTTAGATCTGCGACCTGCTACAGGTACCATGTAAACCTGTACTAACCTGTTCCATGGTCGGGTTGTCGGAGACTAAACCGTCTCCCCCACCAGGTTTTCTGGTGAGGAGGGTGTTTGGATATGGACACCCAGCAGGATTAAAAACAAAACCTGTCAAAGGGCGGAGGAGCTCCTTGTGAGCCAACGGCCATCCATATCTAGTGCCCAACTGTGTCTGCGGATGTCCTCCTGCAGTTGGGTTACTTTTTTATCAGGAGGTTGGTGGAAGGATTTGCACTCCGGCCACCGTAAAACCCTTCATTCCGCAAAACACAAAAACGCAAAAAAATCTGAAAACCCACTCCGTGGGAGTACCTCCTGTGCAGCTTCCCTTCGCAGGGCAGCTCACCGGATGACGGGATTGGGGCAAAGCCTTTGGGACCCCCAATCTTTGATGATAGGAGGGAAACCACGGGGTAACATCCCTGGGTCAGATTGCAGGAGAGTGTGTCGGAGTGATGCTGAGGTGTCGTCCACCAGACGGCGGTCTCCTTGGGTTTACCTGAGGCGGTCCCTTCGGGTGGGTGCCTGGAATGTCCTATCCCTAAGAGAGGATGATCACCTGTCTCTCTTATCATCTGAGCTCAAGCGTTTGGACATTGGTATTGCAGCACTCTCTGAGGTTCGGAGACCAGATTGCGGCGAGATAATGGTGGGTGGTTACACCTACTATTGGTCTGGTCGCTCTGATGGTTACCATACCCAAGGAGTTGCTGTAGCTGTGTCCAATAAGCTGACCCCAATGATAATTGAGGTAACACCGATCAACGAGCGTATTATGAGATTAAGGATTCGCCACTCCTTAGGTGTCATTTCCCTGGTCTCTGTCTATGCTCCGACTGAGGCGAGTGACCTCACCGTGAAGGATGCATTCTACGCCATGCTCGAGTCTGTGGTTGATCAGTGCCCCAGACGAGATACACTTCTAGTCTTGGGGGATTTCAATGCATCGACTGGAACTGATAGGGATGGTTATGAGATGTGTGTTGGTCCCCATGGGCAGGAACTATGAACCAGAATAGCAATAAGTTCCTTGACTTTCTAAGAAGTCATGGACTTAGGGTGGCTGGTTCATGGTTTCAGCGCCCACAAGCTCATCGCTGGACTTGGTATTCCAACGCTGGTGGTGTGGCAAAGGAGATTGACCATGTCCTCATTGACGGTCGCTGGAGGATGATCCAGAACTGCAGGGTCTACTGGAGTGCTCAGTTCCTTAATACTAACCACAGGCTTGTTATCACAACTCTAAAGCTGCACCTTAAATCCTGGAGAATGGGACCATCCCAGCCGAGGCTGGATGTTGCCAAGCTCAGGGATGAGAGAGTAGCTGAGGAGTTTGCGAACAGGCTGAGTGGACACTTGGGGGGTCTGGGTGCTTTGGGGGGTCCTGAAGAGTTGTGGAGTGCCTTCAAGACCACCGTCCTTGATGTTGCCGGTGGATGTCTTGGAGCTCACCGCAGGGCAAAGAAGAATTTTATCTCTCAAGGGACACTGGATACCATTGACCAGAGTCGCAGGGCCAGGCTGAATGGCAGAGCTGAGCTGTTCAGGGAGCTGAGGCGTAAAACTGTACGTGCGCTAAGGGTGGACAAGGAGGCCTATGCGCGAGGAATCTGTGAGAGGGTAGAGCATCACCTGTGGACATGTGATTCTCGTCCCGCTTACAGGGGAATTCGCACATTGCATTCATCCAAGCCCATCCCTCGGAGCACTGCAGTTAGAGCAGAGAGTGGTAGGCTCTTGACAGAGGAGTCTGAAGTGAAGGCCCGCTGGGCCGGTTACTTTGAGCGGTTGTACCAGGCTGATCCCCCAGCTGTTGAGTTGGACGTCAAGGGTGTTACAATCCCTGTTGCTGACCCTCGAATCAACTGTGGAAACACGGGCTGCGGTGAACCAGTTGAAACGTGGTAAAGCTCCAGGGATCTGTGGCATCCATGCTGAACTTCTCAAGGCTGGTGGAAATGCTGCACTCGTGTCGTTGCATGCAGTTTTGTGCTCTGCCTGGAACACAGGCATCATCCCAACTGATTGGAAGAGGGGCCTTGTTGTCCCTCTCTGGAAAGGGAAGGGTGATCGCCAAGACTGCAACAACTACCGAGGGGTGACGCTGCTCTCAGTGCCGGGCAAGGTCTTTGCTCGGATAATTCTTGATAGGGTTCGCCACCATCTGCTTGAGCACCAGCGTCCAGAGCAGTCAGGCTTTACACCAAAGAGGTCAACGATTGACCGCATCCTTGCTCTTCGTGTCCTCACCGAACGCAGACGAGAGTTTCGGCAGGGGCTGCTTGCAGCCTATGTTGATCTCTGTAAAGCGTTCGATTTAGTGAATCGGGATGTCCTCTGGAGGATTCTTGGTCTTCGTGGGGTGCCACCAAAACTGATCGATCTGTTGTCTGAACTCTACTCTGGTACTGAGAGTGCTGTGAAGTGTGGTGGTACCATCTCTGACTTATTTCCAGTTGTTACTGGAGTTCGTCAGGGATGTGTACTTGCCCCCACACTTTTCAGCACTTGTATGGACTGGATTTTAGGGAGGATGTCGGAGAGATCAAGCTGCGGTGCATCGTTTGGGAATATCAAGATCTCGGACCTTGATTTCGCAGATGATGCAGTCATCTTTGCGGAGACTTTAGATATCCTTTTGGGGGCCCTCGAGGTGCTGAATGAGGAGTCGGAGCCGCTGGGATTACGGGTTTCTTGGGTCAAAACTAAGATCCAGGCTTTCGGTGACATCTTGGATGCTGCTGTCCTGTCTGTGCCTGTTTGTGGTGAGGATGTTGAGGTCGTGGAGAGATTCACTTACCTTGGCAGTGATATTCATGTCTCTGCCGGCTGTGAGTCAGAGGTCAATAGACGTCTGGGTCGGGCCTGGGGAGTCGTGGATTCACTGGATCATGGGGTGTGGCGCTGCCGGTACCTGTGCGGGAGCACGAAAGTCCGAGTCTTCAGGTCCTTGGTACTTCCAGTCTTGCTCTATGGATGCGAGACTTGGACTCTGACCAAGGATCTGAGATGGAGACTTAATTCCTTTGGTCCCAGGTCTCTTCGGAGAATCCTTGGCTATCGCTGGTCGGATTTTGTGTCCAACGAGCGGTTGCTGAGAGAGACTCGGATGAGATTTGTTACCTGCATGGTCCGTGAGCGTCAGTTGCGGCTGTATGGACATGTGGCTTCTTTTCCTGACGCTGATCCTGCTCACCAGATTCTCTCAGCCAGGGAGTCTCGTGAGTGGAGGAGGCCAGTGTGCCGACCACGTGCCTCGTGGTTGCAGCAGGTTGACCAGAATCTCAAGGAGATGGGGATGGGCCTGGCATCTGCCTGGGGGATGGCCAGACGGAGGCCCCTGGAGTACCGGCGGAAAGTGGATGCAGCGACGCGCTGTTCTGGCACATGCTCCCATACCTGACCTGACCGTTTCATACATTCGATGGAATTGACTGAATAGTTTGTGGTTATAATATTTTTTTTTACTTCCGGTATGTGCGCACCTCGAAACACCATAATAAGCTTCACACGACGTTTGTGCAAGGCAGAATACCGACTGGGATAGGGGGGAGGGGGTTAAATTAAGTTGCTACAACCTCTTTCTTGTGACCCTTAGTCCTCTTGGAAAGTTTGGTTGAGATTGGATAAGTAATGAACGAATGCATCACAGTCAGGCGAACGGACACGGAAACACAAAATTTCATACTTTCGTGTGGTGGTGGTGGTGGTGGTGGTCGTATGACAGCTTAGCTGCCGGGGTAGTTATCATTTCTTGAAGCGTGACTGCGTCGCTGATGCAGTGCCCCTCTACCAGTACATACACTGGAAATGGTACTCATTTCGCCGACTTCGGAAGGATGACAGGTTGAGTCAACCCCCTGGTGTATTAATTCAGTGGCCGACGGGGCTTGAACTCAGGACCCTAGGATCCCAAGCCGCCACCCTAACCACTGAGCCAACACCAGGCTCCATACTTTTGTGTGATTGTGTTTATTTTGAAAATTTTGAAAAAAAAAACTTGAATTTTCTTTGGATTAAAAAAAAAAAAATCTCTCGTTAGTGAATGCATGAGCCCTTGTAGCTATGTGAAAGGTAATATTAAATGATTCCTGACCCCATTCCTTTTTTGGGTGTGGGAAGTGTTTTAGTCCCCCCCCTCCCACAAAAAAAAAAATAGAAAAATGTCAAAATTTGATTTCTTCCAAATACCAACAGGATTCGAACAGCACCGGGCAATACGGGTTACCCCTGGTAGTTCTCGACATACGGTACAATTTAAAGAATTTTCAGAACTTCCTATACACGGTGATCCATATTTATATACCTATTTTATTTTGAATATTGGAATACTCTGTTGGTATTATTAAAGGTGGAGTGGAGCATTAAAAAAATGGTTTGAAAAACTTGTTTATTGCCATTAATATTGTCGCGTCAGAGGCCCAGCTAACGCGGATGCTCTGTGCCAGAGGTCTAATGAAGACCTGCGTGAATGACCGAAACAATGTTTGAACTTACACCATATAGCACTGCATTCAGAATTAATTAATTATTACGAACCCCAAGGATCGTTAAAATAAAGCCGAGCATGGCGGTTGATCGTGCGTGGAAAGGCAAAAGGCGTGAGGATGTTCCATCAAAATTAATATGGTTTATTGAAATGTACAGGGTGGTCAATAAATCAATGGAACAAATCTGGCGGTCAACAGACACAGATAGTGATGAAAGGGCTGGGGGGAGGAGGGGGCTGACACACGCACTTGTATGCAAAAGAGTTAACCAGTTTAATAGCGCTGACAATACCAGATTCATACCATGGAGGGGAACACAGGCGACAACTGAAGGCAAGCACGAGCTGGTCTTGGCTGCAGGATGATGATGGTCATGCGGGTTGGTATGGAACAGGGTGAATTGCAGCTCTGGTCAGGAAAGGAGAGAATGGCGCACTGGTTGGAAGATGGCATCCACATCTCTCGAGTGCTCCTTCTTGGATGAGCCACAAGATAGAGAGGACCAAGATGTCTTCTCCAGAAAGGTCCATTTCCTTCTGACTGCCATGGGCCTGTGAGGACAAAGCTTTAAAGCCCTTCCTGATCGACAGTACGTGGCTAGCCCCGCAATTGGATGCCCATTGCCTCAGGGTGGCGCCATCTTTCGGGCCATCCCACCCTGCGAGGCAGCTCCTCATTATTTCTGCCCTCAACCAAGGCTCCATGGCTCACTTTACCACCATGGCCTGTAATCTCTGGCCAAATGGCCTGTGATGTTTCCATTAAAGTACCGGGTGCCACAAATCCTCCACCTGGCCTTGCTTGGACAGGAGGTTTTACATAATACAACCTTACCCTATTCTGCTCTATCAAGAATGGTCACTGCCCCCTTATTGCACATATTACGTATGACTGTTCACAACAGATCCCTAATATAGGCCTAATTCTACCTTACTCGAGCACATAGATCAGCCCCCAATCCCCCCCCCATTAAAATATTATTCTTTCTTCATTGTCAGATTGATCCATTATGGCTGAGAGATTAACTGTTGCTCAATGAGCACCAATTGCTGCACGGTATGAGGTTTCCAGGCTCTAATTGCAGTTCGAAGATGGTGGCAGCGAGAAATGGGAAGACAAGCCACTTTTGTATCCACAAACAATTAAAACTGTCACCAAAAGTTGGTAACATCTGGTTCAGTCAAGGGCAGAAGAAGAGTGGGGAGACGTACCACAGCGAGATAACCAGAAAACATTTGACCAGGTACGAGACGTATTCACGAGGAGCCCAAAGAAGTCGATGAGACAAGCGGCGAGAGAGAGACAGAGACAGAGACAGAGACAGAGACAGAGACAGAGACAGAGACAGAGACAGAGACAGAGACAGAGACAGAGACAGAGACAGACAAGTCTTCGTGTAATTCAGGCAATTTTGAGGAATGACTTGCCATACAAACCTCGTTCTGTGTCGCAGTCGTTTCCAGATGATTGTGACAAGAGAATGGATTTTTGTGAACATTTCCTTCAGGGAATTGATGACTGTGCAGGTGTGTTACATATACCTCTGCTCCGACGAGGCTGTTTTCCATGTTGATGGTTTTGTCAACAGAGACATAACTGAACTTTTTCACATTCCTTCCATACCATCCAATAAACACCGGAGGTCTAACTGGAAATGGTCCAGAAATTATAGTCTAACACAGGCAAAGTCGGTCAAAACCACTTGGTTGGTGCAGAATGACTTCAACCCAACTCTATGGACCTTACGTCTTCCGTGATCCGATGAACGGACAGAGATACTTGGAAATGCTTCAAAAGTTTCTTCTTCCAAAAATTCAACAATGAGACAACACAAATGGAACTATTTTTCTGCAAAATGGTTACCACCATCCCCATGATCAGGTTATCCCCCTTCCACAACCACGATCTTTTCTACCTCCATTAACTCTCCACAAGCCCACCTCTTTCTGAGTTTCCTCTTTTTCCTTCAGCTTCAGTGATTGAGAGTTTGTGGCTGTATCCACATTGTTCACCCTCTGTGTCCTCCTCTTGCTGTCATTCTTCCCCACATCCCTTGTTCTCCGAGAGTCCCTCCATTGCGTCCATCAACCCTGCTGTCAGTGTGTTCCGTCATCCCCATTCACCCCTTCCTTTCTACTGTTATTTTTGGTCCGTTATGTCCTAGTCTCTTCTTCTCCTAGCCTAGTCTCTGTTTAAGCCTAGTCTCTCTTCTCCTAGCCTAGTCTCTGTTTCTCTTCTCTTCTCCTAGCCTAGTCTCTCTTCTCCTAGCCTAGTCTCTGTTTCTCTTCTCTTCTCCTAGCCTAGTCTCTCTTCTCCTAGCCTAGTCTCTGTTTAAGCCTAGTCTCTCTTCTCCTAGCCTAGTCTCTCTTCTCCTAGCCTAGTCTCTGTTTTAACTCCACCATGAGCCTCGAAACTGTGTACACAAAAGTGGTCTGGGGTAAACGGTAACCACACACCATTTTAGAGTGGACCAGTCAGCTGTCTTGTATGTCCAGTATATTTCCAGTTAGGATCTCATCACAGTATGACCCTAACCCTAACCCTAACAAACCCTAACCCTAACCCTAACAACCCTAACCATTACCCTAACAAATCGTTAGGGTTAGGGTTAGGGTTTGTTAAGGTTAGGGTTTGTTACGGGAAGAACCAGTTAGGATCTCAGTATATTTCCCAAAGTAGATCTTTGAGCTGGAAACCCCAAATCACCTTTTAAGGTTCAAGATTAGTACTCTTGATATTTTCTCACGAGGACTCATCGTGGCCGATAATAACCGCAGAAGCTTTCTGAAGCACCATTAATGGGTTCAGCCTTTGCATTTTGCATTTCAAACTACCCTGCTCACTACTGTGATATCTTACTGTGCCAAAATCCATTGATGACCTTTCCTTCTCATGTCCATCTCCCCCTCCTTCAGCAATGGTGAGGGCACGCTGTTCTGTGATGCGCTCACTCTGGCCGTTGGCCCTCACTCTCTCCCTCACCTGCCTCATCACTCTGAGTTTGTTTCCTGGTGTCACGTCTGAGATCCGTGGGTGCACTCCCGCTGATTGGTTGCCGATCGCTCTGATGGCAATCTTCAACTTATCAGACCTTATTGGAAAGGTCGTTTCTCTTTTATTTGTGCGGCAATATGTTGTTTCCCGAGACATGTTTATGAGGGTTTATCCATGTTCATCTTACGGTCTCTCTTTCTTGCCTGTTTGCTGCAGATCGCAGCAGCTGGACCCCGACCAAACAGTCCTGCTTGCCTCCTGACTTCTTCAGCCGCTCGCCTCATCCTGATTCCTCTCTTCATTCTTTGTGTTCTTCCACGTTATGAGCCCACGCTCTCCCACCCAGCCTGGCCCTGTACCTTCTCATCTCTCCTCGGCCTCACTAATGGTTACCTGAGCAGCGTTCCCATGATTCAAGCGCCCACACGAGTGACCTCAAGCCAACGAGAACTAGCTGGTGGGATTCATCTGCTCCTTACCTAATTCGCCTTCCCCACCCTTCTGAAAGGAATTAGGAATATCTCATTGCTTTGAAAGAAAGCTTGATGTTCCCAGCCCCCTAATATTGTTTGGGGTTTCAGGGGGGCTTATGGAAGGTCTTCAGGCTGCATTTTTCATCACCCAAGTTTCCATACCAGGACAATAGATCGAGTATACATCCATCGACTACACCCGTGGTTCATCCCAAATATTTAAACTTTGGTCTGATGGAAACTAATATCTCACCAAACTCGCTTTGCTCGCAGATTCGAATGGGCCACTTCTGCCTGATAATGTCACAGTGTGTGTGTGTGTGTGTGAGTGTGTGTGCTTTTTTTGGGGGGGGGAGAGGGGCAACTCAGCAGGGAAATTAAAGGAATTCCCATGGTTGCCAGTTGATGGGGTTCGTCCATGCTCTTGTTTGTTTACAGAGTCGAGGCTAATGGAGGAGCCAGAACAAACAATGGACCAGGACAAAACGTACAATGACAGTGGAAATAGGGGGGAGGGAAACACACCAACAACAATGTGCAGGTATGAAACAGGAGACCCAGGGGGGTGGGGAGGGGGGGGGGAGAAAGAACGCTGTGAAGAATGTGAGTGAGGGGAGGGGAGGAGGGCACAGGGGTTGAACAAGCTAGACATTGGAGCAAACTCTCAAAGAAGTGGAAGGGACAACTGGGGAAGAACCAAACTAACACAGGCTATCTCTTGTTTCCTTTAATCAATATATTGTAGCTGTCTGATGATTCTTGGATGGAGGAGATGCCACAAAAAGCAAGAAAATGGAAACATCCTGCTCTACAAACGAATGAAGTTGGGGTGCAAAAAGGTTCACCAGGTGTGCTTGCTTCATCACACGGGTTCGAAGCATGGGCCATTCACTTTCCGATCTCAGTCAAAAGATCCCACTGAGAGGTTGGACAAATTAAAGAGACATTCATAACAGGAGACGCTCTCAGCCTGTGTGTTCTCCTCTACGTATGGAAGAAGTCTGCAAACACATTCCAGAAGAACATAGCTACCATCGAGACTGCTGCAAGATATTTATGATGAATCTTCATCGTTTCATCCAATGTGAAATTGACAAAACAGGACAGTAAATGATATCAAATGATATCTCACATCAAATGATAGGAAAGTGATGTCTCTCATCAAATGGTAGGAACGTGACATCGATCATCAAATGATAGGAACATGACATCTCTCATCAAATGATAGGAACATGACATCTCTCATCAAATGGTAGGAACGTGACATCTCACATCAAATGGAAGGAATGTGACATCTCTCAACAAATGAAAGGAACGTGACATCTCATCAAATGATAGGAATGTGACATCTCACATCAAATGATAGGAACATGACATCTCTCATCCAATGGTAGGAACGTGACATCTCTCATCCAATGGTAGGAACATGACATCTCTCATCAAATGGTAGGAACGTGACATCTCTCATCAAATGGTAGGAATGTGACATCTCTCATCAAATGATAGGAACGTGACACCTCTCATCAAATGGTAGGAACTTGACATCTCTCATCAAATGGTAGGAACGTGACATCTCTCATCAAATGGTAGGAACGTGACATCTCTCATCCAATGGTAGGAACGTGACATCTCTCATCAAATGGTAGGAACATGACATCTCTCATCAAATGGTAGGAACGTGACATCTCTCATCAAATGGTAGGAATGTGACATCTCTCATCAAATGATAGGAACGTGACATCTCTCATCAAATGGTAGGAACGTGACATCTCTCATCAAATGGTAGGAACTTGACATCTCTCATCAAATGGTAGGAACTTGACATCTCTCATCAAATGGTAGGAACGTGACATCTCTCATCAAATGGTAGGAACGTGACATCTCTCATCAAATGGTAGGAACGTGACATCTCTCATCAAATGGAAGGAACGTGACATCTCTCATCAAATGGTAGGAACATGACAACTCTCATCAAATGGCAGGAACGTGACATCTCTCATCAAATGGTAGGAACATGACATCTCTCATCAAATGATAGGAATGTGATGTCTTTCATCAAATGGTAGGAACGTGACATCTCTCATCAAATTATAGGAACGTGACATCTCTCATCAATTGGGAGGAACGTGACATCTCTCATCAAATGGTAGGAACGTGACATCTCTCATCAAATGGTAGGAACTTGACATCTCTCATCAAATGGTAGGAACTTGACATCTCTCATCAAATGAGAGGAACGTGACATCTCATCAATTGGGAGGAACGTGACATCTCTCATCAAATGGTAGGAACGTGACATCTCTCATCAAATGGTAGGAACTTGACATCTCTCATCAAATGGTAGGAACTTGACATCTCTCATCAAATGGTAGGAACGTGACATGTCTCATCAAATGATAGGAACGTGACATCTCTCATCAATTGGGAGGAACGTGACATCTCTCATCAAATGGTAGGAACGTGACATCTCTCATCAAATGGTAGGAACATGACATCTCTCATCAAATGATAGGAACATGACATCTCTCATCAAATGGTAGGAACGTGACATCTCTCATCAAATGGTAGGAACATGACATCTCTCATCAAATGATAGGAATGTGATGTCTTTCATCAAATGGTAGGAACGTGACATCTCTCATCAAATGGTAGGAACGTGACATCTCTCATCAAATGACAGGAACGTGACATCTCACATCAAATGGTATGAACGTGACGTCTCTCATCAAATGAAAGGAACGTGACATCGCACATCAAATGGGAGGAACATGACATCGCACATCAAATGGGAGGAACGTGACATCTCTCATCAAATGGGAGGAACGTGACATCTCTCATCAAATGGGAGGAACGTGACATCTCTCATCAAATGGGAGGAACGTGACATCTCTCATCAAATGGGAGGAACGTGACATCTCTCATCAAATGGTAGGAACGTGACATCTCTCATCAAATGGTAGGAACATGACATCTCTCATAAAATGAGAGGAACGTGACGTCTCTCATCAAATGATAGGAACGTGACATCTCACATCAAATGGAAGGAATGTGATGTCTTTTATCAAATGATTGGAATGTGACATCTCACATCAAATGGTAGGAACAAGACATCTCTCATCAAATGATAGGAATGTGACATCTCACATCAAATGGTAGGAACGTGACGTCTCTCATCTAATGAAAGGAATGTGACATCACACATCAAATGGGAGGAACGTGACATCTCTCATCAAATGGTAGGAACGTGACATCTCTCATCAAATGGTAGGAACGTGACATCTCTCATCAAATGGTAGGAACGTGACATCTCTCATCAAATGGTAGGAACGTGACATCTCTCATCAAATGAGAGGAATGTGATGTCTTTCATCAAATGGTAAGAACGTGACATCTCTCATCAAATGGAAGGAACGTGACATCTCACATCAAATGGTAGGAACGTGACATCTCTCATCAAATGGTAGGAACGTGACATCTCTCATCAAATGGTAGGAACGTGACATCTTTCATCAAATGAGAGGAACGTGACATCTCACATCAAATGAGAGGAACGTGACATCTCACATCAAATGGTAGGAACGTGACATCTCTCATCAAATGGTAGGAACATGACATCTCTCATCAAATGATAGGAATGTGATGTCTTTCATCAAATGGTAGGAACGTGACATCTCTCATCAAATGGGAGGAAGGTGACATCTCACATCAAATGGTAGGAACGTGACATCTCATCAAATGATAGGAACGTGACATCTCTCATCAAATGATAGGAATGTGACATCTCTCATCAAATGGAAGGAGCTTGACATCTCACATCAAATGACAGGAACTTGACATCTCAGATCAAATGATAGGAACGTGACATCTCACATCAAATGAAAGGAACGTGACATCTCTCATAAAATGGGAGGAACGTGACATCTCACATCAAATGGTAGGAACGTGACATCTCACATCAAATGGAAGGAATGTGACATCTCACATCAAATGAAAGGAACGTGACATCTCTCAACAAATGAAAGGAACGTGACATCTCATCAAATGATAGGAATGTGACATCTCACATCAAATGATAGGAATGTGACATCTCTCAGCAAATGAAAGGAACGTGACATCTCTCATAAAATGGGAGGAACGTGACATCTCACATCAAATGGTAGGAACGTGACATCTCACATCAAATGGAAGGAATGTGACATCTCACATCAAATGATAGGAATGTGACATCTCACATCAAATGGTAGGAACGTGACATCTCACATCAAATGAGAGGAATGTGACATCTCTCAGCAAATGATCGGAAGGTGACATCTCTCAACAAATGAAAGGAACGTGACATCTCACATCAAATGATCGGAAGGTGACATCTCTCATCAAATGGAAGGAACGTGACATCTCACAGCAAATGAAAGGAACGTGACATCTCTCATCAAATGGAAGGAACGTGACATCTCTCATCAAATGGTAGGAACGTGACATCTCTCATCAAATGGAAGGAAAGTGACATCTCTCATCAAATGACAGAAACGTGACATCTCACATCAAATGGTAGGAATGTGACATCTCACATCAAATGATAGGAATGTGACATCTCACATCAAATGGTAGGAACGTGACATCTCACATCAAATGAGAGGAATGTGACATCTCACATCAAATGGTAGGAACGTGACATCTCACATCAAATGATAGGAATGTGACATCTCACATCGAATGGTCAGAACGTGACATCTCACATCAAATGGAAGAAACGTGACATCTCTCATCAGATGATAGGAACATGACATCACTCTTCAAATGATAGGAACGTGACATCTCTCATCAAATGGTCAGAACGTGACATCTCACATCAAATGATAGGAATGTGACATCTCACATCAAATGGTAGGAACGTGACATCTCACATCAAATGGAAGAAACGTGACATCTCTCATCAGATGATAGGAACATGACATCACTCTTCAAATGATAGGAACGTGACATCTCACATCAAGTGGTAAGAACGTGACATCTCTCATCAAATGATAGGAACGTGACATCTCACATCAAATGATAGGAACGTGACATCTCACATCAAATGATAGGAACGTGACATCTCATCAAATGATAGGAACGTGACATCTCTCATCAAATGATAGGAAAGTGACATCTCACATCAAATGATAGGAATGTGACATCTCACATCAAATGATAGGAATGTGACATCTCTCATCAAATGATAGGAATGTGACATCTCACATTCAATGAAAGGAACGTGACATCTCTCATCAAATGATAGGAAAGTGACATCTCACATCAAATGATAGGAATGTGACATCTCACATCAAATGATAGGAATGTGAAGTCTTTCATCAAATGGAAGGAACGTGACATCTCTCATCAAATTATAGGAACGTGACATCTCTCATCAATTGGGAGGAACGTGACATCTCTCATCAAATGGTAGGAACGTGACATCTCTCATCAAATGGTAGGAACTTGACATCTCTCATCAAATGGTAGGAACTTGACATCTCTCATCAAATGAGAGGAACGTGACATCTCATCAATTGGGAGGAACGTGACATCTCTCATCAAATGGTAGGAACGTGACATCTCTCATCAAATGGTAGGAACTTGACATCTCTCATCAAATGGTAGGAACTTGACATCTCTCATCAAATGGTAGGAACGTGACATGTCTCATCAAATGATAGGAACGTGACATCTCTCATCAATTGGGAGGAACGTGACATCTCTCATCAAATGGTAGGAACGTGACATCTCTCATCAAATGGTAGGAACATGACATCTCTCATCAAATGATAGGAACATGACATCTCTCATCAAATGGTAGGAACGTGACATCTCTCATCAAATGGTAGGAACATGACATCTCTCATCAAATGATAGGAATGTGATGTCTTTCATCAAATGGTAGGAACGTGACATCTCTCATCAAATGGTAGGAACGTGACATCTCTCATCAAATGACAGGAACGTGACATCTCACATCAAATGGTATGAACGTGACGTCTCTCATCAAATGAAAGGAACGTGACATCGCACATCAAATGGGAGGAACATGACATCGCACATCAAATGGGAGGAACGTGACATCTCTCATCAAATGGGAGGAACGTGACATCTCTCATCAAATGGGAGGAACGTGACATCTCTCATCAAATGGGAGGAACGTGACATCTCTCATCAAATGGGAGGAACGTGACATCTCTCATCAAATGGGAGGAACGTGACATCTCTCATCAAATGGTAGGAACGTGACATCTCTCATCAAATGGTAGGAACATGACATCTCTCATAAAATGAGAGGAACGTGACGTCTCTCATCAAATGATAGGAACGTGACATCTCACATCAAATGGAAGGAATGTGATGTCTTTTATCAAATGATTGGAATGTGACATCTCACATCAAATGGTAGGAACAAGACATCTCTCATCAAATGATAGGAATGTGACATCTCACATCAAATGGTAGGAACGTGACGTCTCTCATCAAATGAAAGGAATGTGACATCACACATCAAATGGGAGGAACGTGACATCTCTCATCAAATGGTAGGAACGTGACATCTCTCATCAAATGGTAGGAACGTGACATCTCTCATCAAATGGTAGGAACGTGACATCTCTCATCAAATGGTAGGAACGTGACATCTCTCATCAAATGAGAGGAATGTGATGTCTTTCATCAAATGGTAAGAACGTGACATCTCTCATCAAATGGAAGGAACGTGACATCGCACATCAAATGGTAGGAACGTGACATCTCTCATCAAATGGTAGGAACGTGACATCTCTCATCAAATGGTAGGAACGTGACATCTTTCATCAAATGAGAGGAACGTGACATCTCACATCAAATGAGAGGAACGTGACATCTCACATCAAATGGTAGGAACGTGACATCTCTCATCAAATGGTAGGAACATGACATCTCTCATCAAATGATAGGAATGTGATGTCTTTCATCAAATGGTAGGAACGTGACATCTCTCATCAAATGGGAGGAAGGTGACATCTCACATCAAATGGTAGGAACGTGACATCTCATCAAATGATAGGAACGTGACATCTCTCATCAAATGATAGGAATGTGACATCTCTCATCAAATGGAAGGAGCTTGACATCTCACATCAAATGACAGGAACTTGACATCTCAGATCAAATGATAGGAACGTGACATCTCACATCAAATGAAAGGAACGTGACATCTCTCATAAAATGGGAGGAACGTGACATCTCACATCAAATGGTAGGAACGTGACATCTCACATCAAATGGAAGGAATGTGACATCTCACATCAAATGAAAGGAACGTGACATCTCTCAACAAATGAAAGGAACGTGACATCTCATCAAATGATAGGAATGTGACATCTCACATCAAATGATAGGAATGTGACATCTCTCAGCAAATGAAAGGAACGTGACATCTCTCATAAAATGGGAGGAACGTGACATCTCACATCAAATGGTAGGAACGTGACATCTCACATCAAATGGAAGGAATGTGACATCTCACATCAAATGATAGGAATGTGACATCTCACATCAAATGGTAGGAACGTGACATCTCACATCAAATGAGAGGAATGTGACATCTCTCAGCAAATGATCGGAAGGTGACATCTCTCAACAAATGAAAGGAACGTGACATCTCACATCAAATGATCGGAAGGTGACATCTCTCATCAAATGGAAGGAACGTGACATCTCACAGCAAATGAAAGGAACGTGACATCTCTCATCAAATGGAAGGAACGTGACATCTCTCATCAAATGGAAGGAAAGTGACATCTCTCATCAAATGGTAGGAACGTGACATCTCTCATCAAATGATAGGAACGTGACATCTCACATCAAATGATAGGAACGTGACATCTCACATCAAATGATAGGAACGTGACATCTCACATCAAATGATAGCAATGTGACATCTCACATCAAATGAGAGGAATGTGACATCTCACATCAAATGGTAGGAACGTGACATCTCACATCAAATGATAGGAATGTGACATCTCACATCGAATGGTCAGAACGTGACATCTCACATCAAATGGAAGAAACGTGACATCTCTCATCAGATGATAGGAACATGACATCACTCTTCAAATGATAGGAACGTGACATCTCTCATCAAATGGTCAGAACGTGACATCTCACATCAAATGATAGGAATGTGACATCTCACATCAAATGGTAGGAACGTGACATCTCACATCAAATGGAAGAAACGTGACATCTCTCATCAGATGATAGGAACATGACATCACTCTTCAAATGATAGGAACGTGACATCTCACATCAAGTGGTAAGAACGTGACATCTCTCATCAAATGATAGGAACGTGACATCTCACATCAAATGATAGGAACGTGACATCTCACATCAAATGATAGGAACGTGACATCTCATCAAATGATAGGAACGTGACATCTCTCATCAAATGATAGGAAAGTGACATCTCACATCAAATGATAGGAATGTGACATCTCACATCAAATGATAGGAATGTGACATCTCTCATCAAATGATAGGAATGTGACATCTCACATTCAATGAAAGGAACGTGACATCTCTCATCAAATGATAGGAAAGTGACATCTCACATCAAATGATAGGAATGTGACATCTCACATCAAATGATAGGAATGTGACATCTCACAACAAATGATAGGAATGTGAAGTCTTTCATCAAATGGAAGGAACGTGACATCTCTCATCAAATAGTCAGAACGTGACATCTCTCATCAAATGGTCAGACGTGACATCTCACATCAAATGATGGGAATGTGACATCTCACATCAAATGGTCAGAACGTGACATCTCTCATCAAATGATAGGAACGTGACATCTCACATCAAATGATAGGAATGTGATGTCTTTCACCAAATGGTAGGAACGTGACATCTCATCAAATGGAAGGAACGTGACATCTCTCATCAAATGATGGGAATGTGACATCTCACATCAAATGGTCAGAACGTGACATCTCACATCAAATGAGAGGAATGTGATGTTTTTTATCAAATGGTAGGAACGTGACATCTCTCATCAAATGATAGGAATGTGACATCTCACATCAAATGGAAGGAATGTGACATCTCACATCAAATGAGAGGAACGTGACATCTCTCATCAAATGATAGGAATGTGACATCTCACATCAAATGATAGGAACGTGACATCTCTCATCAAATGAGAGGAAGGTGACATCTTTCATCAAATGACAGGAACGTGACATCTCTCATCAAATGATAGGAACGTGGCATCTCACATCAAATGGTAGGAACGTGACATCTCACATCAAATGGTAAGAACGTGACATCTCTCATCAAATGGAAGGAACGTGACATCTCTCATCAAATGGTAGGAACGTGACATCTCTCATCAAATGGTAGGAACGTGACATCTCTCATCAAATGATAGAAACGTGATATTTCTCATCAAATGATAGGAATGTGACTTCTTTCATCAAATGATAGGAACGTGACATCTCACATCAAATGATAGCAATGTGACATCTCACATCAAATGATTGGAACGTGACATCTCACATCAAATGATAGGAACGTGACATCTCACATCAAATGATAGGAACGTGACATCTCACATCAAATGATAGGAACGTGACATCTCACATCAAATGATTGGAACGTGACATCTCACATCAAATGATAGGAACGTGACATCTCACATCAAATGATAGGAACGTGACATCTCACATGAAATGATAGGAACGTGACATCTCTCATCACATGGAAGGAACGTGACATCTCATCAAATGATAGGAACGTGACATCTCACATCTTCGGATATTTCCCATATTTTTGTGAGCCAGTTTGTGTCTGTCCCCCCTCTCCCTCCCTTCTTCCCACACCGATTTGTGGGACTGCCCCCAACGTCCCCAATTTTGTGGATCTGTTCCCATCTGCTGTGCAATTTTTTGTTGTTTTGACTGTGATTGGTGGCAATATTAATTTCATTTTCAGTGAAAGTTTTGAAAGAAAATGATCTCCCATTACTGTTCGACTCTGTTCATCCTTGTTACATCATCAGGGAGCTTCACTAACTTTTATTACCATGCTGTGGAGAGATTGTTTCTGGTCTTATGATCAATGAAAATGTTAATTAGTACAGGTTATCAATCACAAATGGTGTTCCACACTCAGACTTAACTTGGGACAAAATTCAGGAATCTGCCATGAGTTCCACACATGCTTCTTGAGCTCAAAACGTCCTGCCATGTTGCATACGTCATATGTGGATTTGTTTTCTTCTCGATCAGCGTTTCTCAACCTTTGATGGCCCATGGCCCCCCTACCGAGTCGCTTAACATTCGTGGTCCCCTGCCCTTCAATAAAATATGCAGATTTCGTTTTATGAAATTTATTTACTCAGTCTTAAAAGATAAATCAAAGTCAACATTTTTCTAAGCAATACAATCAATGAGACACTTGCTGTTGGGCTTGTCTGACGAGGCCTCTTATGTCCGGCTCCGTCTTGGACACAGCAAGGCGAATATCGTTCCCAACGTCAAGACGGTTTCTGGACTTCGTTTTAATGATCGCAAGGTCAGAAGATCCAGATTCGCAAAGATATGTTGTGGCGAATTGAATGAGCATTACGGATGCCTTCTTGATGAGTAGTGGATACGCATCCTGAACAGACAACCAGAAGGTGGAGTGGTCTTCTTTGTTACTGAAGACCAGCTTCATTGCTTTTGAAACCTTCAACTCTGCCAGCTCCTCTGGTTCATCTTCAATAGGTTCAATGTTGGCGTTAAACGGGTCTTTGTGCCACGGAACATCCAACGGTGCATCGAAATACGATTTGAACTCAGCGGAGAGATTGTCGAGATGTCTAGTGATGCAATCTTTGATGCCGATGGGAAGCTCAATCCTCTGCATCTGCAGGTGCTCGTCCAAGAAAGGAAACGAGGCAGTGGACCCGGCCTTGATTCGTGCCTGCCAGACTTCCATTCTAGCAGACAGTCCGGCAAGCTTGTCTTGAACGTCACTGACTGTCACATCACGGCCTTGCAAGGACTGGTTCATTTCGTTGAGTCGGCCGAATATATCGGCCAGGTAGGCAAGCATCATGACGAACTCTTCATTGTCAAAGTGGACATGGAGGTTGTTTTCGTTGTCTCGCAGGAAGATTTCCACCTCAACCCTGAGTTCATACAGCCGAGAGAGGCATTTCCCCCTTGATCGCCAACGGACTTTAGTGTGGAACAGAAGTCCAACTTGTTCCGCTCCCATTTCGTTGGCCAGGAGTTGGAAGAGCCAATTATTTTTTGACTTCGCACGAATGAAGTTGATCACTTTGACCGCGACGTCCATGACTTCCAGCAAACGAGGCGGAAGAGTCTTTGACGCAAGAGCGTATCGGCGTAGTGAACAGTGGGAGGACGTCACATGGGGCCATTCGTTCTTCACAAGAGTGACGAACCCTCCTCTGACGCTGACCATCGCTGGGGCACCATCAGTACAAATGTGCTTGAAATTCTGCCAACCGAGTCCATTAGCTTCAAAAAAAGAGTCCACAATAGCTTTGATATCTGCCGCTGTCGTTGTGGTTGGTGGGGTATTGCAGAACAAGAACTCTTCCTTCATCTTTCCCTTTCTCTCGTAGCGAGCGAAGGCGATCAACTGGCTCTCCAGGGCGGTGTCGGTAGACTCGTCTAATTGAAGGCCAGCTGGAGCGTGCTTTGTTTGATTTCGGAGCAAACTTGACGGCACACATCAGCGGCCATGTCGTCAATCCGTCGTCGGATCGTGTCATTAGAGAGCGAAACTTGCTGGATCTTCTTTTTCGCCTCTGGTCCGGTCATCAATTCCACAATTTTCTCTGTACAAGGCTTGATAAGGTCCTCAGCAATAGTGTGCGGCTTCTTGCACTTCTTAATTCGGTACGCCACTTCGTAGCTGGATTGAAGAGCAGGTTTTTCTTCTGGCCAGAATCCAAATTTGGGAAGTGTCGCTTCACGGTCATATCATGATCGATTCGCAGACAGAGCGTCGATATTATCTTCCTTCCTTCCAGGATGCATCTTGTCGCGATGGTTTGAAAGTTTGGAAGGACGTAGTGACGCATTTGACATCACGACTGAGCAGTGCAGACATTGCGTGCAGTCCACGCCATTTCGACTGACATTCGTGAATCCAAACTTGACATAGCTGTCATTCCATTTTCGAACCTTCGACATCTGAGAAAAAAATTGAAAAAAAACAAAATTCTAACGTTTTTGTAAACATTGTTTTACGATGAATGCTCTGTGGGCTCCGCCTTCTCTTTTAAAATCGTGGTTAAACTCATCTACCCTTTTTACTTTGACACTATGACCAGAGACTCGTCACCTTAATTGTACATTACAAGCTTCTGCATTCTGAATCGCAGTTTTTCGGCGTCCGCTCATGGCCCCCCGGTCGAAGGCCGATGGCCCCCTTGGGGGGCCACGGGCCCCCGGTTGAGAAATGCTGTTCTAGGTAATCATTAAATATTGTTGCGGACACAGAGTCGCGGGGGTACTACGAGGGTGGGGGGTATCCGTGGTTCTCCCCGGACTCACTGGGAATCGCAGGCCATCGCACACGATAAACTTTGTGTCACGGTAGGTTGCTAAACGACCGTGAACGCCAATAGCTTGACCACATGACTTAGGGTCCTCCGTCTAACACCATTTACCTTAGAACACGTGATCTTTTTAATGTGGAATCGCGCCCTCGGCGATTATGGGATTTATCTTTATTGGATCGTGATTAATGTGGCCGAGCTTTCCGCTATCACAATGCTGGACTGATATGAGAGCCCATTTGGCCTGAGTTATTTTATAACTTGGTTTACAGATCTGCCGACGGTATATTTGCCGAAATGAAATATAAATATAAAACACATTTTTAGCCTTTTATATTTAAAAATTTTCCGCCGAAGGTACAAAAGTTTCAAAACCCGAAATGTAAACGTCGGCATTTATTTTTAAAATATAATTTCACGCGCGTGCCAAAAGGCCGAGTCACCTTTAACTAAACTGCGCAGTAGTCTTCGGTCACGGTGTCTGAGCAGTGGCCAGCGTGGTTCAGATTGACTGTGGTTTCTGGGGCGAAAGTGGTAAAGAAGTATGGCAGCGGTATAAACTCGAGTGACTGTATTGGTGATTTAATCACGCAACATCTTGACGACGAATATTCTGGCCGAACGATTGCATCAATTCAGTGCAGCAGCAGGGATGATTCGCAGGCTACTCTCGATCGTGCTGATTTTGTTTCCATCGAAAGTTGTACATCGCTGTTCGTATTGAAAGATTTCGGTGCCAAGTACGTCAAAGTTTCCCTGCGAGATACTGATATTCAGCCTTCAACGGACCAGAAATCAGCCTTTGATGTGCTCATGGGGATGGGGAGACGGTACGATCAGATGCCCGCTGAAAAGTAAGAGCTCGTTATGGCTCTGATTGACCATTTTGGGCATGTTGACTCCGAATAGACACCTTTTTTAATCATATCCAGCAGTATGCACTGGTGTGCACGCACACATCTACGACTTGGACAGTAATTTTCTCAGCATTGTTTCCATTTGTTTGATGATCCAACAGGTTTCTATAAGAAAAACATGCCAGACTATATTGTAAAAACAAGTTTTAATCCTTCTTTATTGTTTTTCACATCAGATGATACAGTGAACATGGGCATCCTGCATTTGAATGGTCTTCCATCTTCAATGTTTTCTTAGATCCTCCTGGTCTGGGATTTATATTTATTTTCCCCCCACCTACCCTTGTCTTTTCCATGGAACATCTGAAAAAAATCCTAAAAATATATAATTTCTAAAAATTGAAATTGTATTTATATTTCGACCTACCGACCATACATTTTAGCTGAAGAACTGTGTAAACCAAGTTATAAAATAACTAAGGCCTTAGTGGGAAACTATAACCTCCTGGCTAATCTACATTCGGACATTGCTGAAACAATGGAAGAAAGGACAACCACAGGCAGATTGGAAATATAACAAGTATAATTAATTTACAATGAATGTGATGAGGGGTACGGGAAGGAGAGAGTGGAACTTAAGAGCTTCATTGGCATCAAAGGGAAATTGGGGCAAGAAAAGGGGAAATGCAATAAAAAAAAGAGTGCAATCAAGATTAGTATTTACAAAAAAAAGAAAGGGGGAAAGCAAATATACAAGTTGCAGACTTGACCTATGCCTTACCTACCGACTAACAAAACGGGGTACCCATCAGACCACACACACACACACACAGGGAGACAAATTGGGACTGGTACGTACATCACCGTCACCAACTTGGCACCACTCTCCGAAATGGCCCCGGCACTGTTCTCCACCACCAAGGGTCCACCATCTATGTCGGGAGCATGAACCGATGCGTCCAGGACCAGGGAAGAAAGAAGTGCAACGACCCAGGCAGAGAAAGAATGAGCGCAAAAGAAGAAAGAGAGTGTGGCAATCAGGACCATGGTAGCTCTGGGGCGACGAGAGAGAGAGGGAGAGGGAGAGGGAGAGGGAGAGGGAGAGGGAGAGGGAGAGGGAGAGGGAGAGGGAGAGGGAGAGGGAGAGGGACACAGAGAGAGAGAGAGAGAGACACAACCAGGATCAAGGTAGTTTGGGGGCGACGACAGAGAGAGCGAATCAGTGTGCCGAGCGCAGTTTTATAGTCCTGGGGACAGGCTGGGCCAAAAAGCCACACGTCAGATCCTCCGAGGAGGCCTGGGACCAGCCATTGGGCCACGTCAGACCCCGTGAGCTGGCCCCATGCCAGCCATTGGAGGGTTTCCCCGTGGCTCCGCCCATTCTGCCACTCGGCAGGATATTCAGTCATTTGGTCCTTCCGGCTGTTGCCATGAACAGAGCTCCGCACTTAACATAGGGGGAATCCCTTCTACCCCATGCTCCTGGGACGAACCCTGTACGTCCAAAAATGTTCATGGCACAAAGTCAGGGAATGGGGCAATCATTTCAGGGAGGCTGGGTCGTGTTCGTTTGCCAGTCATTTTGGGTGGAGGCAAATAAACAGGGATTAGGGAAACGAAATACAGTCCAGGGATAGACGGCAATATATTACATGACAGAGTGGACGTCCATATAAACGAACAGAAAACAAAGACTATGTGGGGTTTTAAACAATAAAGGGGAATGAGATCATTTGGTGCATATTCCAGAATGCTGGTGTATGTAGCACACGTTGAACGGTAGGGCAGTACAACACACACGCCCTGTGATGACGCTGTCACGGCACACGTCATCACGCATTGACGTCTATATTCTCCCAACGGGTTGAGAGCAGGCGCTAACTACCCATCCCAACGCATTTAATTACACAATAAACCCTAGAGGGAAGGCGCTATTCTTAACCTTCATTATGGAGATAACTAGTCCAAAGAGTCCACGTGCTTTGTGCGTTTCAATTTCAGCATGTGGTTTGTAAAACCGTAACAATATTATTTTTCTTTTCATTCCTCTTCCCCCTTCCTCAGGTAACATTATGACGGTGTCCTACATGGCTGGCCTCGCCGCAGGTTCAGCGTTCGGGTATTGCACGTTCACCTTGACACACTCCGCACTTCCATCCTGCTTACCTCCAGAGAACGGAACCTTCGGTAGAAATCCATTTTAATTACAATCATGGTTGTGCCACTTTAGTTTCCAGTACCTGAGCCTTAAATTTACCTGCTTGAGTGTAATAGAGCATTTAAAAAAAAGTGTTTAAAAGGAAGGACATTAAAAGATAGATTTAAGTGATATTTATTTATCAAATTTAAGGTTGCTTTTAAGCTTGGTTTTGGAATCCTTGGAGATGAAAGTAAATTAAATAAATAATAAAACAAGAAAAAGAGCAATTGGAGATTGCAGACCCTCGCCAGGACTTGTTTTGTGTGATGTTTGTGTCCTGGTGTGTTACGTAATTAATAACAGGAGGAGGAAGAGATCAGAACCATACTTTGCTTTATCAGCACCAAGGCTCCGCACAGTCTCCTTGGCTATTGGGCACAATCCTGGACGGGTCGTCACTCCGACACAGTATACCAGCAAGCTGGCACTCATTTTGCCGACCTTGGAAGGATGACAGGCCGAGTTAACCCCACCTGGTATTAAATCAACAGCCGAGCAGGATTTGAACTCAGGATCTGAGGACCCCAAGCCCACCACCCGAACCATTAAGCCAACACCAGGCAGGAGCAGACACGTTTGAACTTTATCCTTGCTTTTTGGACAAAAATAAAATGCATGATTGGTACGAAGCTGATTTTATTTTGCTGTTAAATTTGACAATTTAATTTTGTTCATGTGAAAACATTTGAAACACGAGAAGGCACTCGGTCGACCGCACACCTTCGCCAGGCTGAACAGTTTACATTTTGCTTCACAATGGTAAGCTGCATCTGAACCAACATTGAATTGGCCTCTTATCACTGACAACTCAGTCTTGTCACAACTTGTCGAGATATCATGTTGTAATGTATCGTTTTTGGTCACATCTCTCAATGGTGAAGAATGGCGTTAAAAAATTCTACTGGCAGGATCTGGATTCTTCACCAAAAATAAAATCAATTAGTCCTTGTCACACACCCAACCTGTGCAAGAAGTTTGATTTCTCAAATTACCTGAGAAAAAAAAAAATATATATATATATATATATATAAGCCTGGTGTTGGCATAGTGGTTAGGGTTGTGGCTTGGGATCCAAAAGGTCCTGAGTTCAAGCCCCGTTGGTTGCTTGAATGAATACACACCAGGAGGTTGACTCAGCCTGTCATCCTTCCGAGGTTGGCAAAGTGAGTACCAGCGCACTGGGCTGGGTGTCACACCAGGAGGTTGACTCAGCCTGTTATCCTTCTGAGGTTGTCAAAGTGAGTACCAATGTACTGGACTGGGTGTATGCCCCGGTGGGAGGTTGACTCAGCCTGTCATCCTTCCGAGGTTGCCAAAGTGAGTACCAGTGTACTGGGCCGGGTGTATGCCCCGGTTAGAATAGGTGTACCATATCCCTGTGGTGTAAGAGGCGACCAGGGTTGCATCAGGAAGGACTTCCGGTGTAAAACTTGTGCCAAATCATTATGCGGATCATCCGCTGTGGCAACTCCTAACAGGAGCAGCCGAAAGAAGATATAGTCGTGGACAAAAATATTAGCACCATTTCTTCCAGAAAATTGTTGAAATTAAAAAAATCTTTTTCTATTCACATGTGTAGTTCTTTGGTTTGCAGTAGAACAAAAAAAGGTTGAAAGTTACTAAATCTTAGCTTATTCCACACAGAAATCCTAAAAAAAATAAAAAAGAATTGGCACCTTTTAGAAGTGGTGAGAAATAATTAGATTAAGTCTGTGATTCTCCTTTACTTTGGAAATCTGAAACCAGCAGCTTGGAGAAGGCACCCTTCAAATCTGGGAGCAGTTTGCACAAGAGTGGGCCAAACTACCAGTAGAGAGGAGTAGGAAACTTATTCATGGCTATAGGAAGTGCTTGACTGCTACCAAATATTAAATTTTGGGTGTCTGCCATATAAGGATATATGAACAATGAAATAAAGAATGAGAGCCAATTTCAACTTATTTTGAGAAAATGATTGCAAGGGTGCCAATATATTTGGCCACGACAATAGAGATCTCCCTTGTGTTGCATTGAAATAGGAGTAGCTCCTGTAATTTAACATGGACCTACCACATTGGGAAGTACCTGTCTGGCTACCCAAGCAAATCTCAATGGGAAATTTCTGAATCGATCTCACAAAGGGAAGCATCCATATAAATCGATTATCCAGCTCGTCTGGATGGACAAAAATACACACACACACACCCAACGTGAAGTATCGAAGCAGTCCCCTCCCCACAAAGGCGCATCTTATCACGAATCAAAGCGAGGGAGGGGATGGGGTGACTCTTTAAATGCAGCAGGAAAGTAAACAATCCCACAAAAAAAAAAAAAAAAAAAAAAAAAAAAAAAATCCAAGCAAATCAATTTTGTCCCCAAAACATTGAAGGGAAGTAACCAGCACATCTCTCAGGTCACAAGTAAACACAGATCAGTTACTGTTCTCTGCTGCACTGAAGATTTAGGGAAGTGAGCCTGGCTTTCTACAACACATTTCAAAGAACAGATGTTAGGAAAAAAAATAAAAAAAAAAAATTTAAAAGCCTCGCAGGCAGCAAATTTGATTGGTTGAGATATAAAATGCCATACATTTCATCCATCAGTGTTGTCAAGTTAAGTGTTACTGTAGATAAAATATTTTGTAGGTTGTAAGAATTTATATCCCATTGACATTAATTGTCCTTCAAAACATTTTAACAAACTTCGATTTGCAGAGACGTGAACAAATTGCTTTACCCTGCGGGATAAGGATGGACAACCTGAAAACTCGTGAGCTAAACAAATGCAGACTCGCCCCATATGGTAGGTGAGGAAGTGAGGGAATGTGGTCAGCCCTCAATACCACAGCATCTGGGGAAGTGAGCATAAACTCATTTGAAAACAAACAATCCTTCCATCCAATCAACCACTACAAAGCCATCAATCTTAGCAAGAGCAGTTTATTGGCAATTCCAACCAAGTGGATACAGAATGAAAGGGCAGGAAAGTTCACATGTGACAGGAAGTGAAACTGGTGTCAAGAGCAGCACAGTTTATGATACAGCAACATATGCCTTCAACTCCAAAAATTAACAGCACAAACAGTTCAAAGTTCACCAACCAAGCACCAAACTGATGCCACCTTGGAAGCAAAAAAACTTGGCAAAGTCGGTTTTAACGGCAGCCATAGGCAAGCGGGCCGTGACTACAACTACGTAATGGTGAATACACGGCGTCGCCAACTTGTGGGGTGGGAGGTGTCGATAGCAAATTCAATTTCCCTACCCAATCATACACATCTATCTAGAAGCATTTCCGGTGAACGATCGACGGACCAGACTCATCGTACTCTTGCTTGCTGATCCACATCTGCTGGAAGGTGGAGAGTGATGCGAGGATGGAGCCGCCGATCCAGACAGAATACTTGCGCTCTGGGGGAGCAATGATCTGCAGACAACACAAACGTCAGGTTACCAGGCCAGACAGAAGCAATCAACTCATGTCGAGCTCACTTTCCCATCACAAACCTTAATCTTCATCGTGCTGGGCGCCAAGGCCACGATCTCCTTCTGCATGCGGTCCGCGATGCCTGGGTACATGGTGGTACCACCAGAGAGCACGGTGTTGGCATACAGGTCCTTACGGATGTCAACATCACACTTCATGATGGAATTGAACGTCGTCTCGTGCAGCCCCACAGATTCCATGCCTGATAGAAATGGAACAAAGGAAACGGCATGGGTTAAAATGAATAAATAAAAACCTCAGAAACTCAGTTCGTCCAAAATGCTAATTATTATGCAGTTACCGAGAAAAGATGGCTGGAAGAGCGCTTCAGGACAGCGGAATCGCTCGTTGCCAATGGTGATGACTTGGCCATCAGGAAGCTCATAGCTTTTCTCCAACGAAGAAGAAGAAGCAGCCGTAAGCATCTCCTGCTCAAAATCCAGCGCAACGTAGCAGAGCTTCTCTTTGATGTCCCTTACAATCTCACGCTCCGCCGTGGTGGTGAACGAGTATCCACGCTCGGTCAGGATCTTCATGAGGTAGTCGGTGAGATCTCGGCCGGCAAGATCGAGCCGGAGGATGGCGTGAGGCAGAGCGTAACCCTCGTAGATGGGCACAGTGTGCGAGACGCCGTCGCCGGAGTCCATCACAATACCCGTGGTACGGCCAGAGGCGTACAGGGACAGGACGGCTTGGATGGCCACGTACATAGCTGGAGTGTTGAAGGTCTCGAACATGATCTGAGGAGTGGAGGACAGTGCACACTGGATACAATAGAGGATTTGTGGAATTCAGTAAAAGCCTTCCAGACACAAGTTGTTAGCTCGCTCATATCAAAACATGCTTGGAGAGGAGAAAAAAAAAAAAACAAAAAAAAAAAAAAACAAACAAAAAACCAAATAAATCAATCCATCAATTAGTCAAAACCAGGAACATTACAATTAAAAACCCAATTATGGTCGGACGCGGAAAATGCAAATTTATCACCGAGGGGGATTAGCAGACCCAACGAGGACAAGGCCGAGACGGTCCTGAATGACGTGCACAGCGACGGTCGAATTAGAGAAAACACACACAGAACCGACATGCACCATTGGCACAGCACAGCAAGGTAACGGCACGATACCATGGTGACGGGGGACGAAGCTCTGGAACGAAAACTGTCACTGGAGGGCAAAAAAAAGGCTTCGGGTGAGAAGCTCATGGAAGAAACAATTTTCAAAATGAGAAACCAAGGGCAATCATTGGTGGTGCAGCCGAGCCAACAAGGCTTTCATGACGTACAACTTCCTCACCGAGCAAGGTGGTCTTCATGGACCATTCAGAAACTACGGCACGAGGTAACTTATGGAGAAAGCGGAGACCCATACCTGGGTCATCTTCTCTCGGTTAGCCTTGGGGTTGAGCGGGGCCTCGGTCAGCAGCACGGGGTGTTCCTCGGGAGCCACTCGGAGCTCGTTGTAAAAGGTGTGGTGCCAGATCTTCTCCATGTCGTCCCAGTTAGTGACGATGCCGTGCTCAATGGGGTACTTGAGGGTTAGGATGCCACGCTTGCTCTGAGCTTCGTCACCGACGTAGCTATCTTTCTGGCCCATTCCCACCATGACACCCTGGGGGGGGGGGAGGGGGCAGAAGAACAGATGATGAGAAAGCTTCGTATAATGCGAGACGACAGAATCTGCAAACAAAGGAAATCGATATTCGAATGATTACTTGATGCCTGGGCCTGCCGACGATGGAGGGGAACACAGCACGCGGGGCATCGTCACCAGCAAATCCCGCCTTGCACATTCCAGAGCCGTTGTCCACAACCAGCGCAGCAATTTCGTCTTCCATTGTGCTGTGTCTGCATCGGAAACATGGAGGAGGAGGGAGATGCAAAGGGTCAAAGGTCAGTGGAACCTGCACAAAGAAAAATTAAATTAAAAAAAAAAAAAAAAGTATAAAAAGGTTCATAAGCTCAACACGAACCAACCATGCTGGGCAAAGCACGTAGAGCTCTGAGAGAAGGTTAAACCATCTATTTATTACGTATGCATTGGTGGCACCAATACACAAAGTGGAGGTGAAGATGGGGTGTATAGAGAGAGAAACGGACGAGACATATAGGAGGGGGAGAAATGGGGCAATTTCCACTTATATATTAAATTAAATAAATACCCCCAACCCTCACTCAATATTCCACCATCGAAATAAAATTTATCAATGAGAAAGAGTGGGGGAGGGGGGATGTTCAAACAAGACGTTTTATTCCATTTTGTTAAAAAAAAAAAATTTTTTATCAAAATGAGCAACCAGTTTGGCAAAATTAATTAATAAATGCAAGAAAAGCCGAGATTTTACTTTATTTGGCATCGTCTGGGTGTTCGGAGCCCAAAGGCACCACGCCCGTCTCGACCACGCCCACCATTACCAAATTTGGGCAAAGCTCGCGATCCAGCATTGTGATTGGCCGCGGCAACAGCAAAGAACATTTTGACCCTTTGCGCCGAATTTCGCTACAAATCGCAGCTCAAACATCCTCCCTCCCCCTCATATCCCACATCGACAAAGAAATGTTAGCCGAGGATGTGTGTGACTCACAATACATCGTACGATGTACAACAACATGAACAGCTTTCTCGACTCTTTACTCAAAGATATTTATTTAAATTCTCATCACCGACGAATTCAGACAAGAACCCCCCCCCCCCATACAACCCCCAAAACCCCACAAAGAACCTACAATAAACCCCATTAACGCAATGCGACATCCATTCTTCCACAACGTCGTCTCATCTCTGAGGTAATATCTACTCATCCCTCCACAACAATTTTTTTTTTTAATAAAAAAACGACACCACGTGTCACGAACAAAGACAGACAAAAAAAATTACCAAAATTACGGGGAAATGGAGAAAATAATTTTTTAAAACAAAACCACAAAAAAAAAAATCAAAATCTACACGAAAAATAAGAAGTGCAAGGAAAATGGACCAGCGGAGGACGAGACCCACCCGAGCGTCGACGAGTGAAGAGATGAGCCGAAGATGCCTGTGGCGACGATGCTGCTGATGCTGCTCCTGACGGACTAAACCAGAAGGTTCGATGTGTGAAGTGACCCAATCCCGCCCCTTTATGTAGGGCCGCGCCCCGAGTCCCGTTATTCGCTCCCTATAAGGAAACGCTTCTGAACGGCGTGCGCTGATTGGCTCACGAGGAGTCTCAGCACGACTCTGCCCCCCCTCACATCACCCTGCAGATCCGTTATGACGCTCCTCCCTCCCGGCGCGACCCCAACTCCACTCATACTCCGTCTCCCACCCACCGTCACCTTCTCATCCTCAGCCAACTCCGTGACGTCACAGACCCCCACGTGTAACTCAAGGCTCTCTGTCTCCCCTCCCCCCCAAATACGGTAGTTTTCCCTCCCAAACAGGGTGGAGGGTCTTCGGCGATTTGGTCGGTTAATCCGGAATGTTGTGACAATTTATTTCCACGTGACAGAGAAAAGAAGTTGGGGGTGGGGGGGGGGTTAGTCCGACATCCTCGGCTCCGTCCCTCCAGGAAGCCTCCCTCACAAACCTCACCTCGCGCTCCTCACACACCGTGGTTTATTCATTTCGCCTGATTATTAAATGTAATTAATCCCGACGACACTCGGAACAATAAACACAAAAACATCGGAACAATGAAACCCATAACACTCATTCATTTGATGAATGCTTCGCAAATGACGTCATAGTGCATCAACGTCATATAAACGGAATGCACACTGTTGGCGTCCCTGACGTGGCTTCCAATCACATGACCACATCATCTCGAACGTCACTCTGTCCCCCCCGTGTTACCTGTAAGAGTTATCCGATGGAAGTGGATCGTGAAGATGTAAATGGAAACCCCCCACTGCACGTGGGTCAATACAAGGAAACGAAGCTTGTCTTTTAAAATAGCGAGCAATCATTTTAATGGGTAAATCTCACACTCATTCAAGGCTCCCCACTCAGGTTCATGGAACGAGGTTCCTTGGTCAGGTTCATGGAACGAGGTTCCTTGGTCAGGTTCATGGAACGAGGTTCCTTGGTCAGGTTCATGGAACGAGGTTCCTTGGTCAGGTTCATGGAAGGAGGTTCCTTGGTCAGGTTCATGGAAGGAGGTTCCTTGCTCAGGTTCATGGAACGAGGTTCCTTGGTCAGGTTCATGGAACGAGGTTCCTTGGTCAGGTTCATGGAACGAGGTTCCTTGGTCAGGTTCATGGAAGGAGGTTCCTTGGTCAGGTTCATGGAACGAGGTTTCTTGGTCAGGTTCATGGAAGGAGGTTTCTTGGTCAGGTTCATGGAACGAGGTTTCTTGGTCAGGTTCATGGAAGGAGGTTTCTTGGTCAGGTTCATGGAAGGAGGCTTCTTGGTCAGGTTCATGGAACGAGGTTCCTTGGTCAGGTTCATGGAACGAGGTTCCTTGGTCAGGTTCATGGAACGAGGTTCCTTGGTCAGGTTCATGGAAGGAGGTTTCTTGGTCAGGTTCATGGAACGAGGTTCCTTGGTCAGGTTCATGGAAGGAGGTTCCTTGGTCAGGTTCATGGAACGAGGTTCCTTGGTCAGGTTCATGGAACGAGGTTCCTTGGTCAGGTTCATGGAACGAGGTTCCTTGGTCAGGTTCATGGAAGGAGGTTCCTTGGTCAGGTTCATGGAACGAGGTTCCTTGGTCAGGTTCATGGAACGAGGTTCCTTGGTCAGGTTCATGGAACGAGGTTCCTTGGTCAGGTTCATGGAACGAGGTTCCTTGGTCAGGTTCATGGAACGAGGTTCCTTGGTCAGGTTCATGGAAGGAGGTTCCTTGGTCAGGTTCATGGAACGAGGTTCCTTGGTCAGGTTCATGGAACGAGGTTCCTTGGTCAGGTTCATGGAACGAGGTTCCTTGGTCAGGTTCATGGAACGAGGTTCCTTGGTCAGGTTCATGGAAGGAGGCTTCTTGGTCAGGTTCATGGAACGAGGTTCCTTGGTCAGGTTCATGGAACGAGGTTCCTTGGTCAGGTTCATGGAAGGAGGCTTCTTGGTCAGGTTCATGGAACGAGGTTCCTTGGTCAGGTTCATGGAACGAGGTTCCTTGGTCAGGTTCATGGAACGAGGTTCCTTGGTCAGGTTCATGGAAGGAGGTTCCTTGGTCAGGTTCATGGAACGAGGTTCCTTGGTCAGGTTCATGGAACGAGGTTCCTTGGTCAGGTTCATGGAACGAGGTTCCTTGGTCAGGTTCATGGAACGAGGTTCCTTGGTCAGGTTCATGGAAGGAGGCTTCTTGGTCAGGTTCATGGAACGAGGTTCCTTGGTCAGGTTCATGGAACGAGGTTCCTTGGTCAGGTTCATGGAAGGAGGCTTCTTGGTCAGGTTCATGGAACGAGGTTCCTTGGTCAGGTTCATGGAACGAGGTTCCTTGGTCAGGTTCATGGAAGGAGGTTCCTTGCTCAGGTTCATGGAAGGAGGCTTCTTGCTTTGGTTCATGCTCAGAGGTTCCTTGCTCAGGTTACCGCTCGGAGGCTCCTTTCTCCGGTTCAAATCAGGAGTTCGCAATTTTAATGCAGTGGTAAACCCAATATTTTTAAAACGTTGACAACATAGAACCATAAAATGATACATCGCATTGACTTCACCTTCTTGAGGTCTTTGGAAGCGTGCATTCAGCATCTTTACACCCATAATCAACCACCAACCACAGTTTCTCCTTTATGGGACAAGTTTGGATTTAGTAAAGGAATTGTGTTCCTGATGTAACGATAAAACTATAAAATTGAATTTAATGCAAATGCGTCAGTGGATATGCCCGTGTTAGATGTAAATCCACTATTAGGTTTTATCTCAACGAATCAGCACATGAGAAAAACGAGAGAGAAGTGGAAGAAAGAGAGACATTAAGATGTTCCTAACTCGAGTTATGGTCTGAAAAATGATTCTCAAAGGTCACGTGACCTTTGGTACCCAAACTAGAATGAGTTCATCTTTGTATTACAATCCATAGCTGGAGCAAGTTTTGTTGAAATACCTTCAGTGGTGGACACACAGACCAGACAACCTGAAAACATCATGCCTGCGGCCTTCAACTGTGCAGGCATAAAAAAACATTAAAAAAAAACATAGGAAAAGGGTCTGATGTTCCATTATGTTTGGGTGGGGTCATCGTGCTGCTCCGGGTCCAACTGGTTGTGAGGTTATTCATTCACTTTGGAAGTTCCCTTTTGGAAATTAGTGAACCCAGAAAGTGCAAACAAGATCTTCGTGGAGCATAAAGGGGTCGTGCGTTTGACGAGTGCCAGAGAATACCAGAGGAGCCTCCAGGGTCACAAAGACTTTTAGGTAGAAAGGAGGGGGTTGGGGATGAGGTTGACACGTGAGCATGTATCGACGAATCAGCACTTTCCAATGACCAATTTGATGAACAACAACACTTAAGGTGAGCATCTACAGTGAGGCCAAGACAGCTACTGGAGTGAGCATTGCTGCAAAGGACTGTGATTACAGCCTGTTGAGTGGTGGCTCCGTCCGAACGATACTGAATAAGTGTTGATATCCATCACCACTTTTTCGACACCTGGTTCAATTTTGTGCCCCAGTGGGGATAAATAAATGTTACAAAATTCCAGATAAACAATGGGATGTCTTCTTCTTCTTCATTTGTATGCAGCACATGGCTGTGGAGTAGCATAAGTGGCCAAGGGCATCGCAAATACATATTTTGGGGGACAACCTCCCCCCCTCCTATCCGTACACCCCCCGAGACCCCAATCTTTTATAATGTCATGACCAATCTTTGGTATATCATGGGTGATGAAGGTTGTCGTCCAGTTTCATCGGAATTGAGTGCGTAGTTTCGGAGAAGGGCGCTGATGCAATGCCCTCTGCTGGTTCGGGCAGGAATTTGGAATTTGTTCAGGGTGCCGGCGAAAGCTCGCCTACTCTTCACGAAGGACACCGTGGGATCTTTAACGTCCACCAACAAATGCTGGCAAACAGGATTCCCGTTCAACGTCCATTTGAGGGACAACACACATATTGATGAATCACCATGTCCGTGAAACACTGGGTTGGCATTGTATACCTTGGTCAGGATTTAAATCCAGGCGAGACAGCTTAGAGGTGAGTGTGCGTACCGCTTGGGCTAGGCCATCCTGTCAGCCCTTTCGTTTAAATAAAGGTGACGTGATGAAAAGATGACTTTCAAGTCTATAATTCACTTAAATTCGACTCATGCCTGAAGATTTTGACAAGGATATAGATGTTGCATTTTTGGGCTGCACGGGAGGTGGTATTTATTCCAAACCTCTCCCCTCACCGTGCAATTTACTGTTATTCTGGTGCTGTATTGAGACATTTGAACGTGCATTTGCAAAAAAATCCCTCTGACTGGTTCATTTTCTGCCCGTTGCTTAAGTCGGTCGACTGATGGCTGGACCGGTTGGAACGGGGACGGATGGCGGATCACCACCATGTCTTTCACACAGCCTCGGCGGCTAATGGTAACCTCTCCCTGGACTTCGTCTGACTCTCGCTCCCTCAATCTTCACAGCAGGCCTGATCCATTTTATTATTTCCATATTAGTCCTTCACCCTTGTTCTTTAGCTTCCCATGTTGGCCCAAAGCATAATTGCTGGTTACTACCCCACGGGTGCATGCGCGAAGCAATTGCTTCAATCTGTCAAAAAAATTGAAAATCATTCCAAACTTGAAACTGACTGTTTTTGGGACTTCACAAAGGACACAAACAACAGGCACGAATAATTATTTTAACGTGTTGTTGATTCTTCCCGGTCAGTTTCACTTGATCGTACAAGCAAGGAGATAACCGATATAGCTCCTGGGGCTACCCAAAGATCCCTCGCATCAAAGATGTTGAATTTTATTCGTAAATAAGGAGGTGCAAAAACACATCTCCAACCTATCAACAGCTGTAAACTTAAATTGTTTGGGTTTTCTTTTCTATAGCTTTTCAAACATCCTTTATATTTCAATTCTATCATACAATTTGAATGGACAGACCCCCCCTAGCTGTGCGGAACACGTTCCTGAAAAATGACGGGAACGGCGGGGCAGTGTTTATTTCTTTAAATTTAAATTAATTAATGCAAGAACGATTACACAGAACAAATCAGGACACAACATAACAAAGAGAACAGCAGGAGAAAGGGGATCAACAACAGCAGGGTGAAGGGAGAAAGTAGACGGAGACAGACAAACAAGGGATGCAGGCAAAGATGAAGGGTAAGGGAGAACACAAAAGGATGGACGATATGGATACATGAGCAAAATTGCGATTTTGTCAAGGTCTGATGAGAGGGAAGAGGATTGCTGCCTGTCTGTCAGAAGGATGAGCGATGTCACGACAGAGGGTGCAGTCATCAATGAGATAGAGGATTTTCCAGAGTCAGTGAGATCACTGATGAAGATTAGAATAATATATATGGAGCCTCCAACACTGCCTTGTGGTACTCCAGCCTTGACAGGGTGAGGAGATGAAAGGGTTCCGTTGAGAGCCACACGATGGCTACGAGAGTGGAGGAAGTCAGTAATCCAAGAGTGGAGTTCGCCTTGGATTCCATAGGTAGAGAGTTTGGAGAGGAAGGCAGGATACCAGAGTGTATCAAAAGCTCGAGATATGTCCAGAGAGATGGCCCTGATCTCATGTCTGATATTGAGAGCTTTCATCCATTGTTGGGAGAGTAGAAACAACATTTCCAAGGTCGAGTGACCAGGTCTGAATCTGAATTGATCCGAGATGAGGCTGTTGGAAAAAAAGGAATGATTTTGTCAACTGAGATTATGGATTCCACAACCATGTTGACGATTGGAAGTACAGTAAGCCAATTGGTCTGTAGTTCAGGGGATCTGTTTTTGCACCTTTTTTATGTAATGCTGTAATGTTGGCTGATTTCCAATTTCCCAGGTGGATATAGGAGACCAGTCCTGAAGTGTACATATTAAAAATAAATAAATAAATAAATAAAGAAGCGAATATGCGAAGCACGAACGTAGAAGCAGGTCACACTTTATGACCTGCAAATAAGCGGGGGTCCCCGAATAGAAAATCTACGAATAGCAGGGTCAGACAGTACTGCAGAACACAAATCATATTGTTGGCACTTCCAAAAACCTCCAGTATAGCAATATCAGTAAATCCTCATCCAGCATGGGGGATGGAGGATGCCGAGTCATTCCTGGAAAATGGCGCATTCGGCAAAACCGTGTTGTGCAACCTCTTTTTTTGTATACATTGCTGGGGCTCGTGGAAGAGCTAGAATTAGTACACTGAACGGATCAAGACACAACAGGACAAAAGGAATAGTTGAGAGATGGGGGAGACACTAACAGCAGAGTTGAAGGCCAAGACAATGTAGACTTCGACAAACAATTGGTGTGGGGGGAGTGAGGGGCAGGAGAGGACGCATCGGGTAGGACTAGATGGATACAGAAGGAAACTCTGAGGAGGGAAAACCAGAAATGTGTAAGGAGGTAGGACTGGAGAGGGGTTGGGCGGGGGGGGGGGTAAATCAACAAGGGCAGAAAAGATCATGGTTTTGGATTGGGGACGATCTGATATAGTGGTGGACAGCCGTCTTGAAGACCTAGAGGGATGAATAAGATTGAAGAGAATATGGAAGTTGGTTCCACAGATGGGACAAAAGAGGAACAAATGAGTGCAGGTGAGCAGTGATCCAGGATTCAGATAGTTTAACCAGAAGGTGGTTGATTGTGGATGGTGTGTGCCCTGCAGAAACCTGGGGGTTGGGGGATACAAGCACAGAAAGAGCAGAGGGTGCAAGACCAGAAAGGAGGCGATAGAATAACGAGAGATCACCAACCTGTCTGTGATGGCGCAGTGATAGACCAATAATCTCGGCCTCATCGCGGGAGATTCCAATAATCTTGAAGGCCTTGGTTTCCATGGCGTCAAGCTGAGCAAGGTGTGATGCAGGGGAGCGAACCCAGAGGGTAGAGCAGGACTTCATCAAGCTGTGGATGAAGACCTTGTCGTTGGATAGGAGTTCAGGTGTGCCAAGGAAGGATTTTGTACGTCGGAGAATGCCCAGTCGGTCACTGGCTTTGGAGGCCAACTTTGAAATGTGGTTTGCCCAAAAAAGATCATGGCTGAGAGTGAGACGCAGGAGTTTGAATGACTGAACTTCCTCAAGAGGATTGTTAAGAAAGTATATTGGAGCGTTTACCAGACGGTCCTTTCGGAGAGAGATAGTGAGAGTGTGAGGTTTGTCAGGATTGAAAGACATATTCCAAGTGTTTGATGAGCTTCAGATTTTGTCAAGGTCTGAAGAGAAGGAGAAGGCTGCAACCTGCCTGTCTGAAGGATGACGGATGTCACGGCACAGGGTGGAGTCATCAACAAATAGATAAAAAGGATTTTACAGAGATTCAGAGATCATCGATGAACATTAGGAATAGGACTGGGCCCAAAGCACTAACTTGGGGGCAGTCAGCCTTGAGAGGGAGAGGAGGTGAAAGGATTCCACTGAGAGCCACATGTTCACCACACGAGTAGAGGAAGTCAGTAAGCCATGAGTGGAGTTAACCTTGCGTGACTGAGGCAGAGAGTTTGGAGAATAAGGCAGGATGCCAGACCAGACTGCATCAAAAGCTCAAGATATGTCCAGAGAAATGGCCGTAATCTCATGCCTGACATTGAGGACATCTGAGCTTAATTCCTTCTGGGATAAATGGGGATAGGGAAACATGGCTGCGGAAAGTAACATACGGATCTCAGAGTCCTTCAGTTAGATCCCTCTCTTTTTTGTTAATTAAAAACCTGATGGAAAACAGATATACACATAATTTATGTAACCCAAGGACTGCCTGTATGAGTGTGTGCGTATGTATATATATATATATATATATATATATATATATATATATATATATATATATATATATATATATATATATATATATATATATATATATATATATATATATATATATATATATATATATATATTGGGGTTCACACAATTTGTTTTATTATGTTCTCCATTGAGTTGCAGCAGAAATAGTATGGTACTTTAGAAAAAAAATTTTGTTAGCTTCAAGTGAGCTCGTCTGCTTTCCCGAGCGCTACCCCAATTTTTAAACCGCCTTTCAGCTTTCTTTGACTCTTACTCCTCTGTAAGCACTGCTCCAGATTAGACACTCGCAAGTTGCTAATTTTTTTTGTTCCGGATGCTCCTCTTCTTCCTCTTTGCTTGTGCATTCTCCTCGCAGGAACTCCACATCTTGGCATAAAGAGGGAGGGGTAACCCTTCCCATTTCTCAAGATTGCACAGGGTAAAGACTAGTGTTCTATGAATTAAACTTCCTTATCCATTTATCCTCTGTTAGTTTCCCTATTTGTACGTCTACAATAAATCATTGGGTTTCAAACCAAAGTGGTGCTACTCGTTGACATCAGGGGTACAATTTGGCTTCTTAATTAAACCATTTAGTAGATTTAAGGGCACAGGTATCCACTGCACTCCTTTGCCGATATCAACTCACAAGTATAAGAGTTCTGTCGTTTTGGCATCGCCTGAAAGTGTGTGAAAAAGCATTGCACTAATGCACTCTCTACAAATAAAAAGAAAAAAAAAATTGACCATTTTATTTTCAAAAAACAATAATGTATTTGTCGGGTCAACCAAAAGTTTGAGTGTTTAGCAAGTTACATTTACGAGCCAAATCTTATATCATTCGCATAGTATTGGGTTACGCATGCCATGGCAGGTGCCGAGGAGGATTGCTCACAGGCAGCGCACCTTCTTCAAGAGAAGCTCATGGACTATGGAGATCCCACCGCTAGGCTCTCGGACTTCCAGCTGGGGACGCAGATCCTCGAACTTTACTTCCACAAAGGTCTCTGGGAGTGACTGGCTGATGTTGCCAGATACCTTCGGGCTTGGAACCATCGGCTTTGCAACCACGTCATGCCGATGCTAAAACAACATGCCATGGCCTCAATGGCAGAAACCAATTTATTGTTAATGCATCGGCCTCTCTCCTTTATCTGTAACCGGCTTTTCCATGAGCTTTGATTTTACTCCAAAAATGTAATGTGATAAATAATAAATTAACCAGAGAGAAGCAAGCAGTGGAGAGGGATCTACCGGAAGCTGGAATCGCGATGGAACGAGCCCAATGTCTATCCTGATGAGATCGGAAATGGTGGAGAGCCGTCGTTCAGGCCTTCAACTGCATAGCGCACGAAAGATGAGGATAAATAAAATCAAACAAATAAATAAAAAACACCAACCATGATTTCAGATCAACTTTTGTGAAATCACAGCTTCCCCTCCAGCAGTCTGAACTGTTGCCATGCTGCAAAAACAAACAAACAAAGGAAATCAAACTTTTAATTGCAAAAGAACCTTCAAATGGATCACCATGAGGTTTAGACACAGCGGAGGTTTTGTTTATAGCAAAAAAACCCCCAAATCTTTATTTACACATTTTCTGCAGTTTCAGATACACTTTTTTATGTGGATGCAAACATTTTCGTGAAAGCTACAAATCAGACTGTACAGAGGGACACATAAAGCGAACCGACAACATACAGAGAAGATAAGGGAAAATAAAATAATAATAAAATAATAACATGCTGCCTTGTCAACTTCGAAACAATAAAACCTCTCAGATGAGGTTGCTGCTTTAAAGCGACGGTTATGTACATGGATCTTAGAGATCAAAACGTGAGAAACAAATAAACATGACGGGCTTGAAGAAAAAGATGAGCAGGTGAAGACGATGTCGTTTAAACACACGCACTGCAACATTGCCGCCTTGTAAACCACATTTCCATTTCCTGCTCTTAATTTAAGTGTCAACCAGTTCAACGCACTGCAATCGATGAGGGTGAAGAACAAGCTACAATCGGGGGTGGGTTGGTGGTGGTGGTGGCGGCGGTGATTGGAAGGGGCTGATAAATAACTTTTTACATCCCAAATAGTTTCCATTTGTCAATCGAAGAATGAGGTTGAAATTCCACAACTTCGCTGTAACAACACAGTTGGAAAAAACAAGGCCGTTTCAAGCCATGTGAAAATTTCAAAAAGCGAGGATTACCCGATTCTCTCAATCGCGAATTTGACGTACTTGTATGAAAAAATAAATCTATATACTGTATTACACTCTGCAACCTCTCCAAATCCCCTGAGGATTTATGGGGTGGCAGGCGTGCTTTCTCCACGATTCGACGCCATGCCCGTAACGTCGCCGGTGGCCATAAAACGGCCGTCTTGACGAGAATTTTTATTATTGGGGGATTCGATGAAACTGTGCCTGCCGCTTCCTTTTAGCACAAAGCAATGTGAAAAACATAATAATAATAATAATAATAATAATAATAATAATAATAATAATAATAATAATGTTAATAAAAAAAAATGGTGAGTTGTAGTCATTCAAATTTTTTGAAATTCCACTTTTGTTTCGTTTAAATATACAGGGGGAGTAGAAATGGAAGATTCCACCAGATCTCCAAACAACTTTCACCATTTTGCTCTGCATTCGAACAGTACATTTCCCTGAGGGATATATATACACTAAATATATATATATATATATATATATGCGGCAAATCAGATCGGTCACCTTTATTTAATTTGCCCTCACAGTGGGTGCGATTCTCAGTCTGAATCAGACTGCTGCAGCGAAAACTGAGGCTCCATCGTAGAACCACGACGACCTCTGAACTGAATTCCCACATGCAAAGCTGTCACGCCGTAAATGACATCGTTTCACTGAGTGTCGAGGCACTTGTCTTCATTCGCCTTCAAGCGCTCCATCGCACGGCGATGTCTGTTGTGCATTTTCAGATGCGTCGTCAGGTCGGACCTGCGACTGAAACCCTTGTCACATTCTTTGCATTTGAATCGTTTATCGGCGGAATGGCACCCCTGGTGGACGGTCAGCACAGACTTGCGACAAAACGATTTCCCACATTCAGTGCACTCGTACGGCCTTTCGCCAGTGTGAGACCTGATGTGCTCCAACAGGCCCAATCGCTGAACAAAGGTTTTACCGCATTCCATGCACTCGAACTGTCGTCCGCCAAAGTGAATAGTCCTGTGGCTCGCCAGGCCCGATTTATTGCTAAAAGCCTTACCGCATTTCTCGCAACTGAAAGGCTTCTCGCCAGTGTGCAATCGCTGATGGACCACCAGGCCGGATTTCTTGTTGAAAGCTTTTCCACATTCATCGCACTTGTGAGGCCTTTCGTCCGTGTGCAACCTCCGGTGTACCATGAGGTCCGGTTTCCATCGAAACGCTTTGTCGCACTCGGGGCACTTGTGTGGCCTGGCGTTCTGGCCAACGATATGACACCTCATGTGTTGAGTGAGGTTCGATTTGGACATGAAAGCCTTGTCACACTCTTTGCAAGAAAACGGCCTTTCGCCGCTGTGGATCTTGGTGTGAGATTTCAGGTGAGATTTACGCATGAACGCCTTGCCGCACTCCTTGCATTCGAAGGGTCTCTCCCCCGTATGAGACTGGATGTGCGCCAACAGGCCGGATTTTTGGTGGAACGCCTTGCCGCATTGTTTGCAAGCAAACGGTCGTTCGCCGATGTGAAACTTTTGATGGGTCACCAAGCCAGATCTCACGTGAAAACCCTTACCACAAATGTCACACTGAAACGGTCGCTCATCAAAGTGAAACTTTTTATGGACTACGAGTCCCGACTTTTGATGAAAAGCTTTACCGCACTGCTCACACTTGTAAGGACGCTCACCTGTATGATATCTCATGTGAGCACCCAAACTGGATTTGTTTAAGAATCCTTTCCCACATTCATTGCACTTGTGAGGCCTAGAACGGAGGACACCTGTGTGGAATTCGGAATGTTGCTTCAGATTGGCCTTGCGTGTGAAATTCTTACCGCACACGTCGCACTTAAAGGGTCTTTTACCCGTGTGGCAATTCATGTGCATCAGCAAACGAGACCTGTTCTTACAAACCCTTCCGCATACATTGCATTCGTGTTTATTCATTGCATTCAATTTCGTGTCCTCGACGAGCACCATTACGGTCTGTGTTGGCTGCATGTCTATGGGCTTGGAATAGGGGTGGCAAGTCCGGACGTCCTCAGCAACGCTCGAACTTGGGCTGCCGGTATCTGTGCAGTTCAACCGCACTTCCAACTCTGTACAAAGAATGAACATGCGACAAAACAATAACCACAATATTTAACAACACGACTGTAAACGTAAAAAGTCAGAAGTTGTGTCCGAACGCAAAGGCTAAGGTCTGGAGTCTTGGTTAAAGGGAAGCTTTCCACCAGGTGTATGTGCGAGGGGGTGTTTGCACACAGATCAAAATAGCTCTGGCATCCAAAAACATTCACCTGGGTCATTTGAAGTGTTGGTTAGAATTGTCCAAGAACACAATTTCAAAGTATCAATCTTCCCCCTTTTCCACCCCAACCAATCCCATGCTTTTACATCATTACCAAGAAATACCTATCCTCTGGTGCAGAACATCCCCGTTATAACTTTGCTATAAAGGGGTTGGCAGGATAGCCTAGCCCCGATAGTTATGTGTAATCACCTCAAAGCTGTCTAACCTTGGTTTGAATCCTGACCGAGCTATAAACCATCATCCCAGTGTTTTACACGCAGGGTGTGTTTGTCCCTCAGATGGACGTTAAACTGGGCGTCCCATCTGCCAGCATTAGTTGATGGACGTTAAAGATCCCACTGTGTCCTTCACAAAGAGCAGGTGAGCTATTGCCAGCACCACGAAGAAATTCCAATTTCCTGCTCCAGCCTACAGGGGGCACTGCATCAGCAGCACAGCTGCGTCCTCGTGAGAATAGACACTAACCTGCAGCGAAGTGCCGCATAGCAACAATGACGATTTAGCAGAGGTTGGTACCCATCACTACGTCTTTCCCAAGGGTAAGAGCCCTCTGCCGACGTTGTCCACAAAACTCAGTGTTCACATCTGATCAATAAGGTTCGGTCGAAATTTTATAAAAAGGACACATTGTGGTCGGTGGTCGATCCACTCTCCGACATTCGATTGATCCTTTTAGGTATTCTTCCATTCAAAACAAAAAGTTAATCGCATAAGGAATCTAAACAACAGGATTGAAGTATAGTATTATTGTACAATTTATACCACATTGTAACCCCCCCAACCCAACCCCCCCCCCACTTTCGTTCCCAAAACGAGCTAATTTTCTCCTCTAACACTTCACCAGCCTTCCCATCCTTTCCCTTTTAAAATAAAAAAATAAAAATCATACAACTCCCCCCCTCCAGACCCTAAACACACAATTTGATGACACTGACATTTTAATGGCTCAAAGATTTTGGGTCGAACCGGGCTGCGTTGATGGACAGTAGTGCCATGAGAGGTGATACGACAGGGATAAAAGGAATTGTATTTTTCAACCAATCTCACCCGTCTCGTAACGATATAGTCTTCCTCCATCTTCGATTTCTTCCATTTCATTCGAAAACTCCAGCTTGAAATTGCGATCGACCACTTCCTCGTAGCTATGGCTTGGTACATCGTCAGCTTCAAAAAGAGAAAAGAAAAAAAAACAAAACAATAAAACTCACAAAAAGCCCCTTGACATTATTATGAAAGGACTTACAAACTAGAACGGCACTCGGTAAGTCGTGTGCATACCTCCGCCAGGCTGAACGGCTTACGTTCTGTATGCCACTGATGGGCCGGATCTGCATCCAGACCATTAACTCCTTGTCACACAACAAAATGTAATCGCCTTGTTCTTGTCACCTACCCAGCTTATCCATCAGGTTTCATCCGAATCCGTCCACAAATTTTTGAGATATCCTGCCACGTATCATTTTTGGCCTGATCCCTCATTGGAGGAGAATTGCTTCAAAGATTAAAAAAAAAAAATTCTCGTATCCGGATCCGAATCGTCACCAAAATCAAATCAATTCGTCTTTGTTACACACCCAACCTGTCCATCAAGTTTTGGCCGAATCCGTCGACTTTTTTTGGCATATCTCACTCACAGACGGAGCAACGGACAGGGGTGAAAACTATCTCCGTTCACCTTCGGTGGTGGAGGAGGTAATAAAAGGCAATAATAATTATTTGTCCCATTTGGGCTGGGAGGATAGCCTCCAAAAGTTACGCACACACGCCTCTGAGCTGTCCAGCCTACAGGGTTTGAATCCCAACGCAGCTATGAACCGTCATCCTGGTGTTTCGCAACTGGGTGCCATTCCTTAATTAGATGGACATCAAGCTGGCCGTCCTGTCTGCCAGCATTAGTTTGTGGACGTTAAAGTTCCATCGGTGTCTTTCATGAAGAATAGGCCAGCAACCAGAAACAAATTACAAATTTCTGCTCTAACTTACAGAGGGCACTGCATATGAACGACGAGTGGTGGTCCCATTAAAGTTGTTTCAGGCGAGCGAGCTATCACCGACACCCAGAAACAAATTACAAGTTCCAGTAACCTCAGTCGAGTATCCTGTATCGACGTGGCGACCCATCCGGGATTGTCACCCTAGTTGGGAGACTGTTCCGTGTAGAGTATGGTACGTAAATGGATGAATGATTATCACAATGTCCCGGTGCGAACCGTGACGTCTGCGTGAGCACGGTGTTTGATGGCTGTCCACACATCCCACTCTTTGTGGACATTTTGTCCTTCGTGTCCAAAATTTATAACTATAACCAGAGAGTTGGTGTCAAAGCCACCCAATGCTCGCCTGTTTATACATTTATCGTTTTTAAAAGACTCGTCTAATAATTAATATTTTTTATAAAGCATTGCAGTGAAGTCTGATCCAAATAATTTTAAAGCAATATATGTATTTGTATATTGTAATGAGTAACAAGAGTGCAAGTGAGCACAATATACGCCCGAACAAGAAGGTAAATACAGAATTGTGCTACTACATGGAAAACAGCATCCTGGTTGCCATGGCAACCACTTGAGATGACGAACGTATGTCGCGACACACCATCTCCACAGTCTGTACCTATGTACCAAATATGAAACGTGAAAGTTGAAAACTTTGGGAGTTAGAGTACGGACAGGAGCGGACGGACAGACGGACAGACGGACAGACGGACGACCGGTATCACATAATACGCCCCAATATAAATATATATCGGGCGTATAAAAAATAGTGTGGTAGATAAAAACATTAGAAAGGAAAAAATAACTTGCACCAAAAACTTTAACATTTTCACACTCACGCTGACGCCGGGGGTATCGCTATAGCTCTCTGTTCTTCGAACAGGAGAGCTAAAAACAGAGTACAGAAAAATAAGTTTCAGGAGTTTCAGGGAGGAGTTAAGAGTATGGGAGGGCCATGGGTACATATGGAGTACATGGGGAGGAAGGGGGGGGGGGTTAGAGGTGGGTGTTGAAAGGAGGGGCGTGGGTATTATTGGCCTGTTATAGCAACACAAGACACATTAAAGGTAAATGGGCTTCCTGCTTTTAGCCACTCAAACATCACAAAGATCAGAGTACTTGCTGTCAAGCAAGAAGGCATCAAGGTCCATCACATGTCATCCTTTACCTTTGTTCAGTGGCTTCCAGTGCAATCTCTGTTCCTCTTCTTCAGAAGGTTGAGGCTCTGATTTTATAGTGATGAGAAAACCTGAGCAGGAGACAACACGATGATATGGCCAGGGATTATTGGAGTCGCTAGCACGATGAGGAATGAAAAGCAAGTTGTCAAAATCACAAACTGGTCAAACACTTGGAATAAGTCTTTCAATCCAGATAAACATAACACTCTCACTCTCCAAAAGGACATTCTGGCAACCCCCCCACCCCCCACCCTCCCATCTAATTTCATAACAATCTTCTTGAGGAAGCTCAGTCATTCAAATTGCTGGGTCTCACCATCAGCCATGATCTTTCTTGGGCAAACCACATTTTTAAAAGTTGACCTCCAAATTCAATCGCCGACTGGGCATCCGACGTCGCACGAAGTCCTTCCTTGGCACACCTGAACTCCTGTCCACCTGCATAGCTTTCATACACAGCTTGATGGAGCACTGCTCTCCCCTCTGAACTCTGCCAGCCTCACATCTTGCTCAGCTTGACTCCGTGGAAACCAAGGCCTTCAAGATAATTGGAATCTACCATGCTGAAGCCGAGTCTATGGGTCTATCACTTGCCATCGCAGACTGGTCGGTGGTCTCTGTCTTCTTCCACCTCCATTCTGGTCTTGTACCCTCTGCCCTCTCTGTGTCCATCCCCCCAGGTTTTGGCAGAGCACACATGGTTCTCCAGAAACCACCAAAATCCAGGATCACTGCTCACCTCCTTTGTTACTCTCTTTCCCCACCTGTGGAACCAACTTCCAAATTCTCTTCCATCTCTTCCTTCCCTCCAGGTCTTCAAGACAGCTGTTCATCACCACCTCAGATCATCCCCCAACTCAAAGCATGATCTTTTCTACCCTCGTTAACCCCAGACCACCCAATCCTTCCTCCTTCCAAATTACTACTTTTCCCTTCCTGAGAGTTTGCTTCTGCATCCATCTTGTCCACCTCATTCGTCCTCTCCTACTCTACATTCACCCCCACATCTGTTGATTTTGTCCATCAATTCCTGTTACGTCCTGATCCATTCGGTCTTTGTGTACAAAAAAAAGAATTGGGTACAGGAAACAAACAATGCATAAGTATCTGAGGATTAACAAGTATATATCCGAGCACAAGTCATAGCACTTATAGCGGACTGACAACAAACACATTTTAAAGGAGAGTCGTTTGTCAGAGGGGCAGCGACTGTGAACTTTTGTTTTCCCTTCCTTCGGACAGGCCCAAGGATAAGAAGAAGAAGAACAAGAAGCAATTTGTTTTTTCAGTGCAGTACGAGGACCAGTCAGTCTTCATCAAACTAGTCTCGTGCTTGCTGTGCTTAGACATGCATTGTTCAATGCTCCATGGGAACACAGTACATGGAAATCGACTTCAGCAACTCCGGCAATGCTTTTGTCGGTAGTTCAACAGAGTACTGCTCTCTGCTATGGGCTGATGCTGCACAATCACATCCGTCTCTCTTGGATTCTGCAGAATCTAAAGTCTCAGCGTTATTGGAATCTCCCGTCATGAGGCCGAAGCACAGGGTCACCAACATTGCTCCGTTATGCTCGATCAGTCCTCCGATCCTCCTTATTTACGCCAGGATGCTCATGTTCTTCCAATAACCCTCTGCTGATCAAACTTCCAAAATCCAGGATGACTGCACACACCAACTCTTTTGTTCCAGGCTTCTCCAGTCGATGGAACTGCATTCCAGAGGCTGTTCAATCTCAGTTTTCCCTCCAGGGCTTCAAGCAAGCATGTAACTACGATCTCTTGTCATCCCTAATTCTGAACCATGATCTTTATTTATCATCATCATGTACCATGCAGAGCATTGCTGCGAACTTGCGACACAATCCTGGTCGAGTCGCCACTCCGACTCAGGGAGTCAGGGGAGGAACTTGGAACTTGTTTTATGGTGCTGGCGATAGCTCGCCTACTCTTCATGAAGGACACCATGGGATCTTTAATGTCCATCAACGAATGCTGGCAGATGGGACGCCCAGTTTAACGTCCATCTGAGGGACAAACACGCCCTGCGTGTAAAACACCGGGATGATGGTTTATAGCTAGGTCAGGATTCAAACCAAGGTTAAACAGCTTTGAGGTTTTTAATTAACGTCCATACGTCCATACGAGGGATGGCACACACATTGATGAATCACCCTGCATGTGAAACACCAGTATGAGAGTTTATAGCTGGGCCGAGATTCGAATACAGGTTAAGGCCTAAGTCACATTTGCTCTACGGTGAGGATACGGCGGCCGTACGCCCTCTGAATTGACAGAAACGTGTGGCGGCCGCAGAGTTTCTGAGGTGGCCTCAGGGTGGCCCAACGCCGTATGGCTATATTTTACAGGCCGTCAGGTCGCCGTGGAATTATAACACGGAGTTATAACTTTTTTCATTTATACGTTCGCCGTAGCAATTAGACAAGCCGAAAAAAAAAAACTGGTTTAAAAAAAAAAAAAAATTCACCATTCGTTACCGTCCGTCTGGCCGCACGTTCACCTTAGGGCTCCCCTGCGGTCCCCCTGCGGTCGCCTTGCGGGCACCTTGCATCTGCCTTGAAAATTCTATGGCCACCGCAGGAATGCCCTAAGGTCACCGTGCGACATCAAATCAAAGACCGTACGGCAACCCCACGTTTTCGGTCTCAACAATTAAAAATACACTGTGCAGCTCCCCGAAAAATAAAAACATATGTGACTGCTACATTGTGTGACAGTGGAAATACTGCGGCCGCCGTATAATTGCTAGTGGCCGTAGATTTTGGAGACCCCATGGCCGCCGAGGCAAATGTGACCTAGGCCTAAACGGTTGACATCTACCTTGCTCTTCCATGAGCCTCACTCTTGTAAAGAAAAAAAAACGAAGCCAATCCTGAAAACGTACCAAGCCGAAATGGGTGGGACATTGATAATCCGAACGTATCATTCAAATTTAAATAATAATTAAGAAAAACGACAGAATTTGCACCGATAAGTTTCCTTTCTGAAGCCCAGTAGCATTTAGCAAACAGCGTAGCATGAAGCAAAGATCGAAATTTCAGACAACATTCTTCGTACTTGAAGCCGAGCCAGTATCGCAGGCAGACCCACCAGCAACGTACACACCTTGCCCATTCACCACGAGCTCGAGTCCTTCATCCAACGTTTGAGTCGGCCCTGCATCAGACTTCTCAATCGCTTCCTCCACCACCGTCGTATCAGAGTCGGAGTTCACCACCTCCATCGTTCCTGGACAGGAAAGAAACAGTCTTGACACAAAACAAACAAAAAAGTTTTTTCTTTGATCATGGTGCACAAGGTGCATATTACGTCACACAAACCAATGAAACAGCAAGTGAAAAATTGATAATGTTACATTATTCTTTCACTTTTCATGAACATGTTCGCACAGCTTTATGATGCATGGATGATGATTCAACTTCGACGTTCTCACTCTCAACACCAATGAACTCAACCCTATGCGATATATACACACGATGCCTCCGCTGAGTCTCGTCAACCCGATTCAGTGGATTATGCCCTCCTATGCCTCGAACAGCACCAACGCTGAAAGTCCTCATAGCTCATCTGCTCTGAAACCACAACTCGGTAGCTGCTTAAAATATGAGGCAAACAAGATCGATGAACCAAAGTCTGTCATGAGCAAACACCTCCGACGATGTGGAAAAAGGCAGAAGAGTCGATGTTAACAATGGATGGAATAGACAGATCATCAATTGAGGTATCCTAATTGCCATGGGAGGGAAGGAGAAGCCGCCCGCTCTGGCAGTAACCCTTTGGTGGAGAAAACGAGGTCTCCATGATCAAAACCCTAATGACATCGTGACCCAAACGATAAAGACCAAAACGACACCAGCCTTCATGATTGAAAACCTAATGACACCATCCTTCATGATAAAGAATCCAACAGTAGCCCTAACAACTAAGACCATTACTCTAATAACACCAGCCTTCACGATCAAGACCCCAAAGAGACCAGCCTTGAAGATAAGAACGACACTGACCTTCACTATTAAAACTAATCCAAACTCCACCAGCCTTCATGACAAAGACCAGCACGACACCAGCCTTCACGACTAAGACCGGCACGACACCAGCCTTCACAACGAAGACCGGCACGACACCAGCCTTCACGACTAAGACCGGCACGACACCAGCCTTCACGACAAAGACCGGCATGACACCAGCCTTCCCGACTAAGACCGACACGACACCATCCTTCACGACTAAGACCGGCACGACACCAGCCTTCACGACTAAGACCGGCACGACACAAGCCTTCACGACTAAGACCGGCACGACCCCAGCCTTCACGACTAAGACCGGCACGACACCAGCTTCACGACTAAGACCGGCACGACACTAGCCTTCGCGACTAAGACTGGCACGACACCAGCTTCACGACTAAGACCGGCACGACACGAGTCTTCACGACTAAAATCAGCACGACACCAGCCTTCACGACTAAGACCGGCATGACACTAGCCTTCGCGACTAAGACTGGCACGACACCAACCTTCACGATAAAGACCGGCATGACGCCAGCCTTCATGACTAAGACCGGCACAACACGACACTAGCCTTCACGACCAAGACCGGCATGACACTAGTCTTCACGACTAAAATCGGCACGACACTAGCCTTCACGACTAAGACCGGCACAACACGACACTAGCCTTCATGACTAAGACCGGCATGACACTAGCCTTCACGACAAAGACCGGAATGACACTAGTCTTCACGACTAAGACTGGCACGACACGAGCCTTCACGACAAAGACCGGAATGACACTAGTCTTCACGACTAAGACCGGCATGACACTAGCCTTCACGACAAAGACCGGAATGACACTAGTCTTCACGACTAAGACTGGCACGACACGAGCCTTCTCGACAAAGACCGGAATGATACCAGCCTTCACGATTAAGACGATAACGACATTAACCATCACAATTAAGAATGGAACGACATGCGCATTGATGATTAAGAATAGAACGACACTTTGATGATCAAGACTAGTCTTCCATTCTTCAAAGGAAAATAGTTTTGAGACCATAAAGGCATTCTGTTATTGGATTTACTTTGTTGTGGATTTACCATGACTTACGTGACAGTCATATACGAGGAGCAGTCAATAAGTAACCTTAAAATGGCGATATAAATTTGAGAACGTAACGTGTGTAGTTGTAGACGACATACGTTATATCTATGGGTAAGAGTCATGTTTTGCCTGTATTAGATCGGGCAACATTGAGCATATGACGGCAGTACAGCAGTTCCAAGATGGCGGCTCCCTTAGAAGCATACACCAGGGAGGAACAACATTCTGTCATGTGTTTCTTAGGAAGTGAGGGCGTGAATCCCAATGAAATCCATCGCAGAATGAAAATGCAACATGGTGACGCATGTTTGTCGGTGCAGCAGATGTACGACTGGGACAGGAAGTTTAAAAGTGGAGTGTCCAGTGTGACAGACGCTGCTCGATGGGCCGGCCTCACACGGCCGACACAACAGAAATGGTTGCAGGAGTTGAACGCGTGCTCAGGGAAAACCGTTGCGTTCTGCTGGATGAAGTGGTCTCCAAATTGAACATTAGTCATGGTCCAGCACACCATATCATTCACAACATGCTGGGGTTCCGCAAAGGTGTCTGCAAGATAGGTGCCCAGACAACTCACACCCGAACTGAAAGAACTCCACTTTTAAACTTCCTGTCCCAGTCGTACACCTGTTGGTCCTCCCTGGTGCGTGCTTCCAAGGGAGACGCCATCTTGGAACTGCTCCACTTTTTTTTTCTTTCAATATACAACGTCAAGGCTTGTAGAAGAGCTTCCGGTTCTGGGTTTGGAGCGACGGCAGGGTCTCTCAGAGCTCTCTACTGACTTTCTCAAAGTTAAGTTTCCGGTTGTTATATGTCCCATTTTAGCTGTTATTTTCTCACCCACATGTTTCTATGTGTTCCTAATTCGGTTTTGCTTCAAAAATCGTGCTATTTTGTGAGTTTTCGTCGACCTTGTCTTACCGGGTTCCTTGAGACCATCCTTCCCCTCTTGGTGTACGATCGTTTTTATTTGTATTCTCTCCCTATTACATTCAATTCCTATTTTCCCCACTTTCCCAACGTGCCCCATCCCTCCCAACAAAACATCCTGTTTCTTGTCTTAAATCCACAAAAAACTACCTTTCTCCTTGCACACCGAGTCCCGATTCTATTTCTTCGTCTTCATATTTTTCCAGCACACTATCTTCATTCTACTGAGCTGACCCACACTCGCCATTACCTTCACGATTTCTTCCTTCAACCTTCCATTCACCAATCTTACCTATTCTTCAAAGAAACATCAAAAATTGATCATCTTCCTTGTATCCTTTCGATTTATACACCACCCTAAACCACGTGTGTCTCTCCACCCTCTTCCTGATAAGTTTCATCGACCCAGCAGCTTCACTTTGCGTTTACCGTTCCAAATTTACCATACACCTCCATGATTTTACTTCAACCTTCCCTTTTCCGAATGTTACGCAATCCTTATTTAAAATAAATAAATTCACTTTTGACGACACACCTCCCATAGCCACGTGCTTCTCCCATAACCACATGATCTGTTTACACCCCCTACTATACGTTTACCGATCCAAATTCACCATTCATCTCACGATTTTTTCTACAACATTTCCATTACCTAATCTGATGAAAACTCTCTCAAAAATAATAACAACAACGATCGCTTATAATGCTTCATCTTCCTCTTTCACACGTGTGGGACTCATTACTGTATAATAATTTACGACTCTTCCACTATATCAACAGACTGCTCCCAATTCAACCTTTCCCTCATACCTTGCCGAAAAAATCCAACTGTTACATCGTTTCTTTTCTCTATTCTAAAAATTCGCCTTTATTGCATCCATCAACCATTCTTTTTTTCCAACTTCAGTGCCAATTCACCCATTTCACCCCTTCCTCTCAAAGCAACCATCACACTCTTCCCCCTCAAAGCCCCCTCTCACCTTTCTCAAAAACACCCACCTGACCTTTTTCCCTCAACTCTCCCCCTCATTCACCCTCCTCAAAGTCGCCACCCCTCCTCATCCACAAAGCTGCCTCCTTCCCCTGCCCTCTCATCACTCCACCTCCTCAAATGCCTTCTGCCCCCTCTCTTGCCCCCCCTCACCCCCAACACCCCAGCGCCTTTTCTCCTCATCCGCCCCCCTCCCCAAGCTATTCTACAATCCCCCACACTCTTTCAACAACTCTCCTTACCTCCCCCCCCTTCCTCACTTGTCCTACTCTTCCCCTCCCCTCCCCTCCCATCACCTGCACCCAAAGCCTCCTCCCTCCCTCTTCAGGGTCTCCAAGCAGCCATCAAACTTCGAGACTAGTCTCCCATCGCTACTTTCTCCAACATCAACTCATCCTGGGAATTCTTTCAAAGAAACTTGCTCTCCCTCATGCACAGAATTATCCCCTCTTGTCTTCAGTTGTCCAACCCTTACGCCCACCCATGGTTCACTAAAGCTTGTGGCGAGGCAGTTGTCCTGAAACAACTTACCTTTGCCTCATGGAAAGCAAACCCAACTGAGGGTAATCTCAGTTCCTTCTATAATGCTCAGAACAAGTGTGTATCTACCCTCAGGAGAGACAGAAAACTCCATCTTTCTTAGCTCAAGTCTGAACTCTCAAACCTCTCTCCAAATCCTGGTGGCATCTAATCAAATCTGTTTCTGGTGGATGCCCCCCCACCCCCATTCCCTCCCTTACCTCAAATGGCCGCACTGCTGATACCGCATGTGAAAAAGCTGAATGCCTAAACTCAGTGTTTGCATCGCACTCTTGTGTCCGAAACCCATCACTTTCTGCACCCACCTTACCCAGTCGCACTCAACTGTCCCTGCACTCTGTGTCATTTTCTCCTGACAAGGTGGAGAGCTTGCTGTCAAACCTCGACTCAGATTCTGTAACCAGTCCAGACGGCATCAGCCATCGTGTCCTAAAAACCTGCTCCTCTGCTCTTGCTCACCCTCTCTCTGTTCGATTCACCCTCTCATTTGCTCAAGGTCATCTGCCATCTGCTTGGAAATCAGCAAATATTATTGCCCTGCATAAAAAGGTGCAAAAACAGATGCCTGCAACTGCAGACCAATCAGCCTTCTCCAAATCATCAGCAAAGTTATGGAATCCATTATCGCTTTAGACATTAAATCCTTCCTCTTCTCCAATGGCCTGATTTCCGAATCATCAATTTGGTTTCAGACCAGGTCACTCTACCCTGGATATGCTGCTTCTGCTCTCCCAACAATGGATCATCCTCAATGCCGGACATATAATCAGAGCCATACCCATAGACATATCACATGCTTTTGACACGGTTTGGCACCTTGCCCTGCTCACCAAACTCTTTTCCTACGGTATCCAAGGCCATATCCACCCATGGCTCGCAGATTTCCTCTCCTGTCGCGTCAACGTGTGGCCCTAAATGGAGTTCTTTCATCCCCTCTTCCTGTCCAGCCTGGAGTTCCTCAAGGCAGTGTTCTGGGCCCTGTTCTTTTTCTGGTTTTCATCAACAATCTCTCCGACTCTCTGGAAAATCCTCTTTATCTCTTTGCTGATGACTTCACCCTCTGTTGTACCATCTGTCATCCCTCAGACCGGCAAGAAACAGCTTCTTCGCTCACTGCAGATCTGGATAAAATCACAAACTGGTCCAACACGTGGAACATGCCTTTCAATCGGATAAATCTCATACTCTCACCATGTCTCTCCGAAAGGACCATTTGGAACCCCCCCCCTTTCCACTTTATCAACAATCCTCTGGAAGAAGTCCTTTCTTTCAAGCTTCTGCAACTCACTATCTGCCATGATCTTTCTTGGCCACATTTTCAACCTGGCCTCCAAAGCCAGTTGCCGACTGGGAATCCTTTGTCATGCAAAGTCCTTCCTCGGCCCACCTGAGCTCCTGACCACATACAAAGCTTTCGTCCACAGCCTGATGGAGTACTGCTCTCCCCTCTGGGCTGGTGCTCCTGCCTCCCACCTTTCTCGGCTTCACGCAGTGGAAACCAAGGCATTTCGGATCATTGGCATCTCCCGTGATGAGTCGGAGTCTTTGGGCCTCTCACTCTCTCACCGCAGTCAGGTCGGTGGTCTTTCTGTCTTCTACCAACTGCTCTCGGTCTCGCCCCCCCTGCCCCCCTCCCCCCCCCGCGCTCTCTGCGATTTGTCCCTACCATATTTCCGCAGGGCACTCAAGGTCCGCCAACAATCCCCTTCTGGTAAAGCTACCAAAATCACGAATCACTGCTCACCTCACTCTTTCATTCCTCTTTTTCCCCATATTTGGAATAAACTCCCTCACTGTTCAATCCCATCCTTCCCTCCAGGCCTTCAAAACAGCTGTTCACCACCACCTATCGTCCCCATCCAAATCCTCGATCTTTTCTACCCGTTAATCCACCTCAAACCCACCTTCTTCAAATTCCCTGCTTTCCTTCCTGAAAGTCCCTGTAATGTCCATCTTGTATACCCCATGTTCCCTGCCCCATCCCTCTTCCTTCCACAAATCTCCTAATGTCTCTGTTCCCCACTGGCTTGTGCTTCCCATGCTCCTGTTGTCTCATGCCCCCATTGCTGTGTGTTAGCTCTCATATGAGCCTTGACAAGGTATACAAAAAAGGGGGTCATTCACATGGTAGATATGCAAAAAGAGGGGGTGGGGTGGAGGAGATAACTTGAGTTAATTATTTTCTCGACACACAGGTGAGGGTGGGATGACGATGTAGGGTTAAGGAGAATGGGGATGAGAAGGGTCGGGATGAGAATGGGGATGAGGAGAATGGAGATGAGGAGGAGATGAGGAGAATGGGGATGAGGAAAATGGGGAGTTTGGGGGGGGGGGTAAAAACTCCATCATTATGCATCGGTTTGAACAAATCCTTGAAACTAAATCCCCAACTCATGCACAATGCTAACAGAAGAACATTGGAAAGCATCTTCGGTCGAGCATTTTAACTCCACCCGGTATTGATTCAACAGCTGAGCGGGATTTGAACTCAGGAACCCTGGGATACCAAGCTGGCCACCCCTTAACCATCAAACCAAACACCAAGCAAAAGGTAGTCCAACAATTATCAGCTAATTTAGCCGCCATCAAGTCATTCTTCAACAAAAGGAGGGCAAACAAAATCATGTGAATGGAAAGGTCATCAGTTCCTGGTGAAAACACCTTGTGAGCAAAAAGGCTCAACGAAACGCCCCAACCGAGTGTGTGTGACAAACAGCTGCTGCTCATGGATTCTGTAAATCCTACAAGAGACAAACAAACCAGCACTTTTGTGACGTCATTCATATTTTAACCAAACACTCCTGGCCAAAACAACCAAGTGTAATGGGTATCAGCCATCAGGCCATCGCCTTCTCACATAATTCACTCGGTAATCACCTTCCAGAGGTTAAAAAATAATAATAATAAATAGACATGACTGTAATGAACGATTCCACCATGGCTTAGAACACTGAACAAAGCAGATGCACTTCAAACACCGATAAGGGCGCAAGTTCGACTGCGTCACCCAACGGGGTCCGATGTATTATATCAGGAACAACACCGAAGGTTTTATATCCATTGGGACGAAGAAGCTGAGCAAGGACAAGCAGCGAGCAACGTCGAGCTTGGTTTAAATCACGATAATCCGACACGTTTGGGGGATGTTCGAGCATCCGAAAAGGAGAGTCATGGTTTGGGGTAAAAGGCCGATTTTAACATTGTGGAGTCCCACCAGCACTCACCACCATCACCACCACCACCACCACCACGAACAAGACGATAAATAAATAAATTCGGCAAGGCCTTACTGTCTTCTCTCGTTTGTCTTTGCACAATTGTTCTTGCGTCATAGACGTGGCGTGGCGTGACGTCACAGTGTCGACCTCACCACCGGGGTCTTGGACCTGGAGCGAAAGTTTTTTTTTTAAGACTTGAACCTCAGTTCCATGACCTTCCACGAGAGTTGTGCGAAGAACACGACGTCAGAACGGGAAACTCGAGCAACACGGGAAGGATACCTTGAAGTTCCCTCGGATTATCCTTTAACCCGCCGTCATATTGCTTTATCGGCCGGATGGGACACGGTGGAGAATTTTTATTTTTTTTTAATTTTTCTTGGTTTCACTTCGAGTTCACGTTTCACACAGAATCTCCAGCTCCCGATGACGACTCGGATGTGGAAATCGGTCGTCAAACCTTCAAACGGTCGCCTCAGATGATCATAACGCAAGTTTACGGTTAACTGCGAACACTGAGAAGAGATGAAAAGAATACGGAAGGCGATAAAAGAAGGGGAAGGAAAATGCTCACGAAGCCTATGTTAAAGAAACCAGGCCTTGGGCGGGAAAACAAGGCCTTCCGGTCGTTTTTCACAACACCCGTCCTTCCCTTCCAGTGCGACATTCGCAGTTTTAGAATCGATTTTTTTTTCTAAGACCTACAAAGCCTTATGTTACAAACTTTTAATGAAGAGTTAATTGAAGTTATATTGCACTATGAGAGAGAATGTTCTGAAACATAAAGGAAAAAAAAAGACGCATTCCAGGCACCGCCGTTAAAAGCGCCACCAGTTACACCGTACATAATTCATCACGCGACGACGGCACACCGCACTCAAAATTACACGTACGTTGTAGTGATTCTCATTCTTCACAGCACACATATGTGTGTCGAGAACGCGGATTTCCACAAATCGTCTTCCGTTTGAGGGTTAATGGTTCATCTATTGATCGTTGGCATGCGGAGACTCAAGATCGGGGCCTCTCACGGGAAGGTGTTGTGTTGGCCGCGCTCTGCACCTGACGTCATTATTTCAAAGTCCGCAATGTTTGCTCCAATTGGACGAAACGTGGGTATATTCAGCATGGCCTTCCGTGATTGGTTTAGAAATGTATTACGTTCTGGCTTGTTTGTAAGGTCGATGCTTATTGGTCAGAATGAATTATCGATGCTGAGTGTTGTTTTATAAGAATTTTTTTTAATGGCAGACATCAAGAGTGGGTTTGAGTGATTACGAGTACGACGGCGATTATACAACGAGTCATTCGGAATTTTCAGCAATTAAGTTAGAGTTTTCAAAAACAAGCTCAAATGAGCTAAGATCCTCATCCTCTTAATGATGACGTCATAAAAACGAATATGACGTCATTGTGATGTATCAGGTTTGCGATAAATTATTATCTGTGCTCATGCCCGGCTTGATTCCCACAAACAAAATTCAAACAGCTTGCCTAGTTTCAGAGATAATGGTCGAGGCGATTTCCATTAGCGGCGATATTATGACGTCAACTTTTTTTCTCGGAAGAATTTCCAAAATCGGAGACGGTTACTTCCTGCGCTTGGGCTTTCTGCATATACATGGCAAGTTTCACGAAGATCCGATGAAAACTCTGGGTTGTGAAACAAAAAATATGAATGATGTCATAAAAATTGATATGACGTCATAGCGATGTATCATATGTGCGGTCATTCATCTCTGCTAATGCCCTGTTCGATTCCCACAAACAGAATTCAAAAAGCTTGCCTAGTTTGGGAGATAATTTTTTCGGCGATTTCCATTAGCGGAGATATTTTGACGTCATAACTTTTTTTTCGAGGAGGAATTTTTAAAATCGGAGGTTACTGTCTGCGCAGAGTATTTTTACATATATATGCCGAGTTTCAGGAAGTTTCGACGAAACCTGGAGGCTGTGAAACAAAAAAGTCCTCAAGAAGAAGATGAAGAACAACAACGTGAGTCAGATTTAGAGATCCTCCACGAGGATCTAAAAACGTTTTCAGTCAAAAAGCAAGTTCAGTTAGAGGGCTTCCAACCCATTCGCCGTTTCAGAAATGGCGTCATATGGCAGTGGCTGAAATGGCCTTTGTGGCTCTCACAATAAACAGGGCACTGATTGGTAAAAGCACCATACCGTCATATTGGGATGACAAGAATTACTCGCAGTCAACCCCAATGTTTTCAAGGACATTCACTAAGGATAGATTTTTACTGCTGCTGTCCACTCTTCACTGGCTGGAGGATGAAGGGGAACTTCCAGGTGAAGTGCCCAAGGTAACTGGAGAGTAGCTGGAGGACCTTGTTTTGTGTGATGTGGTGTTTGTGTATTGGTGTGTTACGTAACTAATGAGAGACATTATTACAACTGCTACTTAATAAATGCTGGCAGTGATGACTGGTTCAGCCATTTCAGAGAAGACTTTTGAAGGTTTTCTTTTTTTTAAACAATATGGCTGCCGAATCACATGACTGAAGACATCAAAAAAAAAAATTTGTGGACCATTTTATCCAGAGATGACCCTCAAAAATTTTTATACTGATTGGATGTGTCGTTCTACATATGCAATAATGTCATAATGAAGGCACCTATAATGTCATTAAAATATATATATATATCACACTCATTCCCCATGATGAGTACTTGCCGTGTGCCAAGTTTCAATTTTTTTTCCTTGGTGCGGTTTCAGATACAGAGGTCCAAAGTTTTTCCATTTTTCTCATATGGCTGCCACACCACGTGACTTATGACATCATATTATCATTGAAACATTCGACATGAGTAGTCGCACCGATGGTGAAAACTCTCTCTCAATCTGACAAGGAGATGTGGTTTTTCTCCACTATAATTTATTACACGTCCGCATGTAATATGTAGATTTTCCCCCAATCCATATTCCCTGTGGTTTAGAATAAAAAAAAAATCAGCCATTTGTTGCTTCGGTCAGTTGTATCTCTTTCCATAATCCGAGTTTGATTTGATGTTTAATCAAATTTACAATTATTGGTGTAAGTGAGTAGGATAGCCTCGAGGTACGCACACACACCTCCGAGTCATCAACCTGGTGTTTTCGCAAGCAGGATTAGGCATTAAAAGCGTGTGTCGTCTCTCAGATGGATGTTAAGCTGGAGGATCCGACTGTCAGCACCGGTCGTTGGCAGACATGAACTATCCCAAGGTATATACTATTTCTCGAAGAGTTGGAGTGTCATCGCCGGTACCCTGAACAAGTCACAATTTCCTGCCTAAACTGCGGATAGTGAGTGGTGCCGTCTTCTTGGACACCTCGACGCCAAGCTGCACCGCTTGTTATCTCCAAGCGTGGTTGTCTGGTTCAGCAGCTCATACACCTATAAACAAATTCATGTTCGCACATTGCTGGTCATCAACAATCTTCGTTTACGAAGGGCAACCACAAACATACCAGTTTGTACTTGCATCGAGGAAATGAAAGAATTATGAAGAAAGCCTGAAATGTCATTCAATGATCTTTTATTCCAGTCGGGGGGTAAAGGAGCGTGGGAGATGGATGGCGGTTGAGAAATACAAGGAACAAAGAAAAGAAAAAGAAAGAAAGAAAATTATTCTACATTATTCAACATTCCAATACCTTCACACAAATTTTGTGGCAAAACAACAACAACAAAAACACCGAAAATCTGCACATTGAATAAATTTACATTTTGCTCTCGGAAATTTACTCGAAGCTCAATGGTGTGACGTTAACTGAAACTTTAAAAGTTCAAACACTAAATAAACAAGCAAAACAAAAACTGAGGGGTAGGGAAAAGGGGGGCAGGGGGCAGGAAGAAGAAGAAGAAGAAGAAGAAGAAGAAGAAGGAATATCACCCACCGCACTGGAAGTGCAAAAGACTTCAACCACACAACATAACCCTAACAACTTTCATTTGAACTCGCGACGCCATTTTGGACGATCTTCAAAGCCTCAAATATGGCGAAGCGGCGACAGATGTGACGTATTCACCATCAGAGAACTAAGAAATCACATCTCACCCCCCCCCCCCTCAATGGTCTTGGCTGAAATGTCAAGAGAAAATATGAAACATTTTTTGTTGTGGAATCAGTTCAAACAAAATAAAACAAAAAAAAAGTGATAACGATGCACGATAGCCGTGGATAACTCAAGTATCAGATTGCAGTCATTAACGGGAGCAGCAGCAGGAGGATGAAAATTAAAATTACCAAAACGGTCAAGTTAAAACATCATCAGACATGTCATTGGAGATGATTTTGGAGTAGTAACAGGTGAACAAACCTGAACGATACTCGCTCTACCTGTAGGTTTTTTCCGTGGTAACGGGTTGTTTCACGGCGAGTGCTTCCAGGGTCGGCTTTGAAGCATCGAGGGTAATGCACGTGGACATGTGAATGGTTTCACCAAGTGCGGAAACGATTAAAATCATTTAGAACGATCACAAAACGATCACCGAGTTCAATGCAGGAGGCAATCGCAATCACTCCCCAGCATGGACAGTCGGAGCACCAGAAAGTGCCAAAGGATTGTTTATTTTTATTTTTATTTTATTTTTCTGTTTCAACGTAACACAGATCTTCAGTGTTCAAACTAAACCTGGTGTTTTTTTTCATAATGTAAGCAACTCACCGCAGCTGGTATTACAAAGTAACAATTTCAATACTACAGTACATCGCAATTAATTATGTTCTTATAATAACAATAGATTGTTCAAAACAAACAAACAAAAAGTTTCAGATTATCTACAAACAAGGCCGATTTGCATCGTTGCACGTGTGTGTGTGTGTGTGTGTGTGTGTGTGTGTGTGTGTGTGTGTGTGTGTGTGTGTGTGTGTGTGTGTGTGTGTGTGTGTGTGTGTGTGTGTATGTGTGTGTGTATGTGTGTGTATGTAAAACATTACAACACCGGATCAAGTACATGTCAAAACAGAAGAAAATGGGGCAAATCCCCCAATGACAGACATCATGAAGAGCAAATAATCAGAATTCATGGGGAATACGAGATGCAGCAAATATTTGCATACATAATATGTCGAAACACCCAGTTTATCAGAAATAGGATTCATTCTTCACACATTGTAACTCTGAGATTCCTTTTGTAATCGTTAAAACGATGAACGCGTTTCCTTGTTGCCAATTGTGCAGAAACAAGGCGACGTTTGCCTCGGCAGGTAATGTCGGTGTAATCGAAAGCAGGTGAAAGCGTGAATTCATGAGAAATGGAAGAGAATACATTGAACTATGTTCAAAAAAAAAAAAACTACTCAACATGCATGGACAATGTAGACATAATAATTAATTGATCAACAAATTATTTTGAGGCCAAATACTCAATGACAGGGCGTACCGTAACGAGCTGAAAAATTTTGCATCGACGGGGAGTGTATAAACCATATAACGGGAGTTTCTGTATTTATAGGGGGGGGCATATCCCGCATACGGTGGGTGAAAGGGGGGCGTATCCCGCATACGGTGGGCAGAGAGGGGGGCGTATCCCGCATACGGTGGGCAGAGAGGGGGCGTATCCCGCATACGGTGGGCAGAGAGGGGGCGTATCCCGCATATGGTGGGCAGAGAGGGGGGCGTATGCCGCATACGGTGGGCAGAGAGGGGGCGTATCCCGCATACGGTGGGCAGAGAGGGGGCGTATCCCGCATATGGTGGGCAGAGAGGGGGGCGTATGCCGCATACGGTGGGCGGAGAGGGGGGGTGTATCCGCATATGGTAGGCGGAGAGGGGGGCGTATCCCATACCGGGTGGTGTATCCCTTAATGGGTGGGGGGGGGTAATCACACGTATGGGGTGGCACATACCACAGAAGGGGGAGCGCATCGCGTCAATGGGGGTGTATGACATGATACAGGGCCCATTGCTAATCAAAAGATGGGGGCACATCACGTATACTGGGCACCTTGCATAAATAGGGTGCATCATGACGAGTCAAGAAGCAGGGGGGGGAGGGGGAGCTGTCATGTATACAGGGTGTATCACAAGTCAAGAAACTTTTTCTTGGTGATGACTAAACTTTGGAGGGGTCGCCACTCCGACACAGGCTACTCACTTCAAGGCGAGCAGGAATTTGTAATTTGTTTTGGGTGTCCCCGAAAGTTTGCCTATTTTTCACGAAAGACACCATTAGATCTTTATCGTCCATCAACGACTAGTGCTGACAGACGGGTCCTCCGGTTTAGGTTCCATCCGATGAATGAATTTGTATTTCGTTTAGCGTGCTGGGAATACCTCTCCGACTCTTGGTGAAGGACACCGTAGGTTTTATAACGTACACCAACTCATGCTGACAGTTGGGCGCCCAGTTTATCGTCCATCCGATGGACGGTGCAAACAGACGCCTCGCGCTGCTTGCAAAATACCAAGACAACAGTTTATAACTGGGTCGAGAGTCAACCACAGGCTCGACAGCTCTTGAGGTGAGTGTGCGGACCTCTCGACCATCCTGCCTACCAGCGTATGTACAATATAGAGCGGCAACCAGATGATAATGATAACATCACATTTTCTTGTGACAAAGCGCAAATAATAAACTCGAGTGACGTAAGCTCGAGTACTTTCCTTGTTCATAGCTCTTCTTTTTTATCCCCCCCCCCCCCACTTGCTTCCAAAGGCCATTTGAATTGACCAATAAAGGCAGTAAGTAATAAGGCATGCCATTAAAATATTCAAATGAGCCAGTGGAAGAGCATTGAATGAGATATTTTTGGTGTACCTAGTCATTTCGTTGATTTTACAGTTTCCACTTTTTAAGCCCACGCAACCCTTCCCCCACGGAAAATAAAAATCTGATCGTTTGCCCTCTTTCAAATTACAAAGTCACGCATGTCGTTGTAGAAAAAAAAGAAAAAAAAAGAAGAACAATCGCATCACATCAAGGGCTCAGCCCGACTCTTCTTCGTTGTTTGCCACCCTTTTACGCTCCATTGCCCGTCGCACCCTGTCGTGGGACTTGACGTGCTTCTCGAGCACGGATTTCCGGCTGAAGGCATTCCCGCACTCTTTGCAGATGTACGGCTTCAAACCAGAGTGGCAACCCAGGTGGATGTCAAGGACGTTCTTGCGGCAAAAGCGTTTGCCACACTCGGCACACTCGAACGGCTTTTCGCCAGTGTGACACCGTATGTGCGTCACCAGGCCGGATTTCTGGTGGAAGGTCCGACCGCACTCCAGGCACGCAAACGGCCGTTCGCCGGTGTGATACCTGATGTGCGTCATCAAGTCCCACTTCCGGTGAAACGATTTGCCGCATTTGTCGCATTTGAATTTCCGTTCGTCGTTGTGATATTTCATGTGCATCATCAAATCCCATTTCCGGTGAAAACCCTTATTGCATTCCATGCACTTGAATCGCCTCTCTTTTGTCTGACTAGGAGGTTTTTCGCCTGAATGTAATCTCCGATGGCTCACCAGGCCGGAATTCTTGTTGAAGGCTCTGCCGCAAACTTCACACTTGTACGGCCTTTCGCCGGTGTGCAGTCTCCGATGAACTACGAGGCCCGATTTCAGGTGAAAAGCTTTGTTGCATTCCGTGCATTTGTGGGGTCGAGGGCGTTCACCGTCGATGTGACACTTGAGGTGTTGCGCGAGGTTTGACTTGAACATGAACGCCTTGCCACACTCCTTACACTTGAAAGGTTTTTCGCCCGTGTGGATCTTGCAATGAGTCAAGAGGTGAAATTTGCGCATGAACGTTTTGCCACACTCGCTACACTTGAAAGGCCTCTCCCCAGAATGGGACCGGGCGTGCATCATCAAACCCGATTTCTGGTGAAATGCTTTACCGCAATCCAAGCACTCGAAAGGCCGTTCACCGGTGTGATACCTCATATGAGTGACCAGACGGGACTTGTGTGGGAACGTCTCGCCACATTCCTCACAATCGTACAGCGTTTCGCCTGTATGGTACCGCATGTGTGTGACCAAACCAGACTTGTTGGGGAATGTCGCTCCGCAATTGGTGCACATGTGTAGATTGGACTCGATCTCTCCTGTGTGATATTCCAGGTGTTTGGTGAAATTGCACTGGCTCATGAAACCCTTCCCACAGTCCTCACACTCAAAGGGCCTTTTACCCGAGTGGCACTTCATGTGTGTCCACAAGCGATACTTGTTGAAAAAAGTCTTACCGCACAGGTTACATTCGGTTTTGGCATCCTCGTATGCATCGTTCACCAGCACCACAACAGTCTGTGTCGGCTGCATTTCCATGGGCTTGGAATACAGATGGCAGCTTCGTACTGTGTCCGTGACTAATGGAACACCGTCTGAGCTCGTGCCGTCATTTTCTGGGATATCCAACTGCACTTCCAACTCTGTGGGCGTACGCGCGCGCACACACGGTAACATTTTACATCATTAGGTTTGCAATTGACAAATGTTGAATCGACGAGAAAAGTGCGATAAACTTGACGTAACTTCCGCCGTGAAATGCAGTGAAACAGGTCGCAAACGACGGTCGATATTTGCATCGTACCGATCTGAAAAGGTGATAATCTCTCTTCCTCCTCCTTCTGCACCACAACGGTATGAACGGCGAGATCGGAGCTGGATGTCGGCACGTCTTCGATGAAAGACAAGCCGCCGGCAGGCTCGTCGATCACATCTTCTCCACACTTTTCTATGGTTTGGTCGAAATCACACAAATCAAACACGTTATGAACAGACTGAAAATAACGTTTCCTCGAAGACATCCTTAACCAGACTCGGAGGCGGAATGGTTCGAGCGTACGCTCTGAGGCAATTAGGTCGGCGGTTCAAACCCGGTCCGAGTCATACTAAAGACTTAACAAAATGATATGTGCTGTTTCCTTGCTTGAAGTTCAGCATTTGAAAAAGGATAGAGTACGGACAAACAACCATAGGTTGGCATTCACAGCACATGCTTTGATAGGCCTAATGGTCTCCTCCTGTGTTGACGTTCCTTGAAAGGGAACGTATTAAAATCCATCAATGTTACAAAGTTCCTCACAATGTGCAGATTAGGGGAAATAAAATTCGCCTTTCTGTGCATTGAAATAAATAAATAAAGGAATAATAAAAAGCAAGACAATTCGCTTTCAAATTAATGGGACGATAAGATGGAGTGTGCCCACCAGTGAGCTGTTAAATCCAAGTTGGACAAACTATTGTCCTGGTGCTTCTCAAGCATGAAGTGGCATCATCACACACTATGTCATGCTTTATTGGAGGCCCTTTGGCCTGAGCGAAGGGAACGTAAAGCTGGGTATCCGTCTGACAGCACGAGCTCAGACTCAGGGGCATCAAAAGAAAAAACAACAGGTAGTCGGACCAAATAAAAAAATTCATGCCTGTTGCTCCACTGCTGGGAACGCCTTTGTAAGCCATCCAGTGCAATTCTTGCTAAGACACCGGTCGATTGCACAAACTCTCAAAATGGCAGGGTGACACGTTATTTATTTATAATTGCACGAGATAGTTACCTACAATTACTTCTAGGACAAAGCAATCTTCAAAAAAGGTGGATCTTTTTCTTTTTCAAAAAATCTCCGCCACCGAAGGTAGACAGACTTTATGTATTCACCCGTTTGTTTGTTTGCAAGCACAATATCTCAAAAGGTTAGGGATGGATTCAGACAAAGCTTGGTGGACAGGTTGGGTGTGTGACAAGGTCAAATTCATTCCATTTTGGTGAAGATCTGGATATGGGAATTGTTTAGTTTTTCAAGTGATTCTTCACCATCGAGATATGCGGCCAAAAACTATTTAATAGCGTGATATTTCAAAAAGTTGTGGACGAGTTGTGACAAAACTTGGTGGAGGAGTTGGTTAGGTGACAATAACAAGCCGATTCAATTTTGGTTCATGACCAGATCCAGATCCGAACGATAAGTGGGATCTAAAATGTAAACTGTTCAGCCTGGCGAAGGAATACACTCCACTAAGGCACTTTCCAGTTTAACAGGAGACCACTGGACAAATTATTATTATTATTATTACAATAAAACCTTACCAGCAATTGTTTCACCTTGTCCATTCACAGACAGCTCATATACTTCCACATTCAGGTTCTTGTGTGAAGCACCTGTGTCACCCACTTCCTCCAATGCACCTGTTGCGAGGTCAGAGTTCACTACCTCCATTGCACCTGCACAGACAGATAAGGCTGCTCCTTCATTAAGGCACATCCATACAGCAGTCAAAACTTGATCAAAATAATGTGACGATGTTTGAACAATTGAATGGTTTACCTATTTTTGGTTTCTTACAAACATTTATACACACTTGTCACCTCCCAGTTTGAATAAAGCGGAAAACAAATTAATCGCAAAAGTAAACAGGAACGGCACTCGGCAGAGCACACACCTCCACCAGGCTGAACACTTTACGTTTTGTATCCCACTGACAGGCTGGATCTGAATCTTCAAAATTTACAAGGAAATCAGACACAGGTGGAGACAAAAAATCATGCCTGCATGAACACCATACTAATTTATGTACACTAGATCCAAGGAAGAAAACGCAATGTTTTTATGCCTCTGCACCAAGGGTGCCGGAGGCATTATGTTTTCCTTCCTTCTGTCCGTCCGTATTTTCATTTACGCGATAACTCAAGAAGCAAATTGTAGAATTTCATCAAACTTGGTAAAAAGGTAAAGTAAGACAGGGCAATTAAGTGATTAGATTTTGGGCCAGATGTGATAAAGGTCAAGGTCAAACTCAGAAATTTTACTGTTTATGCCCGAACTCAAAAAATATTGGACAGAATTTCATCAAACTCAGTACAACGGTAAAGTAAGACAGGGCAATTAACTGATTAGATTTTTGGCCAGATGTGATAAAGGTCAAGGGTCAAAGATGTCAATACTCAAGTGTTTGTGCGGGAGAGCGGAGGCATACCCGTCGACTGTGCGCAGTCGAATTACACTCGTTTTTTAAATCTATTTTAAGTTTTTTTTCATTCTTCTTCTTCCCTTCAGGGGAGGGGGCATGGGCTTGGTTAAAAACACACACACATCAACCACACAACCCCCCTTGACGAGACCCCCACCAACAGCACTCCGTACACATGCACACAATCACCCATCAATGCTCAAACCCCTCTCTTTCCATAACTTTCAGGTCCCTATCTAATTCGAATTTAAACATATCTACATTTTCTGCTGCCACTACCTTTCCAGGGAGACCATTCCATGCATTAACTACTCTCTGAGTGAAAGTCCCCTGCCTCACTACCATCTTAACTCTTCTCTTATTTACTGTCAGGCTATGGCCCCTGGTTCTGTCACTGGCCAGATATGATAAAGCTCAAGGGTCAAATATGTCAATACTCAAGTGTTTGTGCGGGAGAGCGGAGGCAAACCCGTCGACTGTGCACAGTCGAATTACTCTCGTTTTTTAAATCTATTTTAAGTTTTTTTTCTTTCATCTTCTTCCCCTCAGGGGAGGGGGCATGGGCTTGGTTAAAAACACACACATGAACCACACAACCCCCCTTGACGAGACCCCCACCAACAGCACTCCGTACACATGCACACAATCACCCATCAATGCTCAAACCCGTCTCTTTCCAAAACTTCCAGGTACCTATCTAATTCGAATTTAAACATATTGTTGCGAAATCGCACCCGCCGGCGTGCGAACGGCCACGTAACTCGGATCGCGGCACGTCGCCCACCGGACGGACAATTCAGTCGTGACCCTCCGGGAACTATCGCCCGGAGCCAGTCACAGGTGGGCCTTTCGACCTCACCACAATCGTGCCAATCGGCCACCCGCGTTGGATAGGGTTGTTCGCCAAACTGGACCTACCTAAGTACCCACGCGGATGGTAAACCGGGCGATCGTACCTTGCCGCAGGTCGACTCTGGACACGAACCGCTTGGGCGGCCCGTTCCGTACTATCGGGATAACCGAGCGGTGTTATCGTCGACTTTGACGGTTCAGATTATTTACTGGTCGTTTTGCACCCACTACGAACCCTTTACGTGAAGCAGGATGGAGATTCAATTAGGAAAAGACGAAGCGAAACGGGAAAAAAGTTCACACAATGCACATTTATTTCCTGGCACAGGGAAAGCACGTATACACAGCCATACAGTCAAAATGCACATAAAGCAACCAAAACAACAAAAGCAACAACGACGCAGAGTTAATACCGACTACGCGCAAACACGGCAACACTTATGCAGTTTTACTTCACAGACGGCGCCAATACACATTTACACAAAAGCAAAGGAAAGAAGCCACCCTCATAGACAAGGAGGCAGACGGGCCCGTAGGTCAAATGTGCGTGGGACCTAGAGGAGCGGCCAGGTCTGCGAGACCGGGGGGGGGGTCTTACCCGCGACCTCGTGACGCGTTGGCGGGTGAGCCGCAAATGTGGCCGCGCGGCTGTGCCCCGAATCCGTGCTTCTTGGCGGGTTTCGTTGGCACGGCGTTCGAGGTGGGGTGGGAGTGGGGCCCCCTTTTGCACTATCTCAGCGCGGGGGAAAGGGAGATTGTTCATGCCCTGGGGGAGGGGAGTGGCTGGCTGGCTTGGGTCCCGCGACGAGACGAGCGATCCCCCACACCGTAACCTCGCCGTCCTTCTCGACTCGGACCCGAGCTCCCTTGACTGCAGTTCCACCGTGCGCACTCGCCTCAACTTCACCAATGCAACGCAACGCGTCCCCAACAGCCACTTCTCGACGACCCTCTCCAGGCAACTCCAGAACTCAGCTCTTCCTGCAACTCTTCTCAGTTCCGCACTCTCCTCACCCGACTGACTCGACTCTGCCACTCTCTTCGCCTTGCGTTCGCCTTTTTATAGGCGGGTAGGAGAAGCCAATATGCAAATATTCGGATCAGAATGACCTCGGGGCGGAGCCACGCTCGCCCATTGGTTGGAGGAAACGGGGGCGTGAACCTCCCCTGACCCTAGAATTTGCATATATCGACTTCACACACACGCGCCTGGAGGCAGGGCCAAGCCGCCCCGCGCTCGCTAATTGGACGGAGGAAAAGTGGGCGTGTAGCGTTTTTGATCCGAATTTCCCCTCGGAAAGGCCGCGATTCGCGCTCGCGGCTCGGTGCGTTTGGCACCAATCGCCGAACGGGCCCGAGACAGCCCGACATTCAGTGTTCACAGGTGGTGCGGGAATGGCCGTAGAAGGAGAGAGGTGAAGGTGGTGGAGGGTTTTCGGTGGTGGTTTGATGGTTATGGTGCCGTTTAGCAATGGCGGTGATGCGATGACGTGGGAGTGTAGATGGTGGCGGTGGCGTGGTTGTTGTGTGATGGCGGTTGAGACGTGGTTGGTTCAAAATAAAGATAGAACAGAAAAAATGGCTAACTCAAAGCGTCGCAGCCCGGATGAATCACATAAATTCCCTCTATACAACGGGTTTGGGCCAACTACACATGTACCTATGAAGATATCTCACCTGAGGGTCCTGAATGGTGGTTTGCGAATTTCCACAGCCGTAACACTACCCCCTCCCCTTTTTACAGACTCATCCCGCATCGTCAAATTTTCGTGTGCCATCATGTGTTGTTCTCCCCTAGTACGTTTTACCTTCGGATCTCTGAGTGCGACATTCATGGCATTCGTGTCCCCAAAATAAATAACCTGAGGGCTGAGTAACTTACTAAACAAACCCATTCACACGGACGACTTAAATAATATTGCCGGCGCTAGACAGACATGCCGGGGGCGCACTCAAATTTACAGTACATCTTAACACCTTAACTTACAATTTACACTAACCATGGCCCAGGATCAATGGACTCTGCAGGGAGCAAAACAAAAGTCAAAAGAAAACCGGTGCTTGGGCCGCCACTGCAGGCCCGTGTTGTAGCTGCCAACAGGACAGTTCTTGCAGCTTGCAAACTTGCGACAATCCTGGCGCACATGGCAATGAACAAGGGGGGGGGGGCAAAATGTAGCACAGAACAGGGGCAAAAAGAACCGCGGGTAGCAGGCATGGCATGGCAAAGGTAGCAGGCAAACACAGCCTGCAGAACAAGGTCGCTGCAGGCGAACACAGCCGGCAGACGATCCGACCGGCACAGGCCTTGCAGAAAACAGCTGCAGACAATCCGGCCGGTACAGGCCTTGCAGCAAAACACAGCCGGCCGATGAAGTTGGCCGGCACAGGCCTTGAAATAACACAGCCAGCAGATGAAGCTGGCCGGCACCTTGCCGTGCAGTGCAGTTTGATGGAGGGAGTGCGGTGGTGCTGGCCACTCAGAAGGCGGGCTCGGACCTACCTACCAGTCTCCCTCCCACCTATCGCCTTTGCCTGTCACTGTCAATACCCACTCCCTTAATTTGTCAAAACCCAATTTAGCCCCAACTCATTTTTTTGTTGTTTTTATTTTCATCCTTACTTCTCCACTATAATTTCGTCCCCTAAACCCCTTCACTGTCTTTGTTCGGCTAACCTACCATCCCCTAGCCAACTCCCAACCCCTACGTTCCCTTCCCGGAGGGGAATAAGGGAGAGCTAGCGTACTGTGTCGAGGCCCAACTCAAGCCTCAGGATGGCCTCCCCAGACTTCAGCGATCTTTAACCGAAAGTGGGTCCAGCGGCCCACAACGAGAGCGAAGGGATGGATGGTGCGGAGGGGTACCCTTCCTAATCTACCCTATCCATTTAACTGTTAAACTACCCTGGGGCTTTCAACAAGCACCTCTCGCTTAAACTATTGGTTCTATCAAGCCAGATTCCCGTCGCCCGTGTTGGTGTCCTTACAATTTTGGGCCTTGCCCCACAATTTTCCTCCCGTGCCCTCACACGGTCTCATGGCTGGGACGCGTGGCCCTCTTGGCAGGCACGACCCTCTGCCGATTCTCTGACGATGGCACCCCCGGGTACTACACTGCATCCGATCCTACCAGCTCCCTAAACACTGGGGAGTGCCCTCCCTGGAGACTCCCCTGAAACGCTCACGTGGCAGGATGGTGCCCCGGGCCCCTTCCCTGGGTGCCCGTGCCCAATGCACTGCCCACGCGGCCAACGGCGCCCCGGGCCCCCGCATCATGCGGGCGCACCCGTGCCCACTACGCTATCCCGGCCCCCCCATGGGCCTTTGGCCTACCACGGCCGACTAGCCTGGTGCCCGGGGTACCCACTCAGCGATACTCACCTTTCGCAGCCACACTCCCAGCCTGTCAACAGGGCTCCTGCACCCCTCCAAACAGGTTTCGAGCCTACATTCACACCAACAGCAAAACGACCTCCATTTTGTCAATTTGACTAACCCAGCTAACTCACTCTACACTGACCCCGGGGTCCCTTGGGCGGCAGTCACTCCTCCCCCCAATCACTCATCGCACCATGCATTCCCCATTCACTCCATTCATACAGACCCGCTGGCCTCACTCACTCAACATGTCACAACTCTTCAACTCACACACATCGCCGAACTCTGCCATCCTGCTTACTAAATCCCCTACCTACCTTGTGCTCCCACGTCATCCCTTAAATTATAGCACGTTCCATTTAACACTACACTACACTACACTACACGTCCCCACTACACATCCAAAGTCTGTCTCTGTCTCCAATATTCAAAAATAATTTCCCCTCCTAAATCTCAACTAAAATCCCCCTAACTAATCCATTCCACAGGCCCCATGAGGACTTACCCCTGCCCCATGAAGCCAGTCTAGCTAAGCTAACCCTTCCCCCTAACTAGTGTCCATCCTGTGCCCAGGCCAAGTGGGTCTTCCACCCCTGCTCAGGGAATCCTGTTCACCCGAAAGCGAGGCTTGCCTATTTTTTTTTTTTTTACATGCGCAGCACCAGCGCGGCAACTCGCAACCTGTGCACCAGCATGGCAATTCACAGCCGCGCACCTTCGGCGTGACGTCATGGCAGCTGTTCGCATCCCTCGTCCCTTTTGGACGGTACCATCCGGCAGGGATTCACCCTCCTGCCAGATTCCAACCATACACGCAGCCATGACGTCACCCGGCGCAGAAAAAAGACAAGCCCCACGTCTCGAGGGGTTCCCCACGCGACCATATGTGCTCTGCCCGTTGGAGCTTAACATACACGCCCGCGTGGAGAACCCATCCGGTCCAAATCCGAAATCCTGCCTAATAGTCCGGCAGATATGTGAAATATTCTGGTAGTTTTGTGCCTTTGATGATACAAGCATGAAATTTGGTACACAGTTATAGCATACCCTTAGGAAACATTTTGGATATAGGGACATTCCAGATTACCCCTAGGGTCAAAATGGTGGCCATTTTACAAAATGGCTGCCACGAATAACAAATTCTGCCTACAAGGTCAGCAAAGTCATATGTGCTTGGTGCAAAACACAATGTAGTGAGTATAATATGATTATTATCAACTAGTATGCACATGCTCCATTATCTACTTCATATTTGACTAAAAGAAATGCATCTACGGTGGTCTATGAGGGACACAGATAACAGTTTACCATCGCAATAATGCATGGCTGGAACAAGAGCTCTGCAATATGATCATGCATGTGAATGTTACCTGAATATTGTTTCTGGAAATATAAATGGATCAAAAATCAAATTTGGTGAAAGGAACTCCATGAATATTTCCATTATTAATTACATACTGGTAGCTGGCAATGTCACGATTAAATGCATAAATTTGCGAAATCGATATTGATGTACTCACTGTATTAATTTTCATGATTGCATAATAGAAATGTTCAAACTACAATGGTGTGTTCATATTGATTTGGTTTTAACATGGTCCTGTCCAGCGCAAAGAAATAATGCATGGTGGCCTATTGGGGACATCGAGTGTCAATCACCCAAGATCGCCATTGTGTATATATGCATCTCCTCTGGGCTGGGTTTCGTAGTTGAAAACATTTTAACTCTGCTATTCTGTTTTCAGGTGATAACTCCACTGTAGTGTACCCAAAGACTAATCCCCTGCTTGGTGGTGGTTCTTCCCAATTTTACAGTGACTGATTGGTGGTGGTTCAAGACAATGGCCAAGCATTTCAAACTATTAGACCCCCAGCAGCAAGGGCCAAGTACATCTGTTACATCAATTAACCAGACAGACTGGAGCCTATGTGTGCTGTGTCAGATGGACACCACTGAGCCTCTTCATTGTCCAGCTGACTCCAAGCGAAGCACAGGAGGGTCTGGATACCAGACTCTGGAAGACAACCTCCTCAGGTTCAGTGAGATCGACTGCTTGCCAAAATCTCTCGACATGTCCCGCTTGGACGATGGTGAGGGTATTGAGTCCACCTTCCAGCACCACAGGGCTAAGTGGCATGATTCATGCAGACTACAATACAACAAAACTCAATTGATTCGGGCAGAGAAGAGGAAAACAACCAGTGGGGATACCGAAGGCGTGACACGAAAGTATACCCGTCAGAGTGTGGACCGCACAGAGTCACTGCTCGAAACGTGTTTCTTTTGTGACAAGCCAGCAGGTAACGAGTCTTTGCGCAAAGCTTCTACCTTTGACCTGGACAGACGAGTCAGGAAATGTGCTCTGAAACTAGACGACAAGCCACTTATTGCTAAACTGAGTGCTGGAGATATGATGGCGCAAGATGCCCTGTACCATGTGAAGTGTCTGGTTTCCCTCTATAGCAAAGCAAGGGACACAAAGAGAACCTTGGATGACCAGGATGATATCAATCATGGCATAGCTCTCGGAGAACTGGTGTCCTACATCGATGATGCCCGCATGGACGCTCTTGTGGCACCAGTGTTCAAGCTGGCAGACCTAACAAGTCTGTACAGAACTGGCTGAAACAGCTTGGAACAGTCTTGACTGGACGTGTTCACTCGACCAAACTCAAGCACCGGATCATGACATTTTCCGGACATGGAGGAGCACAAGCCTGGCCGAGATGTTCTGCTAGCTTTCAACGAGGACATCGGATCAGCCCTTCACAAGGCCTGTGAACACGATGCTGATAGTGATGGTGTTCATCTTGCTAGAGCCGCGAACATAGTCCGAAGAGACATGTTGAAGACGAAGACAGCCGTTAGTGGTTCATTTGACGCCCTCTGCCAAGAACAATCCGTGCCAAGTTCTCTCGTGGCACTAGTTGCTATGATCCTGAATGGTCCCACGATCCAAGAGCAGTCAAGCCACTCATCTGTATCAACACCCACTCTTACAATCTCACAGCTCCTGATGTTCAACAGCTACGCACGCCGCCGACAGAGTACGAGTATTGAGTCTACCAAGCACGGCCACAATCGAGTGACCCCCGTGCCTGTGTACCTGGGAATGCTGATGCACACAAAGACTCGCAAACGAGACCTGGTTGACACTCTGTTCCACTTGGGTCTCTCCGTCTCCTATGATAGGGTGCTGAGCATCTCCACGGACTTGGGGAACAGTAACTGCCGCTTCTTCCAGCAGGAGGGTGCAGTTTGCCCACCTGAACTGAAGAGTGGTCTCTTCACGACTGGCGCAGTGGATAACATCGACCACAATCCCAGCTCAACTAGTGCTCAAGACTCGTTCCACGGCACTGGCATCTCGCTGTTCCAGCACCCGAATAGTGAAGTGCGTGGAGTTCAACGGCTGCGGGTAGTAGTCTCAGATGATGTTACTACAACAGCAACCACTACACACCTGCCAGTCATACGCCACTGTACCTCCTGTGGTTCTCGGTAAACGTGAACCACCGATGCCCAAGTTGGCTGGTCCCAACAGAAGTGACTGCCAACTGATCCCTCAAGCAATGCAGGTGGAAATACAGGTACGCCACAGAAAATATATCAACTGAAAGTTGTACATATTCTGTATTCATATATGTGCCTCAATCTCTTGTTAACTGTGTGTGGTGCTGAGGTCCTATCTCTTGTTAATTGTGTCGATGAGTTCTTGTCATTTTGACAGGTGGCTAGAGCAGATGGCAGTTAGTGTAGCATCAGACACACCACTACAGGGAGACGAGACTGTGTCATGGGCTGCATATCATGCCAGCAAGCAGTCCATTCCAGAGGAACCAGAGTGTGGCGTGACCCTCACCTCATTGCTGCCTCTCTTCTACGACCAGGCCAAGTCCGTGGCTATGATTCGTCACTCCATGGACGTCATCAAGACAGCAGATGAGATTCTGAACCCTGGTCAGATCCCAGTCCTCATCGTCGATCAGCCACTGTACGCACTCGCCAAACAGATCCAGTGGAGATGGCCAGAAACACATGGAGAAGATCACTTAGTCATCCTATTTGGTGGACTCCACATTGAGACGGCTGCACTGAAAACTCTGGGTGATCTTCTGGATAGCAGTGGGTGGACAGGAGCTCTGGTGCAGGCAGGAGTTGCTACAACTGGTACTGCTGATTCCTTCCTGAAGGCTGCCCATGTTACACGCACTCGGCGAGCTCACCAGGTCACAGCCAGTAGCCTCTATCTTCTCCTACAGAAAGCCTTCAGCCAAGGAGCAGATGAGGGACAGGATCTAGAAGACTGGTGTGCTGAACGTGTGCAAGCCAGTCCGCAGTTCCACTTCTGGTGGATCATTCTACAGTTGGAACTCACTGTCCTAATCTACGTCAGATCGGTCCGTGAAGGGAACTTCCTGCTATACATTGATGCCCTGAGCAAGATTGTCCCCTGGTTCTTCGCCTTTGGTCATACCAACTACGCCAGGTGGATACCAGTTCACCTGCGCGACATGGTAACACTGGCGACCAAACATGCAAGTGTATACACGCAGTTTCTTGCCGGCAACTTCACAGTAAAGAAGACCACTCATGCGTTTTCTGCGATGGCCATCGACCAAGCCCACGAGCAGAGTAACGCATTAGTTAAGGGTGACGGAGGAGCTGTAGGCCTGACAGAGAATCCCGCTGCATTACGCCGCTGGATGGTGTTTGGTCCAGAGATGGCCAGAGTGATCGCTGAGTTCCAGGCCACATCAGAGACCAAGAAGGCTGTTCACAAACACCACGAGCAGACCAAGCACACACAGGTAGCCTTTGCTAGAGATGTGCGTTCACTCACTCAAGTCATGGGGGAGATGGGCAACCCATTTTGTGATGACAGCAAGGATCTCCTGGTGCTAGACAGCAGAGACCTGGCAGACCCAGCAGTTATCAATACTGTACGCCAGATCGAGAAGCTGGGACAAGAACCGCATGACTCCTATGTCCATGAGAGACTTATCAACCAGACAAAGCCCATCACCGACCCAATCAAGAGAAACAACCTCCCTCTCTTCAGCCGACCTCCAGTCAGAGAGAAGTCAAGAGCACAGCTGCAGCTTTCATCTCTGAAGAACGACTGCTCCCTGTTCTCCAGGTTGTTCATTGCGTCCCAGATACGTGATGGAGATCTTGATGAGTTCTTCGCACATGAGAACCAAGCATGTCCCCCTGCACTGTCACACATGGGCAAGATGAGACTTGGAACAAAGTCTGATCTGGTTGGCTGCTTAGAAGATCTGGTCCCTCCACAGGAGAATGCTGCTGCTGCTGCTAGTCCAGCAGTTGAAGTCATCATCCTTGATGGTGCAGCGATCATCAGTATGCTGCCACCTGGCACAACAAAGACCTTCAATGAGTATGCATCAGAAGTATTCTTGCCATACGTCACATCTCAGCTGCAGCATACGAGCAGGATGGATATTGTCTGGGATGAATACCTCACAGACAGTTTGAAGGCAGACACTAGGAAGAAGCGAGGCAAAGGCATCAGGAGACGAGTCGAGCCATCTAGTTCCATTCCTGGAAACTGGCAGACCTTTCTTCGCACAGATGAGAACAAGATGGAGTTGTTTGACTTCCTAGCCACCAGAGTAGCAACAACAGACACAGACAAACAAGTCATCAGCACCCACCACAAATATGTGGTTTGTACGCAGGCCCGATATGTTGCTGGTCTTGCCCCTTGTAGCCATGAAGAGGCTGACACAAGAATTCTACTCCATGCTGAAGACGCTGTGAGGCAGGGATACAGCAAAGTGTCGATCCGTACAGTAGACACTGATGTCGTGGTCCTTGCGGTGACAGCAGCTGGACGTCTGGACATTGATGAGCTCTGGGTTGCTTTTGGCACAGGAAAGAACTTCAGGTTCTTGGCAGCTCACGAGATGTCTGTGGCACTGGGACCTAACAAGTGTCGAGGTTTGCCATTCTTCCATGCCCTCACTGGATGCGACACCGTTTCAAGCTTCGGAGGCAGGGGGAAGAAAAAAGCATGGGAAACCTGGAAAGCCTGTGATGAGGTCACTGATGTCACTGCAGCATTCTGTGCCTTGGCTGCCACGCCTACTCCTTCAGCCGTAGATGTCCACATGGATGCACTGGAGCGTTTTGTTGTTGTGCTCTATGATCGCAACAGTAGCCAGGAACATGTCAATGATTGTTGCAAGCATCTGTTCACCCAGAATGGCAGATCAATAGATGCTCTCCCACCAACTCGTGAAGCCCTGAAACAGCACATCAAGAGAGCTACCTACCAAGCCGGCTACTGTTGGGGCCAGATGATGGCGTCCACACCAGAGCTCCCATCGCCCATTGACTGGGGGTGGGTTCACACTGATAATGGCTGGGACATATACTGGACAACCCTCCCAGAGGCAACTGAGGCATGTCGGCAACTAATAAGGTGTGGCTGCAAAAAGGGATGCAGAGGACAGTGCAAGTGTGTCAAGGCTGCACTCCAGTGCACAGCTCTATGTCACTGTGGTGGGGAGTGTACAAGAGAGTAGAACTGGGACAAGAGAGATCACAGATGATAATTACGTAGCATGTACACATGTATCCATGCATCATAGTAGACTCTGTTACCTGGATCTAGAGGTTCCACTGTATAATTTTGACTCTGTAAGTTGATGTTAGGATCAAACAGAAGCACTTCCTCTGAGTGTTAAATGAGTTCAAGTTCAAGTTAAAGAGTGTTAAATGAGTTCAAGAGTGTTAAATGTTCAAGAGTGTTAAATGAACAAGTCATTCCATGGTGCTTGATAACAGTTTTTTGAAGAGTTTGTTGTGGAAAACCGTCCAAAAGTGCAAAAATGCACCAAAAAATGACCAAATAAATGGTTTATTCACGCTTTGTCACCTTTATTTGCTATTTCTTATTTGCTAGAATCTATATTTAGTTAAATAAAACCACTGGTATGCTTCTTAAATATAGTTTTATACAACACAAAATCAGCTATTTTGTAAAATGGCCGCCATTTTGGCTCTGGGAAGAATCTGGAATGTCCCTATATCCAAAAATCTTTGTAAGATACTGCCCTAGCAGTGTGCCAAATTTCATGCTTGTATCACTAAAGGCACATTTTTTTCACATATCTGCCGGACTATAAACTTTGTCCGTCGCGGGATCTGCAACATTCACCGCTGGCGTTTCCGGACCGGGTTTCACTCCCGCAGCCCAGCACGTGGGGGCCTCGTGCGTACCACAGCACGGACCTCGCGCTCGCTGCTGGGCAAACCCGGCGCGGTGCTCAAAATCGCTACGGCTGCTACCCGGCCCTTGTCCCTTATCTGTCGCCGTCGCCGTCGTCGTCTCCATTCCCCCCACGCGCTCAAACTCCCGCGTGTCACGAGACGAACACACCTCACCATTACACTCACTCTTGGATATGCGGCTGTTAGCCGCATTTGGCCGCTCACTCACTCGTGCCGTTTCCCTCACACACACCATACCACTTACACACGCGGGGGCACTCGCCCACGGTGTCTCATTCACACACCGTGCCTCACTCCCACACGGCTGTTCGCACACGCGTGCCGTTTCCTGCGCGTACGTGGTCTCTTCCACCTGCGGTGCCCCTTTCACACACGGTGTGCTGGGAAGCACGCTCTCCGGCACACTTGCCACCACACCACTCACACACAGGGCTTCTGGCACACGTGGGGCTTCACCCATACACGCGGTCGCACTCACACCTTGCACCACACACACCGGGACAACACTCGTAACCACACACACCGGGACATTTACGCTGGGGACCAGTGCCACCACAAGGGGTTCCGGGGCCTCTCTACCCCCCAAGCTCAGCGTGCACCTGTCCACAGCACTCCTCCCCTCGACCTCGCAAAGCACGACCAAACTCACCTGGTCGTGACTCGCTTCAAGGGAGCAAACTCCCTCCCCTCGTTCCTGTAGGAGGCCATCCAGCCGCTAGCACCGGGTCACAAAACAGTCCGCCAGCTCACCCCCATTATCCTCCACTACCTCCGTTTGTGTGTGTGTGTGTGTTCCGTTCCTTTAACCCCGTCTTTATCATGCAGTCTCTCCTCTATTTTCTCCACCTCCCGCGTCTCTACACATTTTCTCTCCTTGTTCCCTATTTCTATTTCTTTCTGGAGTTTTTCCATCTCTCTGGACTTCAATTTTACTCTCTCCTTGAGTTCATTAATTTCAAACTTGTATAGTTTTTGTTTTCTCTCACACTGTTTCTCATGTTTCTCAGCCTCCAATCTCATAGTTTCTTTCAATTGGTTAACCTCAAATTCATGTTCTTGTTGTTTTCTATCCCATTGTTCCTCTCGTTCTTCCCTCTCCAACCTCGTTGTTTCCTTTAATCTCCTGATTTCTCCTTCCTGCTTCATTCCTTGCTCCTTCACTTTCTCCTCGTATTCCAACCTATTCTTTTCCTTTTGTTGTTCAGTTTCAAATTCATACTCTTTCAGTTTTCTATTCCACTGTCTTTCTTGTTCCTCATTCTGCAATCTCGTTATTTCCTTCAATTTCCCGATTTCTTTCTCCTGTTTCATTCGTTCTTCCTTCAGTACTCTTTCTTCTCTCACCATCCTCAACTCGTTTTGTAATCCCATCTCTGTTTTTGGTATTTCTGTAACTCAGAAGCTTTCTTTTCTAATTCCTTTCTCATCTCCGCACACTCCAACCTTGCTTTAGCTTCTAACTGTTCTTCCGTCTTGCCCTTGTGGTTTTCTACCCGTCTTCCCAGTTCCTCTGTCTCCATTTTTACCTCCAGTCCCAGCTTATGAACTCTCTTCGTCATGTCTTGAAGTCTTTTCTCACACTCCACCGTTACGACCTTCAATCCCTCCTTTGTCTCCTCCTGGCTTCCTTTTAAATTTTTCTATTGTCTTCGTTACCTCGTGTCTCATTTTACACGTTTTGGTCTCCCCATTAATTGTGACCTCGCCAGTCTTTATCGCGGGACTGACAGCCGTTGCACTCCCCCCCCCCATTGGTTCGGAGTCTCCGCCACGTGGCGTCGCCATTTTCTCGCCCGCGGTCCGAGTTTCCTTTCCCCATGCCTTTATGTCTGCATTCATTTCATCCATTTTGCCGTTCATGTTCTCCACAAATAGTTTCATAATCTCCATTACTTGCAGCCCTGTCGTCCACCCTGGCCGCCCCCACTGGCTACATTTAGTGGTATGGTCATACTAATAATAATAAAAACCAGATGGATGGCATCGCTACTTTTCCCAACCCTGGGGTAAGGATGTGTCTTTCTCACGGGTGGTTTCCATGGATTCCTTTACCATTGTCTCTACTATAAGACTACAATTAGTGGTGGGGTTATATAAGGAAGAACCATCCGGGGCCATGGATCCTAAATGATTACACATATACATTTCTACCCCCGGCACCCTCTCGCCTTGAGACTCCATCTAATTTCTCGTAAGGGGTTAATTTTAAATTGCTCGTAATTTGGAGGGAACGGAGGGGGGGGGGGTCGCTTCTCTCACCCCTGAACCAATTCCTCGTGAATTTAGTTGGAGACCGAGATGGATTTGTATCCCACGCCTGACACCAGTGTTGCGAATTCGCGCCCGCCGGCATGCGAACGGCCACGTAACTCGGATCGCGGCACGTCGCCCACCGGACGGACAATTCAGTCGTGACCCTCCGGAAACTATCGCCCGGAGCCAATCACGGGTGGGCCTTTCGACCTCACCACAATCGTGCCAATCGGCCACCCGTGTAGGATAGGGTTGTTCGCCAAACTCGACCTACCTAAGTACCCACGCGTATGGTAAACCGGGCGATCGTACCTCACCGCAGGTCGACTCCGGACACGAGCCGCTTGGGCGGCCCGTTCCGTACTATCGGGATAACCGAGCGGTGTTATCGTCGAACTCGACGGTTCAGATTATTTACCGAGCGTTTTGCACCCACTACGAACCCCTTACGTGAAGTAGGATGGAGATTCAATTAGGAAAAGACGAAGCGAAACGGGAAAACAGTTCACACAATGCACATTTATTTCCCGGCACACGGAAAGCACGTACATACAGCCATACAGTCAAAATGCACATAAAGCAACCAAAACAATAAAAGCAACAATGACGCAGAGTTAATACCGACTACGCGCACACACGGCAACACTTATACAGTTTTACTTCACAGACAGCGCCAACACACATTTACACAAAAGCAAGGGAAAGAAGCCACCCTCATAGACAAGGAGGCAGACAGGCCCGTAGGCCAAATGTGCGCGGGCCGTAGAGGAGCGGCCAGGTCCGCGAGATCGGGGGGGTCCTACCCGCGTCCCCGTGACGCGTTGCCGGGCGAGCCGCAAATGTGGCCGCGCGGCTGTGCCCGGACTCCGTGCTCCTTGGCGGGTTTCGTTAGCACGACGTTCGGGGTGGGGTGGGAGTGGGGCCCCCTTTTGCAATATCTCAGCGTGGGGGAAAGGGAGATTGTTCATGCCCTGGGGGAGGGGAGTGGCTGGCTGGCTTGGGTCCCGCGACGAGACGAGCGATCCCCCACACCGTAACCTCGTCGCCGACCGCAGTCCTTCTCGCCTCGGACCCGAGCTCCCTTGCCTGCATTTCCACCGCGCGCACTCGCCTCAACTTCACCAACGCAACGCAACGCAACGCGTCCCCACCAGCCACTTCTCAACGACCCTCTCCAGGCAACTCCAGAACTCAGCTCTTCCTGCAACTCTTCTCAGTTCCGCACTCTCCTCACCCGACCGACTCGATTCTGCCACTCTCTTCGCCTTGCGCTCGCCTTTTTATAGGCGGGCAGGAGAAGCCAACATGCAAATATTCGGATTAGAATGACCTCGGGGGTGGAGCCACACTCGCCCATTGGTTGGAGGAAACGGGGGCGTGAGCCTCCCCTGATCCTAGAATTTGCATATATCGACTTCACACACACACGCCTGGAGGCGGGGCCAAGCCGCCCCGCGCTCGCTAATTGGACGGAGGAAAAGTGGGCGTGTCGCGTTTTTGATCCGAATTTCCCCTCGGAAAGGCCACGATTCACGCTCGCGGCTCGGTGCGTTCGGCACCAATAGCCGAACGGGCCCGAGACAGCCCGACGTTCAGTGTTCACAGGTGGTGTGGGAATGGCCGTAGAAGGAGAGAGGTGAAGGTGGTGGAGGGTTTTCGGTGGTGGTTTGATGGTTATGGTGCCGTTTGGGAATGGCGGTGATGCGATGATGTGGGAGCGTAGATGGTGGTGGTGGCGTGGTTGTTGTGTGATGGCGGTTGAGACGTGGTTGGTTCAAAATAAGGATAGAACAGAAAAAAATGGCTAACTCAAAGCGTCGCAGCCCAGATGAATCACATAAATTCCCTCTATACAATGGCTTTGGGCTAACTTCACATGTACCTATGAAGATATCTCACCTGAGGGTCCTGAATGGTGGTTTGCGAATTTCCACAGCTGTAACAATATCTACTTTTTTCTGCTGCCACTACCTTTCCAGGGAGACCATTCCATGCATTAACTACTCTCTGAGTGAAAGTCCCCTGCCTTACCGTCTTAACTCTTCTCTTATTTACTGTCAGGCTATGGCCCCTGGTTCTGTCACTGTCTACTCTTGAATAATTCATTTTCACTTATTTTATCTATACCTTGCATTATCTTAAACATCTCCATCATATCTCCTCATAACCGCCTCCTTTCTAATGAATAAAGCTCTGTCTCCTTTAGCCGCTCCTCATAGCTGAGTCTAGCTCGGCCCAGAATCAATCTAGTAACCCTTCGCTGAACCCTCTCTATTGCATCTATGTCCTTCCGGAACTGTGGTGACCAAAACTGCACACCATATTCTAGAAGTGGCCCTCACTAAATTCCTGTACAATGCTAACACCACCTCTTTTGATATATAAATGATCCCCCTCCGAATACAACCTAAAACCCTGTTTGCTTTACCTATAGCTGCCTGGCACTGTGCTGCCTGCTTACCTCTCGTATCCATTACCACCCCCAGATCCTTCTCCTGTGTGACACGCTCCAAAATTACCCCTTGCATCCTGTAGTGTAATCTCCATTTTCATTGTTCTTTCCCATCCCCAACACCTTACACTTGCTCAGGATAAATTACATCTGCCAATCTTTTGCCCAATCTCTGCTCGTATCAATACTCTCTTGTATCTGTTCACCACCCCCTCTGCAATCCACCTTACCTCCAAGCTTTGTGTCATCTGCAAATTTGGAAAGCTTCCTCTTGACCCCACTATCCAAATCATTGATGTAAATAACGAATAGTAATGGTCCGAGTACTGATCCCTGAGGTACCCCGCTACTTACATCCTCCCAGCAAGACATCCTCCCATTCACAGCCACTCTTTGCTTCCTACCACTAGGCCAATTTGCAATCCAATTATCTACCTGACCAGCCACTCCACAAGCCCTCACGTTGGCTAACAACCTCCGATGTGGTACCTTATCAAATGCCTTCTTAAAGTCTCGATATACTCTGTCCACTGCCTTTCCCTCATCCACCCAATCAGACACTGCTTCATAGAACTCTAAAAGATTTGTTAGACAGGAACTACCTTTGGTAAACCCATGCTGACTACCTTTAATTAGTTTGTATTTATTTTAATGGTTCCTCATCCGGTCTTTAATTAATGTCTCCAACACCTTCCACACAACCGAAGTCAAACTAACAGGTCTATAGTTTCCCAATTCTTCTCTGGATACTTTCTTAAATAATGGTGTTACATTTGCTACTCTCCAATCCGCCGGTACCTGCCCTGACTCCAGTGAGCTATTGAAAATATCCGTTAACATCTCGCTTACCTGCTCAGCCACCTCCATCAATACTCTCGGGTCCATATTATGTGGACCTGGAGCCTTATCTACTCTACTCGATTACCTAGCTGTTCCTTTACTTCCTCCGCTCCAACCTGGATCTTCTGTAAAAGCCCTTCCTCACCTCCTCGATAGATACTCTCAGCTATTGGCAATTCTCCTGACTCCTCTTGTGTAAAAGTTGAAGAAAAATACCTGTTTAATAAGCCTGCCATCTTACTTTCATCACTAACCACTCTCCCGGTGATATTCCTCAATGAGCCCACACTGGTCCTGACCTGTTCTTTTCCCCTGATGTACTTAAAGAAAGCCTTGTTCTTATGTTTAATATTCTTAACCATGTCCTTCTCATGCTCTCTTTTGGCTTGCCGAGTTATTTTCTTAACTTGCCTCTGCTTACTCCGATCGTGTAAAAATCCAACTCCAGTCCTGTTATTTTAAACCCAATAAATGCCCTTTGTTTCTCCTTTATAGCGTTCCTTATCTCACTGCTCAACCACCCTGGTCTCATTCTACTTCTAGTTTTATATCTCATTGGAATGTACACTCTCTGCACTCTACACATTTGGTCCTTGAAGATTTCCCATTTTTCTGATGCTGATTGTCCTGTTGTTAGCTTCTCCCATCTACATCACTCAACTCTCTCCTAATACCATCAAAGTTTGCCTTCCTGAAATCTAATAACGTTACTCCACTATCCTGAACTCTAACCCTTTACAGAACCTTTGCACACACAATATTCTGGTCACTTGCTCCTAAATGCTCCCCGACCTCCACCTCCTCCACCATATTGGGATTGTTACTTAAAAGGAGGTCGAACACTGCACTTCCCCTCGTGGGTTTATCTACAAACTGGGTTAAAAAGCAATCTTGGAATAAAACAAGGAAATCCTCATCTGTTCTGCCCTTTCCCTGTTCCTGCACCCAATCTATCCCTGGCAAGTTAAAATCCCCCATAATCAACACTCTTCCCTTACCACATGCCCTTTTGAATGCTTCATGTACTCCTCCTTCCTCCTCTTCCTTATTTAATCGGCTTGTTCTTGTCATTTAACCAACTCATCTACCAAGGTTAGTCCGAATCCATCCACAACTTTTTTGAGATATTGTGCTACATTTCGTTTTGGCCCTATCTCTTAATGGTGAAGAATCACTTGAAAAATCCTCGGATCCGGATCTTCACCAAAATCGAATCGACTCGTCCTTGTCACAAACTCAACCCGTCCACCAAGTTTTGTCCGAATCCATCCACAGCTTTTTGAGATATCCTGTTCACAGACAAACAAACACGCAGACAGACACCTTTGGCGGCAGAGGTAACAATTTGAAAGTGATTTGCTGGTTCCGATGTATACGTTGCATCGACAGAGTAATAACTCGAGTTCATCGAACTCTTTACCCCACACAGTCTTGAGAAAAAGGGCATGGGAACGATCTTTTCAACTCTTGCTATGTGTTTGGCACGAAACAAACAGCTTGAGGCGCCATTATATTTGTCTGAATGCTGAGTCTCAGTTCCTCTGCCCTCAGGGCATGAGACGGCAGAAATATTTTGTCCAAGTAACTGCTAAACGGAAAGTTTCTGAAAGTGCCAAGAAGGTTATTTGTGTTGTACAGTGTCCAAGTAGTATATAATTCAGTTAAAATTAATGACAGATTTTAAAGGTCGTAGAAAAACAAGGACAAATGTGTCCAAGAGCAGCATCCTAGAGGTTTTGTCGGCTAAAAAAAACAACAAAAAAAACAAACAACAAACAACAACAACAACAACAACTTCCGATATTTCGTCACGTGCCTTGATTAAGCCAATAGCAAAACCCGTCATAATGTATTTACGATATATCGTGTATTTACGAAATAAATAATGTATTTACGAAATTACAATACGATAAATGGAATAATCTTTAAATAGTAACGTGAACTTTTCGAAACTTTAAAGCAAATGTCCGAATATATTTAAAAGTTCATGATAGACGCTCTCAAAAGGCACCGTCAATGCGAGGATATGTACATGTGCTGAGTATTTAAGGAGATCCGGATCCTGTATATAAAAGAGCCGAGTCCCAGAGATTAAGGTTTTGTCTTCACAACAAGAAGAAGAACAAGAACAAGAACAAGAAGAACAAAGCCGAGCTCTCTATGAGCAGCGTTCCCTCTGCGAGACGCTGCTAAAAAATAATTTTAAACTCGAGTAATCCGATTGCGCGTAGTCGACGGGTATGCCTCCGCTCTCCCACACAAACACTTGAGTATTGACATATTTGACCCTTGACCTTTATAATATCTGGCCCAAAATCTAATCAGTGAATTGCCCTGTCTAACTTTACCTTTGTATCAAGTTTGATGAAATTCTGTCCAACATTTGAGTTAGGGAGTAAACAGTAACGAGGCGCAGTAACAGTAACTAAACAGTAACAGGGAAACTAGTAAAATTTCAGAGTTTCACCTTGACCTTTGACTCTTGACCATATCACATCTGGGCCAAAATCTAATCACTTAATTGCCCTGTCTTACTTTACCTTTTTACCAAGTTTGATGAAATTCTACAATTTGCTTCTTGAGTTATCGCGTAAATGAAAATCCGGACGGACGGACAACCCGGAAACATAATGCCTCCGCCACCCTTGGTGCAGAGGCATAATAACCAGAGTTGGTGTCAAAGCCACCCAATGCTCGCCTGTTTATACATTTATCGTTTTTAAAAGACTCGTCTAATAATTAATATTTTTTATAAAGCATTGCAGTGAAGTCTGATCCAAATAATTTTAAAGCAATATATGTATTTGTATATTGTAATCAGTAACAAGAGCGCAAGTGAGCACAATATACGCCCGAACAAGAAGGTATATACAGAATTGTGCTACTACATGGAAAACAGCATCATGGTTGCCATGGCAACCACTTTAGATGACGAACGTATGTCGAGACACACCGTCTCCACAGTCTGTACCTATGTATCAAGTATGAAACGTGAAAGTTGAAAACTTTGGGAGTTAGAGTGCGGACAGGAAGGGACGACACATAATACGCCCCGATATGTATATGTGTGTATATATATACACACACACACACACACACACACACACACACACACACACACACACACACACACACACACACACACACACACACACACACACACACACACACACACACACACACACACACACACACACACACACACACACACACACACACACACACATCGGGCGTATGAAAAATAGTGTGGGAGATAAAAACATTAGAAAGGAAAAAATAACGCACCAAAAACTTAAACATTTTCACGCTGACGCTCACGCTGGGGGTATCACCATAGCTCTCTGTTCTTCGAACAGGCGAGCTAAAAACAAAAAAAAAATTCCTGGAAGTTTACCGCCATTACCGCACTGTCTTATACACCACCTTATCTAACATGTTACGTTATTCCTTCGTGAGCGTTGTTTGTGTCCTTTATGACATAATTAAAACAGGAAATTTCCCGTTTGGAATGATTTTCAATCTTGTTCGATTGCCAGACAGTAAAATATGTCATTTCCCCCCCTCTGTGTGCATGTGCATGATCGGGGCGGATGGAGAGACAAAGTACTGCTAAACTACACACTCTCGTTTTCCTTTCTTATCCCAACTGGGATAAACCCCCAACCCAGTGATAAACTTTCAACTGATGTCACCTGATATTCATACAGCACAGGCTTGGCAGCCAAATGGTCTCCTCCTGCATCAGACAGGCATCCTTGTCTATCTTTTTAGATCCTCGTGGAGGATCTCCAAGTCTTACTCACGTTGTTGTTCTTGTGGACTTTTTTGTTTCACAGCCTACAGTTTTCATCAAAACTTCCTGAAACTTGGCGTATATATTTAAAAATACCCTGCGCAGAAAGTAACCTTCTCCGATTTTGAAAATTCCTCCTAGAAAAAAAAGTTATGACGTCAAAATATCTCCATTAATGGAAATCGCCTAAAATTTATCTCCGAAACGAGGCAAGCTTCTTGAATTCTGTTTGCGGGAATCGAACAGGGCATTAGCAGAGATGAATGCCCGCACATATGATACATCACTATGACGTCATATCAATTTCTATGACGTCATTCCTATATTTTGTTTCACAACCCAGAGTTTCATCGGATCTTCGTGAAACTTGCCATGTATATGCAGAAAGCCCACGTGCAGGCAATAACCATCTCCGGCTTTGGAAATTCTTCCTAGAAAAAAAAAGTTGACGTCATAATATCGCCGCTAATGGAAATCGCCTATACCATTACCTCCGAAACTGGGCAAGCTGTTTGAATTTTGTTTGCGGGAATCAAGCCGGGCATTAGCACAGATAATAATTTATCGCAAACCTGATACATCCAATGACGTCATATTCGTTTTTTATGACGTCATCATTAAGAGGACGAGAATCTTAGCCCATTTGAGCTTGTTATAATACTGTACTAATCCGTCACGGTTAGCTAAAACCACTTCAGATCAAGTACGAATATATATATATATATATATATATATATATATATATATATATATATATATATATATATATATATATACAGTACTGTGGTATAAACCAGCCACGCAACACAAACAAAGCAGCGCTACACGACCCTTTAATCCACGATAAAAAAAACAACAAGCCGAGAACCGAGCATAAGCAAAAACTAGGTGACGTCACGAATGCGATGACGCAATCATCGGGGTTATATCGACTAAAACTCGCACCGTTTGGTTCTAAAACATGGCGACCAGCGCTTAATATCATGTGGTAAAAAGCACGACAATGATGATGATGATGATGATGATGATCCCTGCCCCTGACAAGGAGTGAATGTGTCCCTCTGTAGTTGAGGCCTGATGGTCTATAAACGTCATGACCGCCCCCACCCTCCCTCCCTCCCCAATCGCGCACACACACATGAAAACGCAGCCCGAGAATCGACCTCCGAACACACCGTCCCATATGTGAACAGCTCTCAAACTCACCTCAGCGACCCCGCGCTCAAACGGAACGTTACGGCGTAGAAAAGGTTTCCCGCTTTCTTCGGCCGGACACCGAATCCCTGAGTGGAGACTAAACGTTAATAATAGCGAGGAAAAGCCAATGTGGAGTCGTAATCGCCGTCATCAACGTCCGGCCCGAGTCGGAAACCGCTGCTTCAGCAGCTTAGACAAGGGTAAGAGCTTCAAAAATAAAATAAATAATAATAACAATAAACAACCACAATGTTAAGCGCTGAAAGACACGAACCGAGAGGATAAAAATGAAACAAATTAAAATGGGAATTAAAAAAAAAAATTCCGACTCCATACGCGAGAAACGAAAACGCTCCCTTCGATGGCGACGACGACCACACCGCTCAACGTCCTCGAATTCTCACAGGACAAACGAAATTGTTTCTCCGAACGAACGTGTGCATTTTTGGAGAAGATTTACATTCGGAGATGTAAAAAGATAAAGTACCACGGTTTAATAATTTGTAATTACGTTTATGACAGAATTGGAAAAAAAATAAAATAAAAATCGAGAGGGAAACGACAACAACGTAGCTAACGTAGGATTAATATACACCTCCGCGTAAATACGGTTCTCGACGAGCTCTAAATGGAAATAATTTTCAAAAAAAAGAAACCGAGAATATTCATGGAGATAGAAAAACGTTTACACTTCACGTAGGAATTAAAATCCCACATATTAACGAAAAATATTACCTTCCTTGTTTTGTCTTATACACCGCTTCTTACAAGGCAGTAATGCTAATTGTCAGCAACGAAATTGGTTACGTGTTTATTTTTAGCTTATCTGCATTTGGAATTCCAGATGAGGTACTGTCATCGTGCACCGTCTGTACGTTTCCAATTTCGACCTATCTGGCTAAATGTCGATTCGCCTTAAATTTTGGCAGCAATGTCTGACTGGTAACCACTGATCTCGACACCTGGATTGGTCACGAGGGCTCCGTGCGTGAAGCCACCGGAAGTGCACTTGCCGCCATCTTGTCTCCCCCAAAAGAGGCGAACTGTTGTAACAAGCAACGTTGAACCGGGTCCGGCCGATTTTGAAAAATATATTTCTTCAAATATATTTCAACTTCTGTCAAATATTTTAATGGATTTTGAAGTAAATTACTGTTCCTATTACTCAATCGAATTCTGGAAAATTCCCTTGGAGATCCTTGGCAATTGCAAGGAGGTGATCAATGCATATTATGAGGCCCGACACAGGGTTGGATCGGAAAACAAACATAGGTGTAACATCCCTCAAGTTACATTCGGCTCCTGGTCACTTCATCAATAACAAAACCAAACTAAAGTCATGTTTTTTTATGTTATTTAAAATATGTTTTATTATCTTAGGCAATTTTATGTTATTCTACGTTTCTTAATGTTTTTAAGGATTTTTAAAAGTTTCAACTTTCTTACGTTTTTTAAGGGATTAAAAATTTTTTTTTTTGCTGTTTATAGTGTTTTTTTAAAGTTAAGTTTTCCTCGACATTTTTTGTAGAAGGGGAGGGCAAAAATGGTGGGGGGGGGGAGAATTTTGGTTCAATATAAGTGGGAAGGTCAAAACTTTTAATGTACAAAAGAGAGTGCGGGGGGGGGGGGGGGGAAATGATTTTTTTTGTAGGGAAAATTTGTTTTCGCATCGGCGAGCAATTTTGGGGAAGGCAGATGTGAATAAATTTCCAAACTTAAAGGGTTTAATTTGTTGGTTTTTAATCTGTCACTCTCCAAAATAAGAGGTGTACCATTAGATTCTCAGGGGGGCATGGAAGTTTTAATGGTAAAAAAATATCTTCACCCGCGAGTCGAGACCCCCAAAAAATTAAAATCCTCACCCAATTCTGCATAAAGGTATACATATAAAAACTTATTCTGCCCGACCCAAACTTCCATCCCCACCCCCCAATAGGCTTACATATTATTTCATTGCCCTTAACATTTACAGAACACTTTCAAAGAAATGAATTGGCCTAATGCAAAACATGCATGTAAATAATGAGATGAAAAATCACATAAAAGCTTGATGAGTTAAATTGCTTTAATTTCAAGATGCAGTACCTCTTACAACAAATATCAAAAAGACAACATTTACATAGTACACTATGTAGATTCATTCGAAAACTTTACCACATACGTACATGGCAACCAGCAAACAAAACATTTTTCCAAAGAGTTTTAAAAATGTTTAAATGATATAAAATATTGAGTCTAGATAAGACTATGAAAACGTTTTAAAATAAATATTATCAAAGGATGTACTCTACATGTTAGTTTAAAACATTTTTGTCAAATATTAATAAAAAATCTTTTGTTAACTTTGCAATATTATGAACAAAGATTTTTGAAACCATTTTGAAAACATTGTAAAATATTGTAAAAACGTTTTATAACCTTCACTAAACTCAGCATTTTAGGGAAGGCGTCTTTCAGATCGATGAAACACGCTGGTCACCACTTAAATTCAGGCGAGTGCAACATCTCAAGCTAAGCAATTTCACCCCGCATAATCTCATTGAATTTGGAACTTTTTGAATTGCACCAATCTTCACAAACTCGTCAGGATCTAGCGGATTTCAAATAATTTGTTTTTTTCACAAGTAACAATATTCTTCACATGTTCATATTAATTTTAGTTTCTTTAATTGATTGTATCAAGAATTATGACACTCAAACAAGTGTGAACTTTCTTTTTGTGCAGTGATAATATATTTTTTTGTAAGGGACCAATCAATAACGCAGGGGGATTATCGGGAGAATCCAAGCTTTGGAGAACCTTCAGGAAGGAATCTGAAATTTTTGTTTGGAACATGAAGTATTAAATGGAGACAATTTTGAAAACACGGGGGAGGGGGGGGAAGAAAATTTTGAAAACACAGAGGGGGGAGCCTGAAAATTTTGAGCGGACATGAGGGGGACACAAAATTTTATAATTTTTTTTTTCATTTCTCCCATCCCCTCTAAATATTGATCATTCTCAAAATATAAAATTGTGATGAGCAATAGAGTTTATCATTCCTCTGTGGTTTCAACAAGTACAGAATGGATATTTAGTATTTGTGGAAGCATTCTGTTTCCCTATATGGAATAACTTGATCTTAGAGTAACATGATGATGCAATTTTTACCGGTACTAGGGAACATGATTGTCATCTACTGCAGTGTCAAACTCGTGATCATGTAGCTCAGGGAACAGCTTTAGCTCTGCACTGATGAAGCAACTGCCTGTGAGATGCCACCCCCCCTCCTGTGGAAGGTTTTCGTGGGGGTGTGGGGGGGAGGTCTGTGGAAACACTTTTCCATTTCTAAGCAATTAAGTCTGTGATTTTTACTGATGGCTGAACAAAATGAGTTTGGACATTTGTTTCCTAACTTTGGGTCCGGTAACAGAGGCTGCCATCTGTTTCCCGATATGGAAAAGCTTGATTACTACAGTAACATGATGCTGCAAGTTTTCCAGGTAGTGACCATGATTGTCTTCTACTGCAGTGTCAAACTGGGGTTCATGTAGCTCAGGGAACAGTTTCAGCCCTGCACAATTGCTCAAAACTGATGAAGCAACTGCCTGTGAGATGCCACCCCCCTGTGGAAGCTTTCCGTTTGAGGTCTTTAAGAGTCTTTGGAAATACTTTTCTGTTTCCAAGCAAACAGTGATTACATTAAGTACTGTGAGGGGTCGCTCAACATTTTCACATACGTACAAAGCTTTAGCATTTTTTCAAACCCCTCCCTCGCTAGAATTTGCGCAAATAATTGACACCATCCATGAGATTGCTACGCTACGGTGAAATGCATGAATGGCAAAAGTGGTTCTGGCAGAGTGCCCTCGTAAACGTAGACCATATGACTTTTTTTACCCTATAATGAAAGAGTTTTTTTTGCCCGAAAAGATCAATTAGTTTTCAATAATTTCAGCATGCAGGAATAGCATGACAATGATTGAACAAGTTACTATCATATAGTTCATGACTTGAGTTAGTAAGCTTACGGGTGGCGGTGCGGTCTGTAAATCTGTAATCCCCATCAGCGCACAGACGTAAAAGGTGATTAAACCACACAAAGTGACATTCTCTCACGGTCACATGAGGTCTGTGATTTCCACAAGTTCATTACACCAACTAATAAAACTTTGCATGAGTTACATGCAAAGTTTATTGCTTGCATTTGGAGATTTCTTACTGCCAGTCTGCTGTTTTCGTACTTCTCTGCAGTGATGTTATGGGGGAGACAAGATGGCGGAAAGTGAACTTCCGGTGACTTCACTCCTCGGTATACAATCGCTGTGGACGTGACCAAGCCAGGTGTAGAGATCAGTGCTGATAACGGGGATGGCAAAGCTCCTTCCGGTCAAGTGACTTAAATGGATGAAAATGGCAGACTAAGCAAATTCCTTCAAAAATCTTCTTCTCCAAACACACCAGTCAGAATGCTACCAAATTTGGGTTTCAACTTTAGGCCAGGATAGGGATGTTAAATTGCGGAAGTCATGCCGATCACGTGACTGAAAATGTATCAAAATGGCCGACTCCGTCAATTTTGGAGAAAATTGCGTAAATTCCTTCAAAAATGTTCTTCTTCTCCAGATCCATCAATCAGAACGCTGCCAAATTTGGGTTACAACATTAGGACAGAGACCTGATGTTAAATTGTGGCGGTCATGCTGATCACGTGACTTAGGTAGATCAAAATGGCAGTCGCGTAAGTTCCTTCATAAACCTTCTTCTCCAGACCCCCCAGTCAGAATTCCACCAAATATGGGTTACAACATTAGGATAGGATAGGGATGTTAAATTGCAGAGGTCATGCGGATCACGTGACCGGAAGTGTGTCAAAATCACCGGCTTAGTCAATTTTTGGGGAATTCGCATAAATTCCTTAAAAAATCTTCTTCTCCAGACTCACCAGTCAGAATGCTACCAAATGTGGGTTGTGATATTAGGACAGGGTCGTGATGTTAAATTGCAGAGGTCATGCCGATCACATGACTGGAAGTGTGTCAAAATGGCGGTCGTGTAAATTCCTTCAAAAATCTGCTTCACTCGACCCACCAGTCAGAATTCTACCAAATTTGGTTTACAACATTAGGCCAGGGCCCAGATAAGCTACAGGCCCAGTGGTCCTATTTTTCTTCATTATCTCGGTGAAATTAAACGTTTTTCCAAACAAAAATCTCGCGATAACTTGTGCAGATCGAGATCTCGTACACAGATCACGACGAACCGGTCATTGAAGACCGCGCAGGGACCGTGGTCCTGTGCTGTCATACATTGAAAAACCATTTTGTTGGATTGAATCGTCTCGGCGTCTATGACAATGTCTGTTCAGCATGCCCCAAGAGAATGGCGAGGTTTGTGGACATTTGTAACTCTTTCTTGTTCCTCTACAAGAGTGAGGCTCATTGGAAGTGCAAGGTTAAATTGACGGTGGGGGTAGTGGGGTAACAATCGGGCACAGTCCGTAAGGCAATAACTAAGAGGAAGGAAAGAAACATTGAAATCAGCAAGGGAGAAAGTAGGGCTCATGGGTCAGGATGGTGGATGACATGAGGTGGCGGTGCACTGGCTGCTTCAAGCTCCGGAGGGAAGAGTGAGACATCATGGCTTCTCGGAGGTGGTTCCATTGACGGGAGAAGCAAGGAACAAAGAAGTCGAGGTGTGCAGTCAACCTAAATTTTGTAAGTTTATCCAGAAATGAGTAACTGAAAGTACGTTAATCCCCAAAGTTACAACCACACTCCCAAGGTTGCACTCACCCTCTCAAACCAAGTACTTTAAAATAATTATAACGGTGTCGTGTGTTGAACAGCAGTACAGTAAGGTTGTGCAAAAGCTTTCTGAATTGGAGATGTCATGGCAAAGGCATCATGGTATCTCAAACAACTGAAACTGATAACTTTTTATTTAGAACACTGAAAAGAAAAGAAAAAGAAACAATCCAAAAAGAGCATTTAAGATGGCAAATTGAGAAGACATATGACAACAGCTATCAAATGGCACATTGAAACATTTTCTGGGACAACGGAAAGAGGCAAAATGAAACAAATCTAATATATTGCTACGGTTCTAGGAACTGTATGCATTCAAACATAGAGCTGACCCAAAGTTAGTTATGCCGTTAAGTATATGTGTAGACAGATCCCCTCCTTGTGTTTAGTGGGAAATTGAAGGGGTGCATTGTGATGTTTTTTTAGTTAGGGTAATAAATCTTTATATCCCATCCCCCATCATGATCCACTGTCCACCTGCTGTATCCGAAGGCCCGTTGGCCGGGGCAAAATCTTTGTGTTGTGGTTTCTTCTTGATGAGTCCGGACACGCGTGGAGGGGGGGGGGACGGGTTTCTCCCAGCATGGCAGAAACCCTGCCCAGAAGGGGCGAACCCATGGAGGCCCTGTCCAATCAGGGCGGACAGTGGCGTCGGCTTGACCAAGGCCCCTCCCCGCTGAGAGAGATCTTTGGATTGCGATGCAATCCTCAGGGTAGAGTCCTTGGCTGGGAGATCAATTACGGCACCATCCTGAGAGGGGAGAGAGAGGATTCTGTGTAGGTCGGCCATGTTAGCTGGAGTCTGAGGTTGGAGAGAAACAGCGTTGGAGTGAGACAGTGGTTGGAGTGAGACGGTTGGAGTCGTGGGTTGCCAAAGAAAGGAGGGTCGTGACGCGGAGGGACTGCCCGCGTCTCACCTCGGCGGCCCGTCTGTTGTGCTGGTTTGAGGGTGCCCAATCTTGACCGGGTCTCTCGTAGGTCCTGGTGGCGGTCCTGATCCCCGTCTCGGACTCTGCTCTACCAGGGCTCCTTCGCGGACACGGTCTCCGTGCGTGTGGCTGTGGGCCGAGCTGCACGACTACTGACAGGTGCCGCACCACGGAGCATCCCTTCCCTCCAACATGCAGGTACCCCAAAAGAACTGCGACCTCAGCTCACCTCCCTCTCTGGCTGTGGGGGTCCTTTGCAATACATTTGGGTTTATTTTCGTCTGAGTGTGTGGCGCCGTCTTTAAGTAGAACTGTTTAAGTGTTTGATCATTGTAAATCTTGACTGTATATCCCACGATAAGTCTGCTCTGAGTCCTTTTGTAAAGTGACTGTAAATAAACCATTATTAGAAATGTTCCCAGTTCGTTTTCGTCTTTTCCGTCATTGGTCCAGCATGGTTCGGATCTGAGTTTAGCCGGGTTTTTATACCCGATAATCCGTTCTTTCTAGCCGGTACGACCTTGGCAGATCCGTTCGCTGCATCCGAATCGGAAAGGTAGTTGGCAGTTGGTAGTCGGGATAGTGGTCCGGTTCGGGCAAGGCGTACTGAGGGCGTGGTTCCCCAGTCGCCGAAACCGCGTGGTTAATTAGGTAAATTGGTTCTAGACAAAAATACCCTACACCACGCGGTTGAGATATTGGCGTCCACGGTCGGTGGAAGCACCCAGGTGGGCAGAGCCTCACGGAATTATCCGAGAGCTTCTTCTTCTTTTGGCTGCTCCCTTTAGGGGTCGCCACAGCGGATCTTCCGTATGATCCGCATAGTGATTTGGCACATGTTTTACGCCGGATGCCCTTCCTGACGCAACCCTGGTCGCCTCTTACGACACAGGGATATGGTACACCTATTTTAACCGGGGTATACACCGGCCCAGTACAATGGTACTCATTTCGCCGACCTCGGAAGGATGACAGGCTGAATCAACCCCCTGGTGCATTAATTCAGTGGCCCAACGGGGCTTGAACTCAGGACCTTTTGGATCCCAAGCCGCTGCCCTAACCACTGCGCCAACACCAGGCTGGAATTATCCGAGAGCGACGGCCTACAATTCCGGAGAGTATGGAGGGAGGCGACGTAACCTCCCCACCTAGTGGTCGTTCTCACCACCAGACTTCCGGCCCGCAACAATATAAACTGCACGGAGGAGCAGATGGAACAGGAAAGGGATAAACAAAAAACGAAGTTGAGAAAGTCGAGTACCTGACCCTACCTGGACCTATCGCGAGATCTACTCTGCATCCATGAACGCATTTGTAGTGCAGTGATTGTGTTCTTTTGTGCCTCGAGGTCAGAACGAGTCCTGAATGTGTTTTCATAAAGATGAGTTTCATACATACCCTCAAGGCTGGCACGATGGTCGAGAAGTACGCACATGCGCCTCTAAGCTGTGTAGCCTGAGTTTGAACCCCGACCCATAATAAAACTGTCATCTCAGTGTTTCACAGACGGTAAGGTGGCTGGCTTAAGATAGTGTATTAGGGTCTTGAGTTTGAGTCCCTCTCGAGCCGTTAAATAACACCAGGTGGGTTGACTTAGTCTGTCATCCTTCCGTGGTCGGCAAAACGAGTACCAGCTTGCCAGAAACAAGGGGTACTGACTGCATGAGCGACACAGCCACACTCCTAACAATGATGCAACGAGCAGCCATAGGATGCATATGAAATAATAATAAACAGGCAGGGTGATTCATCAATGTGTGTGCTGTCCTAAGGATGGACGTTAAATGGAAATCCCGTCTGTCAGCATTCATTGGTGGACATTAAAGATCCCATGGTGTCCTCGGCGAGCTATCACCGGCACTATGGCCAAATTACAAATTCCTTCCTTAACCAGCAGAGGACAATGCATCAGTCGCACAGCCTTGCCCTCAGCCAATGATGCATACCCTCTTGCGGTCTCAGTTGCTGATGATAATGGGGAGGGAGCTACTGATGATTGGGGAAGGGTTATGATGATGGGGGGGGGGGATGAGAATGTGCTGATGTGGGGTGGGAACGGAGGGGGGAAGGTTACTGATGATGTGGAGGGGGGCAGAAGGGGAAAAATTCGTGTTGATTGGGGGAGGGAGGTCACTGATGATGGGGGAAAGACTCGTGTTGCCTTAGTGGTTGGGGTGGCTGACTTGGGATCCTAGGGTCTTGAGTTTGAGCCCCATTAGCTACTTTATTAACACCAGGTGGGGTTGACTCAGCCTGTCATCCTTCCAAGGTCGACAAAATGAGTACCAGTGTACCTGTAGCGGGGCACAGCATCAGTGGCACAGCCACTCACCAAAACAATGAGAGCTACCCGGTAGCCAATCTGCCATACGCAAGAAGATGGGGTGGGGGAAGGTTACTGTTGATTGGAGGCAAGGAAGGGGAGAATTGCGTAGCTTGGTGAGCTCACAGAATCACCTGCAAGTTCCATTCGGGGTAAAAGTGTCTTCACGGACACCGCGTGTCCATATGGATGGTATATGTCAAAGGAAGGCTGCAATGATCATTATAATGATTTTACTGCCATGTATCTAAACCTTACTTTGCGAGTCAGGTTGTTTCGTGCAGATTGCCTTCGGGGTTTGAAGTGTACATATGGACAGAGCTGTGACGATGGAACAAGAACTACACAAGATGTACAAAAGCACCCAGGTGGGCAAAGTTTCGTCATCGTTGGAGGAGGAGGTTGAGGCGGAGTTTGTTTGACTCAGTATGAGCAAGAAATGAGACATTTTGGAGAAGCTCCTGAGACAGCCAAACCTTGACACTCTTTCCTGAGTTGTACTAATACATATTATAACAACTGTTTCTTGTTTTCACCCACCACGGAATCATAGTAAAGTGAGTAGTTATTGTCTCTCAAGTTTGATGATGTTCTAACGGCGGATGATTGTCTTATTATAATGACGATTATAAAACACATGATTGAACCATTTCATTCCATTACGATTTGTACTGTTCAACCTTTGATCTGTTTATGTTTGATCACCTTAATGATTTATTAATGTGACTTAATGATTTATTCATTTATTTGTGGCAGCAGTTACCGTTGTATCAAAGAGAGCAGTCAAGAATCTCCTGTGCCTTTGCCTGTTCATGATAATCTTTGAACGACGCATTGAAACTTGCTGGTGGGATTAATACTACACGTTAACTGATGCCAGTACAAAGGCCTTTCCACAAAGAAAACCAGTGTGTGTAGTATTGTTTGTGTTCGTAGCTATCTTACGTGTTGTAATTGTTATTTTCCCAATGTGAAATTGAAACACAAAATAAACCTCGTCTGTTCACCTCCTCCGTTTTCTTCGTATAGGAACAGCAAGCGCGGCACATTCTGTTCCTTCATTGCTTGTGTGCAAATGTCAGGATGAGTGATTGGAATGTTTCCACTGCACCTGAATTTCAGGATTGAAGATAAAAACCAACCACTTGAGGATCTGCAGAGAAACAAAACCTGTTTTAAACAAAGATCAGAATAACATCAACAAAGGACGATCACCATCACACCGTCAACACTTCCAAACCAACAACGGAAATCTCTCATCGAAGCTGGCGGACACGCTTACCACTTCAAACCTTTCGTTTCAAACATTTCAAACCTCTTCGAAGATCGCATCACACGACCTAGGTTGCTTCGCCTAAAATTTAGATTCGTCACGTGGTTGCCTGTCGAAGATTAAAAGGCCGCTATTCAACCTGGAATCATTGACCCACATTACCTCTGCGATTGTTTGAACGGTACTCACCAGATTCAAACCAAGCAACCGGAACACTATAACCAGCGGAACACTATATCATATATAATATATATCATATATTATATATGATATACCTATACATCTAGTTATATAATATATAATATAGTGTTGCGGTTGAGGAAATTCGCAAACCACCATTCAGGTCCCGTAGGTGAGATATCTCTGTAAGTACATGTGTAGTTAGCCCCAAACCCGTTGTTTAGAGGGAATAAATGTGATTCATTCGGGCTGCGACCCTTTGAGATAGCCGTTTTTCTTTTCTATCTTTATTTTGAACCAACCACGTCTTAACCGCCATCACACAACAACGCCAACAGCCACGACCTTTACCTTCACAACTCGCTCCCGCAAACATCGCATCACTGCCATTCCAAACGTCGCCATGGCCACAAACCACCACAATAAACCCTCCACCACCTTCACCTCTCCTTCTACCGCCATTCCCACACCACTTGTGAACGCCGAGCGTCAGGCTGTCCTGGCCTCGTACGGGACGTGCGCCGAACCGCGAGTGCAAAGTGTGGCCTTTCCGAGGAGAATTCGGATCAGGAATGATACACGCCCACTTCTGATCCGTCCAATCAGCAAGCGCGGGGTGGTTTGGCCCCGCCTCCAGGCGCGTCGGAGTAGAATCGGGATATGCAAATTCTCGGATCAGGGGAGACTCACGCCCCTTTTCCTCCGTCCAATGGGCGAGCGTGGCTCCACCCCCGAGCTCGTTCTGATCCAGAAATTTGCATATGGGTTCTCCTGCCGGACTATAAAGCGCCGAGCGCAGGGTCGAGTCGGGCTCGGTCGAGAGAGTCAAGTCAGTTTTGGAGAGCAGAGTGTGGCAGCAGCAGAGTGTGGCAGCGGCAGTGAGTTTCGGAAGAGTCAGTCTGGAGAGGGCGGAGAGCCGAGTGGAGCTCGCAGTCTGTCGGGGTTCGGAGTCTGTTGGGGAGCTGCAGAGAGGGGAAGCCTGGAGCTTGGAGCACGGTCGAGTCGGGTTGGAGCGCGGAGTGAGTCGGGAGGCGAGGGCGTACAGGTGGTTTGCTGCAGTCGGCTGAGGAGAATTGCGGAGGAGACCGGATAGCTCGGGTCCGAGGTAAGGAAGACGGCGGTCGGCGACGAGCTCGCAGTGGAGTCGCTCGTCGCGGGACCCAAGCAAGCCAGCTATCCTCTTTCCCCAGAGCATCAACAATTCCCCCTTCCCCCCCCCCCCGCGCTGAGATAGTGCGAAAAAGGGGGGGGGTGTTCCCACCCCACTCCAAGCAGTGCCAACGAAACCCGCGAAGGAGCGCGGAGTCGGGGCACCGCCGCGCCGCCACATTTGCGGCTCATCACAAAGACATGGGTAGGATCCACCCGGTCTCGCGGAACACAGGCCCTATCTGCCCCCTTGTCTTTGAGGATGGCCCTTTTCTTTTGCTTTTGAGTAAATGTGTTGTTAGCGCCGTCTGTAAAGTAAAACTGTTTAAGTGTTGCCGTGTGCTCGTGTAGTCGGTAGTATCTCTGCATTGTTGTGTTTCTTTTGTTGCAATTGCTTTAGGTGCATAATTGTTGTAATTGTATGTGTGCTCTCCGTGTGTCGCGGAATAAATGTGCATTATATTGAACTGTTTTTCCCGTTTCGCTTCGTCTTTTCTTTAATTGAATCTCCATCTTGCTTCACGTAAAGGGTTGGTAGTGGGCTTAATACGCCCGATAATTAATCGGAACCGTCGAGGCCGACGATAACACCGCTCGGTTATCCCGATAGTACGGAACGGGTCGCTTAAGTGGCCCGTGTCCGGAGTCGACCTGCGGCGAGGTGCGATCGCCCGGTCTACCCTCCGCGTGGGTACTTAGGTAGGTCGAATTTGGCGAACAACCCTATCCTACGCGGGGGGCCGATTGGCACGATCGTGGTGAGGCCGAAAGGCCCACCCGTGACTAGCTCCCGGCGTTAGTCCGAGAGGGTCACGACAGAATTGTCCGTCCGGTGGGCGACGTGCCGCGATTCGAGTTACGTGGCCGTTCGCATGCCGGCGGGCGCGAATTCGCAACAATATAAAAGAGGTTTGTGTGTATGTCATTGTTACCTCCATAATTCAGGTTTCAGAAGGTGGAAGAACGGAGCCCTCCCAGGATTCGAAATATCCAACTTCGTTTCGCTGAAGGATTGTGATTCATGGCCTAAGTTGTGAAGTTTTCTTGTTCTCAGAGTTTTGTTCGGAGGGCTCTTTTCAGGATTGTCATTGAGCCCCGCACAGTGTCCAACTGTAGTTTGTTAGTAGTAATGTTCCCAGGGATGATTTGTGGGATCTTTGTGAGGTTCTTCATCCTTCACGTTGCTCCAATGATCACTGGTACAATTTCGGAGATCTTCAACTTCCAGGATCTTTTCACTTCATTCTTAAGGTCTTGATATTTGGTAATTTTCTTGATTTCTGCGTTATTTAGACCAAAATCACTGGGTATTGAAACGGCAATTAACAATGCCTTCTTTTCTTTTTTGTATCTGAGTACTATGTCCAGTCGTAATGCTCTGTTTTCTGTGTTCACGCTGGATGGGATCATCAGGTCCTACATGAGCATTATGTCCTTGTTTTCAGTGATTGCTTTTGGTTCATGTTTTCAATGATTGCTTTTGGTTCATGTTTGCATGAGTTTTGTGGAACTGAAAGCCAAAGGGTGGAGGGTGTCACTCTTAAAAACAGCTTAGGTAAACAGCTTTTGTGGGTAGTGATGCCCTTTAAAAAGGTTGTCTTAACAGTAGCCAAATGCCTCATCATCTAACTAGGGACACGCATGAATGGATGAACGAAATTCCCACTGTCCTGATCAACTAAGCAATGAAACCACAGCCAAGAGAACGGGCCTGGCAAAATCAGCGGGGAAAGAAGACCCTTTTGAGCTTGACTCTAGCCCGACTCTGTGAAGGGACTCGAGAGGCGTACAATAAGTGGGAGGCCTGCCAGGGCCCACGAGATCAGACTCCATGAGGGGTGCAGGCGCGGGGTGCCTTTACTAAACCCGGTAAGACAGAAAGTGCAGTTCCCCAAGTCAGGGGAATGGAGGGGGGGGGGGGTCCCGCTGGCAACCCACTCCCGGGACAGTTCAGGGCAGGGAGTTTGACTGGGGCAGTATGCCTGTCAAATGGTAAAATGCAGGTGTGAATGTGTGTCAAGCCCTTTCTTTGAGGTCTATACAATTCCATACCCCGAGACCAATCTCCACCAAATTTTGCTTACGTGCTGGGGGTACCCAGTGTTTGCTCATGGGCATTCTCCCTCTATCCCACCACTTTGCAAAGGAGATAATTTTCTGCATGCATGTGTGTGAAGGTCTGAGAACAATAGAAAAACCATGGTGAGGCCAATCTCCATCAAATTTTGCATTTGTGCTGGGGAGGAACCCAGGTTCAGGTCAGAGACACAACCCTTCCCCCTCCTCCCTCCCTAAGCAGGAAAATTGTATGTATGTGTATGTGTACAACTGAAAATCAATCCCCTTGATGGTTTACGGAAGTCCAAATATCCCAATCTTGATCGGATGACCAAACTTGTGTACATATATATTTACCAGTTGCTGTTGTGGAGGCTTCCTTCCACATATTTCTTGTTCATCGTGCAAGCTGGATATTTTGTGATTGTCACTATCCCCACTTCTCTATGTCGGGCTTGTATATGTGCATAATATTGTCCCGGTACCTACATCGACATGATAACCGGGCGTAGTGGCGTGCGCCTGGAATCTGGCTACTTGGAGGCTTGGGTTGGAGGATCGCTTGAGGACGGGAGCCCTGCACTGGGCCGTGCTATGAGAGGGTGTAGGGCAGCCTGGAATCATGGCGAAACCCAATCCTTATCCATGTGTTGTAAGAGACGACCAGGGTTGCGTCAGGAAGGGCATCCGGCGTAAAACCTGTGCCAAGTCACTATGCGGATCATAACGGATGATCTGCTGTGGCGACCCCTAACGGGAGCAGCCGAAAGACGTACAACAACAACAACCTACATCGACATGATGACCTTTCATGGAATCTGATAAATTTTCGTTTGAAGTCCAGCATCAAATTCCTTTTCCAAATCGGATGAAAATATTGGGTCAGCCATTCCGCACAAGGGCAAACACGGCATGCACGTAATCTCTCAAATCGTTTCTTCTTTTGAGGACGTCACAACCAGAGTTTTAGATCTGCACTGGTCATGTGATTTAATTATACTTTGCTTTTAGAGCCATTACCAATGACTTGGACTTATTTGCCCATATGTCTCAAATAATTAGAAAAACAAAACATACATTGTGTTTCATTTAATACCCACGTACCTTCATTTTAAAATGAAAAGGTTTTCTTTTATTTCCAACACCGCGACCCTTTAACATCGAGTTGAATGTGGGAAATGCTGGAGCTTACTCGAGAGAAAGAATAATGGGTGACAAAGATTGCAACACAATTTCGGCCGCATCATAGGGCAAATAAAGTTCCATTAAGCCCCACCTTGCTGACGCATAAGGTGCAAGAGGTCGGTGGCATCACGCATGGTTAAATGGCATAGAGCGATGGACCTGTGCGGCAGGTAAATCGCCAATGGTGGACAAGACATGAGATCAGGAAGTGCAGTGATGAAGGCCAGCCAATTAAGGCACCTGCTCAAATGAAATTCCTCATAATGGAATAAAGCTGGCAGGATGGCCTGCAAGTATGCACACTCGCCTCCAAGCTGCCCACTCTGGGTTTGAATCTCAACAAGGCTATAAAATGCCGTGCAGGTGTTTCGCAGGCAGGTTTATGCAGGGCATTATGCATGCGGAGCATTTGTATGGCTTCTTTCTCGTGTTAATTTTCTGGTGGGTCTTTAGATTGTTTGGCACCTTGAAGGCCCAGTCGCAAACCGTGCATTTGAACGAGTAGATTTCACCCATGTGAGTCCTCAAGTGTTCTCGCAGGTTTATTTTACTCTTACTGCTGGAGGAACACTGACAACATACATTTTTTTGAACCGTTCTTTCTGGAACAAAAATTAAACAACCAAAACCAAGTGCATTGTTGTTAAGTGCAAAGAATAAACTAGATTCCTTCCCCCTCAAGCACCCTTCTCTCATTTCACAAGTCCTCCAGGATTTCCCTTCACCACGATTGAACGTAGATGTTTGACGTTAAATCTGTGCATTTGAATCTGAATGAGATTAGTACTACAACACGTGTGATTACGAAGGTCAGCCAATTTCAGTCAATGCTCAAATGAAATTCCTCATGCACCTTTACAATGGAATAAGGCTGGCAGGATAGCCGAGAGGTATACACACTCACCTCCGAGCTGTCTACCCTGGGTTTGAATCTCGAACGAGCTATAAACCTCTCACCCTGGTGCTTCACAAGCAGGGCGAGGCATCAGCTTGTGCATCGTCCCTTGGACGGACGATAAACTCGGCGCCCAACTGCCAGCATTAGTTGGTGGACGTTAAAGATGCCACGGTTGTCCTTCTTGAAGAGTAGGTGAACTATCGCCAACACTCTGAACAAATTACAAATTCCTGCTCCAACCCACAGAGGGCACTGCATCAGCGACACAGCTGCATCCCCAACAAATGATGCTCCCCGCAGCCATGTGCTGCATATGAAAGAAGACGCCAATGGAATAAGTCGCAGGTGCTCTTTCACAAAAAGCATAAAAACGTCTTCCCCTCGTTGTGCGTTTGCATATGGGTCAACAGGTGATTCAGCGTCTTGAACAGTATCCTACATACAGAGCACCTGTACGGGGTTTCATCCGTGTGAATCTTCTCGTGTGTTATTAGACTGGCTGGGGTTACAAAGGCTTCGCCGCAGAATAAGCACTTGAATTTTTTCCTCGTGTGAATTATCTCGTGCATTCTTCGATTGTACGAAGTCACGAAGGCCTTCTCACAGACGGAACACTTATGTGGCCTTTCACCCGTATGAATCCTCTCATGCATCTTCAGACTGGAGGAAGTGATGAAGGCCTTTTTACAAATGGAACACTTAAATGGCCTCTTCCCGTCATGGATGTTTATGTGCAACTTCAGGTAAGACAGCCTTTTGAAGGCTTTATCGCAAAAGGAACACTTGAACGGTTTTTCATCCGAATGAATTTTCTCATGCTCTTTCACTCGCTTCAAGGTCCTGAACGCCTTCTCGCAAAAGGAGCACTTGACAGGCCTCTCATCCGTATGGGTTTTCTCGTGCGCACTTCGTTGGGACGACGTTCTGAAACCCTTGTCACAGACGGAGCACTTGCACGGTCGTTCGCCTGTATGCATCATCTTGTGTATCTTCAGTTCAGATGAGATCGTGAAGGCCTTCTCACAGAAAGAGCACCTGAAAGGCCTCTCATCCGTGTGGCGTTTCTCGTGTATCTTTAGTTCGGACGAAAACCTGAAGGCCTTTTCGCAAACAGAGCATTTAAACGGCCTCTCGCCTGTGTGAATCATCTCGTGCACCTTTAGGTTCACCAAAGCCTTAAATGCCTTTTCACACAGGGAGCACTTGAAAGGCCTATTGTCCGTGTGACACTTCTCATGCGCCTTGAGCTCAGAAGAGATTCTGAATTCCTTCTCGCAAACGGTACATTTAAATGGCCTCTTGGCCTTGTGAATTTTCACGTGCATTTTTAGATAATATGACGATATGCAGGCCTTTGTGCACGCGAAGCATTTGTATCGCTTCTTTCTCGTGTGAATTTTCTGGTGGGTCTTTAGATTGTTTGCCGTCTTGAAGGCCCTGTCGCAAACCGTGCACTTGAACGAGTAGATTTCACCCATGTGAGTCCTCAAGTGATCTCGCAGTTTGATTTTGCTTTTACTGCTATAGGAACAGTGACAACATACGTTTTTCCAACGGGTTTCCTTGCGTTTCAGCTCCAAGGTCTGTTTACACGAGACTGCGTTGTAAGCACAGTGGGACAAGCTCGAGAAGTTTTCATTAAGCTGAACTCTTCTTTCTGGAACAAAGAACAAACAACCAAAACCAAGTTTGTTATTTTTAAGTACAAATGATAAACGAGACTCATTCCCCCTCTCCCCCTCCCATTTCACAAGTATTCTCAGATTTCCCTTTACCGTAATTGAACGTGGATGTGTGAAATGTGGATTTGAATCCGAATCGGATTAGTACCACGACACGGCTGCACAAATGGCACAAATGATCATTTAGTTTGTTTCGGGCTTGCTTACTGGATACTGAACCTTGTGTGGAACTGTTTGATCGGGTTGAGTATGTCAATACTATGCAACAGCAAACCTGATTTGTGTGCGGCAGTAATTGGCAGCCATGATGTCAGGAGAACCGGGGAAGAGCATTTCTTTGGAAACCTTTCAGAAATGGCCATTTATATGAACATTTTGCTGTCAATTATGGCAACGATTACGGTGACGTCAATTTGGTTATCTGGTTCCGTCAAGTCGTGTCGGACTTCTGGTGACATTCATGATCAGATTTCTCCAAACCCAGACATATCCTGCACTATTCCTGAAGCTCTGGCAGAGAAAGCTTGGTTGCATCCTTTACCCCATCCATCCATTGCATAAAAGGTCTGCCTTTTCCTCTTCTTCACAATACTATACCCAGCGTTATCAACTTCTGCAGACTTTCATTTTCTGCACGCATGATGTGTCCAATCAAAGTATGACAGTTTCTGTTTTAGCATTAGTGCTTCTAATGTACATGGTGGTTTAATTTACTGAAGCACCAATTTGTCTCAGACAACACATTTCGAAACTGCCAATCTTCTTCCTTTCTTTCTTCTAGTCAGGATGTTGTGCGTCTTGTCATGAAAAAGAAACAAAGATCTATTTTTCACTTTCAACTAAAATAATAAAATTGCCCATTTTGGAGCAATAAGACCAGGAACTAATTTACTCATATCTATCTATCTATCTATCTCTGTGTCTCTATGTGTCTGTGTGTCTGTGTGTGTGTGTCTCTCTCTCTCTCACTCTGTGTCTCTGTCTCTCTCTGTGTGTCTCTCTCTCTGAAAATGCGTTCAACGCAAATCTAAATGGATTAGACAAATCCATTTACACAGTCAGTCCTTGCTTAACGTCGCCGTTAGTTAGGCCTAAGTCACATTTGCCACGGCGGCCGTGGGGTCTCCAAAATCTACGGCCACTAGCAATTATACGGCGGCCGCAGTATTTCCACGGTCACACAATGTCGCAGTCATATACGTTTTTATTTTTTGGGTAGCCACACGGCCTATTTATAAATTGTGGAGACCGAAAACATGGGGGTGCCGTACGGTCTTTGATTTGATGTCGCACGGTGACCTTAGGGGGTTTCTGCGGCAGCCATTTCAAGGCAGACGCAAGGTGCCCGCAAGGCGACCGCAGTGGGGGGTGGGGGGGGCCCGAAGGTGAACGTGCAGCCAGACGGACGGTAACGAGTGGGTTCTTTTTTTTTTAACCAGTTATTTTGTTTCGGCTTGTCGAATTGCTACGGCGAACATAGAAATGAAAAAAGTTATAACTCCGCGCTATAATTCCACGGCGACCCTACGGCCTGTATAGTAAAATATAGCCATACGGCATAGGGCCACCCTGAGGCCACCTCAGAAACTCTGCGGCCGCCGCACGTTTCTGTCAATTCAGAGGGCGTACAGCCGCCGTATCCTCGCCGTAGAGCAAATGTGACTCAGGCCTTATTGAAAAGTGCGACTTTAAGCGAATCCAATTTCCCCATAAAAATTAATGTAAATATGGGGGGTGGGGGAGGGTGGGCTCCAGGGGAAAACTTTTATCATCACCCAAAATACATTATTTACATATGGAGTACAAGATTCAAATAACTTTAAACAAACAATTGAATATCATCATTTCGAGTTGCTTTCAATCTTCTTTGGTTCGCTCTTCTCCATGTGATTGCAGAAGTTGTGTGACATCGGCTTCTTCCATCTCACCAAAACCAGCTTTATTAGCCAAGCTGAGGATAACGCTTCATCGTGTCCACATCTTTAAATACTTACAAGTCATCGACACATTTAGGCTACAACTTCCTCCACACACCATTCATAAACACCTGAGTAACTTCAGCCCAGGACCCACCGATGCATGGCTTGGTGTATATAAAGCCTATACTGTAGTACTTTGGGTGGGCTTATACACCAATATTTATGGTATGGTTCATACTGTAGCTTTATTAAAACTAGAACGGGCACTCGGTAGAGCGCATACCTTCGCCGCCGCTACTTTTTTCCGGGCACATTTGAAAAACGTCATTTAAAAACGTCCATGTCACAACCATCAGTCCGATGGACGTCAAATTTGGTGTTAGACGTCATTGAGGGCAGTCCAACAAAATGGAGTGATAAACACTGAAAAAAAATCGAAAGTTTAAAAATGACGTCATCTTGTGACGTCATTTTGACGCACTTCCAATGACGTCACTACCAATCGCGGACTACCATCCTGAAACTCTTATTTCACGGAACATTTTAACGTTGGTTTCATGTCAATAGCTCTATTAGATCTGAAGTTATGCCTACAAGTATATTTTGACCTTGAGTGTGACCTTGACCAGAGTTAATTTGCAAAACCTGTTCATAAATAAGCAGATATTTTGGTACTGATCATAATGCCTGGATTTGGGACAATTTCCTTTACAAATTACATAGATATTTGAATATAAAATATCAGGACATTTTAGCCACAATTGAAAAACGTTATGTTCAAACGTCAATGACGTCATAACGGTCAGTCCGAACGACGTCAAATTTGGTGTGTGACGTCCTTAAGGTAAGTCCTACAAAACGGTATGATCAAAACTGATGAGGTCGAAAATTGAAAATTTACGTCATTTTGACGCACTTTTGATGACGTCACGTCAAATCTGACACCATGTACCCGAAAGGTATCTCGTCATGGAACAATATGGCGTTGGTTGCATGTCCATCGCTGTCTTATGAAGGAAGTTGTGCTCAAAAGTTTGTTTTTGACCTTTTCATGACCTTGACCTTTGACCCGATCGTTCCCAAAATCTAATCAAATCGTCCTTGGATAATCACGAATCATCCCACCAATTTTCATGCAATTCGGTTTAATACATTCTGAGTTATGCGAATAACAAACAAACACACATATTCACAAATAAATAAATACACAGCGACCAAAACATAACCTTTCGCAGAATGCGATGGTAATGAGGAAAACCATTCGTTTGATACGAAATTAGAGGTAAAACGACTTTATCACGGAACAGTGAACGACTTTAAACGAGTGTGTTCTCTAATATATCAGCAACTTAATAACAAAACAATGTTAACTGGGACGATGTTAAGCGAACACTTACTGCACTGTATTTATTTATTGCTATTTTTAAGATTTTCAATTTGTGCAGTCCTATAGAGGGGTAATATGGAATAGGCAAAGCCGAGAAGCGAACGTAGAATTCTTCTTACATTCGCTTCTGACTTTACCTATAACGTGTTCACAACTGTATACTTGCCAACTATACCGTGGTACGTGTAAGCGCTGCACAGCTGATGATTTTGACGCAATTTCCGGTTACTTCGGCCTGGATTCGGGATCAGCGATCAAATAATGTAAATCACGATTAAAAAAATATTTTTTCATGATGCGGGAGATATCTTTCTTAAAATGAACTTTGGGAAAAAATAATTGAATAAATAAACAATCACTTCTGGTCAAGAATAAAAGAAAATATAAGTTCCGGAAAGAGTTTCAAAATCACTCAAGGTAATGTTAAATACAAAATAAACACTTCCTGTCATGAAAAAAAATCACTTTCAGAAGAATAAAATTAACTTTGGGGAAAAAAAAACATTATTCAATAAATAAATAAACACTTCTGGTCATGATCTCCCGGCATGCATCATTCCCCATGACAAAAACCGGAAACAAAAAAAAAACCAGAAGCAAAAAAAAAAACGGAAGCAAAATGGTCATAGCCAATGACACGGATTCACAATTGCCAGGGTATTGTGTTGTTTTTGTTGTTTCCTATTCTCTCATGTGCACGCATTAAGTAAGGCCAAAAAAAAAAAATGTTGCATTGGCGTAACCCGCCCGACCCTAAAAATTCCGCCGACCCTATGGTTTTTTTTTTTAATCAATATCAAGTATCTTGTTGATTGCGATCGCGATCGCAAAAACCCAGAAGTGTTTCGGACAGAACCCGCTGCACGCTGCGCTATGCATATGTCATAGTTTAGCTCGGTGTGTGTGTGTGTGTGTGTGTGTGTGTGTGTGTGTGTGTGTGTGTGTGTGTGTGTGTGTGTGTGTGTGTGTGTGTGTGTGTGTGTGTGTGTGTGTGTGTGTGTGTGTGTGTGTGTGCGAAACGGCTCTGCATATCATCTGTACGAGGGAGAGATATTGCGCCTCGCTCGATCAGTACGTCGTCTGTTGTTTCCAACATGGCCGCGTACTCTATCAAGATTACTGGCATGCTTGGGCCTAAAAAAAACTGTTCAGCGTCTTACGAAAATGCAACAAAGATGCGAGGCTTGGAGATATCATTCAGGGAATTGCAGACGTAAATTGTGACACTGCTCCAATACTTTCCTCCGTGCAAGCGTCTAGCAGTGATGGAGGGTCCTTTTCGGACGTTTTGGCGGCGGAAAAGGTGTCTATCTTAGACGACTTCGGTTATCGCTTCGTCGTGGGTTACTACAGCCACAGGCTCAGCGATGATTCGGCATCTACGTCTGAGGCTGAGCTGCCCAAGAATGCCTTTGAAATCCTCATGGCTGCAGGCGCAAGGCGAGGAAGATTTGATCTTTCGGGACTGAAAAAGAATTGTAGTTCTGGCATGCCACAGGCACAGGGACTAAATGCAAAGGACCAATTGTTCAATAGCATCATACTATTGCTGGACAAAGAAGCAGTCTGGTTCAAATCAGGAAATCAGAATGAAGCTGAATTCATTGTCAAGGTAAGAATGAAACTGAAGTGAAAGGCATTAGATTTCAACTTTAGACCTTTATTATTAAGTAGCGATCCAAGTAAATACTCAAGACTCTGGATTTAATTTCACAGCTAGGTCTATACAGGCTAGTCAGGAATGAATGACATTTTCACTTTTTAATCTGATTTGTCTAAAAAATGAAATATTGCGGTGAAGTTGAGAAATTTTATACATAGAAATGGTTTTACTCTCTAGAATAGGCTAGTACTATTTTTATTTATCTATAATATTTTCTCTCTTTTTGGTGGTGGGAGGGGGGGGGTCGCCGACAAAAAGGGGGGGTACTCGAGCCGAGGGAGATTTTGGGAGGGATTTATTTAAAAAAAAAAAATCCCTACCTACCTACCCTATTTTTTAGTGACCCGTTATGCCAATGCAACATTTTTTTTTTGGCCTAATATTCACAAGATATAAATAAAACCCAATCGTGTTTCTACACCGCACAGCGTTTAATAACAACCGGAAGCAAAAGTTCATAGCTAACGACACGGATTCCAAATAGCCAGGGGTATTGTGTTGTTGTTTCCTATTCTCTCACATGCACGCGTTAAGTATGAAGCTCACTGCGTTCGCTATAAAATAGGGAGAGACTTGGATAAACAATAGGTGTGCGGAGGATGCATAGGGTGGACAACATTGATACAGAAAGGAAAAAATTACCCCCGTGTGGGGGGGTGACGGTCATCTCTATAATACCACAAGTTCTCAATGTTCAGTTCAGGTAACCACGAAACAGTCCAAACTAACCGTTTAGATTGAAATAGTTCACAGAAATACACTAGGATAATACCACTAATGACATAATTAATAAATATGTATTGTTCATTTAGTACCCGGATTAACACATCAGAATCACAAGTAAGTGCAATACGTGGTTTTCCGGTCCGTCCACTCTCTGGGGACATTTCACTTCCGGTTGTAGAAAAAAAAAAAACGAAAAAATAGGCTAAGCTCTCGGAGATTATGATAATCATGTAGATTATTCTTCACTGATTATAATGCAACTTTCAGAATGAAAATTGGTCAAGTATTTATAGAGATATTGAGGTTTGAAAAATCGTTAGAGCGAGCAAATTAATTCCACAGAAGTTTCGTGACACTGCACAAAGTAACATGTCAGGTATGGAAAAACATTTTGTATGCCAGATTCATTAATTATTAATTATGGAATGTACTCATTGATATATTAATCAGAAAGCCCGAAGCATGGAGCATAATTTATCACTTATCCCCTCATCCGGGATCCGTGGCCTCGCCCCACAGCCTGCAGCCCTCTGTCCGCCGGTGATTATGTTAGATATCGGCACGATCGAGAGGAGCCTGCGAATTATCCCTGCTGATGCACTGAATTGATGCAATCGTTCGGCCAGAATATTCGTTGTCAAGATGTTGCGTGATTAAATCACTAATACAGTCACTCGAATTTATACCGCAGACATACTTCTTAACAATCATCTTCGCCACAGAAACCACAGTCAATCTGAACCACGCTGGCCACTGCTCAGACACTATGACCGCAGTAGAACTGCGCAGTTTGGTTAAAGATGACTCGGCATTTTGGCGCGCGCGCACAAAATTATATTTTGAAAATAAATGCCGACGTTTACATTTCGGGTTTTGAAACTTTTGCACCTTCGGCGGAAAATGTATAAATATAAAAGGCTAAAAATGTGTTTTATATTTCATTTCTCCTTCCTTCCTTCTTTGCGAATCGCATCGGCGTTTTTGGCCATCTTCCAGATCACGTGACGATCAAACGGGAAGGAAATTCAAAAATCTGTCCGGTTCGATACAAGATAATATTTTTTACTATCATAATCAATAAACAGTTGCCGAATATCTTGTAAAATGGCAGACTAGATAGGTTTTGAAAATGGCGATTTTTATAACTTGCGTGACCTAGTCTCTGACCTTGAACCCGGACAAAAGTTATATCGTTGTGCAACACTCATCGACCTCTACCCACATACTAAGTTTCATCAAGATCGGAAAGAAAAATTGTTGACGGACGTACGGACATTTGGCTCGGCTTTATTAGGTCATCTCGTTAGAGATGACCGAAAAACTGGACATTTGGGAGGATGGCTTGGTGGGGGAGGGGGATTAACAGGGCTAGAAAAGATCATGGTTTTGGATGAGGGATGAACTGAGATGGTGGTGAACAGCCGTCTTGAAGACGGAGGGAAGAAGGACACACACACACACACACACACACACACACACACACACACACACACACACACACACACACACACACACACACACACACACACACACACACACACACACACACCCACACACACACACCCACACACACACACACACACACACACACACACACTTAAAGGCCATTTTCCCCGCTAAAGCGAGGGTTAGCCTTGCAGGCTCCATGACAATCTTCTACACTTTACCCTGTTTTCTGCATCTCCCCTTCTTAATCCCCTTGCCCACATTTCTTCTTTCACCACCTTTAGCCAAGTTTTTCTCGGTCTTCCCCATCCTCCACTTCCGACTACACTCATTTCCATCACTCCTCTCACCCAGTCACTTTCATCCTTCCTCAACACATCACCCAACCATCTCAACCTGTTTCTCTTCACAACATCCATCACAGACTCTTTTCCCATTATCTTCCGCAAGTCATCATTTGTCTTCCTCTCTCTCAACGATACTCCACACATCCACCGAACCATTCGCATTTCCACCCTTCCCAGCCCTTGTTGCTGCTCCATGTTCAGTACCCATGTCTCACTCCCATAAATCATCGTACTCCTCACACATGTAGCATTCACCTTTCCCTTCAGCTTCAACGACACTCCCCTCTTCGTCAGCATGCCACTCAGTTCCCGAAACTTCTTCCATGCACTTCTCACTCTAGCAACCGTCGAAGAGTCTGATCCACCTTCTCCATTCAGCATGTCGCAGAGATAGCTAAATGTTTTCACCCCTTCCAGCTTCACACCATCTCCAAGATCCAACTCAACAATTCCTTCATCTGCTGCTCCCTCGATGCACACCTTACACTTGAATGTAGCTGCCACACTGGTTAATGACCCTCTCACCCCACTGCATTTTCGATGAACCCATTCAGCACACATTGTACACTGAATGGAGTTCACTCCGACACCCTTCCTGCACACAGCACACGGCCACTTCCCAGTCCTTTCCACCTCACCACATGCTTTACCACTTGCCATCACCTTCATCTTTCCGATATTCACCTTCAAACCTTTTGCCTCCATACATTCCTTCCACTTGTTCATCTTCTCCTTCAGTCCATCCATACTCTCTGCAATCAACACCAGATCATCTGCATACAGCAGCTCCCACGGTAAACCCTCCTTTACCCCCTGAGCCAGCACCTCCATCACAACTACAAATAGAAGTGGACTTGGTACTGACCCCTGGTGCACTCCCACCTTCACTTCAAACTCACCACTCTTCCCGTCCTTTGTCCTTACAGCTGTGCGCGCTCTCTCGTACATGGCCATCACTACTCTGATCAACCATTCCTCCACTCCTAACTTACTCAATGCCCATGTCATTACTTCGCATGGAACCCTATCAAATGCTTTCTCCAGAAAAACAAACCCAAAAAGAAACAACTTCTTCCTCTTCTCCATGTACTTCTCCTGCAACTGCCTTACAATAAAAATTGCATCTGTCGTTCCTCTTCCTGGCATCAATCCAAACTGCATTTCGTCAATCTTTACCTTCTCCCTTATCCTCTTCTCCAACACCCTTTCCAATACCTTCATTCCATGCTCCAATAACTTTATTGTTCTATAGGAGTCACAGTCCAGAGGGTCACCTTTCCCCTTCTACAGAGGGACGAGGGTACTCAGTTCCCAATCCACTGGAATGCGGCCTTCTTTCACCACCAGATTACAGATCTCTGTCATTCTCTTCACACCCCAACTTCCCGCTGCCTTCAACATATCTCCCACAACTCCCGTCGGCCCTCCTGCTTTTCTACTCTTCATTGCTCTTATAGCTGCCTCAACTTCCTTCTCAGTTATCTTCTCTGCTGGTCCTAAAACTGGGTTACTCTCGATGTTTCTATCCCATTCATTTTCTACATTCAACAGCCTTTCCATATACTGTATTTCTTCCATCTTCCTTTAATTCCATCTGAGTCTACAACGATTTGTCCCACTTCATCCTTCAAGCAACTCACCCCCGTCACATCAAACCTCTTTCTCGCTATCTGCTTTGCAATCCTGAATACCGCTCTCTTACCCTTCTCCGAATACAAACGTTCTCCGAACATTTTCCAATGGGCCTCCTGCGCCTTTGCAGCCTTCTTGGCTTCCTTATAACTTTCATGTGCAGCCTCTTCTTCCACCGTATCCTTTGCCTTTTGCCATTCCTTGAACTTCTTCCTCTTCTCTTCAATCGTCTTTCCAACTTCATCATCTCACCACCATGTTTCCAAGTACCTCGGTGGTCCTTTTGTCCATCCACATACCTCACCAACGACTCCCAATAGACTATCTTTCATTGACATCCAACCACATCCTCAACCATATTCAGCCTCTCTCTTAATGCTTCCTTCACTGTCGCCTCTTTCAACCTCCACACCTTCATCCTCGGTTGGTACTTCACCCGCTGAATTCCCCTCGAACCTTTCACCCTTATAATCGCAGAGAACCAGGTGGTGCTGTGAAACAGTCTCCTCCCCTGGGATCACCTTTGTGTCCCGGAGGTTTCCCCTATCTCGCCGACGCACCATCAGGTAGTCAATGGTTGTCGTCGACCCACCTGACGTGTATGTAATAAGCTTATGATGGAATTGAGTATTACAAATTAATCAACAAATCAGCTCCATCAGCAAACTCCAAGATCCTTTCACCTTCTCCATGTCTCGCACCATATCCATAACCCCCATGGACTCCCTCAAAACCGTCTGGACTCCTTCCCACATGTCCATTCAAGTCTCCTCCTACCACAACAATTTCATCATCATTCACATTTTCCATCAACTTCTCTATCGCATACCAGAACATGTTCTTCTCTTCATCGCTTCGACCGACCTGCGGGGCATATCCCGAGATGACGTTCACCAAGAGCTTTCTGATCACGATTCTCACAATCATCAACCTTTCACTCACTCTAGTCACACTCACTACACCGTCTACAAACTCCTCAGAAAACATGACACCAACACCATGCACGCTAGGGTATTCCAAAAAAATGAAAGTTTGATTTTGCCTTTGTTCCAATATCCCATAAGAACTTATAGGTCAAAAATGAACAAAATTCCATGATATTTAGGGGTTCCTCAAGTTGGCACAATTTTGGTTCATATTTACAAAATACACGTAATTTGCACAATGTAATATACTATTCTAAAAAATGCTTGATCTTTTAAACATGAAATAATCAAAATACAGTGACAATGTCTTTACAGAAATATATCATGTCAATAGTTCAATGTTCAGTTAATTCAAATGTCACTTGTATTGTTAAAGTGGCCTTCGTAGGCTTTGGAATGGCCTTTCGGTGGGCAGCCACAACCTGAAGCAGGTATTGAACCTGCTCCTCATCATGGGTCAAACTGCCATTATATGCTGTCATGAGTGCTCTGCCACGCTCAGCAGTGTCATTCACCACTTTGAGTCTTTGAACAGCCTCTTTAAACTTCACATAGACTGGATATTCTGGCCACAATAGTGGTTGCTTGACCAGGAAGTTGTGTGCCTCCTCTTGCCCATCCATTAGCAGCAAATCGAAGATTTTTAGAGAACGTTGGCTGACATATTGTTCCAGTGGCATGGCGTAGTTGAAAGACTTTCCATCCAGACGTTTAAGGATTTTCTCTGCTGGCTTCTTTTTAAAATTGGCAGTCATTGCCATTTTTGTCTCACAAGATACCCGGTTATCGAAAAGTGCCAATGCTACCAAGTGCTCAGAGCAACACCATAGATGACGAAGCATTGGCTCTGATGCTGCTTTCTTTATGATGCTGTTTGGGTATTCCTGCAGCTGGGAAAGGAACATCATATCATTGCGTGGTGCCCTTTCGGCATTGGATGCTTCATGCCAGAACTTGGCATAAATAACTGCAACAAAGAGGGACACTGACATCAAGCCTTTGAGTTGTCGTGAAGTCAGCTTAAATTGGTTCCGAAACAATATCATCTTCAGTGAATATATGGCCTTTGCCATCCAACGGGCATTATGGAGTGCTCCTGGGGCACGAAAGCTAGGAACATAGAAGCTAGGGCCACCAACAAAAAACAAGTGCTAACTGAACCAGTTCACGATAATCCTCACGACGTTGAGCATGGCTGATTGCAGTCTTGTAAAAGTCTTTTGCCTCTTCACGCAGGTTATTTAGGCCATCAAAGAGCTCTTCCTCGGGTAGAACAAATTCACTCTGGTTGACACTTTGCCAATGAGCTTGAAAAGTCCAACTTTCGGCCAATCTGTGCTTCCCATGGATGCAGTGAATACTGACGAGAGGACTATCTCCAAGATGTGATGACGACATGCAATCCAAACCATGTCTCTGCCAAGTGCTTCCTCAATGATGTGACATGCTCCTTTATGCAGGCCAGTATTGGATGCACTGGTGTCAAACACCAGACCATGCACCTTGTCAGTAAGTTTCCAGTCATTGAGCACCTTAATGCAAGCATCTGCTTGTTCTTTGCAAGTACCACGAGCAATCTTAGGAACTGCCAACAATTTTTCTTCTCCACCACCAGTGACAAGAATTGCAACACGATCCACAGTGTCTTTCTTTCCTGAGATGTCTGGCAGTAACTTTGAGTCCCAGTGTCGGAGCAAAGGAGTATCTGGTGAAAACTGTTCTTTGTGCTTGAGTGCAGAGATCTCCCTGTTGATACATCGGGCACGTCTAACAGTGTTATGTGACAGCTATATCATCAAGGTTATGACCCAGGGACTGGGCAATTGCAGCTGTGACAAAAGTTGCACCACAGTCAGTTACCTTCACTCGATCCATTGCAGCAGCAACCTCAGGTGTTATCACTTTTACACTTGTCTTCTTTCTGCGCTTAGGTGCCCGTTTTGTGGATGTGGATAGCATCTGAAAATCATCATCTGATCCGGTTTCCTGAAGTAATTCACTCCCAGATTCCTCATCAGTTGTAGTGGTAGACGTGAGAAAAACCGTTGATGTCCTCTTTGCATCCTCCATGGCTTTTTCCTTCCTGGCTTGTTCTTTCAGTACACATGTCCGCTTGCGTTGCTCCAATGCAAAAAGAGATTTATCAGACCCAGCCATGGAACAGCATTTTGGATCTTCACGCTGCATATTCAAAAACATCGTGTCCTCTTCATTGTCCATTATGGAGAGGGCATTTTGCACTGCAATGTCAAAAAGCTCATCTCGGTCTCCTTTGAAAAACTCTTCTTTCATCCTATACGACTGCTGTGGTTTTTGACGATTCTTTTTCAGCTCTTGATATAGAGGGTAAAGCTTCATCACCCTTTCCTGAAATTTGTCGAGTCGCTGGATGGGAATCCGAGCCTTTTCCCAAAGTGCCGAAACAATCTCAATGGTCCGCTTTGCACTTTCCTTAATAGTACTTCCATGCTCCGTGTGGTGGTATAAGAAATTGCACAGAACTGCTCAGTAAGTTGGCAAGCCAGCACAGTGAATATCTGCTGTAGGTTTGCCAACCAACCATACTGACAAAGAACTCCTTGTGGTGCTTGCAGTTGCCATGACACAATCTGAAAAAGGAAGGTATGTAAATTCCAATGAAAATATCAAACAACCATATTAATTGTGAAGTGTACTGCGTTGTGCACATTCGACGGCAAGTTGTCAGTTACAGTTTGGCAAATTTCAACAATATTGTGCCAACTTGAGGAACCCCTAAACATCCTCCAATCTGCTTCATATTTGGTGTGTATGTTTCTACTGTCAAATGGAACAAAGGCACACCCAGAAAGCATGAATATTCATACTTTTATTTTTTACCCCCTATTACGAAGCACCCTAATGCACGCCTTCCAGGCACCCTTGCCACATAAACTTGTACTTCTGTCCCTGCCTACCCTTCACCATTCTCACACCACTTCCCTTCCATCGTGTCTCCTGCACGCAACATATGTCCACTCTTCTTGTGACCAATGTTTCAACCACTTCTCCAGATCTTTCCATGCACCAAACCTCAGAAACCAATCTCCACATGGGGCATCAGACGATTGGTCATCATAAATGGAAAAATTTCCTCCCTTGCTTCGATCGGGTTTCCCACCTTGAGTTTTAACGAGAGGGGGGTGAAGACCCCCACGGGGTACTTCGGGCTGTACCCTGCCCATCAGTTGTACTCATCATGGTTTCCTTTTGAGGCGATGTTTTTATGGCCGGATGCCCTTCCTGACGCCAACACTTTAAGTCACCCCTTAGGACACGCAGGGATACGGTGTACCTATTCTAACCGGGGCACACACCGGGGGAGGGAAGAAGGACATTGAAGAGAATGTGGGAAGTTGATTCCACAAGTGGGAAAATAAAATAATAAATGAGTGAAGGTGAGCAGTGATCCTGGATTTAGGTAGTTTCACCAGAAGGGGGTTGATGGTGGACTGTGTATGCTCTGCAGGAACTTATGGAGGATAAAGAATGGAAAGAGCAGAGGGTGCAAGACCACCAGAATGGAGGTGCGAGAATACAAAGACCACAAACCTGTTTGCGATGACAGGAGATTCCAAAGATTTTGAAGGCCTTGGTTTGCAATCAAGCTGAGCAAGGCGTGCAGCATGGGGACCAGCCCAGAGTGGATAGCAATACTCTATCAAGCTGTGGATGAAGACCTTGTATGTGGATAGGAGTTCAGGTGTGCCAAGGAAGGACTTTGTATGACAGAGGATGCCCAGTCGGTGGATGGCTTTGGAGGTCAACTTTCAAATGTGGTTTGCCCAAGAAGGATCATAGCTGATGGTGAGACCCAGGTGACTGAACGTTCTCAAGAGGATTGTGAAGAAAGTAGAAGGGGCGGGGGGTTGCCAGATGGTCCTTTTGTAGAGACATAGTGAGAGGGTGAGATTTGTCAGAATTCAAAGACATATTCCAAGTGTTTGACCAGCTTCAGATATTTTTCAAGGTCTGAAGAGATGGAAGAGGCTGCAGCCTGTCTGTCTGAAGGATGAGGGATGTCATGAAAGAGGGTTGAGTCATCAGCAAACAGATAAAGTGGATTTTCCTGAGTCAGAGAGATCATTTGAGGTAGTTTCATACGAATGAGAAATTTAAAAACTTTTACCATCCAGTTCTCCAAAATATACTTTTTCAATTCATGCATTGGCACAAATGAAGACTTGTTTAGATATCTCCTCACATATTTGTTCATAAGAAAAAGCGAATGCTTTGCAACTGATGGCATTTACCATTTCTGCGCTATACTCACCATTTGCAGAGTGAGACTCTTCAAATGGCTCGTCCTTCACACAAACGCTGTTCAAATTCAGAGCAACGTCGCCATGCAGCCATCGTGCATCTACTGGACTCAATTCTCCTGTGGAAAAAATAAATAAATAGAAATAAGAGTTGTAGGCTTAGTCTCAAGTGAAAGTACTGCAAATATTAACACAAACTTATCAATACGAATAAATGCCAATGTGTGTGTGTGTGCGTGTGCGTGTGCATGTGCGCGTCCTCCATAACTCCAAAACTATAAAACCTAGCAGCCTGAAACTTTACATACATACTAAGAAAACTCCAAAGAAGTGCATGATGAAAATTGGGTGTTTGAGTTAATTAAAACAACACTTTCGAAGATAATTAACGGCCTTATTTAATCATTTATCAGGCCATCCGAGGTCACTGCTCTCTATGGGGTTTTATTATCCGAGGTAACCTCGCTGGGGTCTGAAGCCGCCATGTTTTTTGGCCTGCTCAACCATGCCTCGACTTGGAACAGGCCGCAACTATCACTGAACAATAAAGTTCCCCCCCCCCACTTTCCTTGCTAATTATCGAATGCCTGTTCATAATTGCAATGCTTATGAACACCCGGAGATGTCAGCGTTCTATGCTTTATTTCATTTCCACACATGTGATCACTATGAGTGTCTCTTAAATTCAGCAGAATTACAAAATTTAAGCTTCAGAATCGAACTTACAAGCAGTCCCGACTCCTCGAAAAGTGTCGATTTGTCCAATTCGGACATATTTGACATTTTGGGTGTCTCCAGAGTACAGGAGGTGTACGTTTAATACGACGGTTGGGTGATTACAAATCGTATGCCAAGCGAGCCGCTTGATATACGAAATTTGATATACGAAATATCAACTTTTTCGTTAGAGTGCTAAAGCCAGCGCTCTACAATATTCGCACTGTCCCTGAATACTGTAAATCGATCGATTTGAACAAAGTTCAGGGATCACTCGCATGCGTTCTTAACCACGTGTTGTGCAACAGGCGGTGTCTGGCTCAGTGAAAATGTGAAATTATATTTTCCACGACGTTTCCCCTTTTTGTACGATCTTACATTATACAACCTATCACTTCGGCATAGAGAAATGCAAATAAAAATTAAACGTTTAGTTTTTTTAAAGTTTATTCAACCATTTCGCTTGTGTAGCCGCTTGGCGCACGTTCAAGTTTCAATGGCAATACCATGGTTCTATACCGGAGGTAGGAAGGCAAAATAAATTATTTGATCACAATGAGCAAAAAAAAATCACCATATCATGGCAGGAACGCTGAGGTACACATGCTTGCTCTGTATAGCCTGGATTTGAATCCTGACCCAGCTATAAACTGTCATCCCGGTGTTTCACAAGCAGGATGATTCATCAGTGTGTGTGCCATCTCTTGTATGGATGATAAACTGGGTGTCACATCTGCTGGAATCCTTCACCCCTTCCCTCTCCCCCCCTTTCCTCTTCTCTCCCTCTATCTCTCTCCAAACCCCTCCCCCTGCTCCCTAACCTTCCCTCTGTTAAGGGGACTAGCATGTATGAATCGGTCTCGGAGTGAGCCGACTGGTGGGGTGCAAAAGTCGCTGCATGAACGAGCATGTATGCATGCATGCAGGAAGACCTTTGCCAGGAAGTTAGCGTGGGTTTTAAATGCTCACTCACGCCCCAGGTCTCAAAGTGTCCATGTGTGTGTGTGTACGTGTATGTGCAAGTTGCTGTTGTTGCCTGCTATCTCCACATGTGGGTGGGTTTCATCATGAGGTGAAAAAGACCTACCAGGTCTCAGAGTGTGTGTGTGTGTGTGTGTGTGTGTGTGTGTGTGTGTGTGTGTGTGTGTGTGTGTGTGTGTGTGTGTGTGTGTGTGTGTGTGTGTGTGTCGTTGATTGGTATCTACATATGAGAGCTTCAGAATGTGGAATGGAGTCCCCCCAGGGTCGGCTCAATGTATCCACCTTCATTTCAATAAGGGGTGACGATTCACGGACTAAGTTGTGAAGTTTTCTGTTTTCATAGTTTTGTGCCGAGGGCTCCCTTCAGGATCGTCGCTGAGCCCCGGACAGCTTCCAACTGCAGTTTGTAATAATATTCCCGGAGATGATTTTTAATATCTCTGTGAGGTTATTTGTCATCATTCCCAGAGCTCCAACTATCACTGGTACAACTTTGGCATTCTTCAGCTTCTAGGATCTTTTCACTTCATTATTGAGATCTTAGTATTTGGTCATTTTCTTGATTTCTGCACTTAGTCCAAAATCACTGCCATTAACACGTCAATTAGCAATGTCTTCTTCTTTATTTTTTGTACCCAAGTATGATATCTGGTCGCAATGCTTTGTTTTCGATGCTCTCACTCGATGGGATCATGAGTCCGTACGTGAGCAGTACTTCCATGGTTTCAGTGATTGCTTTTGGTTCATATTCCCACAAATACTCCGGAACTGGAATATAAAATTTTTTGCAGATGTGCCAGCGGATTACTTTATAAACTCTGTTGCGTGTCCAGCTGTTTGACATTTGTTTTTTTATGTTCGGTCATTAAGCATAACATGTTGTCGTGTAGCGGGGGTTTGCCTCGACATGGACGGATGGCCAAACAGTTCTCCCTTGGAGGCTTACAGCCGAGATTCTCAGAGATTAAGGCGCGCACGCGGGAATCAAAGGGCAGCAATGACGTAGCAGATGGAAGCACAGCACAAGGGGATTTATCTCAAACCCATGACAAATACACAGACACAAGCAACTTAAATAAATACAGGAGTTTAATGAAAATGAATCAAATATTTACAATGGTAAGAATTCAAAACGGGATGATGAGACGGAACGTGAGATAAAACTAATTCTAATTTTGAGGCGCCTCCACACAGACAAGAGACCTAAAATAAATGAAAAATCCACCCTTATTCCGGCACTTAGCTTCGGGTCCAGAAGTGATCCTTTATGAGCTTCGGGGTCGAACCACATCGTTCTGCGTGGGAAAATGTGCCCAAAATGGCGTGCAGCCGCTCTATGGGTGGGCAAACGTACAGGAGGAAATTCTGGTGGCAATACTCCACATCAGGGCTCAGAAACTGCCATGCAACTTCTTTTGGTCGATCGCCCTCACCGATGCTGCTGCTCTGCAAGATCTCTTTCCCCGATGGCACAACACGAGGCTTGGAGGCTGGTCTCACGATCCAGACAAGTCACTGGCCAGCGTCTTGCTCCACCACGCGAGCCAATTTGCCTCAACATAAACATAAGGATCGTGCAGTCTTCTTCACCACGTCGAGGGAAAGCAATCCGTAATGCCCTTCTCTTTCAACTGCCATCTCCTGCCTCTCTCGCTTCTGTCCCGCTCTGAACCTTCGTCTCGCCTGCCTTCTTGTCACCCAACGCGAGAATCTCTGACTAACCTGACTCCCGCCACTCTGACATCACGCCTATCAATCATCCACTCCGAGGGCGTGGTTTGATTGCTGTCCCCCTGGAGGCGGGGCTTTCTGCCTGCTTGGACATGCAGCTTGGTTGTTGTCGTTTTAAGGATGTGATCCCTTTTTATCACCGGTCTTGAAATACAAAAAAACACATAATAATTATCGCTAAAGGTCATAGGGAGCAATTACAAACTGGGAGAAATTATCCTCAACCCCTGCCTAATTAACACAGCACCATCACCCCACCCACCCTCATGTATGGACATGTCACAGCTCACAGTTTCCCTACCTAATTTATATTGAAATGTCTCCTACACGTCCACGGACCAAGCTACTCGATACAATCCTACCTTTCCTTGGAAATTCCTCAATCTACCCCACAAACATAACAATATCATTCTCTTTGCTATCCTCACCTCCACCCCTCACCTTTCTATCTTTTTATTTTCCTCCCCCCCTCCCCCATCTCTCTCAACACCCTCCTCACACCCCTCGCTCCTAGTGTACAGCAACATTTGGTAGGGAGTCACTCTCCACCCTCCCCCCCTTCCTTGTTCTTTCCCCCTTCCAAGATTTCTCTTCCTTCCCTCCCCTCTCTTCCCTTCCTCCCTCCTCTCTCTTTCCTCCCCCCCCTTAATATCACCATGAGCTAAGTGACGGGTTGTATTTGCTCGTATTTAATAATTCACGTAGAAAACAGAGGTAGTCAGTTTTGGGTCGGTGAAGTCGAGTCGTTGCCAAGTATGTAAAGAATATTTGATTCAAATTTCTTCCTCGAGTACTTGTAGTTTTATGTGCATCTTGATGCTCATGGACATATTGTTATGGATATGGGATAGGGGTAATTGGGTTGAGTTTATACAAGTTATCTATATATGTTCAACAAAAACATGTGTAATAAGTGTACGACAGGCAGTGTCGAGTTTGTTTCAATGAAGTTCCCTTGGTCTTCTCTCTCAGTCTGTTCGTATTGACACGTCCATATCCATCCCCACTTTGGTGTTTATTGTAGTTTTCCCCCATTGCAATCTGTCATTATGGGTTTTCATTTAACATATATATATAAAACAGCAGCAAATCATAACATAGCTCAGATAAGAGAACAGCATTTGTGACCACATGAATCAGGCAGGAGGAATGGTAGAATCCATGTGGCCCCAGTGGGACTCCCGCATGGGAAGCCACGAAGTTGCGCGAGTTGAGAGTTCCTTTCTCCTGCAGCACAGAGCAATGAGGGTGTGACAGGCGGGCTGAGTGCTGCACTGCGGGGATTTGATAAAAGGCCACTACCAACGGAAATCACGGCGGAGCTACTCTTCTTCTCTCTGTCTGGAACCTTCACACCGTGGCTGGCCTCGCTCATGAATGCTGTGACTGGTGGCCGAGTGACCTCTCCTTTGCCGGTGGTTCCCTACTCCATTGTTCGTGGTGTGCGGAGTTGGCGGGGCCAGGAAATCATGGAGCGGACGAGTCCTCAAGACCGTGCATCGACACGTATTGGCACCAAAAACCAGGCTCGAGCTGGCCGCTCACACCTCAGGTTCTTCTTGTCTCTGCTGGTCTCTCTATCTCTCCTGTTACCCATACGAATGAAACATAGATAGATAAATTGGTATGAGTGTTTATTTTATAATTCATTGGTGACAGTTTGTATCTGCGTATGCGGTCATGCTCTTTTCCCTTCTCTCCTGCCCAGTTTTTAGCTATCAAATTCCTTTGTTAATGCGAACCTATGTCGTGTACATTGGAGAACAGGAATTCCGTCGCACGAGATAATCAGCAAATAAACCCGTTAGACAGGAAAATTGGAATCGTGCAGTAATGTGCAATTAAAACTCGATTAGCGTTTTTTACCGACTTTGTCGACAAAGCTTCACTTGGCTCTTTCTGATGGCTAATTGCCGACGGCAGTGTGGCCTTGACAGCCGGCATGTACGCAAATTGAGAGCAGATGTGGGACCTCTTGGCCACTCCCAGCCTAGTGAATGCGCAGTCTGTCAAGACCCTCACAACCGTTTCAGTACAAATGGCAGATGGTGTTAGATTGTATATACTGATGAGTAGTTGAGAAAAGGCACACAGAGTTGCATAAGGAATAGACAGATTAAGGAGAGGGAAAGAAGAAAAATGTCAATGTCAGTGGTGCGACGGATAACATATGCGCTTGCTGGTTCACCGTTGTCCGATGTAATACCAACAAGGTCAATCCATCATGAAGCAAGTTAGCTTTCAAAGGGGATTCAAGGAGTCATTTTTAGCTCACCTGAACTTTAGTCCGTTGAGCTTATGTGATCGAGTAGTGTCCGTAGGTGAGTGAGTGAATGAGTGAGTGAGTGAGTCTATAAACACTTCAATTTTTATCACTTGAACCAAACACACGATTTTGATGAAACTTGGCCACAAGCTTCATATCTAATGCTGAACGAAGGTTTGTTGACCGCATCAAAATTTGCGCTCATTAAGGGGGTGTACGGGGAGGTTCATGACCTCCCCAAATAGGTATTTGCTCTCTTCTCTGAAACTAGGCACAAAATTTCGATGAAGCTTGACCACATCCTTCATCACCTGTGATGTACCAAAGTTTGTTAACGGCATTAGAAAAATTAATCAATAAAATAATCAGGGTTTAAGGGTGGGGATTGGGGGGGGGGATTGAGTGATTGTTGCTCCTGATAAAGTTGAGCTTCAGGACACACGGTCCTATTTCAATATATTGTTACGGCTGTGGAAATTCGCATTACACCATAAAGGACCCTCAGGTGAGATATCTCGATAAGGTACATGTGTAGTGAGCCCAAACCCGTTGTATAGAGGGAATTTATGTGATTCATCCGGGCTGCAACGCTTTGAGTTAGCCATTTTTTCTCTCTCTATTGTTATTTTCGACCAATAAGCCGCCAACAACGCAAACAGCCACTACCCTTACCTTCACAACTCCATCCCGCAAACACCGCTTCACCGCCATTCCCAAATGGCACCATAACCATCAAACCACCACCGAAAACCCTCCACCACCTTTGCCTCTCTCCTTCACAACCAACAACCGCACCACCTGTGAACACTGAACGTCGGGCTGTCTTGGGCCCGTTCAGCGATTGGTGCCGAACGCACCGAGCTGCGAGCGTGAATAGCGGCCTTTCCGAGGGGAAATTCGGATCAGAAACGCTTCACGCCCACTTCTCCTCCGTCCAATTGGCGAGCGTGGGGCGGCTTGGCCCCGCCTCCAATCGCGTTCTGATCCTAAAATTTGCATGTTGGCTGCTCCTGCCGCCTATAAAACGGCGAGCGCAAGTCGTAAAAGGCGAGTTGGGTTTTGGAGTTGCTTTGAGGAGAGTGTGGAACTGAAAGAGTTGGGTTTTGGAGTTGCTTGGACTGTGTCGTCGAGAGGTTGCTCTTGGGGGACAAGGAGCGTGCGTTGGCGGAGTGGAGTCAAGTGCGCGCGGTGGAACTGCAAGCAAGGGAGCTCGAGTCCGAGGCAGGAAGGACGGCGGTCAGCGACGAGGTTGCGGTGTGGGGGATCGCTCGTCTCGTCGCGGGACCCAAGCCAGCCAGCCACTCCCCTCCCCCAGGGCATCAACAATTCCCCCTTTCCCCCCCGCGCTGAGATAGTGCAAAAGGACGCCCCGTTCCCACCCCACCCCAAACGTCGTGCCAACGAAACCCGCCAAGGGGCACAGAGTCGGGGCACAGCGGCGCGGCCACATTTGCGGCTTGCCCGCCAACGCGTCACGAAGACGCGGGTAAGACCTCCCCGGTCTCGCGGACCTGGCCGCTCCTCCAGGTCACGCGCACATTTGGCCTACGGGCCCGTCTGCCTCCTTGTCTGTGAGGGTGGCTTCTTTCCTTTGCTTTTGTGTAAATGTGTGTTGGCGCCGTCTGTGAAGTAAAACTGTATAAGTGTTGCCGTGTGTGCGCGTAGTCGGTTTTAACTGCTTTATGTGCATTTCGATTCTGTATGGCTGTATATACGTGCTTTCCGTGTGCCGGGAAATGAAATGCTCGCTTGTTGAACTGTGCCCGTTTCGCTTTGTCTTTTCTTTATTGACCCTCCATCTTGCTTCACGTAAAGGGTTCGTAGTGGGTGCAACATCCCGGTAATTAATCTGAACCGTCCAGGTCGACGATAACACCGCTCGGTTATCCCGATAGTACGGAACGGGCCGCCCAAGCGGCTCGTGTCCGGAGTCGACCTGCGGCGAGGTACGATCGCCCAGTTTACCATCCACGTGGGTACTTAGGTAGGTCGAGTTTGGCGAACAACCCTATCCTACGCGGGTGGCCGATTGGCACGATTGTGGTGAGGTCGAAAGGCCCACCCGTGACTAGCTCCCGGCGTTGGTCCGAGAGAGTTCGATAGTTTCCGGAGGGTCACGACTGAATTGTCCGTCCGGTGGGCGACGTGCCGCGATTCGAGTTACCTGGCCGTCCGCACGCCGGCGGGCACGAATTCACAACAATATGGTGTTGAGATAACGTCGCGAGTTAATGTTCAAGTGGGATGAGTATTCGGTTTCATCAGAACACGATGAATACTGTAGATGTACTGCTTGTCACCTGTCAACAACCAGACAGAATAATCATTGCCCCCACCTCCAATCTCTTCCTATTTCTCCCCAATTCCATTTTTTTTTACTCCTTTATTCCCTTTGTTGTGGCGATCTAATTTATTTAATGAAACGATCACAATATATTTATGGACTTGCCTGGTGAGGAACAATTGTCCAAAGGTTCAAGTTTCACCTTCACCTCTTCCTCAAAATCTGTAACAAAACAAATAACACTGGTCAACAACAAATTTGTTGTCTGCATTTTTTAAGCTGATTTAGGACGAATCTGATGCGCTGAATCAAAAACTCACATTAGTTTTGTTCAATCAGGTCAAGTTTTTGAGATATGGCCACATGTCGTTTTTTACATTTTTGTTCACATGTACGCATGTGTGGAGCATTTTAGAAGAAGTTGGTGGGGGTAAAATGTCATGTCAAATAATTGTTTTGATTGGAAATAATTATTTTAATGACAAGAAGTATTCAGGTACGATAGTTCTGGGTGATTATGTCGAAAAGGGATCAGTTTGAAGTCATAAAACCTCAAAATCTTCCAAAAATTGGTGAGGCAAAGCATAAATTGTGATGCAATTCCAGTGCCTATCTTCAGCGAACTTCCTGACATTAGTGACGAAGATGCCTCCAGTGTTGAAGGACATGAAGAAGAAGAAGTGGTTCTTGAAGATGATGCTCCACATCCATTTTCCCAAAAGGAGTTGAATGATCTAGTTCACGACCTCAGCTTGTCAAAGGACTCTGCCGAACTGTTGGCATCCAGATTGAAGGAAAAAAACCTCCTCTCTGACAGTGCTCGCATCAGCTTCTTCCGCAACAGGCATCAAGAGTACCTCCGTTTTTTCTCTGAAGAGAAGGACTTGGTGTACTGTGCTGATATTGCGCAGCTTCTGCTCAAGCTTGGAGTGCCACAGTACGAACCCAAAGATTGGAGACTGTTCATTGACAGCAGCAAGCGATCACTGAAATGTGTTCTGCTACACAACGGCAACCAGTTTGCCTCTGTACCCATCGCTCACTCGACTACACTGAAGGAGAAGTATGAAGCGGTGAAGTACGTGCTGGAGAAAATTGGTTATGATCAGCATAAGTGGTTTATCTGTGTTGACCTGAAGATGGTGAACTTTTTGTTGGGACAACAGTCTGGCTTCACCAAGTACCCATGTTTTCTGTGCATGTGGGATAGTAGGAACCGTGCTCAGCATTACACGAAGAAGGACTGGCCTGTGCGGGAGGAATTGGTGCCATGCAAAGAAAGGAACGTCATCAACGACCCTCTGGTGGACAGAGACAGAATACTCTTCCCACCGCTGCACATCAAGCTCGGCTTAATCAAGCAGTTCACCAAGGCTCTGGACAAAGATGGTGACTGCTTCACTTACTTGTGCCAGGCTTTTCCAGGATTGACCATGGAGAAGTTGAAAGCTGGCATCTTTGATGGTTCTCAGATCCGTCAGCTCATCAGAGATCCAGAGTTCAAAAACTCAATGAACGAAGTGGAACTGGAAGCGTGGAAGACATTTGTTTTGGTAGTGAAGAACTTTCTTGGCAACAATAAGGCCAGAAACTACGCAGAACTTGTCAACAACATGCTGACTGCTTTCAGAAACCTGGGCTGCAACATGAGCATCAAGATGCACCACCTATTTTCACATATGAACCGGTTTCCTGAGAACCTGGGTTCAATGAGTGACGAGCAGGGGGAGAGATTCCATCAGGAGATGAAGGAGATGGAGACCAGGTATCAGGGTCGCTGGGACGCAGTCATGATGGCTGACTACTGTTGAAATCTGAAGAGAGACCTCCCTGCCGCTGAACATTCCAGGAGTTCGAAGAAACGGAAGTTCAAGCCCTGAAGTTTGAACAGTGGTGACGCAACATGCAATTTACTTGTACTTACCTTTATCAATGCCCACCATTCAGATGACAGTAATCAATGTTTCTATCATGTAATCAATAAATGTTGTTGGCGAAACATTTTTTTTTTCTTAAAAACATGTTTAGGATGATATGTGTTGACAAAAATCAGCTGATAATGCCACAAAAATGTAATTGATTTTGTCACAAGATCTGATTTTTTCAAATCAACTTAGCACAAAAACCTGACCTGATGGAGAGAAACGGATGCCATTTCCTGATTCAGCAGTGCCAGAATACCCTAATTCACTTGTAGAAATCTAGACAACATTCAGAAAGTAAATAATTGTTGACCAGTGTAATGTCTTTAAGCAAACTCAACAAATGAACCCACGACACCATTCACATCATCCAGCATCGTTATCTTCAACTTGTACATTGTTATTATGGATTGTTACCTTGTGAGGGAAAACCACCTGTTGGTTCA
>NC_140977.1:46734047-46766547 GCF_056783735.1 Eptatretus burgeri | reverse complement strand
ACCTTGACGTTTTAGCCAGCGTATGGCAAGGTCTCAAAATGTATGTAAAACGCTGGGGTATGCTGAACTATTGATGTTTTTTAAAGTTTTGGGCGTATAATAACGTGTTGGACGTATGCATAACGTACACAGAAAGTTTCAATCACATATAGATAACTTATACCAACGAATGCTGAGCGTGTTGTCGGCGTTCACAACCTATGCCCAACGATAGTCTAACTTATGCATAGCGCAGCAGCGTATCGCCGACGATCATGTGGCGGAGGGTATTCATAGGCTGCGGCTCGACGATTGAAATCATAACCGCACTAGACATCGAAGTGTGAAGCCGCTGTCATACCTTGACGTTTTAGCCAGCGTATGGCGACGTATGAAAAATTTGCCGAACCAAGCTGGCACACGTCAAATACGTTATGGGTAAGTTTTGTATACGTGAAGAGCACGCTGGCATACGTCGTAGTATGCTGGCATACGTCGTCATACGCCAAGTACGTCAAGAAATTTCAGCATGTTGAAAATTTTGACGTACTCGGCGTATGACACACGTTCCGCATACGCTTGGCCATAAGTTGTAGGCACGTTACGCGATCGTTGACACACGTTACTCATAAGTCGAAACACGTCGAGGTAATGGTTGGCGTCAGTGTTCCAGACTCCCTGGTTTTTTTTTTATTATTATTATTATTATTTTTTACTTCGGTATGACGGTGATGTTGACACTTCGATTTCTAGTGCAGTTATGATTTAAATCGTCAAGCGACAGCCTATTAATTATATTGTATTATAACCGCACTGGAAATCGAAGTGTCAACATCACCGTCATACCGAAGAAGAAAAAAAAAAACCAGGGAGGCTGGAATACCGACGCTAACCATTACTTTGACGTGTTTCGACTTACGAGTAACTTACAGGTAACGTGTGTGGACGTGTGTCAACGATCGCGTAACGTGCCTTCAACTTATGGCCAAGCGTATGCGAAACGTGCGAGGCATACGTCAAAAAATTTCAAGCGTGGAAAATTTGTCCAACAGCTTGGCGTACTACGACGTATGCCAGCGTGCTCTTAACATCTATAAACTTACCCATAACGTATTCGATGTGTGCCAGCGTTTTAGCCAAATTTTTCATACGTCAGGCATACGCTGGCTAAATTGTCAAGGTGTGACAGGGCCTTCAGCAATGCTGTTTGTGTGTGTCACTTTGTAAACATCACAAGTGCTGCACTTGAGCCCAGGTATGCAGGAGGAAGGGAGAAGTTACACCATCCCCGTTTTGTGGGAGTATCACTACAAATTAAAAGTAGTGGGTAGGGAGGAGGACGGTCCATTTGTCGATACCTAATGTACCACAGCCCAGGTGGGATGGAGGTGTGGTTGCAGTCACAAGTTACCTGTTGAGTGGTGGACTCACCATCAGTTATAAGTATGGGCTTGCTAGGGAGGGTGAGGGGAAGAAGGGAGGGTGAGGGGAAGAAGGGAGGGTGAGGGGAAGAAGGGAGGGCGAGGGGAAGAAGGGAGGGTGAGGGGAAGGAGGGAGGGTGAGGGGGAAGAAGGGAGGAAGGGGATGGGGGGAGAAGGTGAGGAAAGCGGAGGGAGGTGGATGAGGGGAGCGGAGGGAGGTGGATGAGGGGAGCGGAGGGAGGTGGATGAGGGGAGCGGAGGGAGGTGGATGAGGGGAGCGGTGGGAGGTGGATGAGGGGAGCGGAGGGAGGTGGATGAGGGGAGCGGAGGGAGGTGGATGAGGGAGCGGAGGGAGGTGGATGAGGGGAGCGGAGGGAGGTGGATGAGGAGCGGAGGGAGGTGGATGAGGGGAGCGGAGGGAGGTGGATGAGGGGAGCGGAGGGAGGTGGATGAGGGAGCGGAGGGAGGTGGATGAGGGGAGCGGAGGGAGGTGGATGAGGGGAGCGGAGGGAGGTGGATGAGGGGAGCGGAGGAGGTGGATGAGGGGAGCGGAGGGAGTTGGTTGAGGGGAGCGGAGGGAGGTGGATGAGGGGAGCGGAGGGAGGTGGATGAGGAGCGGAGGGAGGTGGATGAGGGGAGCGGAGGGAGGTGGATGAGGGGAGCGGAGGGAGGTGGATGAGGGGAGCGGAGGGAGGTGGATGAGGGGAGCGGAGGGAGGTGGATGAGGGGAGCGGAGGGAGGTGGATGAGGGGAGCGGAGGGAGGTGGATGAGGGGAGCGGAGGGAGGTGGATGAGGGGAGCGGAGGGAGGTGGATGAGGGGAGCGGAGGGAGGTGGATGAGGGGACGGAGGGAGGTGGATGAGGGAGCGGAGGGAGGTGGATGAGGGGAGCGGAGGGAGGTGGATGAGGGGAGCGGAGGGAGATAGATGAGGGGGAGATAGATGAGGGGGGAGATAGATGAGGGGAGATAGATGAGGGGGGAGATAGATGAGGGGAGATAGATGAGGTGGATGAGGAGGGAGGGAGGTGGATGAGGGGAGTGGGGAGTAGGATGAGGTGGATGAGTGGGGGAGGGAGGGAGGTGGATGAGTGGGGGAGGGAGGGAGGTGGATGAGTGGGGGAGGGAGGGAGGTGGATGAGTGGGGGAGGGAGGGAGGTGGATGAGTGGGGGAGGGAGGGAGGTGGATGAGTGGGGGGAGGGAGGGAGGTGGATGAGTGGGGGAGGGAGGGAGGTGGATGAGTGGGGAGGGAGGGAGGTGGATGAGTGGGGGAGGGAGGGAGGTGGATGAGTGGGGGAGGGAGGGAGGTGGATGAGTGGGGGAGGGAGGGAGGTGGATGAGTGGGGGAGGGAGGGAGGTGGATGAGTGGGGGAGGGAGGGAGGTGGATGAGTGAGGGAGGGAGGTGGATGAGTGGGGGGAGGGAGGGAGGTGGATGAGGTGGATGAGTGGGGGGAGGGAGGTGGATGAGGTGGATGAGTGGGGGGAGGGAGGTGGATGAGTGGGGGGAGGGAGGTGGACACCGAAAACACACCTCGTCTCCTTCCCTCCGAGCGTGTTCAGCCGTTTGACGCCGTTCGCTCCATTCCAAGGTACCAAGCTTCTGGTGAGTAAAAATGGTGGGCACAGTGTTCGGTTTCAAACGGCGTCCGCCTCGACGGCTCTGCGTGTTCAAAATGCCCAGCTTCGTCAACTTGTCACTCACACTCTCAAAGCAATCGCTCGTGAAGTGTTCCGAACAAAGGCGGGAACACTCGTTCGGCGTCCACGGTGTCCGTCCGACGTGTTGCATCCATTGCCGGAGTAAGGACTTCTTCTTTAACGGGAATTTATGCAAAGAAATCCCAACGTGTCGTCCCACACACTTGGTGGAGTTCTTGCAATCAGGCGCGGCGCAGAACGTCATGACTCAGGAATAAAAATAACTTTCACAATTGAAGGAAATGAGTCAATCGTCGCTCTGCTGATATTATATTATGACGTCATTCTCGACAGCGAAACGCTGATCTTATTGCGAGATCCCAAATAGGAAACGCTTAGCAGCAAGAAATCTCGCGAGATCCCAAATAGGGAACGCTTCGCAGCAAGAAGTCTCGCGAGATCCCAAAAAGGAAACGCTTAGCAGCAAGAAGTCTCGCGAGATCCCTAATAGGAAACGCTTAGCAGCGAGAAGTCTCGCGAGATCCCGAGGATACACCCCTTCTTCTTCCGCTTCTCCTTCTTCTTCCTCTCCTCTGCTCCTCATCTTCATCTTCATCTTCATCTTCATCTTCATCTTCATCTTCATCTTCATCTTCATCTTCATCTTCATCTTCATCTTCATCTTCATCTTCTTTTTACGAATGGCGTCTTTAAGTGTTCACCAACGCCAGTTTAATTCCCATTTGAAGGACGGCACACATTAATCACCTTGCTTGTCATGAAACACCAAGACGACAGTTTACACCTGGGTCGGGATTCAAACCCATACCAGATCGCTTCGAGGCGAGTGTGCTTCCTTCTCAGTGGTTGCAACTCCCAGGCCTACTATCACTTACATTGGAAAGAAAGACAAGTACTGTGTGACAAGTGACAACCTGCACCTTTTGTTCATTCTTTTTCTTTCATTTTTCATCAGACTTTACTTTAATGAAAAAATAATTCATATTTTAACTTAAAAATACTAGAAAGCATCTCAAGATGCAAAAAAGCCCGTCTGTATCCGCTTTTGTACTCAAAACTAAACTTGATTAAAGCAACAGTTAAAAAATTATATGTTTTATTAATTTGTGTTCTCCATAATCTCATAACAAATGTTTGTTGAGGATTTGATGACAAAAGCTCGATTGGTAAAAATGTCACAGTCTGGACATACACACTGGTACTGGACATAAACACTGAATCTCAATGGGAAACAAGGATTTTGATGAAAACATTTATGGCTGGTCTACCACTTCACCAATAACATCATCCTTACAATCCCTTATTCCCCACTAGTAAATGCAACTTGTTGCTTCGCTGACGGGGGTGTGAAGGGGAGGGGTGGAGAAAGAGAGAGGGGGAGGGGAGGCACACAGGATGGAGGGAAGGGAGGGGTGAGGAGGCAGAGAGGATGGAGGAAAGGGAGGGGTGAGGAGGCAGAGAGGATGGAGGAAAGGGAGGGGTGAGGAACACTCGGATTTATCAGTGCCTGGTGGCCTCATGACCAGGCATTCAGAAGGGACCCGAGTGTTTCCTCTCGTGGAAAGCCTTGAACCCCAGATCCACAAAAATATTGTTACAGGTTCGCCAGCCATGTCATAAGTGGCTTCTCTCAGACCCACTTCCTGACTTTTGACCCTGAAGTCGACGAGCCGCAGATAACTACGCAGCATGGCGAGTTGAAAAGCAACCACAGGCACTGTCTGAAATAATTAATTCTGGTGGGGTCCTCGCATCGGAATCCCACATTACCTCCCTGGTGAATTGATTAACCTTCAGCGGAAATGTTGGCCACTGTCTACCATAGCCAACCAGTGGGATGAAACTACATCTAACATCTACAGACTACATCTAACCAATGGTGAAAGAGACAATTGAGTAGTTTGGAAATAACAGGTCTCGGTTGAATCAAGCACATATTTATGAGGATATGGAGTATGACTTGAGAAAGATCTTAGCCCTTATGCACATAAGCCCCTTAGACAGTTAACCTTATCACTAAACAAGACATAGGTGGCTCAGACATCTGGGAAATTAGATAAGAAAGGGGATAAATCGAGGGAAGAAGGGTATGGATTTTTACCTTGGCCTCACCCAGACGTAAACTAGATGGCTCAGCGTATCAAACGAGGTGTAAGGTACATTGACTGAGAAGTGAGGTGCGAGGTGCAGTGTGGTGCGGTGGCGTATAGTGCAAGCTCTGAATGTGTGAGTCAATGAGGTGAATGTGCTGGAAGATGCAAGGGTACAGTATATGGTGTGTGTAAGAAAGATGTGTAAGAGAAATAAGTTTTGCTGGCTTGGTCAGTGCTCGTTCGGCTTGGCCCTGTGCAGCGCCCGCTTCACTTGGTGCTCTGCTCGTTCAACTTGGCACTGTGCAGCACCCCTTAGACAGTCAACCACTCCACTTGGTGGTCTGCTCATTCCACTTGGCGCTGTGCAGCGCCCGTTCCGCTTGGTGCTCTGCTCGTTCTGCTTGGTGCTGTGCAGCATGGGACTCGATCGACCAAGCCAGGCCCCTCTCTCCAGGTCATGAACTCTGTACTTCAGAGCGCAGCAATGACTCTTTGGTCTGGACTTCCTCCTTGACTCTCAATTCCTGACTCTGCACCCAGCACCGACTGACTGACTGACTCTCTTCGCGAACTGTTCCGTCAGGGTCTTTATTTCCCTTTATACTGTCTCCAACCACATTGGCTCCTTGGCATCAAACCATGCCGATTCCCTACCGGGCAATGATCGAGTGGTGCAGCGCACAGGGGTGGGGCCGCTGGAACCTTCAGTGGCATGGCACAGTTTGGAGGACACTTGTAGCACTGAAATGGCACAGTGTGGAGGACGCTTGTCATGCTGAAATGGTTATTACTCAGTAAAAGCACTGTTTAAATGAAGTGGTTTGGAAGTGAAGCATGACAATGGGTGTTTAAGAATGGAGTATGAGAAATTGGTTTGAGTACAGAGCTGTGAATGTTCGAGAAGGGGGTTTGAGTACGAAGTGGTGAATAAGGGTTCCTGAGTGAGGTTTGACTATGAGGAAGAGCACAAAGGGGATAGTTGCTCCCCTCCCTCCTCTCTCTCCCCTCCCCTCCCCCGTTAATATCCCTATCAGCGAAGCAATGGGTTGTATTTGTAAGTGTATATATATATATATATATATATATATATATATATATATATATATATATATATATATATATATATTGTTAAATTTGTGGGGGGAGTGTTAGATATTCCCATAGCGCAGATATGAATGTATAAAGTAGCATGGTCCGTGTGCGAGTAGATAGCCATCTCGATGTATCAGTCGGGAAATGTTACCTAAAGAATTGCCTTGTTTGCATGTGCACCATACATATTGTCAGGTCAGGCCAGATTAGATCTGTGACTTGCTACAGGTACCATGTAAACCTGTACTAACCTGTTCCATGGTCGGGTTGTCGGCGACTAAACCGTCTCCCCCACCAGGTTTTCTGGTGAGGATGCTGTTTGGATATGGACACCCAGCAGGATTAAAAACAAAACCTGTCAAAGGGCGGAGGAGCTCCTTGTGAGCCAACGGCCATCCGTATCTCATGCCCAACTGTGTCTGCGGACGTCCTCCTGCAGTTGGGTTACTTCTTATTAGGAGGTTGGTGGCAGGATTTGCACTCTGGCCACCTTAAAACCCTTCATTCCGCAAAACACAAAAACGCAAAGAAATCTGAAAACCCACTCCGTGGGAGTACCTCCTGTGTAGCTTCCCTTCGCAGGGCAGCTCACCAGATGACGGGATTGGGGCAAAGCCTTCGGGACCCCCAATCTTTGATGATAGGAGGGAAACCACGGGGTAACATCCCTGGGTCAGATTGTGGGAGAATGTGTCGGAGTGGTGCTGAGGTGTCGTCCACCAGACGGCAGTCTCTGTGGGTTAACCTGAGGCGGTCTCTTCGGGTGGGTGCCTGGAATGTCCTATCCCTAAGAGAGGATGATCACCTGTCTCTCTTATTATCTGTGCTCAAGCGTGTGGACATCGGTATTGCAGCTCTCTCTGAGGTTCGGAGACCAGATTGCGGCGAGATAATGGTGGGTGGTTACACCTACTATTGGTCTGGTCGCTCTGATGGTTACCATACTCAAGGAGTTGCTGTAGCTGTGTCCAATAAGCTGACTCCAATAATAATTGAGGTAACACCGGTCAACGAGCGTATTATGAGACAAAGGATTCGTCACTCCTTTTAGGTGTCATTTCCCTGGTCTCTATTTATGCTCCGACTGTGGCGAGTGACCTCACCGTGAAAGATGCATTTTACGCAACGCTCGAGTCTGTGGTTGATCAGTGGCCCAGACGAGATACAATTCGAGTCTTGGGGGATTTCAATGCATCGATTGGAACTGGATGGATGATGGATCCTAGGCTGGATGTTGCCAAGCTCAGGGATGAGAGAGTAGCTGAGGAGTTTGCGAACAGGCTGAGTGGACACTTGGGGGGTCTGGGTGCTTTGGGGGGTCCTGAAGAGTTGTGGAGCACCTTCAAGACCACCGTCCTTGATGTTGCCGGTGGATGCATTGGAGTTCACCGCAGGGCAAAGAAGAATTTTGTCTCTCAAGGGACACTGGATACCATTGACCAGAGTCGCAGGGCCAGGCTGAATGGCAGAGCTGAGCTGTTCAGGGAGCTGAGGCGTAAAACTGTACGTGCACTGAGGGTGGACAAGCAGGCCTATGTGCGAGGAATCTGTGAGGGGGTAGAGCATCACCTGTGGACAGGTAATTTCTCGTCCCGCTTACAGGGGAATTCGCGCATTACGTTCATCCAAGCCCATCCCTTGGAGCACTGCAGTTCGAGCAGAGAGTGGTAGGCTCTTGACAGAGGAGTCTGAAGTGAAGGCCCGCTGGGCCGGTTACTTTGAGCGGTTGTACCAGGCTGATCCCCCAGCTGTCGAGTTGGACGTCAAGGGTGTTACAATCCCTGTTGCTGACCCTCGAATCAACCGTGGTCCACCATCGCTTGTGGAAACACGGGCTGCGGTGAACCAGTTGAAACGGGGCAAAGCTCCAGGGATCTGTGACATCCATGCTGAATTTCTCAAGGCTGGTGGAAATGCTGCACTCGTGTCGTTGCATGCAGTTTTGTGCTCTGCCTGGAACACAGGCATCATCCCAACTGACTGGAAGAGGGGCCTTGTCCCTCTCTGGAAAGGGAAGGTTGATCGCCAAGACTGCAACAACTACCGAGGGGTGACGCTGCTCTCAGTGCCGGGCAAGGTCTTTGCTCGGATAATTCTTGATAGGGTTCGCCACCATCTGCTTGAGCACCAGCGTCCAGAGCAGTCAGGCTTTACACCAAAGAGGTCAACGATTGACCGTATCCTTGCACTTCGTGTCCTCACCGAACGCAGACGAGAGTTTCGGTAGGGGCTGCTTGCAGCCTATGTTGATCTCTGTAAAGTGTTCGATTCAGTGAATCGGGATGTCCTCTGGAGGATTCTTGGTCTTCGTGGGGTGCCACCGAAACTGATTGATCTGATGTCTGAACTCTACTCTGGTACTGAGAGTGCTGTGAAGTGTGGTGGTACCATCTCTGACTTATTTCCAGTTGTTACTGGAGTTCGTCAGGGATGTGTACTTGCCCCCACACTTTTCAGCACTTGTATGGACTGGATTTTTGGGAGGGTGTCGGAGAGATCAAGTTGCGGTGCATCGTTTGGCAATGTCAAGATCTCGGACCTTGATTTTGCAGATGATGCAGTCATCTTTGCGTAGACTTTAGACATCCTCTTGGGGGCCCTCGAGGTGCTGAAAGAGGAGTCGGAGCCGTTGGGATTACGGATTTCTTGGGTCAAAACTAAGATCCAGGCTTTCGGTGACATCTTGGATGCTGCTGTCCTGTCTGTGTCTGTTTGTGGTGAGGATGTTGAGGTCGTGGATAGATTCACTTACCTTGGCAGTGATATTCATGTCTCCGCAGGTTGTGAGCCGGAGGTCAATAGACATCTGGGTCGGGCCTGGGGAGTCATGGATTCACTGGATCATAGGGTGTGGCGCTGCCGGTACCTGTGCGGGAGGACGAAAGTCCGAGTCTTCAGGTCCTTGGTACTTCCAGTCTTGCTCTATGGGTGCGAGACTTGGACTTTGACCAAGGATCTGAGACGGAGACTTAATTCCTTTGGTACCAGGTCTCTTCGGAGAATCCTTGGATATCGCTGGTCGGATTTTGTGTCCAACGAGCGGTTGCTGAGAGAGACTCGGATGAGATTTGTTACCTGCATAGTCCGTGAGCGTCAGCTGCGGCTGTATGGGCATGTGGCTCGTTTTCCTGATGCTGATCCTGCTCACCAGATTCTCTCAGCGAGGGAGTCTCATGAGTGGAGGAGGCCAGTGGGCCGACCACGTGCCTCATGGTTGCAGCAGGTTGACCATCATCTCAAGGAGATGGGGATGGGCCTGGCATCTGCCTGGGGGATGGCCAGACGGAGGCCCCTGGAGTACCGGCGGAAAGTGGACGCAGCGACGCGCTGTTCTGGCACATGCTCCCATACCTGACCTGACCTGATTGGAACTGATAGGGATGGTCATGAGACGTGTGTTGATCCCCATGGGTCTGGAACTGTGAACCTGAATAACACTAAGTCCCTTGACTTTGCAAGAAGTCATGGACTTAGGGTGGCTGGTTCATGGTTTCAGCGTCCACAAGCACATCGCTGGACTTGGTATTCCAACGCTGGCGGTGTGGCAAAGAAGATTGACCATGTCCTCATTGATGGTCGCTGGAGGATGATCCAGAACTGCAGGGTCTACCGGAGTGCTCAGTTCCTTAATGCTGACCACCGGCTTGTTGTAGCAACTCTGAAGTTGCACCTTAAATCCAGGAGAATGGTACCATCCCAGCCTAGGCTGGATGTTGGCAAGCTCAAGGATGAGAGGGTAGCTGAGGAGTTTCGAACAGGCTGAGTGGAGATTTGAGGAGTCTGGGTGCTTTGGAAGGTCCTGAAGAGTTGTGGAGAGCCTTAAAGACCACCGTCCTTGATGTTGTCGGTGGATGTCCTGGAACTCACCGGAGGTCAAAGAAGAATTTTGTCTCTCAAGGGACACTGGATACCATTGCCCAGATTCGCAGGGCCAGGCTGAATGGCAGAGCTAAGCTGCTCAGGGAGCTGAGGCGTAAAACTGTACGTGCTCCAGGGGTGGACAAGGAGGCGTATGTGTGAGGAATCTGTGAGGGGGTAGAGCATCACCTGTGGTCAAGGGATTCTCATCCTTCTTCCAGGGGAATTCTTGCATTGCGTTCCTCCAAGCCTATCCCTCGGTGTACTGCAGCGAGAGCAGAGGGTGGTAGGCTCTTGACAGAGGAGTCCGAAGTGAAGGCCCGCCGGGCCGGTTACTTTGAGCGGTTGTACCAGGTTGATCCACCAGCTGTCGAGTTGGACATCAGGGGTGTTACAATCCCTGTTGCTGACCCTCCAATCAACTGTGGTCCACCTTTGCTTGTGGGAACATGGGCTGTGGTGAACTGGTTAAAATGGGGTAAAGCTCCAGGGATCTGTGGCATCCATGCTGAACTTCTCAAGGCTGGTGGAAATGCTGCACTCGTGTCGTTGCATGCAGTTCTGTGCTCTGCCTGGAACACAGGCATCATCCCAACTGACTGGAAGAGGGGCCTTGTTGTCCTCCTCTGGAAAGGGAAGGGTGATTGTCAAGACTGCAACAACTACCGAGGGGTGACGCTGCTCTCAATGCCGGGTAAGGTCTTTGCTCAGATAATTCTTGATAGGGTTCGCCACCATCTGCTTGAGCACCAGCGTCCAGAGCAGTCAGGCTTTACACCAAAGAGGTCAACGATTGACCGTATCCTTGCTCTTTGGGTCCTCATCGAACGCAGACGAGAGTTTTGGCAGGGGTTGCTTGCAGCCTATGTTGATCTCTGTAAAGCGTTCAATTCTGTGAATCGGGATGCCCTCTGGAGGATTCTAGGTCTTCGTGGGGTGTCACCAAAACTGATCGATCTGATGTCTGAACTCTACTCTGGTACTGAGAGTGCTGTGAGATGTGGTGGTACCATCTCTGACTTATTTCCATTTGTTACTGGAGTTCATCAGGGGTGTGTACTGGCCCCACACTTTTCAGCACTTGTATGGACTGGATTCTATGGAGGATGTTGGAGAGAGAGATCAAGCTGCGGTGCATCGTTTTGGAATGTCAAGATTTCTGACCTTGATTTTGCAGATTATGCAGTCATCTTTGCGGAGACTTTAGATATCCTTTTGGGGGCCCTCGAGGTGCTGAATGAGGAGTTGGAGCCCCTGGGATTACGGGTGTCCTGGGTCAAAACTAAGATCCAGGCTTTCAATGACATCTTGTATGCCGCTGTCCTAGTGTCCTGTCTGTGCTTGTTTGTGGTGAGGATGTTGAGGTCATGGAGAGATTCACTTACCTTGGCAGTGATATTCATGTCTCTGCCGGCTGTGAGTCAGAGGTCAATCGACATCTGGGTCGGGCCTGGGGAGTCATGGATTCACTGGATCATGGGGTGTGGCGCTGCCGGTACCTGTGCGGGAGGACGAAAGTCCAAGTCTTCAGGTCCTTGGTGCTTCCAGTCTTGCTCTATGGATGCGAGACTGACCAAGGATCTGAGACGGAGACTTAATTCCTTTGGTACCAGGTCTCTTCGGAGAATCCTTGGCTATCGCTGGTCAGATTTTGTGTCCAACGAGCGGTTGCTGAGAGAGACTCGGATGAGATTTGTTACCTGTACAGTCTGTGAGCGTCAGCTGCGCCTGTGTGGACATGTGGCTCGTTTTCGTGCGCTGATCCTACTCACCAGATTCTCTCAGCGAGGGAGTCTCATGAGTGGAGGAGGCCAGTGTGCCGACCACGTGCCTCGTGGTTGCAGCAGGTTGACCAGAATCTCAAGGAGATGCGGATGGGCCTGGCATCTGCCTGGGGGATGGCCAGACGGAGGCGCCTGGAGTTCCAGCGGAAAGTGGACGCAGCGACGCGCTGTTCTGGCGCATGCTCCCATACCTGACCTGACTATACAGGGGGTGGTGCACGGTAATAATTAGTTCAGGATCATGGTTGAGGAAATCGTGTGTATCACCCCCGACGTCAGCCTCTACCGGGGGTGCCGGGAGATTTGGCACGAGAGTAAGGGGAGGAGCATTTGACACCTCCCAGGGGGGCGGACCTATGGGTCGCCTCGGAGGAGTGGAGCCTTGCCCTGGGAGAGGAAAGGGAGGAGTTAATCGGGCAGTCGGTGAGGTTGAGGAAAAACGTCCAGGTCTGGTTTGAGAACAACACGATCGGGCACGTGTGACGGTGTGAGAGAGGCGTGTTGAGTTCGGAGGACAAAATATATGCCTGAGGAGAACCGTCGGCTTCTGAGGAAAATACGACGAGGAGAGTTTTTGAGGAGGTCATCTTGCCTGCCTGTCTTGGTCCTGTGCCTGTTCGTCCTGCCGACCTGCCCATGTGCCTTCACCTCATCGTCCTGCTTCTCGTCCCTCCTCATCGCCCCACTGCCGCCAGAGCTGAGTTCCCCCAGTTTTTGTTCCCTTTTTTTCCCCCGTCCGTGACCGAGACCCAGTGAGGCGCCTTCGTTTCTTTCGATTCATTTTTACCTCATTGTACATAATTATTTATTTATTGCATTCCCCTCCCTCCCCAACTCGCTGTCGTCTCTTCCATCGCGATTACATCATCCCTGGTTCTTTCTGTTGTTTTGAGTTACGGGAAATAAACCCGTTGGTTTTAAAAGCCGAAAGGTTTCTTGTGTCTCTCCTCACGAGCCGCACGCACGTTGTCCCGCCATCATTTGGAACTTCGTCTGAGGGAGTAAACCGCCAGTTCACCTGATCTGCCCAGCATCGGTGTTAACTGACCTGGACACGAATATATATATATATATATATATATATATATATATATATATATATATATATATATATATATATATATATATATATATATATATATATATATATATATATATACTGTATATATTTATTTATTTATATATACAGTATACGAGGTGTGTTCAAAAAGTATCCAACCTTAATTTTTTATGCGTAAACAAATGAAGCAAGGGAGGCGTGGTTTGGTGCACGTATGTAGGCGATCCTAATCCGTATGCGTGAATATTTTCCCGCCTGCAGAAGCTGTCAGTCGCCGACAGACCGCCGATGAGTGAGGAAGTGTAAGTGAGCGCCGTCGGATTTTCGTTTTTGACAAAATGACGGAAAAACTTGAACAACGCTACTGCATTAAATTTTGTGTAAAGCTTGGCGATTCCCAAGTGGAAACAATCCGCAAGATTCAACAGGCCTTCGGGAATGAAGCAATGGGCACCACACAGATAAAAGAGTGGTACCACCACTTCATGGTCGCACATCAGTGGAAAGTGAAGCATGTTCTGGTAGGCCCTCAACCTCCCGAAATGAGATAGATCGTCATTGACCAAGTGATGTGCAGGATGTGCAGGATAGCTGGTGCAGGATCGTCGAATCACGATCAGAAAACTTGCAGACGAGGCGGGCGTCAGCATTGGATCCGTTCATTCCATTGTGACTGAGGATTTGGGCTTAAGGAGAATCTCAGCGAAGTTCGTGCCAAAGCTGCTAACGATCGAGCAGAAGCAACTCCGTTTGGAGATCGCACAGGACATGCTGGAGACTGTGAACAGCGATCCCAACTTCTTCAACACAGTGATCACTGGCGATGAGACCACAGTGATTCGTCATTTTGTCAAAAACGAAAATCCGACGGCGCTCACTTACACTTCCTCACTCATCGGCGGTCTGTCGGTCACTGACAGCTTCTGCAGGCGGGAAAATATTCACGCATACGGATTAGGATTGCCTACATACGTGCACCAAACCACTCCTCCCTAGCTTCATTTGTTTACGCACAAAAATTAAGGTTGGATACTTTTTGAACACACCTCGTATATATATTTATTTATTTATATATATATATATATATATATATATATATATATATATATATATATATATATATATATATATATATCATTCCAGCAGTGTGTGTGCGTGTGCGTGTGTGTGTGTGTGTGTGTATGTGTGTATGTCTCTGACCACTGTTTCTCGACAACCACTGGTCCGATCTAATTGAAACTTGCTAGGTATATTGCTGGGGCCCTGTGGATGTGCCCTTTCAAGGTTTGATATTAATCGGACAAGTGCTTCCCAAGTTATGGCCATTTATTTACCAACCAATGACAGGACACGTTGCTGCGTCGGCGTGGCCGATGGGAAGAGATTCTGAGCCGCATTCCTCATTACGGGTTACAACGTACGGACTTCAGGATAGTGTATCTATCTATAATTCCAGCAATCTCTGTGTGTGTGTGTGTGTCTGTGTGTGTGTGTGACCGCTGTTTCTCGACAACCTCTGGTCCGATTTAATTGAAACTTGCAAGGTATATTGCTGGGGACCTGAGGATGTGCCTTTTCAAGGTTTGATATTAATCGGACAAGTGCTTCCCAAGTTATGGCCATTTATTTACCAAACCAATGGGAAGACACGTTGTTGCGTGGGCGTGGCCGATGGGGAAGGGAAGCACAGCCACGTTCCCCATTACGGGTTACAACGTACGGGCTTCCGGAGAGTGATGACTTTGTGTATTCTAATAATTTCTCGATTTCTTATGCACATTTATAGATAAACACAATGCCCCAAGTTATGATTGTTTTCATATTAGACGGTGTATAAATTTCGGTAACATCAGAGTGCTGGTGTGCTCTGAACCAGGAAGTAAATTTTTTATCTCTCTTCTCTTTTCTTTTTGTTTTTCCTTGCCACGACATTGCGAAAAGGTAAAATACGTTGGCGCTAATTGAATAATTGGGTATTAAAAATAAATTGCGAATAATCGTCACTGCGAATAATATCGAACTTCCGGGTCACGCACGTACGGGCACATGAGAGCGAAGAAACGGCCTGTGTGGTTTATTTATTTATTTATTTATTATTATTATTATTATTATTATTATTATTATTATTATTATTATTTTTTTTTTTTTACGGGCACGTACTAGTTCTAATAATTTCTCGATTTCTTAAGCGTATTTATGGATAAACACAATGCCCCAATCCAGTCGTCGTTTACAAGAGCGAAGGAACGGCCCTGTGTGGTTGTTTGAAAGGTTTTTTGGGTTTTTTTTTTTTAAATTTATTATTACTATTTTTTTTTTTGCACGTACGTTTCAAAAAATTTTTTTTTCTCTTCTCTTCTCTTTGTGTTTTTCCTTGCGATTAAATTGCGAAAAGGCAAAATACGTTTGCGCTAATTGAATAATTGGCCATTAAAACGAAATTGCGAATAATCTTAACTGCGATATGCAAACTTCCGGACAGTGAGGACTTAACTTCCGGACTTCCGGATAGTAATGACTTGCTGTATTCTTCTCGATTTTCTTTCTCGATTTATCGACTTTGAAAGAATACAGTATCTCGATTTCTGTACTCTCTCGATTTCTTTCTCGATTTATTAACCTCCGCCACCTTCGAAGATGGATGGAGGTTACTGTTTTCACCCCTTTCTGTTTGTTTGTTTGTTTGTGTACAGTATTACGGAAAAACTCCTCGACGGATTTCGACGAAACTTGGTGGGGGGGTTAGGTATGGTCCAAGGATCATGCCATTAAATTTTGGACTTGGACCCCCCCCCTCAAAAAAAATTGTGAGAGAAAATTATTTTTTTTTGCATTTCTACATGTTTTAAGTGATTTCCAACCCCCCTCCCCAAAAAAATTGTTACCCCCCCCCCAAAAAATAGAGATTTTTTTTGCATTTCTACATGTTTTAAGTGATTTCCAACCCCCCCAAAAAATTACCTCCCCCCCCAAAAATTGTTCGAGAATTTTTTTTTTTGCATTTATTCATGTTTGAAGTGATTTCCAACCACCCCCCAAAAAAATTGTGAGAGAAATTTTTTTTTGCATTTCTACATGTTTTAAGTGATTTCCAACCCCTCTAAAAAATTGTTACCCCCCCCCAAAAAAATTGTTTGAGAAAATTTTTTTTTTTGCATTTCTACATGTTTTAAGTGATTTCCAACCCCCCCCACAAAAAAAATTGTTAGAGAATTTTTTTTTTTTGCATTTCTACATGTTTTAAGTAATTTTCAACCCTCCCCAAAAAATTGTTACCCCCCCCAAAAAAGGGGGGGGAATTTTTTTGCATTTCTACATGTTTTAAGTGATTTCCAACCCCCCCCCAAAAAAATTGTTATCCCACCCAAAAAAAATTGTTCGAGAAAAAAAAATGTTTTTTTTGCATTTCTACATGTTTTAAGTGATTTCCACCCCCCCTCAAAAAAAATTGTTAGAGAATTTTTTTTTTTTTGCATTTCTACATGTTTTAAGTGATTTCCAACCCCCCCCCAAAAAAATTGTTACCCCTCCAAAAAATAGAGATTTTTTTGCATTTCTACATGTTTTAAGTGATTTCCAACCCCCAAAAAAATTGTTAGAGAAAAAAATTTTTTTTTTGCATTTCTACATGTTTTAAGTGAATTCCAACTCCCCCCAAAAAAATTTGTTAGATAATTTTTTTTTTTGCATTTCTACATGTTTTAAGTAATTTTCAACCCTCCCCAAAAAATTGTTACCCCCCCCCAAAAAAAGGGGGGGAATTTTTTTGCATTTCTACATGTTTTAAGTGATTTCCAACCCCCCCCCAAAAAAATTGTTATCCCACCCAAAAAAAATTGTTCGAGAAAAAAATTTTTTTTTTTGCATTTCTACATGTTTTAAGTGATTTGCACCACCCCCCCTAAAAAAAAATTGTTAGAGAAAAATTTTTTTTTTTGCATTTCTACATGTTTTAAGTGATTTCCAACCCCCTCCCTCAAAAAAAAATTGTTACCCCCCCCCAAAAAATTGAGATTTTTTTTTTGCATTTATGCATATTTTAAGTGATTTCCAACCCCCCAAAAAATTGTTAGAGAAAAGATTTTTTTTGCATTTCTACATGTTTTAAGTGAATTCCAACCCCCCAAAAAAATTGTTACCCCCCAAAAAAAGGAGATTTTTTTTTGCCATTTCTACATGTTTTAAGTGATTCCGACCCCCCCGCCCACAAAAAAAATTGTTACCCACCCAAAAAAAATTGTTAGAGAAAAATTTTCTTTTTTTTGCATTTCTACATGTTTTAAGTGATTTCCAACCCCCCCAAAAAAATTGTTACCCCACCCAAAGAAAATTGTTAGAGAAAAAAAATGTTTTTTTTGCATTTCTACATATTTTAAGTGATTTCCACCTCTCAAAAAAAAATTGTTAGACAATTTTTTTTTTTTTTGCATTTCTACATGTTTTAAGTGAATTCCAACCCCCCCCAAAAAATTTGTTAGAGAATTTTTTTTTTTTTGCATTTCTACATGTTTTAAGTAATTTTCAACCCCCCAAAAAATTGTTACCCCCCCAAAAAAGGGGGAATTTTTTTTTGCATTTCTACATGTTTTAAGTGATTTCCAACCTCCCCCCAAAAAAAATTTGTTAGAGAATTTTTTTTTTTGCATTTCTACATGTTTTAAGTAATTTTCAACCCCCCCCAAAAAAGGGGGAATTTTTTTTTGCATTTCTACATGTTTTAAGTGATTTTCAACCCCCCCCAAAAAATTGTTACCCCACCCCAAAAAAATTGTTCGAGAAAAACAAATGTTTTTTTTGCATTTCTACATGTTTTAAGTGATTTCAACCCCTCCCCAAAAAATTGTTACCCCCACCCCAAAAAAAAATAGAGATTTTTTTGCATTTCTACATGTTTTAAGTGATTTCCAACTCCTCAAAAAAATTACCTCCCCCCCCAAAAAAATGGTTGGAGAAAATTTTTTTTTTTTTTGCATTTCATGTTTTAAGTGATTTCCAACCCCCCAAAAATTGTTAGAGAAAATTTTTTTTTTTTGCATTTCTATATGTTTTAAGTGAATTCCAACCCCCCCAAAGATTGTTACCCCCCAAAAAGGGGAATTTTTTTTGCATTTCTACATGTTTTAAGTGATTTCCAACCCCCAAAAAAATTGTTAGAGAAAAAAATGTTTTTTGCATTTCTACATGTTTTAAGTGATTTCCAACCCCCCCCCAAAAAAATTTGTTAGAGATTTTTTTTTTTGCATTTCTACATGTTTTAAGTGATTTCCAACCCCCCCCAAAAAAAATTGTTATCCCACCCAAAAAAAATTGTTCGAGAAAAAAAAATGTTTTTTTGCATTTCTACATGTTTTAAGTGATTTCCACCCCCCCCTCAAAAAAAATTGTTAGAGAAATTGTTTTTTTTTGCATTTCTACATGTTTTAAGTGATTTCCAACCCAGCGCCCCAAAAAAATTGTTACCCCCCCAAAAAATAGAGATTTTTTTGCATTTCTACATGTTTTAAGTGATTTCCAACCCCCCCCCCAAAAAAATTGTTCGAGAAAAAAATTTTTTTTTTTCATTTCTACATGTTTTAAGTGAATTCCAACTCCCCCCAAAAAAATTTGTTAGATAATTTTTTTTTTTGCATTTCTACATGTTTTAAGTAATTTTCAACCCTCCCCAAAAAATTGTTACCCCCCCCCAAAAAAAGGGGGGGAATTTTTTTGCATTTCTACATGTTTTAAGTGATTTCCAACCCCCCCCCAAAAAAATTGTTATCCCACCCAAAAAAAATTGTTCGAGAAAAATTTTTTTTTTTGCATTTCTACATGTTTTAAGTGATTTGCACCACCCCCCTCAAAAAAAATTGTTAGAGAAAAATTTTTTTTTTTGCATTTCTACATGTTTTAAGTGATTTCCAACCCCCTCCCCAAAAAAATTGTTACCCCCCCAAAAATTGAGATTTTTTTGCATTTCACCATGTTTTAAGTGATTTCCAACCCCCCCAAAAAATTGTTAGAGAAAAGATTTTTTTTTTGCATTTCTACATGTTTTAAGTGAATTCCAACCCCCCAAAAAATTGTCACCCCCAAAAAAGGGGAAATTTTTTTGGCATTTCTACATGTTTTAAGTGATTTCCAACCCCCCCCAAAAAATTGTTACCCCCCAAAAAAAATTGTTAGAGAAATTTTCTTTTTTTTGCATTTCTACATGTTTTAAGTGATTTCCAACCCCCCCCCCCAAAAAATTGTTACCCCACCCAAAGAAAATTGTTAGAGAAAAAAAAATGTTTTTTTTGCATTTCTACATATTTTAAGTGATTTCCACCCCCCCTCAAAAAAAATTGTTAGACAATTTTTTTTTTTTTTTGCATTTCTACATGTTTTAAGTGAATTCCAACCCCCCCCCAAAAATGTGTTAGAGAATTTTTTTTTTTGCATTTCTACATGTTTTAAGTAATTTTCAACCCCCCCAAAAAAATTGTTACCCCCCCAAAAAAGGGGGAATTTTTTTTTGCATTTCTACATGTTTTAAGTGATTTCCAACCTCCCCCAAAAAAAATTTGTTAGAGAATTTTTTTTTTTTGCATTTCTACATGTTTTAAGTAATTTTCAACCCCCCAAAAAAGGGGGAATTTTTTTTGCATTTCTACATGTTTTAAGTGATTTTCAACCCCCCAAAAAATTGTTACCCCACCCCAAAAAATTGTTCGAGAAAAACAAATGTTTTTTTTGCATTTCTACATGTTTTAAGTGATTTCAACCCCTCCCCAAAAAATTGTTACCCCCACCCCAAAAAAAAATAGAGATTTTTTTGCATTTCTACATGTTTTAAGTGATTTCCAACTCCTCAAAAAAATTACCTCCCCCCCCAAAAAAATGGTTGGAGAAAATTTTTTTTTTTTTTGCATTTCATGTTTTAAGTGATTTCCAACCCCCCAAAAATTGTTAGAGAAAATTTTTTTTTTTGCATTTCTATATGTTTTAAGTGAATTCCAACCCCCCCCCAAAAATTGTTACCCCCCCAAAAAGGGGAATTTTTTTTTTTTGCATTTCTACATGTTTTAAGTGATTTCCAACCCCCCCAAAAAAAATTGTTAGAGAAAAAAAAATGTTTTTTTGCATTTCTACATGTTTTAAGTGATTTCCAACCCCCCCTAAAAAAAAAATTTGTTAGAGATTTTTTTTTTGCATTTCTACATGTTTTAAGTGATTTTCAACCCCCCCCAAAAAAATTGTTACCCCCCCAAAAAAGGGGGAATTTTTTTTTGCATTTCTACATGTTTTGAGTGATTTCCAACCCCCCCCAAAATTTTTTTACCCCACCCAAAAAAATTGTTAGAGAAAAAAAATGTTTTTTTTTGCATTTCTACATGTTTTAAGTGATTTCCAACCCCCCCAAAAATTTGTTAGAGAAAAAAAATTATTTTTTTTGCATTTCTACATGTTTTAAGTGATTTCCACCCCCTCGCCGCCAAAAAAAATTTTTTTGCAACTTTTTTTTCAACAATTTCGATTTCTTTTTTTTTGCATTTCTACATGTTTTAAGTGATTTCCAATGATTCCCCCCCCCCCCCCCCAAAATGGAGAAAAGAACTATAACTCTGTCAGCACTGTTGACATCATATTTAATGAATAAGATATAAGGTTCACTTGAGTGACCCAGCAGTATTGGTGGCGGAGGTTTTGCACTCTCCCGAGTACTCCCCCTCTCGTTGACTTACTGTATTCTTTCTATCTCGATTTCTGTACTCTCTCGATTTCTTTCTCGATTTTCTTAAACACAATGCCCCAATCCAGTCATCGTTTACGACAGCGAAGGAACGACCTGTGTGGTTGTTTGAAAGTTTTTTTTTTGCACGTATGGCCACGTACGTACGGGCATGCGAGAGTGAAGGAACGGACTGTGTAGTTGTTTCTGGCACACGGTTTGAATTTTTTTTTTCACATACGGACTTGCACGTACAGGCACGCACTAGTATATATAGATATCTATACCTGTGGCCCAGCACATTGCTCTTCCCACTCAACCCTCCAGCGTAATGAAGTTGTTGGAATGAATAATTAATGTGGTGATGAGTGTGCGCAGGCATCACGAGCCGAATGGCTCGTTCCCCCATTATCGGTTGTATATCGGTGATGGTTTTAGCTCGACGAATAAAACGCCCTTATCACCTTTTCATGAATTTTTCAAACGAGACCTTTTTTATTTTAATATCAATGACTATATCGATCCGAGTGGAATTGAGCCAAGTCTCCGGAACACCTCCGGACTTTGTATTCACCTGTATTTGCGAATGTACATTATTGTTTGGGAAATCTCTTTGGAATCGTCATGGTTTGAAATGACCACTGACTCCATCCAGAGGTCATGAACCGAGACCCCCCGAGCTGCGCTCTCGATCCCAGCTCCTCAGACTCCAAGCGGGGCTCTAATGGAGGGGATGCTGCTGGGATCTGCGGGTTCAGGATCCTGGACGTTCAGAACCTTCGTGATGGAGGGGACGGGACGGACCTGGAACCAGGTACGGTGTTCTCTCGTGATGGACAAACCACGTTGAATGAGAAATTTAAATACAACCCAAGCTGCTGCGAACCGTGTAAACAAAGTTTTAACTCAACCATTGTTTACAAATCCGATAACAAACAGTAAGTTCCAGTCTGCTCCTTTCCAGGGAGCTTTGCTAACGACTGCACTGGGAGTTGTGTTGGTAAAGTTGGTGGGTTGATGAGATCTCGTGGTTATTTGATCACCGACTTTAAACCGCACTCGGTGGTGTAGTGGTTGGAGCGTCGGCCGCGAGTCTGGTAGGTCGGTGGTTCGAATCCTTAGCCGAGTTCTCACCAAACACTTGAAGGAATGGTACGCGGTGCTTCCTTGCTTGACACTCAGCATTTAAAAAAGTATAGAGTACGGAGAAACAACCGTAGGGTGGTAACAATAGCGCAGGCTTTGATGTTGACCTAATGGTCTCTTGAGTTGAACTCATCATCTCGGCCAAATGGTCTTGCTTATGTAGATGCACATTTAAAGCCGGCTGATGTCGCTGCTGGTCGAGCGGTGGATGTGGTGGTGGATGTCCGAGAGGTCACTCACTACAAGGTGCTGTTCTTCAAGCATAGACTCGTTTGTGGCTCCGAATCACTGACTGTAGGATGATGGAAGGGCATAGTCAACGTGGTGTTTGGTGTCGAGTGGGCATGATGGACCTGATGGCCTCTTCCTGCATTGACCTTCCTTGTATGATCTTTCCAGATGTTGTAGGTTTTGCAAGATGTCTGGTCTTGCTGTTTTGGTCTTCTCACTGTGCTGATTGATTTATTCATTTATTCCAGATCTTATTGTGGTGGTGAAGGTGGAACCGCAACTTGTCAATGGCTTTGCTTCACAAGGTAAGAATTTCAAAGAACATTGTACAGGTTGATCGAAGCGGTTGGACGATTAACGCAGGTTCATTGATGGAAGTAAGCCTTGCATTGGCTTACTGGTGAGGGTGGCTGGCTTGGGATATTAGGGTTCTGAGTTCGAGCCCCGTTGGCTGCTGAATTAACACCAGGTGGGGTTGACTCAGCCTGTCGTCCTTCTGAGGTCAGCGAAATGAGTACCAGTGTACTTGTATCGGGGCACAGCATCAGCGGCATAGTCGCACCCTGATAAAATGATGGCTACCCGGCAGACAAGCTGCCATACGCAAGAAGACGAACATTGACGGAAGTCCTTCTGAGTGTCCTTTGCTTGTGGTCGGGGCCGGATTTAGGGAAGGACCAACGGGACATTTGTCCAGGACCCAAACTCCAGGGGGGGCCACAAAAACCATACGATACTTTTACTTATTTATAAAGCTGGTTTTATTTATTCCCTTGTTGATGCAAAGGTATCAGAACCAGGGAAGTGGTATATCGGGTCACATCTGCTATGTAAAGCTGGCAATTCGACTTTCCCCGTCCAGTTTTTGATAAACTTGTGTTAACGTTCCGTCCAAATCGCTTAATCAGTTTGATATATCACTTTATTAAGCTCTAACTGATTATAATCAGTGGGTGGAGGTTGTGTTTTCACCCCTGTCTGTTTGTGAGCAAAATATCTCAAAAAGTTGTGGACAGATTCGGACGAAATTTGGTGGAGAGCTTGGGTATTTGACAAGGACGAAATGATTCGATTTTGGTGAAGATCTGCCTCCGGATCTGGATCGGAGAATTTTTTTTAAAAGTGATTCTTCACCATTGAGAGATAGGACTTTCTGAACTAAAAACAATATATTGTACGATATCTCAAAAAGTTGTGGACGGATTGGGACGAAACTTGATGGACACGTTGGGTATGTAACAAGGAAGAATTGATTTGATTTTGGTGAAGATCTCAATCTGGATCCGATCAGTTTTTTTAATTAATTTTTCACCATCAAGAGATGCGGCCAAAAATGATATACTCTATAGGAGGATATCTCAAAAAGTTATGGACGGATTCGGACGAAACTTGGTGGATGAGTAGGTTCGGTGACAAGAACAAGCCGATTAAATTTTTGTTCAGGTCTGAGTACAGACCTGGCCTATCGGTGGGATACAAAATGTAAACTATTCAGCTTGGCGGAGGTATGCTCTCTACCGAGTGCCCTTCTAGTTTAAAATATTTTTACTTTTAATTTATCTTCAGTTTTAAAACGTGTTATCGTGAAATGTTTATAGATGTATACACAGTAATGCTCTTTTTAATCTTATTTCACTTCCCACTGCATTTCAAGGTTGGTGGCAGGGGGTGGGGGGGGGAGGGAGTGGGGGGGAGGGCGCCTCTACTACTCGAATGTCCTGGGAGCTGTTAAACTTAAATCCGGCTCTGCTTGTGGTCGGACTATTTTTGTACAGAATCCATCGGAGACCTCAAAGTGAAGTCTGAACTTGTCGACTGTTCTTCACAAGGTAATTTCTGCTCGGGGGGATGTTTACTCTCTTTCACCAAGAACTTGGTCGCTCAATAAGAGTGGAATACAGGTACGAAGATTGATATTTTTACCCCACATGCAGGAAGTGAAAAGCGGGGTTAAGCAATTGGTTCACTTTGTCTTTCTATGGTCTGTCCATCTACAAACGTCGGTTTATGATCAAGGAACAACTTAATTCCAATTGATTGTTAAATTTTGAACATGAATTGGAACATGAATCTGTAGTTTCGTCCCGATCGCACATGTGCAGACAGGAGTGAGCTGATTTATTATTATTTTTTTTTTTTACTGTCTGGCAGTCAAACAATATTGAAAAATATTCCAAACAGGAAACTTCCTGTTTTTAAGGATGTTATAAAGAACATAAACAACAAGCATGAAAAACTAACAATATTAAAATATTTATTTTATTTCCTTGAACACAGTCAAACACAAATTGCCTTTTTGGCACTTTCAGAACCCTTCCATTTAGCAGTACAACACTTGTTATAAAATGCCATAATATTTATTTTGTCCATCACGACAAATCGAATTTTCTGCTCACAGACCCGCCCATGTCCTTTTTTTTTTTTCTCTCAACACTGTGTGGGTAAGGTGTCCTCTGAACTCTTTAGTTAGCCCGTACTTGGCTCAGCGGGAGATAGGGTTGTGTGTGTATCTGTGCCGTAACTTTTATATATTTTTTCCATTTTAGCTTTTCTCATCAAATCTTCAACAAAGTTTTATTATGAGAATACGGAGAAGACAAATTAACACAAAGAGGGGATATGCAAGCGTGACGATGGAATGGACTAGGGTGTAAACGGACTGGAAGTGATAATTGGGTAAATGTGGAAAGTGCTGGAGAGGAGAGTCAATGCCAGAACCAAGTAGATCAGGACGAATAATTATCGGGGATGTGAAGAGTCGGAAATGGAGGTGATTCCACATTCAGGGGAAGAGGGGAACGAGTTGATGTGAACATTCTACTTAGAATTGGGGGGACCATCAAGGTGTAGATTAGTGATGGGGCTCAGAAGGGAGGAATGGCTGAAAGGATAGGTGGGACAAGACCAGATAAAAGGCCTTAGAAAATTGCTCGGCCACCGACCGATTTGTGGTCGGGGAAGAGCATGTGCTCCACATCCGCCTCTCGTGTGTCACGACAGACACCCTCCGAGCCTTCGAAGCAGTACCTATGAGGGGCTTGGCTTGACTTGTCCTCGAACAGTGTGTTATTTATTTTGCGCTTTGTTCCAGATCCTGTTGTCGTGGTGAAGGTAGAACCTCAACCTGTAAATGGTTTTGCTTCACAAGGTAAGAATTCAAAATAGCTTTGCACAGGTTGATCAAAGCAGTTGAATAATGCAAGTTCATGGACGGATGGTTTTCAGTGGTTGTTTTGTTATTTATTTATTTATTTTGCTATGTGGTTCCTCTCTTTTAGAATCTATTGGAGAACTGAAAGTGAGATCTGAACAAGTGGATGGCTGCTCTTCACAAGGTATTTTCTGCCAATTGAAAAGTTCTCAATTTTATTTCACCTGATATGAGAATTGGACGGTTGAAAGGTTTAATGCTGATCTATACCTGGTTAGGTTTTTCATTTGTGAAAGGTAAGGGGTTGATGGTGGGAATGTTGGAGAGTGTAAGTTGTTCGTCATTGTGAAGTGCTGCGATGACACGCTGAAGAGAAAGTTTATAAGTATCACCACCACCACCATCTTACCTTTACTGAGTAAGTGATCAATTGAACAGTCTTCATGAGGTTTGCAAGACCGCCTGAAACGTAATATTTGTCTGATCATCACAATTTCTTGCCGTGCAAGTGTACGTGGCACAGCTCGTCCGATTTATGTACATTCTGAAGGTCTTTCAAGCATAAGTATTGCTGTTTTTATTTCAACTTACAGAGACAGATGTTGATGGAAGAATTGATAACAGAGGGGTGAATGGCTGACTGACACATCAACAAGAGAACGCAGTGACGTGGCATTTGGGCAAGGAAGCAAGCAACAGAACATTCTTCTTCTTCCTCTTTCGGCTTGCTCCCGTTAGGGGTCGCCACAGCGGACCAACTGTCTCCATTTTGCTCTATCCTCCACATCTTCCATTGACACTCCAACCACCCGCATGTCCGCCCTCACCGCATCCATGAACCTCTTCTTTGGCCTTCCTCTTCTCCTCCTGCCTGGCGGCTCCATCTTCAACATCCTTCTCCCGATATACTCCGTTTCCCTCCTGTGCACATGTCCAAACCATCTCAATCTCGCCTCTCTCACTTTGTCTCCAAACCGTCCTACCTGCGCTGTCCCTCTAATACACTCATTTCTTATCCTATCCATCCTCGTCACTCCCAACGAGAATCGCAGCATCTTTAACTCTGCCACCTCCAGCTCTGCTTCCTGTCTTTTTGTTAGCGCCACCACCTCCAAACCATACAACATAGCTGGTCTCACTACCGTCTTGTATACTTTCCCCTTCACTCTTGCAGCTACCCTTCTGTCACAAATCACTCCTGCAACTCTTCTCCACCCACTCCATCCTGCCTGCACTCTCTTTTTCACTTCTCTCCCACACTCTCCATTACTTTGGACAGTTGATCCCAAGTATTTAAACCAATCCACCTTCCCCACCTCAACTCCTTGCAACTGCACCATACCACCACCCTCCCTCTCATTTACGCACATGTACTCCGTCTTACTCCTACTGACTAACATTCCCCTTCTCTCCAGTGCGTACCTCCACCTCTCAAGGCTCGATTCAGCCTGCTCCCTACTCTCCCTACAGATCATGATGTCATCCGCGAACATCATGGTCCATGGAGACTCCAGTCTGATCTCGTCCGTCAACCTGTCCATCACCATTGCAAACAGGAAAGGGCTCAGAGTCGATCCTTGGTGCAATCCCACTTTAACCTTAAACCGGTCCGTCATTCCTACCGCACACCTCACCGCTGTCACACTGTCTTCATACATATCCTGCACGATCCTCACATACTTCTCCAACACTCCCGACTTCCTCATACAATACCACAACTCCTCTCTTGGCACCCTATCATAAGCTTTCTCTAAATCCACAAACACACAATGTAACTCTTTCTGGCCTTCCCTATACTTCTCCATCAACATTCTCAAAGCAAACATCGCATCAGTGGTGCTCTTTCCTGGCATAAACCCATATTGCTGCTCACAGATCGTCACCTCTCCTCTCAACCGAGCTTCCACTACTCTTTCCCACAACTTCATGGTGTGGCTTAACAACTTTATCCCTCTGTAATTTCCACAGCTCTGCACATCACCCTTATTCTTGAAAATCGGAAGCAGTACACTTAATCTCCACTCCTCCGGCATCCTCTCACTTTCCAAGACTTTATTAAACAATCTGGTTAACAACCCCACTGCCATCTCTCCTAAGCACTTCCATGCCTCCACTGGTATACCATCTGGGCCAACCGCCTTTCCACTTTTCATCTTCTTCATAGCAGTCCTCACTTCATCCTTACTGATCCACCCCACTTCCAGATTCACTATCTCCACCTCTTCCAACCTTCTCTCTCTCTCATTTTCTTCATTCATCAGCATTGCGTCCTTTATCACCCTAACCTGCAGCACATCCTTCCCAGCTCGGTCTCTCTGTCTTGCCAATCGGTATAAATCCTTTGCCCCTTCTTTTGTATCCAACTTCTCATAGAGCTCGTCATATGCCTTTTCCTTGGCCTTTGCCACCTCTCTTTTTGCTTTTCGACGCCACTCCTTGTACTCCTGCCGACTTTCTTCATCTCTCTGACTATCCCACTTCTTTTTCGCCAACCCCTTCTTCCTTATACTTTCCTGAACTTCCTCATTCCACCACCAAGTCTCCTTATCTTCCTTCCTCTGTCCAGATGTCACACCAAGTACCTTCCTAGCTATCTCCCTCACAACTTCTGCTGTCGTTGCCCAATCATCCCACCCATCTTTACCACCATCCAACGCCTGTCTCACCTCCTCCCTAAATTTCACGCAACAGTCTTCCTCCTTCAGCTTCCACCATCTGGTCCTTGGTTCAGCCCTCACTCTCTTCCTCAACCTCACCTCTAAAGTCATCCTACAGACCACCAATCGATGCTGTCGAGCTACACTCTCCCCTGCCACAACCTTACAGTCACTAATCTCTTTCAGGTTGCATCTCCTACTTAAGATGTAATCCACCTGTGTGCACTTTCCTCCACTCTTGTATGTCACCCTGTGTTCCTCCTTCTTCTTGAAATACGTGTTTACCACTGCCATTTCCATTCTTTTGCAAACTCTACCACCATTTGCCCTTCCACGTTTCTCTTGTTGAGACCGTACCTCCCCATCACCTCCTCATCCTCTTTATTCCCTTCCCCAACATGTCCATTGAAATCTGCTCCAATCACCACTCTTTCATCCTTGGATACACTCTCCACCACTTCATCTAACTCACTCCAGAAATCTTCTTTATATTCCATCTCACACCCCATATGTGGGGCATATGCACTGATGACATTCATCATCACCCCTTCAATTTCCAACTTCACACTCATCACTCGGTCAGACACCCTCCTCACCTCCAATACCCTCTTGACATGGTCATCCTTCAGGATTATCCCGACACCATTTCTCCTCCCATCCACACCATGGTAGAACAGTTTGAAACCACCTCCAATGCTCCTCGCCTTACTCCCCATCCACTTGGTCTCTTGTACACACAGTCTGTCCACCTTTCTTCTCTCCATCATATCAGCCAACTCTCGCCCTTTGCCAGTCATCGTCCCAACATTCAGAGTTCCAACTCTCACCTCCACACTTCTACCCTTCCCCCTCTCCCACTGCCTCCGGACTCGCCTTCCCCGTCTCCTTCTCCTCCTTCGCCCAGCAGTAGCACAATTTCCACTGGTACCCTGCTGACCACCGGTACCGGTGGCGGTCGTTGGTAACCCGGGCCTCGACCGATCCGGTATGGAAATTCGTTTTGTTGTCCGCATAATGATTTGGCATAGGTTTTTACGCCGGATGCCCTTCCTGACGCAACCCTGGTCGCCTCTTACGACACACAGGGATATGGTACACCTATTCTAACCGGGGCATACACCGGGCCCAGTACAACTGGTGCTCATTTCGCCGACCTCGGAAGGATGGCAGGCTGAGTCAACCCCCTGGTGTTTTCGACTTGGTATATATATATATATATATGTATATATATATATATATATATATATATATATATATATATATATATATATATATACACACATTATATATATATATATACACATTATATATATACATATACATACATATATTAATTCAGTGTCCCAACGGGGCTTGAACTCAGGACCTCTTGGGTCCCAAGCCACTGCCCTTACCACTGCGCCAACACCAACACCAATACCGAAGCAAGCAACAGAACATAATGGAGGACATATGGATGTGACAAGGGAATAGTCCAGGGGATAGATAGACAAGGACACAAGCAGAGAGGAAATGTTGACAAATAGGGTAAATGTGAAAAAGTGCAGGTGAGCTGGAGAGGAAAGTCATTGGGAGAAGAAGGAAAATGGGACATCAAGAGTTGACAGCTCACCATCTCAAAGGAGTACAGGGAAGAACATGACTGGATTGACTCTGGGATGTGATTTCAAAGTTTGACGAAGAGTGGGACAAAAGAGTGGAGATGAGCATTTTTTTTTTTGTATGCATACAGTGTCAAGGCTCGTGGAGTAGCTTGAAACACAGAACGAATCAGGACTTAACAAAAGGAAAATAACAGCAGAAAGAGTGGGGGCAGGGAAAGGGAACACACCCAACAGTAGGGTTGAGGGACAAAATGGAGGGAGACATGGAGAAATAAGGGACGTGGGGAAGAATGAGAGCAAGAGGACACACGGTGGTAAACTCTGGAGACATCCGCAAACTCTCAAATACAGAAGTGGAAGGAAAAATTGGAAACTTGGAAAAAGGTCAACTTGGGGAGGGTTAATGGGATGTAGAAAGGATGATGGTTGTGGATGGAGGGGGGGGTGACCTGAGAAGTTGGTTCCTCGGGTGGGGAAAAAGAGGAACGAATGGGTGGCAGTGAGCAGTGATTCTGGATTTTGGGAGCAGTGATTCTGGATCTAGTATCACTAGAAGGGAGTTACTGGCAGAAAGTGTGCACCCTGTAGTGGAAGATGTAGAGACCCGACCGACCCGTCTGAAATGTGAAAGTGAGAGGCCCAGAGATTCGGCTTCATCGTGGGAGATTCCAATGATTTTGAAGGCCTTGGTTTCCAGTCACACTGAACAAGGTGTGAGGCAGGGGGACCAGCCCAGAATGGAGAGCAATACTCCTTCAAGCTGTGGATGAAGGCCTTGTAAATTGAAAAAAGTTCAGATTGGCCAAGGAAAGACTTTCCACGATGGTGGCTGGCTTTGGAGGCCATCGTGGATCATGGCTGATTGTGAGGCCAAAACGTTTTAGTAACTGAACGTCTTCAAGAGATTTGTTAAACATGTCACTGCAGACACCCTCAGAGCCTTAGAAGCAGTACCTGTGAGGGGCTTGGCTCTTTGCATTGTTTGATTTCGTGAAGTTGGTAACGTATCATTGGCCGATTGTACGTACAAGCACAGCGATCAACAGACTTGTTTAATGAAGATTGGCTGTTGTATTTTTTTTTTCTCACTGTCTTTTGCTTTGTTCCAGATCCTATTGTGATGGTGAAGGTGGAACCACAACCTGTAATTTGTTTCACTTCACAAGGTGAGGATGTAAAATAACATTTTGCAGGCTGATCAAAGCAGTTGACCGATGTAACTTAATGAATGGATGTTTTTGAGTTTTTAATTTTAATTTTTCTTGTTTTTGTTTTTGCTTTGTGATTGCATTGTTCTTTTTGCAGAATCCATTGGAGAACTGAAAGTGGAGTCTGAACATGTGGATGACTCTTTGTCATCACAAGGTAATTTCTGTTAGTTTGAGGATTTTCGCTTGAATTCGCCTGGAGTCAATGAAAGTTGCATTTAGATCTGTGAAGAGCTTTTCTTTTAAATTTTCTTCATTGGTATGCAGCACATGGATGTGAGTCACATCATTGGCTGAGGGGTGCGGCTGTGGCATTTATGTAACGCCCTCTGTTGGCTAGGGCATGAATTTGTAATTCGTTGAAGGTGCTGGCAATAGCTCTCCTACTCTTGGTGAAGGACACCGTAGGTTTTATAATGTCCACCAACTAATCCTGGCACATGGGATGCCAAGTTTAACGTTCATATGAGAAATGGCCTACGAGACTCCAGGATGACAATTTGTTGTTGTTCCGACATTCAAACCCAGGCTAGATGACTCGGATGCGAGTGTGCGTACCTCTCGGCCATCCTGTCTCTTTTTCAATTGTGAAGGGAAGGATGGAGTGTTGAAAACGCATGTGAAACTTTTCCGAATGTGTATGGAAATCTGTTTTTGTCGTCAGAAAAACATGCCGTGATTATCGGGAGTCGAGGTGCTATTCTGAATATGCTGATCCGTTTCTCAACCCATATCATCTGGATGGGGTGCAATACTAACACTTCATGACCATGATTGAGTGAATTACTCCCATGGTAGTTCTTTTTAAAAAATGAGGTATTTTTGTAGAAGTTAGCCGAATACAAAAGCTTGCAAGCGTGTTCCTGTGATCAGATGTCTGCCAGGCAGGAGAACGTCTGTTTATGTTCGTAAAGGCCCTGTCACACCTTGACGTTTTAGCCAGCGTATGCCGACGTATGAAAAATTTGGCGAATACGCTGGCACACGTCGAATACGTGATGGGGTAAGTTTTGTATACGTTTAGAGCACGCTGAAGCACGCTGGCATACGTCGTAGTACGCCGAGATCGTCAATAAATTTTAAGCATGCTCAAAATTTTTCGACGTATGCCAGCGTGTGACTCACACGTTCCGCATACGCTGGCCATAAGTTGTAGGCACGTTATGCGATCGTTGACACACGTCGACACACGTTACTTGTAAGTTACTCATAAGTCGAAACACGTCGAGGTAATGTTTAGCGTACCCGAAACTTATTTCTAACCTATGAATAACTTGCTTTGAACCTATGTGTAACGTATCTCCAACGCATATTGACGTATGTAGACGTATTTGACGTCTTCCAGACGACCACAGAACTTACTGAACGTGTTTCTAACTTACAGCTACCGTATAATGGCATATTGACAGCGTTTAGGGGAATTGGTATATAAAAATGGGCTTCACAGGAGGAACCTGTCAGTGTTCCAGACTCCATGTTTTTTTTTTCTTTTTTCTTTTTTCTTCGGCATGACGGTGATGTTGACACTTCAATTTCTAGTGCGGTTATGATTTAAATCGTTGAGCGGCAGCCTATTAATAGGCTACGCCACGTGATCGTCGGCGATACGCTGCCGCGCTATGCATAAGTTAGACTATCGTTGGGCATAGGCTGTGAATGCCGACAACACGCTAAGCATTCGTTGGTATAAGTTATCTATGTTATCGAAACGTTCTGTGTACGTTACTAATACGTTATGAATACGCCCAAAACTGAAAAAAAACATCAATAGTTCAGCGTACGCCAGCGTTTTACATACATTTTGATACGTTGCCATACGCTGTATAAAACGTCAAGGTGTGACAGGACCCTTAACACGGAAATA
>NC_140977.1:46669047-46729047 GCF_056783735.1 Eptatretus burgeri | reverse complement strand
TGAGAAGGCGTTTAGGACGACGAAACACCTTAGAAAACACGAGAAAATCCACCTGAGCGAGCTGCCGTTCCCATGCTCTCTTTGTGACAAGGCATTTGTGATGTCGTCACAGTTAAAAATGCACGAGAAAATTCATACGGGAGAGAGACTGTTTAAATGCTCCGTTTGTGAAAAGGCGTTCACGAGTGCCTCCATTCGGAAAATGCACGAAAAGGTTCACACCGGAGAGAAGCCGCACAAGTGCTCTTTCTGCAGAAAGGCTTTCAACCGGGTATACAGCTTAAACCGACACGTGAAAATCCACGGAGACGAGAGGCCACACAAGTGCACGTTTTGTGGGAAGGCCTTCACAATGTTGTATTACCAGAAGATGCACACAAAAATTCACACGAACGAACGGCCATTCAGGTGCTCCATTTGCGAAAAGGCGTTCACAAGTTCCTATGTCCTGAAGATCCACGAGAAAATTCACACGAGAGTGAAAACGTACAAGTGCTCGGCTTGCGGAAAAGACTTCAAGAGTTCATTGGAATTAAAGGCTCATGCGAAAATTCACAAGAATGAGAGGCGATTCAAGTGCTCTCTTTGTGACAAGGAATTTCGGACTTCATCGCATATGAAATTGCACGAGAAAAAGCACTCTGGTGTAAAGCCGTTCAAATGTTCTTGTGGGAAGGCCTTCGTAGCGGCGTCTATTCTCAGAACGCATGAAAAGCTTCACACGGATGGCAAACCGTTCAAGTGTTCGATATGCGAAAAGGCGTTTGCGTGTTCCAATAATTGTAAAAGGCATGAGGAAACTCACACCGATGAAAGACCGTTCAGTTGTTCTGTTTGTAGAAAGTTTTTCCGAACACCAGTAACTCTCAAGATGCATTTAAGAACTCACAATGGGAGAAAGCCCTTCAAGTGCCTTGTTTGTGAAAAAGCTTTCACAGCTTTATCAAGTTTACAGAGACATGGAAAATTGCACTAGTCGCTGATTATAGGATAACATTCAACCGAATCTGTTATCCATGATTGTGCCCAATCGCCAACGAGACTGCTTCGGCAGCACTGACGCTCTGCACAGAGTATAGTCCCAATTGATGAATGGATAGATTCAACCGAATTACTCCATTTGTGAAAATATTTCTGACTTTATCTTAATGTAATGACTTGATCATTATCTAAACACGAGCAAGATCACACTGGTGAAAGTCGTGCTGGTTCAAGTAAAGAGAAATGTGAAAATTCTCACTCGGCAAGAGACGTTCACATTTGACTAATTTTACAAGGCGCTGTTTTAAAAAAAAAATTCAGACGTTTTTGCAACTTTCTTAATTCAATGGTGCATGAGAAAAGCCACACAGACGGGAAGTTTCTAGATTCCGGTGCCTGAAGCATTTCTTCACAAAAGCAAAGATGTAATAATAATAATGAAAAGTTTTCTCCCACATCATCCGAGTACAAATCCGTAACTTAGCAAGGAAATGAGAAAAGAATAAGCGGCACTAATCACTAAAGTATCACCACCCATTCTACAGAGCAGCCAAAATCATTACGCTTCCCAGCTCTGGCATTCTCTTCCAATCGAAATTCATTCAATGCCTTCAAACTGGGTTCTTGCCCCACGCACATCGTGCAAAGTGGGATGAAGCAATTGGTTCACTCTCTCTGTCTATCAATCGATTTGTATGATGGAGGAACTAATTAATTTCAATGGGATTTTATGTTTTGAATACTGTAGAACATGAATCGGAACACGAACATGCAGTTTAGCTATTCTTTGGCTTTGATACTTGGCAAATTTTACGGAATCTCGTCCCAAGCGGGCATGCGTACTCGTGGTAAAGCTATCGCTTCAGGAAACGTACTGTTTTTCGGGACATCATAAAGGGCACAAACAACAGGCACGGATAACTAGTTTAATGTGTTGAATAAGGTGATGTAAAAGATGGTGCAACAACGGCAGTAAACTTCCGATTTGATGTGTTTTTTTTGTTTGTTTTTTTCCTATAGCCTATAAAACATTTATTTTATTTAAATTTAATTACATATTTGAATGATGTAGAACACAAATCGCCATGTTTGCACTTCCAAAAACCCTCAGTTTAGCAGTACTTGGGCAAAATTTTATGCCATCTTGACCATCAAATTTGCCGCGCGCTCTAACGGCGGAGTAACAGTGAGATTCAGAGAGAATAGTGGAGCCGAGCGATGCAACAACAAAGCCAACTTCATCCAAAAGATCTGTTTGTTTTTTGCATCTTTTTTTCAAAGATAGTTCCAAAATCGTCCGTTTGTCTGAGGACAGTTGGCAGAAGGTTCAGCTCTGGACTGGTCTGTTTGACCCATCGGCTTCGTATGGTTGCCATCGTGCCTGTTATTCAAAGTTCTCGACCAAAGCTCTCGTAGATCATGCTCGGAAATGAAAATCAAGAGTTGAAAAGACCCTTCCCATGTCGTTTTCTCAAGACATTGCGGGGTAAGTTGTTCTATGAACTTTCTAGTTATGCATAAATTGAAATGTCTTTTTAAACTGGTCTTCCATTTGATTTTGTTTTTATTATTATTATTTTTTAAAATCAATTTATCTGTAAAGTGTGTACAGACGTCTCAATAGAAAAGGCATTAAATAACTTGAACAAAAATGAAGAACAAGCAACTCCTCAAAGACATTACATTATCTGCAATTGTCATTTAAACTTGAAAGTTACTTGCAGAGGGGCACATCATGAAATTGTCAACATTATTCTTGTTTTATTTTTATTATTGTTATTTACCCCCTCCCCCCCCCTTTACCCTCCACCCCGCCATCAACTGATTTTGTTGTTATATCTTGTGAATGTACACAGCATATAATTTACAAAGAATGCTGAGCTCTCAGCGCGCAGCAGAGTTAGAGCAGGGTATATTTTGAGAAGTAAAGAGAAATGGTGGGATAGGGGGAAGAGGAGGGCATGGTCAGGTGATTTGTTGCTGGGGTCCTGTCTTGAGATAAAGTCACTTGTAAGGTCTGTCATTCTCTCTCTCTCTCTCTCTCTCTCTCTCTCTCTCTCTCTCTCTCTCTCTCTCTCTCTCTCTCTCTCTCTCTCTCTCTCTCTCTCTCTCTCTCTCTCTCTCTCTCTCTCTCTCTCTTCCGATAGTGAAAGAAAATTTAATTATTTTTTTCACATGGTAGACGTTTTAATGATATTGTTTTTATCTTGAAATGGTAATTGATTTTGATCAAAGAAATGTCTTCTAAATTATTTGTGGCATTGCCTAACGGTGTAGTTTCGTTCATAGATCGCAATTTTGCACCTGCGTCATTTTAATGTCTTGATTATTATTTTTTTATTATAAAAGAATTATATTTGTTGTTGGCTGTTAAATGAATATTTCACTTGGTGTGCCTTTCGACGTGGTTAAATATCTTCTGATGAACCCGATCTTGTGAAACCATAGAGTGAAGGATTATCACAATTGTAACAAAAATGCAAGAATGCTGCCAGGTTGTTGCCAGCAACATTCCAACCATAAAGTGTGTACAACATCCGTCATTTGATGTTGTTGTGGTGATTAAAATGATTATAATGCTTGTATAACTTTTACTCTGAGGGTGTTTGTTTTTTCTTCATTACCCTCGCCGAAGGATAAGGTATTGCATTTGGGTTTGCTTGTTTGTCTGTCTGTCTTTGTTTGTTTGTTTGTTTGTCCGCACAAAAGTTTCGTGTTTTTCTCCACAACCGCTTGTCGGATTGAGACAATTTTCACCATTGGTACGACTACTCATGTAGAATGTCTTAATCATAATTGTAACGTCATAGGCCAGATGGTGTGGCAGCCATATTGGAAAAACGGAAAAACTTTGGACTTCTATCTCTGAAACTGCACCAAGGAAAAAATTGAAACATGGCACAAAGCAAGTACTCACAATGGGGAATGAGTGATTTGTTTATGATGTCATAGGTCCATGTTATGACGACATAATTGCAAATGCAGAACACTACATCTGGTCATTATGAAATTTTTGCGGGTCACCCTGGGTTAGGATAAAATGGTCCACAGAAAAAAATTGGTCATGTGAATCGGCAGCCATTTTGTTAAAAAAAACCTTCAAAATTATTCTTTTCTGAAGTGGCTAAAAAGATTGAGGCCTTTGTGTTTTTTTATTTTTTAAATTATTATTATTATTTTTGGAATAAGACTCGGCTGTGCCTGGATGGGCTTGAGGGTTGAATATGTGAAAGGATATGAGGAAAAAGCGTGAAAAAAAAAAACAGGTGGGACAAACAAACAGACAAATAGATGGAAAACAAGCCTATAGTCCCCTCCTGTGCAACCTGTAGGGGACTAATTACAGTATCGAGATCTGCATCTTCACAAAAATCTAATGAATTTGTCCTTGTCACACACCCAACCTGTTCACCAAGCTTCTCCAAATCCATCTATATCTTTTTGAGATATCCTGTTCACAAACACAGATAGAGGTGAATACATAACCTCTGTCCACCTTAGGTAGCGGAGGTAACAACAATAGTTTCTCGCTACCTCGCACATGTAGCACAAAATGGGATTAAGCAATTGGTTCATTCTGTCTGTCTGACAAACGTCAGTCGATGCGAGAGGAACTACTTGATTTCAATGGAATGTTAAATTTTGATTACTGCAGAACATGAATCCTAATACAAACCTGCAGTTTAACAGTACTTTGGCTCTGAATTTGGCAAATTGTATGGGGTCTTGTCCAGAGCATGCATGCACACTCAGGGTAAAGCAATTGCTTCAGTTTCTGTAATTCTGGCAGTGAAACAAAATTAATTTCAAAGAGCAATCAGAGATTGCAGACCCTCGCCAGAACTTGTTTTGTGTGGTGTTTGTGTACTTGTGTGTTACGTAATTAATAAGAGACATGATTATAATATAACTGCCACTTTATAACTGCTGGCAGTGATGACTGGGTACCAAGACGTCCCGCTTTGATGCAACCCCGCTTTGATCAGACACCTGACCCTGACCTATGACGTTTTAAAAATAATTATTATCCATGATTCAATTGAATTCAGAATTGGATTAAAATAAATTCAATTCAAATCAAATGGAAAACCAAATAGGTACAGTCCTGCATTGGAGTAATCGTAAGGAACCCAAACAAGCAAAAACCAAGGATGGAACTTCAGGAGGAACCTGGATAGGATTCACATTTCAGCTGCTACTCATCTACCCTCAAGCCCATCCAGGCACAGCCAAGTGAGCCTTATTTAAAAAGAAAAAAAAGAAAAAAAAAAGAACCCAGATGAAATAAATTAAATAATTCTGGCTGCCAGACTGTGTGTCCGATGAAGTTGAAATTTAAAACATGTATTCTCCATCACTACTAGATCATAACTGTGAAGTTTCATGTCGATTGATTAAGCGGTTCCAGAGAAAACTTAAAAAAATTTCTTCAATCCAGTATGGCTGCCAAACCATGTGACCTATCAATTATTTGTGAACAAAATTGTACACCCAAGGCTTGGGGAATATTTGTGTGAAGTTTCCCCTCGATCTGTCTAGCCCCATTCTGGAAAAGAAGATTTTTTTATAGGTTTTAGGGTAAATCCAAATATGGCTGGCAAACCATGTGACCAATGACATCTATATGTGAACATTTTTGTTTCTTATGGATAGGCGGTCTTGCATCTAATGTTTTGCCCCGATCTGTTCAGCCACTTCAGAGAAGAAGATTTTTGAAAGGCTCGGCTTCCTCGTGTGAGTCTGTCTCATATTTACTACTGAATAAACAGCTTAAATTGAAGTAAAAAAATTCTGTCTTGAGGTGGCCAAAACTGCCATGACACCGGCAAAAAAACCTAAAGCAAGAAAAAGAGCAATCAGTGATTGCAAACCCTCGCCAGGACATCTTTTGTGTGGTGTATTTTTTTAGGTTTTTGGGTAAGTCCAATATGGTTGCCAAACCATGTGACCTATAACATTATATGTGTGGCTTTTGTTCCTCACGGATAGGCAGTTATATGTGTAATGTTTCGCCTCGATCTTTTCAGCCATTTCAGAGATTTTTGAAGCTTTTTTTATTTTTTTTTTTCAAACAATGACTGCTGAATCACGTGACTGATGACATCATGAAAATTTTTTCTGTGGACCATTTTATTTTTAGATGAGCTAAATTTTATAAGACCCTCTAAAATTTTCATACTGATTGGATGTGGTGCTCTACATATGCAATGATGACGTCATATCAAGGGCACCTATGACGTCATAAAAATCACATCCCCATGAGGAGTACTTGCTATGTGTCAAGTTTCAATTTTTTCCTTGGTGTGGTTTTAGAGATACAGAGATCTAAAGTTTTTTCCGTTTTTCCAACATGGCTGCTACACCACGTGACCTATGATGTCATAATTATCATTAAAACATTCTACATGAGTCTTCGCACCCATGGTGAAAATTTTGTTTCAATCTGATAAGCGGTAGCGGAGAAAAACACAAAAGTTCTGTGCGGACAAACAAATGAAAAATCACTCGTAGAGTGACAACTTGGTGGATAGGAATGGCACTCAGTAGAGCACATACCTCCTGCAGACTGAATAGTTTACATTATGTATCCCACTGATAGGCCGGATCTGAATCTGGACCTGAATCAAAATCGAATCGGCTTGTTCTTGTTACCTAACCAACTCATCCACCAAGTTTCATCCGAATCCGTCCACAACTTTTTGAGAGAACATGCAATATCGTTTTTAGTCCCATATCTCAATGGTGAAGAATCAGTTAAAAATTAAATAAATTTCGTATCCAGATCGAGATTCGGATCTTCACCAACATTGAATCAATTCTTCCGAGTGGTACACCCAACCTGTCCACCAAGTTTCGTGTGAATCCATCCATAACCTTTTGAGATATTGTGCTACATATCGTTTTCGGCCCCATCTCTCAATGGCGAAGAATCACTTTAAAAGTTTTCAGATCCGGATCCGGATTAGGATCTTCACTAAAATTAAGCTTTGCTGTCCTTGGCCATTCACCTACGCACACAAAAAAATTTCAGAACGATTGCTTGAAAACTGTGGCAAAAAATCGTGTGACAAACAAGCAGATAAACAGACTGATAGACAGACAGACAAACGCAACAGACCAAGATACTTGGCAAAATTATTTTTTTCCAAGTAACAAACAAAAAGATAGACAAACAAATGGACCCAAACATAATACCCTCTCCTTCGGCAAGGGTAAAAATCATTCCAAACGGGAAACGTACTGTTTTAGGGAAGTCATAAAGGACACAAACAGCAGGCATGAAGAACTACTTTAACGTGTTTAATAAGGTGGTGTAAAAGCAGATGCATCATCAGTGGTTAACTTCTGATTTAATGTTTTATTTATTTATTAATTTTTTCCACAGCCTTTAAAACTTTTATTTTATTTTGTTCAAATTATATATTTGAACACTAGAAGAGAAATCACAATGTTTGCACTTCGAAAAACCTTCAGTCTCGCAGTACTTTGGCAAAATTGTATGCCATCTCGACCAATATAATTTGTCACGCGTTCTGAGGGTGGAATAACAGCAAGATTCAGACAAAATGGCAGTGCCGAGCGATGCAACTACAGAGATAACCTCTTCCAAAAGATCTGTTTGTTTTTTGCATCCTTTTCTCAAAGACCGTTCCAAAATCGTCAGTTTCAACTACAAGAGTTGGTTGAAGTGTTAATCTCTAAACTATTCCGTTCGACCCATTGACTTCGTATGGTTACCATCACACATGTCATTCAAAGTTCATGAACAAAGCTAATATAGAACACAAAGCAAGAGTTGAAAAGACCCTTCCCAAGTCCTTTTCCTCAAGACTGCGTGGGGTAAGGTGTTCTATTTGGTTACATCATTATTAGGATTGCTACTGTGCTGCTGATAGGTGGGTTTCAGGAGGTGGAACGGAGATCTATTAGGTGTGTGTGTGTGTTTTTTTTTGTTGTTGTTGTCCTCTCCTCTTTTACTGTTCTTTCATTTCCTGGCTTGTGTGCAACTGTTACCCAATTTCCATGCTATCAGTTTGTTGCCTTCAGCCTCTGTCAACATGCTCTTCCATGACCCTAGATTTTGTATCCACAAAAATAAAGATAAACAGAGTTCACTAATATCACTTGGTTGATTATTATTGAAGTGCTGAAGCCTTCATTGCAGACCAACAAACCAAATCGAGAGGTTATATATATATATATAACAGAAAACAATCCCACATTGAACTGACATGTTCTGTAAAGAGACTTCATGCAGTTAACGTGTAGTTCTTTTTATTCCTATATCTTTGTAATTATCTGTGATTGTAATTGGAGGTTTGCTATGTATTGTGTAGAATAGGGGGAGGGTAGGTGATGAGTGGACATAGAAATAGATGAATCAGGTGAGCTTAGAGGAGAGAAAGGGTAGGGGCATAAGGAAAAGTTGTAAAGAAGAAGTAGGTAATAGGAGTCATGGGAAAATGAAGGAAAAGGGGTGTTTTGGAAATATTAGGGAGGTATGTGGTGGGGCTGTTAGGGTAGAGGAGGGGTGACTAATTCAGCCATTGTTTTTGAACATGTCGTTTTGCTTCTTGGTAAAAGTGCAACGTGGATAGTTAATCTTTGATGGATGTGTAAATGATAGTCATCCATGGAACAACAGCAATATGGGATTGGTAAATCAGTCCTTTGGAGAGTTGCTCTCACAGACCTAATTATTTCACCTGCAACTGTACCATGGAATAGTTTTCTTTTTTAAAATACATGCTCTCGGCTTGGAGAAGAACAATGACAAATAAAACCAGAGAGTTGGTGTCAAAGCCACACAATGCTCGCCTGTTTATACATTTATCGTTTTTAAAAGACTAGTCTAATAATATTTTTTTATAAAGCATTGCAGTGAAGTCTGATCCAAATAATTTTAAAGCAATATATGTATTTGTATATTGTAATCACTAAACTAGTACACATATTAAATGAATTGCAAGCGTCTAGTATAAACAGGTGAGCATTGGGTGGCTTTGACACAATCTTAGGTTGAAATTTAATTTTTTTTTTAATCATTTGTTAATTTCAACTTCATTACACCAATAGTATACCCCAAAGGAACCTCCATGCCAAATATCAGCATCCTAGTACACATTAAATGAATGGCAAGCTTCTAAAAAATAACTTGCACCAAAAACTTTAACGTTGATGTGCTACAAAAAAAGTTAAGTTCAAAAATTTAAAACATTTGAAATTATTTTTTAATTTCAACTTCACTACACCAATAATAATATACCCCAAAGGAACCTCCATGCCAAATATCAGGATCCTAGTACACATATTAAATGAATGGCAAGCTTCTAAATAACTTGCACCAAAAACTTTAACATTTTCACACTGACGCTCACGCCGGGGGTATCACTATAGCTCTCTGTTCTTCGAACAGGCGAGCTAAAAATCGTAACACAACTCAACAAAGGGAGCAGCAGGAGAGGGGAAAAACGCCAACAGTGGGGCGGAGGGAGAAAATACTGTACAGTAGATGGAGATGGACAAACAAGGGATGCAGGTAACGAAGAGGGGTAAGGGAGAACACAAGGGGGGGGGGGAATTTAGATACACAAGCAAATTTTTGGGAGGGGTGTGGGGTGGTTTAACGGGTGTAGAAAAGATCATGATTTTTGATGGGGACAACTTGAGATGGTGGTGAACAGCTGTCTTGAAGACCTGGAGGGAAGGATGACATTGAAAAATATGGAAGGTAGTTCCACAAGTAGGGAAAAAGAGGAATAAATGAGTGGAGGTGAGCAGTGATTCTGGATTGAGGCAGTTTCACCAGGAGGGGGTTGCTGGTGGACCGTATACATCTTGCAGATATCTGGGGGGACAAAGCACAGAGGGTGCAAGTCCAGAAATGAGGCAGAAGATGACAGACCACTGACCTGTCAGCAATGGTGAAGTGATAGGCCCATAGACTCATCTTCATCAGGAGAGATTCCAATGATACATTTGTTTCCACAGCGTCAAGCTGAGCAAGATGTGAGTGCAGTAATTCAGCGAGCTGTGGAAGAAAGCCTTGTAGGTGGATCGGAGCTCAGGTGTGCCAAGGAAGGACTTTGCATGATGGAGGCTGCCCAGTCAGTGTTTGGCTTTGGAGACCAATTTTGAAATATGGCTTTCCCAGGAAAGATCATGGCTGAGAGTGAGACCCAAGAGTTTGAGTGACTGAACCTCTTTGAGAGGGTTGTTGAGAAAGTATATGGAAGGGTCTGAGGAGAGGGAAGAAGCTGCTGCCTGTCTGTCATTGGGATCGGATGTCATGGCAGAGAATGGAGTCATGAGCAAATAGATAGAGAGGATTTTCCAGAAAGTCAGTGAGATCATTGATGAAGAATAGGAATAATATGGGGCCTAGAACACTGCCTTATGGTACTCCAGTGTTGGCAGGGAGAGGAGATGAAAGGGTTCTGTTGTGAGCCACATGTTGGCTCTGAGAGTGGAGGAAGTCAGAAATCCAAGAGTGGAGTTGGCCTTGGATTACATAGGCAGACTATTTGGAGAGCAAGGCAGGATGGCAGAATGTATCAAAAGCTCAAGATATGTCCAGAGAAATGGCCGTAATCTCATGCCTGATATTGAGGGCCTCCATCCATTGTCCAAGGAAGAGTGACCAGGTGAAAATCCGAATTTTTTTATATACATTGTTGAGGCTCGCATGAGAGCAAACACACAATGTACAGCAAGGGAGGCATGAGAAAAGAGGGGTGGGAGAGGGAAGGACAAATCAGTGGGGAACAGATATTAGGAGATCTGTGGAAGGGAGAGGGATGGGGTGAGAAACATGGGGTATAGAAGAGGGACATTACAGGGATTTTCAGGAAGGAAAGCAGGGAATTTGAAGGAGGTGGGTTTGGGGTGGATTAACGGGGGTAGAAAAGATCGAGGATATGGATGGGGGAAGATAAGAGGTGGTGGTGAACAGCTGTTTTGAAGACCTGGAGGGAAGAATGGGATTGAAAAGTGTGTGGGAGTTTATTCCAAAGGCGGGGAAAAAGAGGAATGAAAGAGTGAAGGTGAGCAGTGATTCGTGATTTTGGTAGTTTTACCAGAAGGAGGTAGTTGGCGGACCTTGAGCGTTTTGTGGAAATATGGTGGTGACATCGCGCAGACAGAGCGGGGGGGGGGAGACCGGAGAGAAGACTAGAAGACAGAAAGACCACCGGCCTGCTTGTGATGAGAGAGTGAGAAACACAAAAACTCGACCTCATCGCAGGAGATACCAATGATCCAAAATGCCTTTGTTTCCACTGCATGAAGCCAAGAAAGGTGATATGCAGGAGCACCAGCCCAGAGGGGAGAGCAGTAATCCATTAGGCTACGGACAAAAGCTTTGTAAGTGGTCAGGAGCTCAAGAGGGCCGAGGAAGGACTTAGCACGATGGAGGATTCCTAGTCGGCGACTGGCTTTTGAGGCGAGGTTGGAAATGTGACTTTCCCAGGAAAGGTCATGGCAGATAGTGAGACCTAGAAGCTTGAAAGAAAAGACTTCTTCCAGAGGATTGTTGAGAAAGTGGATGGGGGGGTTTTGTAAACGGTCCTTTCGAAGAGACATAGTGAGAGTGTGAGATTTGTCTGGATTGAAAGACATGTTCCACGTGTTGGACCAGTTTGTGATTTTATCCAGATCTGCAGTGAGCGAAGAAGCTGCTGCTTGCCGGTCTGAGGGATGACAGATGGTACGGCAGAGGGTGGAGTCGTCGGCAAAGAGAAATAGAGGATTTTCCAGAGAGTCGGAGAGATCATTGATGAAAACCAGAAAAAGAACAGGGCCCAGAACGCTACCTTGAGGAACTCCAGGCTGGACAGGAAGAGGCGATGAAAGAACTCCATTTAGGGCCACAGGTTGACTGCGACAGGAGAGGAAGTCTGCGAGCCATGAGTGGAGATGGCCTTGAATACCATGGGAAGAGAGTTTGGTGAGTCGGACAGGGTGCCAGACTGTGTCAAAAGCACGTGATATGTCCAGGGATACGGCTTCAATTTCCTGTCTGGCATTGAGGACCTCCATCCATTGTTGGGAGAGCAGAAGCAGCATATCCAGGGTAGAGTGACCTGGTCTGAAACCAAATTGATGATTGAAAATCATGCCATTGGATAAGAGGAAGGATTAAATATCAGAAGTGATGATGGATTCCATTACCTTGCTGATGATTGGGACAAGGCTGATTGGTCTGCAGTTGCAGGGATCTGTTTTTGCACTTTTTTATGTAAAGCGGTAATGTTTGCTGATTTCCAAGCAGATGGCAGATGACCTTGAGCAAATGAGAGGGTGAATGGAACAGAGAGAGGGTGAGCAAGAGCAGAGGAGCAGGTTTTTAGGACACGAGGGCTGATGCCGTCTAGACCGGTTGCAGAATCTAAATCGAGGTTTGACGGCAAACTCTCCACTTTGTCAGAAGAAAAGGTCACAGAGTCCAGGGGCAGTTGAGTGCGACTGGGTAAGGTGGGTACAGAAATCGATGGGTTTCGGACACAAGACTTAGATGCAAACACCGAGTTTAGGCATTCAACCTTTTCACGTGTGGTGTCAGCAGTGCGGCCATTTGAGGTAAGGGAGGGATGGAGGGGAAGCATACACTAGAAACAGATTTGAATTGATGCCCCCAGGATTTGGATGAGGGAAAGAGGTTTGAGAGTTCAGACTTGAGCTTAGAAAAGTGCTGTTTTCTGGCTCTCCTGAGGGTAGACACACACTTATTCCGAGCCTTGTGGAAGGAACTGAGATTACCTTAGTTGGGTTTGCTTTCCATGGGGAAAAGGCAAGTTGTTTCAGGACAACTGCCTCGCCACAAGCTTCAGCGAACCATGGGCAGGAGGAAGGGTCAGACAACAAAAGACGAGATGGGATAAATCTGTGCATGAGGGAGAGCAAGTTTCTTTGAAAGAATTCCCAGGAAGAGGTGATGTTGGAGAAAGTAGCGATGGGAAACCAGTCTCGAAATGTGATTGCTGCTTGGAGACCCTGCCAGTCAGCCTGAGTTAAATGCCAGACTCGACGACGCTGAGGTGGTTCTCTAATAACAGCCAGAGAGATGTCCACTTTGACAATCACGTGGTCAGAAGAACCGATTGGAGCTGAGGAAGAACAGCAGATATTTTCAGGGAAATTTGTCAAAATCGGATCTAGAAGAGATGGAGTACCGTTGGTTGAGATCCGGGCCGGGAAGTTGACCGGGAAGTCCCATTGAGTCGCAAAAGTCTTTTGCTGAGGTGCCATGGCAAGGGAGAGAGGTACCCACACCGAGCCAACTGACATGATGACAATTGAAGTCACCACATATGAGGAAGAGAGAGTTCGGAAGAGAAGATATAAGTTGGTCCATGTTTTCGGATAGTGAGGTGTAAATGGAGTCATCACTGTTTGGTGGACGGTACAGCACACATACAAACATGAGGTGGAAGTGGAGGGAAGCTGTAGCCAGAGGTATTCCTGGGGTTGTGGGGGAGTCAGGGCAGTACATGGAGAGTGAGGAATAGAGTCTTTGATGAAGAGAGTAACTCCTCCACCAGGACGAGGCGCAGGTCTGTCATACCGGAGGAGGGAGTAACCAGGGAGAGATACATGGGAGTCAAACACGTCTTGAGGGAGGAACGTTTCTGTTGGGCAGATTATGTCTGGTTTGTCAGTCGCAACCTGTGTGGAAAGATCTGTCAGACTTGAGCGAAGGCCCCAGATATTTGAGGTCCACATTGTTAATGAAGAGGGAGGGGAGGAGTGGGGGTGGGGGAGGTCAGGAGTGTTGTTGAAAGACTGTGGGGGATTGCAGAAGAGCTCGGGGAGTGGGCCGGATGAGGAGGAGAAAAGGCCCTGTGGTTCTGGGTTGAGGTACAGTGGGGAGTCATAGGAGAGGGGGCAGAAGGCAGTTGAGGATTTGAGGAGGTAGAGTGATGAGATGGAGGAGAGAGGTCAGGGGAAGGAGGCAGGTTTGTGGATGAGAGAGGGGGAGGGAGGTGGAAACTTTGAGAAGGGTGAGTGAGGGGGGTGAATTGTGGGAGAAGGGTGAGTGGGGAGAGTTGAGGGAGAAAGGTGAGGGGGAGTTTTTGAGAAAGGTGAGAGGGAAGCTTGGAGGGGGAAGAGTGTGATGGTTGCTTTGAGTGGAAGGGGTGAGAGGGGTGAATTGGCACTGAAGTTGGAAAAAAGGGATGATTGATGGAAAGTGAACATGCATAGCAAAGTGGGGTTGAAATTTTTTTTTAGTTCAGAAATGTGACTAAAGACATTTCTTGAGGGATGCAATAAAGGCGAGTTAAGAGAATGGAGAGAAGAAACGATGTAACAGATGGATTTTTTAGACAAGGTATGAAGGAAAGGTCGAATTGAGAGCAGTCTGTTGAAATCAAAAAAGAGTAGTGAATTATGATACAGTAATGAGAACCACACGTGTGAAAGAGGAACATGAAGCATTATAAGAGATTGTTTTTATCATTATTATTATTATTTTTTGATAGAGATTGCATAAGTTTAGGTAAAAGGAAGGTTGGAAGGTGAATGGTGAATTTTGATCGGTAAACGGAGAGGGTGGAAAGAGATCACGTGGTTCTGGGAGGTGTATAGTCAAAAGTGAATTTTTTTTTATTTTTTATTTGAAAGATAAGGATTGCATAAGATTCGGAAAATGAAAGGTTGAAGTAAAATCGTGGAGGTGTATGGTGAATTTGGAATGGTAAACGCAGAGTGAAGCTGATGGATCAATGAAAAGTACCAGGAAGAGGTAAGAGAGACATGTGGTTTCAGGAGGTGCACAGTTAGGAAAGCTCCAAGGAAAAAAAAAATTTTTTTTTGATGGATTTTAGAAGATTAGGTGAGATTGGAGAATGGAAGGATGTAGGAAGAAATCGTAAAGTTAATAGTGAGAGTGTGTCAGCTCAAGTAGAAGAAAGATGGTATGCCAGCAGCAGGAGGAGGAGAGGAGGAGATTGGAACCATACTCTGTGCAGAGCGTTGGCGCTGCTTAAGCAGTCTCCTTGGCTATTGGGCACAATCCTGGACGGGTCACCACTCCGGCACAGTATACCAGCATGCTGGCACACATTTTGCCGACCTTGAAAGGATGACAGGCCAAGTTAACCCCACCTGGTATTAATTCATCAGCTGAGCGGGATTTGAACTCAGGACCCTAGGATCCAAAGCCCACCATCCTAACCATTCAGCCAACACCTGGCATAATGGAAGGTTGTGGGAAGAAATCATAAAGGTAATGGTGAGAGTGTGTCAGCTCAAGTGGAAGAAAGATGGTATGCCAACAACAGAAGGAGGAAGAAGAAGAAGGATCGGTACTTGTGGGTTTGGCGGGAGAAAGGGTTGTTGTTTTTGTTATTTTTAAAATTTAAGACAAGAAACTGTGTGTAGTTGGGAGGGATAGATGGGTGGCATAGGGAAAAGTGGGGAAAATAGGAATTGATGGTAATAGAGAGAAAATACAAATAAACGATTGTACACCAAGACGGGAAGGACAAATAGGCCTCAAGGAGCCCGATAAGACAAGGTCGACGAAAACTCACAAAATAGAACGATTTTTGAAACAAAACCGAACGAGGAAAACACATTAAACATGTAGGTGAGAAAATAAACAGTTTAAGCGTGACAAATAACGACCGGAAACTTAACTTTGAGAAAGTCGGCAGAGACCCCTGAGAACCGGGATTTGATGATCTGATGAATTGATGATCTGAGATGAGGCTGGTGGAGAAAAGGAATGATTTTATGTCAACTGCGACAATGGATTCTGTTACCTTGCTGATTATTGGAAGTAAGGTAATTGGTCTGTAGTTAAGGGGATCTGTTTTTGCATCTTTTTATGTAATGCTCTGAATTTGGCTGATTTCCAAGTTGATGAAAGATGACGTATGGTAAATTACAGGGTGAAAACGGCATAAAGAGGAAGTGCAACAGCAGCAGAGCAGGTTTTTAGGACACATGAGCTGATGCGACCCGGTCCAGTTGCAGAGTCAAAGTTGAGGGTTGCCAGAACCTTTTCCACCTTTTCAGGTGCAAAAGAGACAATTCAGGAGCAGTTGGGTGGAGATATATATATATATATATATATATATATATATATATATATATATATATATATATATATATATATATATATATCAAGAATTTGAAGCAAACACAGAATTGAGGCATTTGGCCTTCTCACGAGCGGAGTCCGCTGTGGTTCCATTTGAAGTGAGGGAAGGGATGGAAGGGGAGCATACACCTGTGGTGGACTTGACCAGGCACCACCAGGTTTTAGAGGAGGGAGACAAGTTTGAAAGTTCATTCTTGAGATTGGACAGATGTTGCTTTCAGTCTCTCCTGAGAGTAGACACACTTGTTGCGGGATTTGTCGAATGATCTGCTGTTGCCTTTGTTTGGATTTGCCTTCCAGGAGGAGAATGCAAGTTGTTCTAAAGCATTTGCCTCACCACAGGATTCAGAGTACCAAGAGTGGGAGTATGGGTAAGATAATTGAAGAAGAGGTGGGATAAATTTGTGCATAAGAGAGAGCAGGCTTCTGTGAAAGAATTCTTAGGCTGAATTGATATTAGCGGCATTGGATATAGGAGACCAGTCCTGAAGTGTGAAGGCTGCTTGCAGTCCCTACCAGTTTGCTTGAGTGCACTGCCAGACTCGCCGGCACAGAGGCTGTTCTCTCACTTGTTATAAATAAACCTACTTGTGTTCTAAATGTACCCAGCTCGTCATGTCTTTTCCCTATTGATCCAGCATAGTCCGCACGTAGTATAGCCAGGAAGTTCTGCCCCATGTGATTTGCTCTTGATTAGCCGGTGCTTATTCACAGCTCCGGTGCGTATTGCACAAGAATGATTAATGAGAGTAATTTAGACTACTGCGGAAACACTCACCTTTTTTTCTAATAAAGGAGAATGTGTACTCTTGTTGAACTGAAAATAAAGACAAAATATTTTGAGAGATTCTGGAAATTGCAAACTCACAAATGAGAAAGTTCTATCAACCAAGACCAGAATAGCATTTGGTCATGTTAACGATGAGCAAATTTCATTGAATGCACAACTTTCAAAATGACGTAATCCATACAGTGTCTGCTGGACCTGCACAAGAATGATTAATGAGAGTAATTTAGACTATTGAGGAAACACTCACATTTTCTTCAGTGGAAGCAAAATGTGTACAGAGGTTCACATAAAAATATAGAGAGAGAAAATCTTTTGAGAAATTCTTGATTTTACAATCTCACAAACAAGAAAAAGAGCAATCAGAGATTGCAAACCCTCACCAGGACATCTTTTGAGTGGTGTATTTTTTTATAGATTTAACGATAAATCTAATACAGCTGCTAAACCATGTGACCTATGACGTTATATGTGTGACCCTTTTATTCTTCATGGATATGCAGTCATATGTGTACAGTTTCACCTCTATCTTTTCAACCATTTCAGAGAAGAAGATTTTTTGAGGTTAAAAAAACAACAATATCGCTGCCGAATCATGTGACCGATGACATCATCAAAAGCATTTTTGTGGACCATTTTATCCTGAGAGGTCCCTCAAAATTTTTGATACTGATCGGATGTAGAGTTCTTCATATGCAATTATGATGTCATAACGAAGGCACCTATGACGTCATAAAAATATCGCACATTCTCCATGAGGAGTACTTGCTATGTGCCACTTGTACAACCATGGCTTGCGGAACACTTGTGTGAAGTTTCCCCTCGATTTGTCCAGCCGTTCTGAAGAAGAGGGGTCTCTATCCGACGAGCGGTTACGGAGAAAAACACAAAAGTTCAGTGTGTACAAACAGACAAACAAACGGACCCAAATGCAACACCCTCTCCGAATCCTTCTGCGAGGATAATGAGAAAGTTCTATCAACCAAGACCGGAATAGCATTTGGTTATGTTAACGATGAGCAAACTTCATTGAATACACAACTTTCAAAATGACGTAATCCGTACAGTGTCTGCTGGACCTGCACAATAATAATTAATGAGAGTAATTTAGAGTTTAGACCACAGCGGAAACACTCACCTTTTTTTGTAATAAAGGAGAATGTGTACTCCCGTTCAACTGAAAATAAAGACAGAAAATCTTATGAGAAATTCTGGAAATTACAAACTCACAAATGAGAAAGTTCTATCAACCAAGACCGGAATAGCATTTGATCATGTTAACGATGAGCAACCTTCATTGAGTGCACAAATTTCAAAATGATGTAATCTGTACAGTGCTTCCTGGACCTGCACAAGAATGATTAATGAGAGTAATTTAGACGACTCTGGAAACACTCACGTTTTCTTCAGTGGAAGCAAAACGTGTACGGCTGTTGACCTGAAAATAAAGACAGAGAAAATCTTTTGAGAAATTAGAGAAATTACAAACACACAAATGAGAAAGTTCGATCAACCAAGATCGGAATGGCATTTGTAACATGTTAACGATGAGCAAACTTCATTGAATACACAACTTTCGAAATGACGTAACCTGTGCACGTGTGGAATCCCCTTGTGATGAAGTAAATCGGGGCGGCCTAGACATATTTCATACCTCTCAGTTAAGAATTGCAGAATGAAACGACTAAAAAAAACTTTCAAAGACACCGTAAATACTTGTAAACCGCCTTGCGAAAAAGGGGTGCGCTTCTGCACAACGTAACAGTTGGAGAACTTCCTGATCAACTCGTCCAAAAAGTTGATATCTTGCAGTCCGTACTGCAAATACTTCCGCCGACATGTCATCTCATGTCTCATTTGGTGAGATGTCGCTTTCCATAAAATTACTGGGAAATCCTACTGCGGTATTAATTTGCAATTGGTTCCTGGCTTTCACACCAATACAATTTTTTTTTATTAACCCTTTTATCATTTGTGTGTGTGTGTGTGTGTGTGTATGTGTGTGTGTGTGTATATGTATATATATATATATATATATATATATATATATATATATATATATATATATATATATATATATATATATATATATTGTTCTTTATTAGCTCAATACAATGATTACAGACCCTAGGCATCAAAAAGTTACATATATCGAACAGTTTCAAATGGACAAACAGCTGACATCCCTACCCCATTTAGAATCCCTTGTGGGCACGGGCAACTTGCGAGTCAACCAAACATTCCATTCCATTGGGACCATACTCTGTGCAGAGCGTCAGTGCTGCCAAAGCAGTCGCCTGGGCTATTAGACACAATCCTGGACGGGTCACCACTTCAACATGGGATACTCAAATGGCACAATCATCCCAGCAAGCTGGTACTCATTTTGCCATCCTCAGAAGGAGGACAGGCTGAGTCAACCCAACCTGGTATTAATTCAATGGCTGAGCAGGATTTGAACTCAGGACCCTAAGATCCCAAGCCCACCACCCTAACCATTAAGTCAACCCCAGGCATTACCAAATATGCATTTGTTGAATTTTAATAAAAGTAGGCAAAGTGAATGAATCGATACTAAACGATCAGTTATGGTAATTATCAGTTTATGAAATGTGACATTTTTATCATTTTATTACCTCAACAGAATGGAACCAGTTATGTTTCCCCGAACACCACGTGCTGCTCGGACAGTGATTCTACAAACAAAGAAACAAAGCAATACAAAACATTCACATATTAGTTACTGTTGTGTTTTAATATATAATTAACATTTGTAATGTAGAGGTTTCATATTGGAGTTATAATTGGCAAATAAGGGAGATATAAGTGACCTCTTTCCTATTGCCATCTGAACAATTGCCTCATCATGCTGTACAAGTTCATTCTCGTATAATGTGTTGATATTTATATATTCATGTAAATCATATAAAAATTTGTGTGTGTGTGTGTGCGTGCGTATGCGTGTGTGTGTCCACCATAACTCCAAAACTATGAAACCTAGCAGCCTGAAACTTTGCATGCATATGAAGAAAACTCCAAGGAAGTGTACGACTGAAAATTGGTTGTTTGGGTTAATTAAAACACACCTTTTAAAGATAATTAATAGCCTTATTTAATTATATCCTTTATCAGGTGCTCCTCGGCCACCTTGCTCTCTGGGGTCTTCAGGTGTATCCTTGGTTACCTGACTGTGGTCTGAAGCCGCCATGTTTTTTGGCCTGCTCAACCCTACCCTGACTTGAAACAGGCCACAACGATTTCTTCATGATAAAGCTTTTTTTTCACTTTCTTGTTATTAATAACCTTGCGGCATCAATGCTTTGGCATATTTTTACGGCACTACAGCCCCCAGATTTCATTCTTAGAAAACTACAAACCATTTTTATTGACTTCTTTTGGGGGGGGGAGCACTGGCTCCAGCCCGGTGTGCTAAGCCTGCCTATTGCCAAAGGAGGAGAGGGGCTGGTTCGCATGACCAGCAAAGTGATGTCTTTTCGCCTCCTTTCGTTGCGCAGCCTGGTATACACGGATGTTTCTTGGAAAGCCCTTGCTCACTGCCTCCCTTGACAGGCAGGGAAACTTGGCTATGATCAGGAACTCTTTCTCATGAACACCAAGAAAGTTGACATCACATCAGTACCCTGTTCTATAGAAGTATGCTGGAGGCATGGCAGGCAATCACTGTCTGCCGTGATGACAGTAACTACTCTCTCAAAATGTTTTTAAACGAGCTAATTTTTTTAAACCCTATTTTTAAAGAGGTTCGTAGTGACCGCAATTTTATGCAAAATTTTATTGATGCTGAATATACCGAGGTTAAACATTTTAGAACTCCTTTTCCTTATAAGTGGAAGCCAGCTACCAAGGTCGCTGTGGCCACTGGGAATAGGTCCATTCGAGTCAAAAGGAGAATTTTCTCTGTAATGCTACGTTTTTTCAAGCAGTCCGGGTTAAAATGGACTCCACAGCTGGACTCCACACCTTCGCTCCAACACCCCTTTCCAGCACTTTTACTTCACTTTCAAGGTTTTATCCCTTTTAACTCAATGGAAAAACGTACTGTTTATTTTTTGTGTTATAGCCCTTGTTCCTGATAGACCTGCAGAACCACAAGCACAATGGAAGAGGATGCTCCGGTTACTCCTTCCATTACTTGTTATGGCTTGTTATGTATAAGGCGCCCATTGCCAAGCGCTCTGGAGACTTGCAACGGCGGCTGGCACACTACATTTTACCCTCTAATGTTTTGTCTCGTCACATATGATCCAGTAACACGAAATTGTGTCCTTAATGTGGTGTTATTGAAAACATTTTTCATATTTTTATTGAATGCCCAAAGCTGGCCCCCTTTTTATGATTTTATCACATGTACTCCGAGGGCGAGGCCTTGTTTTTACACATTGTGTTTTTATCTTCGGTTTTAGTATCTCTTTCCGATGCAAAAATGAGTGTCTTTTAGCAAATTATTTGTCTTCCGAGGCTAAACTCGCTATATACTTGTCAAGGAAGCATAGAATGCAAAATACTGACAATCCTGATGATGATGTAGTTCATCTTTTTAAAGCCTTCGTCACATCACGTTTGCACTTTGAATTTCAACTCGGTGATTTTACGTTGTTTTTACAGAAGTAGTGTGTGAAGGAATCATCTTTCTATAATTCCAGCAGTGTGTGTGTGTGTGTGTGTGTGTGTGTGTGTGTGTGTGTGTGCGTCTGTGACCGCTGTTTCTCGACAACCGCTGGTCCGATCGAATTGAAACTCGCCAGGTATATTGCTGGGGACCTGTGGATGTGCCTTTTCAAGGTTTGATATTATTCAGACAAGTGGTTCCCAAGTTATGGCCATTTATTTACCAAACCAATGACAGGACAAGTTGCTGCGTAGGTGTGGCCGATGGGGAAAGGGCGCCATTTAGTTACCAATGACAGGACATGTTGCTGCGTAGGCGTGGCCGTTGGGGAAGAGATCCTCAGTTACCAATGACAGGACACATTGCTTGGCGTTTTGCACCCACAGTATCTATCTTCTATCTATAATTCCAGCAATCTCTGTTTGTTTGCCTTTTCAAGGATTGAAATTAATCGGACAAGTGGTTCCCAAGTTATGGCCAAGTTAGAGCGCGTTCCCCATTACAGGTTACAACGTACGGACTTCCGGATAGTGATGACTTGCTGTATTCTAATAATTTCTCGATTTCTTCTGCGCATTTATAGATAAACACAATGCCCCAATCCAGTCGTCATTTACGAGAGCGAAGGAACGGCCTGTGTGTTTGTTTGAAAGTTTTGTTTTTTTTTTGCACGCATGGCCACGCACGTACGGCCACGTACGTACGGGCATGCGAGAGCGAAGGAACGGCCTGTGTTTTTGTTGTTTCTGGCACGCAGTTTGAAAGAATTTTTTTTTCCACGTACGGCCACGCACGTACGGGCACGCACAGGTTATGTAAACTTGTTGATGGTGTCCTTATCGTTAATTTATGATTTTAGCTTGTTTTTATGTACTACCTCTTTCCTCATTTTAACTTTGTACAATCTTTGCCTTTGGTTTCTGATTTCCTTGTGCACAATGATTCCTGAAAATAAAGAGGAACAAAATGTCAAATGTTTCTTTCTCTTTCTCTTTCTCTTTCTCTTTCTCTCTCTTTCATTCTCTTTCTCTCTCTCTCTCTTTCATTCTCTCTCACTCTCTTTCTCTCTTTCATTCTCTCTCTCTTTCTCTTTCTCTCTCTCTTTCATTCTCTCTCACTCTCTTTCTCTCTTTCATTCTCTCTCTCTTTCTCTTTCTCTCTCTCTTTCATTCTCTCTCACTCTCTTTCTCTCTTTCATTCTCTCTCACTCTCTTTCTCTCTTTCATTCTCTCTCTCTTTCATTCTCTCTCTCTTTCATCCTCTCTCTATTTCATTCTCTCTCTCTTTTTCTCTCTTTCATTCTCTCTCTTTCTCTCTTTCTCTCTTTCTCTCTCCTCAAACCCCTTCCTCACACCCTTCCCTCCCACAGTATATAGCAACGTTTGGTAAGGTGTCACTCTCCCTACCTCCCCCACCCCTTCTTCACTCTTCCCCTCTTCAAGCCTCCCCCTTCTTCACCCCCTCCTAGCTTCCCCTTCCCTGCCTCCCCTCTGTTCTCTCTCTCACCCTCCCCTCCCTCCTCTCTCTCCCTTTCTCTTTCTCCCCCCACTCTTAACATCCCTATGAGTAAAGTGACAGGTTGTATTTGCTAGTACATTTAATAAGCCAGACTGATCAATTCATCAATTTTATCTCCTTCCTCAAAATCTCTTTAAATGCCGTGAGGCCAAGTAGAACTGAGTTGATGCTCTGCTGTCCCCAACACTCCTCCAGCACCCTCTCTCACCTGCCACCTCTCCACTCTCCATCCACATCAACCTTTCTGACATCCTTACAAGCAAATCTAACACAGGTGGAGGCCATTCAGCCCATCATGCCTGTGCGAACATCATACTAATTTATCAACACAAGATCCAAGGAAGAAAATGCAAAAAATTGTTTTAAATTAATGAAATAAATTTTTACTTATGAAATCTTATATTGATGACTTCCGTCCTCTGTTTGTGTGTTTGTGTGTTTGTTTGTAGGCACGATAACTCGAGAACAGAAAAAGCTACCAATGTCAAATTACACCACGTGATTCAGGAGGGTGATGGCTAGAGCTGATTAGATATTGGTCAAAATCGGTCAAAGGTCAAGGTCACAGTGAGGTCAAACATAATTCCGTAAATTCATGTGGAGAAATGGAGTATTTTTGCTTCGGTCGACGTTACGAGTTTGTTTTAATTTCGATTTTAATTTTGTCTTCGGTTTTTGCAATCGCTTAGGACGCTTAACTCTGGGTTGTCGAAATTCTGGTAAAAATCGGATGTTTTGGAGACGTTTTAAGATTCTATAAAAAATATTTCACTCGCTGCGTCACGGCTCGTCACGTGGTGCAGCGCGCTCGATCAGAGGCGTCGTTGAGTCACGTAAAGGTTTTCCGTGTGCGCGCTGACGGTGTTTTCGATAAAGATGGTGTTTAAAAGTCATTTTTTATCCCAATAAAGGTTATCATCGCATGCCTGACTCGCTAAGCCGTCGGATTATGGAAAGATTGTTGGTGGATGGCCGAATATTACGGTTTTGCGACTTTGATAAAATAATATTAAATAATTGCGTGGAGAAATGGAGATTTTTGCTTCGGTCATCGTTACGATTTTTGATGGTTTGGTACAGAATCATCGTAGAAACTTCTGGTTTGCGTCGCTACCTTCTCTAGAGACAGCTTTTATTCGACAAGGTCAGAGGTCAAGTTGACGATTTCGTAAGTACCAGTCTATGACTGCTTGTTTTGTTTGTTTGTTTGTTTTTTGAATTTTTTTTGTATTCTGTAGTTTTTAATTATTTCTTTCTTCCCCTTGGAGAGGGGGCATGGGCTTAGTTAAAAACACACAACATCAACCACACAACCCCCTTTAACAAGACCCCCACCAACAGCACTCCGTACACAATCACCCATCAATACTCAAACTACCGAAGTCTTATCAACATCCCGATACCACTCTATCTCAATAACTTCCAGGTACATACCTAATTCCAATTTAAACTTATCTACTTTTTCTGCTGCCACTATCTTTCCAGGGAGACCATTCCATGCATTAACTACTCTCTGAGTAAAAGTCTCCTGCCTTGCTACCATCTTAACTCTCCTCATCTTTACTGTCAGGCTATGGCCCCTGGTCCAATCATTGTCTCCTCTGTTGAATAATTCATCTTCACTTATTTTATCTCAACCCTTCATTATCTTAAACATCTCTATCATATCCCCTTGTAACTGCCTCCTTTCTAGTGTATAAAGCCCTGTCTCCTTCAGCCGCTCCTCATAGCTGAGTCTCGCTAAGCCCGGAATCAATCTTGTAGCCCGACGCTGAACCCTCTCCATGCCATCTATCTTCCTCTGGAACTGTGGCGACCAAACCTGCACATAATATTATAGATGTGGCCTCACTAAATTCCTGCACAATGTTAACAACACCTCTTTTGATATATAATTGATCCCCCTCCTTATACAGCCTAAAACCCAATTTGCTTTACCTGGAGCTGACTGGCACTGTGCTGCCTGCTTACCTCCCACATCTATTACCACCCCCAGATCCTTCTCCTGCACGACACGCTCCAAAATGACCCCTTGCATCCTGTAATCTCTATTTTCATTGTTCTTTCCCATCCCCAACACCTTACACTTGCTCAGGTTAAATTCCATCTGCCAGTCTTTTGCCCAATCGAAACAAGTATCAATACTTTCCTTAAACTGATCACCACCCCCTCTGCTATCCATCTTACCTCCAAGCTTTGTGTCATCTGCAAATTTGGAAAGCTTACTCTTTACCCCATTATCCAAATCGTTGATGTAAATAATGAACAGTAATGGTCCGAGTACTGATCACTGAGGTACCACACAACTTACATTCTCCCAGCAAGACATCCTCCCACTCACAGCCACTCTTTGCTTCCTACCACTAAGCTAGTTTGAAATCCAATTATCTACCTGACCAGCCACTCCACAAGCCCTCACTTTGGCTAACAACCTCCGATGTGGTACCTTATCAAATGCCTTCTTAAAGTCTAGATATACTATGTCCACTGCCTTTTCCTCATCCACCCAATCAGACACTGCTTCATAGAACTCTAAAATAGTTAGACAGGAACTACCTTTGGTAAACCCATGCTGACTACCTTTAATTAGTTTGTATTTGTTTAAATGGTTCCTCATCTGGTCCTTAATTAATGTGACCAACACCTTCCCCACAACTGAAGTCAAACTAACAGGTCTATAGTTTCCCAATTCTTCACTGGATCCTTTCTTAAATAATGGTGTTACATTTGCTACTCTCCAATCCTCCGGTACCTGTCCTGACTCCAGTGAACTATTGAAAATATCTGTTAACATCTCGCTTACCTGCTCAGCCACCTCCACCAATACTCACGGTTGCATATTATCTGGACCTGGAGCCTTATCTACTCTACTCGATGACCGAGCTGTTCCTTTACTCCCTCTACAACAACCTGGATCTTCTGTAAAAGCCCTTCCTCACCTCCTAAATAGATACTCTAAGCTATTGGCAATTCTCCTGACTGTTTGTGTGTAAAAGTTGAAGTAAAATACCTGTTTAATAAGCCTGCCATCTTACTTTCATCACGAACCACTCTCCTGCTGCTATTCCTCAATGGGCCTACACTGGTCCTGACCTGTTCTTTTCCCCTGATATACTTAAAGAAAGCCTTGTTATTATGTTTAATATTCTTTGCCATGTCCTTTTCATGCTCTCTTTTGGCTTGCTGAGTTTTTCTCTTCACTTGCCTCTGTTTACTCTGATAATAATATAAATCTAACTCCAGTCCTGTTATATTATACCGAATAAATGCCCTTTGTTTCTCCTTTATAGCGTTCCTTATCTCACTGCTCACCCACCCTGGTCTCTTTCTACTTCTAGTTTTACATCTCATTGGAATGTACACTCTCTGCACTCTACACATTTGGTCCTTGAAGGTTTCCCATTTCTCTGATGCTGATTGTCCTGTTGTTGGAGTCTCCAAATCTACATCACCCAATTCTCTCCTCATACCCTCAAAGTTTGCCTTCCTGAAATCTAATAGCCGAATCCTACTATCCTGAACTCTAACCCTTAACAGAATCTTTGCACACACAATGTTTTGGTCACTTCCTCCTAAATTCTCCCCAACCCCCACCTCCTCCACCATATTGAGATTGTTACTTAAAAGGAGGTCTAACACTGCACTTCCCCTCGTTGGTTTATCTACAAACTGGGTTAAAAAGCAATCTTGGAATAAAACAAGGAAATCCTCATCTGTTCTGCCCTTTCCCTGTTCCTGGACCCATTCTATCCCTGGCAAGTTGAAATCCCCCATGATCAATACTCTTCCCTTACCACATGTCCTTCTGAATGCTTCATGTACTCCCCCTTCCTCCTCTTCCTTCCCACCCGTAGCCCTATAAAAGCATCCTACCAGTATCTTACTCTTTTTATAATCTTTAATCTCTACCCCCACAGAATCCTCAACATTTATTCCTTCCTTAATGTCACCCCTTTCTCTTGATGCAATGCTGTCCTTTATCCAGATTGTTACTACTACTCATATTCTCTCCTTCCCATCACACCGATACACCTTGTAGCCTTCTGATCCTGTCTTCCATTTACTCTCCTCCTTAAACCATGTCTCACTCACTGCAACTATATCGTACTCCTCGTTATATACTTTGACTTCAAGCTCTTCCATCTTATTATTTAAACTTCCGGCATTGGTAAAGAATATATTTAACTTTTCCCTTCCTGAAATTCTATTTTCCTGCCTGGCCTGACTCATCCCAATTACTTCATCTGTTCCTTCCTTTATAGCTTCCCTATCCTCCGCTGACCTAAAAAAGCCTGAATTTCTTCCTCAATTCCCACTGCAAACCTTGCTGCCCCCTTTCTATTTAACAAACAGCCATCATTCTGGAAACACTCCCGTTGTCCCCGAAATGATTCCCACTGCTTCTTAAATGTAAAACCTTCCTCCCTACACCATTCTTCCAGCCATTGGTTGACGTCTATTGCTCTGCTCATAATTTTTATATCATTTCATAATTTTGGGAGGATCCTAGAAAACATGACCTCACAACCCTTTGCTTTCAGCCGCTTACCCAATATCCTGTATCTATTTTTCAAAACCTCTGAGTAAACTTTCCCTCCATCATTTGCACCGAGGTGAACCACAACCAACATCTTCCTGTCATGACCCGATACAATATCGTTTACCCTTCCTTCAGTGTCCCTAACTCCCGCTCCTTCAAAACTACACAGAAATCTGTCTACAATCCTTCTTGCAGAATGAAGAATCTACATATTTAATAATCTCATCACCCATACCTCATGTCTACCAATTTATATTTCAGCACCGTCACCACTGCCTGCACCCGTTGCATCTCCACCACTGCCTGCACCCACTGCACTTCCACCACTGCCTGCACCTGCTGCACCTCCACCACTGCCTGAACACACTGCACTTCCACCACTGCCTGCACCCACTGCAACTCCACCACTGCCTGCACTTGTTGCACCCCCACCACTGTCTGCATCCGTTGCACCTCCACCACTGCCTGCCCCCGTTGCACTGTCACCACTGCTCGCACCCATTGCACCGTCACCACTACCTGCACCCACTGCACCTCCACCACTGCCAGCACATGCTGCACCATCACCACTGCCTGCACCTGCTGCACATCCTCCACTGACTGCACACCACTGCACACCAACCACTGCCTGCACCTGCTGCACATCCACTAGTGCCTGCACTTCTGCCACTTTTCTGCAGCCACTGCACATCCACCATGGCCTGCACATGCTGCACATTAACCACTGCCTGCACCTGCTTGACTTCTGCCACAGCCTGCAGCCACTGCATCTCCACCACTGCCTGCACCCGCTGCACCCTCACCACTGCCTGCACCTTTCCCTGTTCTGCACCTCCACCACTGCCCGCCCCCGTTGCACCGTCACCACTTCCAATAACCTCAGCAACCTCACTCCACAACTGTAACCAACTATTAGCTACAAATTTCTCACATTCTGCTACTTGCTGCAAATTATCGACGCGTTTCTTCAACCCGGTAATAACCTTCCTCAAGTGGACGATTTCCTCACACTTCCTACAACAATGACAACCCTCTGCTTCCCCCATTGTTGACGTGGCCCACATTGAGCAACTGTTACATTTTACGTATTCCTCATCCTTTCTCCTTCGCTCTCTATTTATAACCTTCTTCACCCCTATACTCCCAATGCCCCAACTGATTTCATGTGAAACTTATGACGAGGCCTCGCCCTGCTTCTTTCAATAAACTAACTCAATTACCCGCTAAAACTGTTATGAACCTTAAAAAAAAGTCCAGTTCCACAGCCCCTTACACAAATCTCTATAACAAAATACGCAAAATGCTTTAGGGCTGGAAACAGCTTAGAAGGAGAGCTCGCCACCCAGTCGTCCTCGTGCGCCGATCCCCAAACCGGAAGTCCGGAAGTGATGTCACCTCTCTGAATGGACACAATCCTTCTTCACACAATCCTCCCATCTAAATGGTGATCTACCCCTTCTCCAGGCTCACCCTTTCAATATATATTTTCTCTTTCGAAACCGCAACAGGTGCTATGGTCATTTCTGCTGGCTCTTTACCAATCATCCCGTCACCAGTATTACACACGACCGCAAAACTTTCCCTTTCAACTTCTTCAATATCTTCCTGTCTGCCATCAAATCTTTCAATATATCTCAGAACTCAGAACTACGATCAATAGTCACTGTTTCACCAAGGTACACAAATTTATTTCCCTGCCTCTCTCTCCTCTCCAACCTGGTGTTCAATCTCTTTCTCTGCTGTCCAACCCACATTACCTCCATCTTCTCCAGGCTTATCTTCGGTGCGTGCTTTTCAAATGCCTCCTTTCACTCCTCCAGTGCATTCTACATTTCCAGTTTGCTCTCCGCTTCTATGGTCATAAGATGTCTTTGATGTTGACCTTTCTCCTGACCACTTCCATCACTATAGTTAACATGAGTGGACGAGTGTGCTTCCCTGCCTCAATTATTACATAATTGCTATGCATCTCACTTTAATGTCATTGTAATAACACATGGCCTGGAAGGAGAGCCCAGTCATTGCTATTTGCCTTTGAGCTCTTTCACCTGGGTTACAAACCCCCTAAAACCAATTTGACCACAAAAAGAATTGGTGGTTGACTTCAGTGACCTGATATGCAAATCCTCTTCAAATTTCAGGTCAATCGGATGAAAATTGAGAATTTTAAAATTTCACATAAGTTGTTGACCTCTCGCCTATTTTGACCTTTTGGCTGATGTTGACCTTGAATAATTGGTTGAATTCAATGACCTGATATGCAAATCCTCTTTAAATTTCAACTCAATCGAATGACAATTGACATTATTCGAATTTTGGCCTATGTTGACCTTTTGGCCAAAGTTGACCTCAAAAATAATAGGTGGTCGAATTCTTTGACCTGATGTGCAAATCCTTTTCAAATTTCAAGTCAATCGGATGAAAATTGATTATTTTAGAAATTCGACAAAGTTGTTGACCTTTGGCCGATGTTGACCTTTTGCCCTCAAGATCAATAGATTTCTCGCTTATGACCACGACCATTTTGAAAAGTTTCATGAAGATCGGTATAAAATTGTGACCTGTCAGCGAGTGACATACAAACAGACAAACAGAGTAACACATGCGACCAACCAATATATTTTTTAAATCTTCAGTTTTCCCAAATAACAAACAAATGAACAGACAGGGGTGAAAACATAACTCCCCCCTTCCCTGGACGGGGGTAATAAAATATTCTTACACTTCAACACAGAGAAACCAACCAACCGAAGATGGTCTTGCTTACTCACCGCTGGCTTTGCAGTGCAGCTAATAATCTCCAAGCAGAGAATCAACAGCAGTGGTATCAAGATCCAGGACCTCATCGTGGATGGGTAGAGAGAGACTCGAGAGAGAAAAAGGAAAAAGAAAACTCGTTCTCGCACCGAACTGACTCTTGTTGGAAGAAATGTTGTTTATGAAGGTCCAACTTGGCTGGAGAAACACAGGGTGGAGATAAGGGAGATGATGAAACTGCTTTCACTGGGCTCAGTTGTGGTGGTGGAATGCGATGGTGTTCATGTGTCCCCATCCTTACACAACACGGATTGTTTGCCGTGACATCGAAATCAGGAAAATATTAACAGTGAACATGTTTATTTGTGTTTGACTCTTCAAACCTTCATCAATTTTCTCGTGTTTGATTCATTGAACTGTCATCACAGATGAGAAAACGATCTGTAAGATTGTAACACACTGAAACGGAATTTAGGTTCTTCCTGGGTTATGGAAACAATGCTGTGATTGGCTGAGAGCAGAACAGTTCATTGGCAAGCTCTTTCCAAGGTCATCTTCCTCTCCCATTGGTCTAAATTCCTTCTGTGGTCATTGTACCAACATAATTTTCCATCCTGATGTTCATCAACAAGGATAACAAAATAATAATATATGTTTTGAGTAAAACTACTGATCGAGTGTGTTGGCTGGGTTTGGCTTGTAATCAACAAGGAAATCCATCACAGGTGGAGGCCATTCAGCCCATCATGCTGGCGCGAACACCACACCAACCCAAAATCCAAGAAAGAAAGTGCAAAAAACAAATGTTTTTAATTAATGAAAGAAATTTTTTGTTTGTTTGTTTGTTTTTTTTCTTTTCTTCCCTTCGGAGAGGGGTATGGGCTTGGTTAAAAACACACATCAACCACACAACCCCCCTTAACCAGACCCCCACCAACAGCACTCTGTACACAATCACCCATCAATATTCAAACTACCTAAAAGTCTTATCAACATCCCCATACCCCTCTATCTCCACAACTTCCAGGTACCTATCTAATTCTAATTTAAACTTATCTACTTTTTCTGCTGCCACTACCTTTCCAGGGAGACCATTCCATGCATTAACTACTCTCTGAGTGAAAGTCCCCTGCCTCACGACCATCTTAACTCTCCTCTTATTTACTCTCAGTCTATGGCCCCCAGTTCTGTCACTGTCTACTCTGTTAAATAAATTCATCTGTTGAATCATATTGAAATGTTTTGTAAATCAGAATGGAGAATATGTGTGTCGTGGAAACTTCGTCAGAACAACACGACATGGTTTCTTCAACGACACGAAAAAGCAGAAGGGGTCTTCAGATGTAATAATCATCTTAAGATTGTCAATTGAGAATGCGTCGCCATGTCCATCCTCTTCTTACGACTCGTGGCAAACATGATGCAGATGTGGACATTTGGGGACAGGATGGAGATGTGCATGGGTATTTGGAAGTACAATGGCAATGCTGCTTCATGAAATGATACACCGAAAAGGACTTCGCTCTCACACACCTTGGACTCAATGATTAATCCTCGAACCCTGAAATGTTGTTGCAAAAATCACTTTGGGAAGCAACCAAGGCCCATACCCAGGAACCTATCACTTGTCACGATGATGAAATGATGGTACTTACTAATACGTGACTTCTGAAATGACGTAATCCACCCCAGAATGCTTGGTGCACATACGCAGAAACCCCAGGAAATTTGTGTGTTTGGGGCAAAAGAAAATGTATTGTGTACCCAGGACAAGGGTTGTTGCATGAAATGGCTCAAAAAGAAGTGGAAAATACTTTGAAAGGTCCCTAAGAGAAAGGGCTGTGTATCTGCACAACAAAAGACTTGGAGAACTTTCTCAGCTCGCCGAACGGGTAGCTGCTGGTACTACAAACTCCCGACCATGTGGGCCGGTGCAAGGCCCGAGGGGACGGACAGGTGCTGCACAACCCCCTGACGGGTCGCTACCGGTGAATAGACTGTGTATCTGGATTAGCTTGTGAACCCCGATGGGAAGGACACATCTGGGGTTTGTGAATGTACAGTGTAAGTTTAAAATGATGGTATTTATTATTAATCATTTTGGGAGGTGTTGCTATAAATATATTGTTTGTTTGGCTCCAGAGTCTGAGATAAATTATCCGAGATTTTGGCAACTTTGGTAAAATGAGAAGTGTGTGTGTGTGTGTGTGTGTGTGTGTGTGTGTGTGTGTGTGTGTGTGTGTGTGTCTGTCTGTCTGTCGTTGGTTGTTATCTCTATTTGCGGGTTCCAGGAGGTGTAACAAAATCCTCCCAGGACTCAAGTATCACCTTCGCTTCAATAAGGGATCACAGTTCACGGACCAAGCTGTTGAAATTTGTTGTTCTCAGAGTTTTGTTCCAAGGATAGTCACCGAACCCCAGACTACCTCCAATTATAGTTAGTTTGTGGTAATATTCCTGTGGATGGGTTTCCAAATGTCAATGAGGTTCTTTGTTATTCCTGTTTCTCCAGTTATCACTGGAACAATTTTGATGCTCTTCAGCTCCCAAGATCTCTTGATGTCATTTTTAAAGTCCTGGTATTTGGTGATTTTCTTGGTGTGTGTGTGTGTGTGTGTGTGTGTGTGTGTGTGTATGTGTTTGTGTGTTGTATACACCACTGCTGTTCGCTTGTACCAACAGGAAATGGTATGAACCCGACACCTCTCATTCATGAATATTTTTCGTATGTGCTGTCGTTCCCTGAGTCTGATTTGCATTTGTGAACAGAACAATGGTAGTTAACCATTTTGAAATCTCCATTGTTTCGTCGAAATGCTAAAAAAATTCTGTTTAAAAGACGATTTGAATGACACACCGCGCCAGCAACGGCAGGTTAAAAGTGCCCGGCGAGCAGAAACGAATCAGTGACAACGCACAGCGCATGCACAGAAGGCCTCATTTGGCATCCATACGTCATTTTGAAAGTCGTGTATTGAGTATAGTGTGCAGTGTGCAGGTGATGCAGTGCTGTAGGTTGCAGCAAGTATTTTAAGTTTGATGATAGTGCCGGCGATAGCTTGATTTGTTCTCCACCGCTTGTCTGCGTATTCCTTCATTTTCTGCTGTCGCTTCGCAATGGATTTCACCATCACTTCAATCTTTGCATCTGCCGATGGAGGTGGTTTGAGGAGACCAAGTGGCAGGTGCGAGTTCCACCCTATCATGAGCTCCGCAGGCGTCTTCTCGGTCAACGAATGAAGCGTAGAGCGGTATGAGGGCAATAGAGTATGGATAGCCTGATCAAATGTCTGTCCATCAGCCAGACTTGCTATGATGCTCTCTTTGATGACTCTGTTGAACCTCTCCACGTCACCATTGCTCTGCGGATGATACCGTGTAATTAGGTGATGTTCCATGCCATTGACCTTGAGGTGTTGTGTAAATTGAGGTCCGTTGTCTGTCGGACTGGACTCGGGAAGCCCCCATCTTGTAAACATCTTGTCCAGGATGCTGATAATGGACGAAGTTGTAATCAAGCTACTGGCCACGATCTCATTCCATTTGCTGTGAAGATCATGGACTACGATTTAGTACTTCTGGTTGTGAGGTGCATCTACCGATGATGTACACCTGTAGCTGTTGCCATGGTTTCTCTCCGGCCATTATGTAGGCTGAGGAGGAGTAGGACGTGGATCTCCTGCTTTCTCGCTGAGGACGCATACCTCGCAATTCGTCACGAACTGTTCGATGCGTGTGCCAATTCACGGCCACCAACCGAATCGTGACAGTTGTTTCATTTTGATGACCCCACGATGTCCCTCGTGAGTGAGATACATCACTCGCTGCCGTACTTCTCTTGGGATCACCGCACGTTTGCCACGGGCGAGACAACCTTCATCACAGATGGATAGCTCACGTCGAATCCTGTAGTGGGGTTGTAGCTCCTCTGTGATTTGTTGAGACCAGTCCGTTTGGAGGAATTTGCAGTCTTTGCAGAATTTCATCCTGTTGAGATTCTGATTTGAGCTCGTCGCGAGTGAATAAGTTGGCGGTTGCATTTGCAATAACCGGTATTTACAAATAAAAGGCGTCTTTGATCCAACGCAACAGGTATCATTTTGCGTTTGGTTTCGTAACATGTAAATATGTTTTAGCTTTGGTTGAATTGGGTTTCCTGGCAATGGTTTTGAGTGTTGACCATTGTGGTTGAATAAAGAATTGACTCAGAATCCCAACGTCTCCAACATCCTTTCTTCCTCACTAAAATCTGAATGATTGTGGTGTTCACTGCACGTCCATTCAACCTCACTGATATTAACCTCTCATTGACTGGGTTATGTCCCAGTACTGATTGCAAATCACGACCACACCATTTATTTTACAGGTTTCGTGACCAGAAAAAGGACACTTTGTAATTGTCCGATTGAAACTGTCCCCAAACCAGTCCATCTCAGTTGACTTATCCACAAAACTTCAGTTGGTGTCCTCTCCATCTCACTCTTTATTACATCTAACTTTCCCCGATTCATTGACCTTACATTCCATGTTCCAATGTGAATGATTGAGAGGCTCAAGAGTTCGTCTTTCAGTTCTGGCAACCTCAGTGACTGGAGTTCCTTCTCCCCTGTTAAGAGTTTCATTTACCTACTCGATGCATCTAAGAATGTGCAGGAACAACAAAGAAAATGATTTAATAGTTTTCAGTTTGTTTAATGAGATATGATTGGTTGACATGTGAAATAATAGTTACCATTTTTGCATCAATCGGTGATATTTTCTAACATTCGGTATGAAATTTCTCCATGGTCATGGTCATCAACACCATGGTCATGGTCATCAACACCATGGTCATCAACCAGAAAAAGGACACTTTGTAATTGTCCGATTGAAACTGTCCCCAAACCAATCCATCTCAGTTGACTTATCCACAAAACTTCAGTTGGTGTCCTCTCCATCTCACTCTTTATTACATCTAACTTTCCCCGATTGTTTAATGAGATATGATTGGTTGACATGTGAAATAATAGTTACCACTCTGCATCAATCGTTGATATTTTCTAACATTCGGTATGAAATTTCTCCATGATCTGTGTATAAGGGTGTTGTGTAAGAGGGATGAGGATTTTGGGATGGAGGAAGCATGAGTGTTTGTGTGTGGGATGTGCCATGACGTTTGTACGAGCGGTTCCCATGACGGCTTGTGATGATGTCGCCAAAATCAATCGATCAATTCATCTACTCTGGATGTTTTGTAATCTGAAAAAGAGGTTCACACAAAGAGTGGTCCAGATTGGTCCAGATTGATGTTTTTCAGAAAAAACAACAAACAAATATCAAGTGGAAAAATACAAAAGTCCTTCGAGAACAAGATGACCATCTTCGAATTGGATCAATATCCAGGCTCTGTATCAATTAACTCACAAAATCAAATGTTGATTAAAACTCACCAAAGAGGAAATTGTTAATTTTCTCACTTTTATATTGACAGCCGTAACAACGGTCCTGGTCCTCCGCCATGAGGGCCCTGAACATAGAAAAAACATTTGATGGAGTTTGATCAGCATCAACAAAAGTTCCATTAGTAACAAGAAAGCCATCACAGTAATGTGCAAATCAGTTGGATTGTTGATCTCTTTACAAACGAGTTGAGACCGTCACACGTCACTCATTCCGAGAGGAGATCATGTTCCCTTGGGAACTTGAAGTGAGATGGTGTATTGAGTCGACAAGAGGATGTCAGGACTGATTCCTCAGTGAGATGTTTGATTCAAGTGAAAACTACCCCCCCCCTCCAACATCCACGTTTTACCACCTCTCCTGTGGTTTATCTCTCAGTCTTCCAACCGTCTGTAATAATAAATGTCATTCAGTTGGTGTGTCTCCTCCATAACTCCAAAACCATGAAACCTAGTGGCTCCAAACTTTGCATGCTTACTCATGGAACTCCACGGGAGTACAGGAACGAAAACTTGTAAGTTGAGTTAATTTAAACAACCCCTCGTGAAGATAATTTAGAGGGTGCTCATCACAAAAAAAAAACAAAACAAGCTTCACAAAGATGGTGGCGCACTTTCTTGGTCAGCTCTGTCACCTCGCTGGGGTCTTGATCCACAATTTTTGTTCGGCCTGTTCAACAACACATTGATTTGGAACAAGACGCAAGAGTTTGTTAATGATAAAGTGCTCAAATGTTTCTTTTACTTTGCTCACTCATATCACTGAATGCCTGATATTCATACCTACGGATCGATGTGTACATTGATTTTGTAAGTGCTATTGTTTTCAAATTAGGAGCTTGGAGGGATTTATGCATGATGGGATACGATTTCCCACAATGACCTCTCGTGGACAAATTCAAATATATTATCGAAATGTGATTTCTGCTTTGAGGATCAGATCTCGTGAACTAAGTAACTGTTGAAATCCGGAGTGGAATCTGAAAATTTTTCGTAATTCGCGATGTTTTTGTTTTTATAGGTTTGTCGCTTTTGACAGGTCATGCGAGATGAGATCTGCGACTTGCTGCAAGTACCATGTAAACCTGTACTAACCTGTTCCATGGTCGGGTTGTCGGCTACTAAACTATCTCCCCCACCAAGGTTCTTGGTAAGGAGGGTGTATGATATGGAGACCCAGCAGGATGAACCTGTCAAAGGGCAGAGCAGCTCCTTGTGAGCCAACGGCCATCCATATCTAGTGCCCAATTGTGTCTGTGGACATCCTCTTCCAGTTGGGTTACTTCTTATTAGGAGGTTGGTGGCAGGATTTGTACTCCGGCCACCATAAAACCCTTCATTCCACGAAACATTCTCGAAGCGTGAAAAATCTGAAAATCCACTCCTTGGGAATACCTCCTGGGCAGCTTTCCTTCACAGAGCTGCTCAATGGATGAAGGGATTGGGGCAAAGCTTTCGAGACCCCCAAATTTTGATGATGGGAGGGAAACCACGGAGTAACATTCCTGGGTCAGATTGCGGGAGAGTGTGTCGGAGTGGTGCTGAGGTGTCGTCCACCAGACGGCGGTCTCATTGGGTTAACCTGAAGCGGTCCCTTCGGGTGGGTGCCTGGAATATCCTATCCCGAGGAGAGGATGATCACCTGTCTCTGTTATCATCTGAGCTCAAGCGTCTGGACATCGGCATTGCAGCACTCTCTGAGGTTCGGAGACCGGATTGTGGAGAGATCATAGCAGATAGTTACACCTACTATTGGTCTGGTCACTCTGATGGTTACCATGCCGAAGGAGTTGCTGTGGCTGTGGCTGTGTCCAATGATAATTGAGGTAACTCCGGTCAACGAGCGTATTATGAGACTAAGGATTCGTCACTCTTTCGGTGTCATTTCCCTGGTCTTTGTATATGCTCCGACTGATCTCACCATGAAGGATGCATTCTACGCCACGCTCGAGTCTGTGGCTGATCAGTACCCCAAGCGAAATACACTTCTAGTCTTGGGGGATTTCAATGCATCGACTGGAACTGACAAGGATGGTTATGAGACATGTGTTTGTCCCCATGGGTCTGGAACTGTGAACCTGAATAACACTAAGTTCCTTGACTTTGCAAGAAGTCATGGACTTAGGGTGGCCGGTTCATGGTTTCAGTGCCCACAAGCTCATCGCTGGACTTAGTATTCCAACATTGGCGGTGTGGCAAAGGAGACTGACCATGTCCTCGTTGATGGTCGCTGGATGATGTTCCAGAACTGCAGGGTCTATCGGAGTGCTCAGTTCCTCAATACTGACCACCAGCTTGTTGTAGCAGCTCTGAAGTTGCACCTTAAATCCAGGAGAATGGTACCATCCCAGCATCGGCTGGATGTTGGCAAGCATAAGGATGAGAGAGAGAGTAGCTGAGGAGTTTCGAACAGGCTGAGTGGAGATTTGAGGGGTCTTGGTGCTTTGGGAGGTCCTGAAGAGTTGTGGAGAGCCTTCAAGACCACCGTCCTTGATGTTGCCGGTGGATGTCCTGGAACTCACCGGAGGTCAAAGAAGAATTTTGTCTCTCAAGGGACACTGGATACCATTGCCCAGATTCGCAGGGCCAGGCTGAATGGCAGAGCTAAGCTGCTCAGGGAGCTGAGGCGAAAAACTGTACGTGCGTTAAGGGTGGACAAGGAGGCCTATGTGCGAGGAGGAATATGAGTGGGTAGAGCATCACCTGTCGTCAAGTGGTTCTCATCCTGCTTACATGGGAATTCGCGTATTGCGTTTCTCCAAGCCATTCCTTGGTGTACTGCAATTAGAGCAGAGAATGAATGGCTCTTGACAGAAGAGTCCGAAGTGAAGGCCCGCTGGGCCGGTTACTTTGAGCGGTTGTACCAGGCTAATCCTCCAGCTGTGGAGTTGGACGTCAGGAGTGTTACAATCCCTATTGCTGACCCTCAAATCAACTGTGGTCCACCTTAGTTTGTGGAAACACAGGCTGCGTTGAACCGGTTGAAATGGGGTAAAGCTCCAGGGATCTGTGGCATCCATGCTGAACTTCTCAAGGCTGGTGGAAATGCTGTACTCATGTCTTTGCATGCAGTTCTGTGCTCTGCTCGGAACACAGGCATCATCCCAACTGATTGGAAGTGGACCCTTTTTGTCCGTCTCTGGAAAGGGAAGGGTGATCGCCAGGACAGCAACAAGCTCTGAGGGGTGACGCTGCTCTCAGTGCCGGGCAAGGTCTTTGCTCTGATAATTCTTGATAGGGTCACCACCATATGCTTGAGCACCACCGTCCAGAGCAGTGAGGTTTTACACAAAAGAGGTCAACGATTGACCGTATCCTTGCTCTTCGGGTCCTCCCTGAACGCAGAAGAGAGTTTCGGCAGGGGCTGCTTACAGCCTTTGTTGATCTCTATTAAAGCGTTTGATTCAGTGAATCGGGATGCTCTCTGGAGGATTCTTGGTCTTCTTGGGGTGCCACCAAAATGGATCGATCTGATGTCTGAACCATAGAGATGTGGTGCTGCAAGATGTGGTGGTACCATCTCTGACTTATTTCCAGATGTTACTGGAATTTGTCAGGGTTATGCACTGGCCCCCACACTTTTCAGGACTTGTTTGGACTGGATTCTGGGAAAGATGTCGGAGAAATAAAGCTGCAGTGCATCGATTGGGAATGTCAAGATCTCTGACCTTGATTTCGCAGATGATGCAGTTATCTGTGTAGAGACTCTCGATATCAATTTGGGGGCCTTTGAGGTGCTGAATGAGGAGTCAGAGCCGTTGGGATTACGGGTTTCCTGGATCAAAACTAAGATCCAGGCTTTCAATGACATCTTGGATACTGCTGTCCTGTCTGCACCTGTTTGTGGTGAGGATGTTGAGGTCATGGAGAGATTCACTTGGCAGTGATATTCATGTCTCTGCTGGCTGTGAGTTAGAGATGAACAGATGTCTGGGTCGGGCTTGGGGAGTCACGGATTCACTGGATCATGGGGTGTGGTGATGCGGTACCTGTGCGGGTGGACGAAGGTCCGAGTCTTCACGTTGTTGGTGCTTCCAGTCTTGCTCTATGGATGTGAGACTTGGACGCTGACTAAGGATCTGAGACGGAGACTTAATTTCTTTGGTACCAGGTCTCTTCGGAGAATCCTTGGCTATCGCTGGTCGGACTTTGGGTCCAACGATTGGTTGCTGAAACTCAAATGAGATTTGTTACCTGCATTGTCCATGAGCATCAGCTGTGGCCGAATGGTTGTGTGGCTCATTTTCCTAACGTGATCCTGCTTTCCAGATTCTCTCAGCGAGGGAGCCTCGTGAGTGGAGGAGTCCAACGGGCCGACCATGTTTCTCATGGTTGCAGCAGGTACATCAGCATCTCAAGGAGATGGGGATGGTCCAGGCATCTGCCTGGGGGATGGCCAGACGGAGTCCCCTGGAGTGCTTGTGGAAAGGGGATGCAGCGACGTGCTGCTCTGGCGCATGTTCCCATACCTGATCTGACCCATTCCCAATCGATATGCTCTCGCTTGCCTAACTAGCCATTCCTTATCAACAGTTTTGTTGGAGTGCTTCCTTGAGTGCTTAAGCCACTTGGCGAGTACTCTGCAAGCTGCTTGGTTGTTCGTTTGCAAGCCACGGCAATACATGGCAAAAGTACCCGCACTGTCACTCTGCACTGTCCCTCTGCAAAATACAACCAAAGATATATCAGTCGACGGACAAAGTACAAATCCCATCCACCTGCGTTGGGCCCTATGGTGTCATGCGCTGCACCGGATTGTGCCTCACCTGCTGAAAATGTTGTGGAATTTTATTTTTACACATCAGCTCCACAGGCTGCTTGGTTGTTCGTTTGTAAGCCATGGTGATACAGGACAAAAGTACTTGCATTGTCCCTCTGCTAAGCACAACCCAAAATACATTGATCGACATACAGTGTTCAGGCCCCACCTGCCTTTTTGTGTGATCTGCTTTCATTATATGACCCTGACTTTGATAAAGATAGATCGGTAGAACAAAATTAAACGTTTCATTAAAAAAACAAAAAATTCTTCCATGGTTTCTTTGAAATGGTTGCTTGACTGGGTGTGCTCTGGCTTTCAAAAGGAATTAGCCACTGTGGCTAATCCAGGTTTCGAATCATTAGCCACAGGAGAAAAGAAATAGCCACATATGTTATTCAAAACTTTTTTTTTAGCAATATGAAATAATAAGTTAATTTTAAATTTTAATTCATGCTGATGTTTTGTTTGTGTTTCAGGTATGCATGAGGTTATACTAAAGCAGTCTGGTGATGGGTGTCACAAGCTTACAGTACTCTATTCTCCGGCTTATCTCACATGATGTATCCTGTGTTCAAGTACCCTGACTCCTTTCTTTCTGGATCCATCTCTAATGTATGGCACTACAGTGTTTTGCTCTTGCTTTTTACTTTTACTACTACGAGCAGCAGTTTCTGCCTCAGAGGAGGTCTGTTGTTCACATGAGCTTGTGTTTCCCGATTGGGGTTTGAGAAATCTTGTTATTTCTGTGCAGCTGGCAGTCGCACTGCACTTCTTTAACTTCATTTTTGGCATCGTTCTGTATATCCTCCCACCTGCAGGCAATACAATATTGACATAAGTTAATTTTTAAGGCGGACGTGTGAGTTTGAAGGGTGAGGTTGGTTGGATGAGTGAGTTGGATTGTTCAGATTGGTTGGATGAGTGAGTTTGGTTGAATGAATGACCATCAGGGGAGGTGGTGATTGTGAGGGATGGTGGTGGTGGTGGTGGTGGTGGTGATAGTGTGTGTGCGTGTGTGTGGGGGGGTATGGTCGTTGTGCCTTTAGTAGGTGGTAGTGGGGGATGGGAGTGGTTGTGGACCAGGATTAGACCAACCTCATGCCCGTCAAACTCACTCAACCAACCAATCTCACCCAACAACTTCACTCATCCAACCAAAGTCACCCATCAAACTCACTCATACAACCAATCTCACCCATCAACTTCACTCATCCACCCAAAGTCACTCATCAAACTCACTCATACAACCAATCTCACACATCAACTTCACTCATCCAACCAACCAATCTCACACATCAACTTCACTCATCCAACCAACCAATGTCACACATCAACTTCACTCATCCAACCAAAGTCACCCATCAAACTCACTCATACAACCAATCTCACACATCAACTTCACTCATCCAACCAACCAATCTCAAACATCAAACTCACACTTCCAACCAAAGTCACACATCAAACTCACTCATCCAAACAAACTCGTCCTACTACAGGTACTACTACTGATTGTGTCAAAACTCACCTGGCAACCACTGACCCAACGAAGCATGTAGCGCCAAATCATTCCGGGAAAAAAAATTCCCCCCCCCCCCCAAAAAAATAAAAATTTGAGACGAGAATCATGGGTATCATGTGTAATTTCGGCAGATTTTTTTTACTAGAAACTAGTTTAAAACTTCTAAAGTTAGTATATACAAGCTTGTCTGAAATCAAGCGTGATTCCCGTAATCAAAACATACAAAATGGTGGCCGTCTCAACGAAGGTTGAATTCTGTGCTAAAATCACCCAAAATTCGTCTAAAACCGGTAAAAAAAAAAACCACTAAAACATGGATTAGCCACAGTGTGGCTAATGGGGGGTTTAAAATATTAGCCACAGGTAAGGGGGATTCGCCCTGTGGCGACGTGGCGAGCTGCAGTGCACACCCAGCTTGAGTGCTTCAGCCACTTGGCGAGTGCTCTGCAAGCTTCCATGGCGATACTGCAGCTCGTTCTCCGTGGGGATATCCTCAGAGTGAGGAAGGCAAAAAAAATTAGAGGATTATAATGAGTAAAGCAATGGGACAAGTGAACCACGAGTTCCAGAGAGAATTGAAAAATGTTTTTAGTGGCGACAAACCAATGAATCTCCACACCACGGCAGGATGACCGAGCGGTATGCACACTCGCTCTAACCTGTCGAGCCTGGGTTCAAATTTTCACCTTTTTGTGCGATCTGCCTTCATTGAGGATGTTATTTCATTTTGTGAGGAGCTTGGAGCGATGTTGTCTTCAATATAAAAGTGAATGAGACGTTGTTTGTTTGCTTGTGACTTTATAGAATCACAGTTTTTGTACCAGGATAGAACTTACAAGGGGTTTTCTAGTCATCTTCTCACAATTCATAACATAAATACATGAGCCACCACCTGTCACGGGGAAGGGGTGGGGTGGTAGGAGGGAGGTAGTGGGGGTGGGTAGGAGGAAGTGTGGTAGTCCGGAGCTAGGGGCGGCAGGAGGAGGGATGGGAAGGTGCACGGTGAGAGGAGGGAGGGGTGCGCGTGGTGTGGGAATCCGGAGGGAGGGAAGGTGGGAAGACAAGGGGTGCGGTGGGAGTCCGGAGGAGGGGATAGGATGAGGAGGAAGGGGAAGGAGCGTGTGGGAGGCCGGAGGTGGAGAGCTGGGTGGGAGGATGCAGGGGATAGGGCAGGATGAAGGAGGGGGGGAAGGGTGGAATAGGGGTTCAGAGGGAGGAGAAGGGGTGAGGTGGGAGTCTGAAGGGGCATGGGATGGGAGGGAAGGGAATGGGTGGGGTGTGAGTTCAGAGGGGGTGGGGTGGGAGGAGGCAGGGGATAGGGTGGGATGAAGGAGGGGGGAAGGGTTGGAGTGGGGGTCCGGGAGGAAGGGGTGGGGTGGAAGTCTGCATGGGGGTGGGAAAGGGGAGGGGTGTGAGTCTGGAGGGGGTGGAGCAGAAGGAGGTGAGAGGGGAAGAGGTGGGAGTCCAGAGGGGACTGGGGTGGTAGTAGGCATGGGATGGGGTGGGATGAGGGAGGGGAAGGATCGGGAGGAGGGACCCGGTATTGTCCGGCAACGCCAGGTACCTTTGCTGGTCCCCAATAACTCCAGGATGCATAAGTTTTTGTTCTCAGCCCAACCCTTTCATTTTCAGTGTTTCCTTCCGTCGTTCTCCTCCCCCCCCCCTACTATCCCTCCATCCCCACTCCTCTATTCAGGTTCGTCCATTTTCTTGCTTAATGTGTGTAATTGCGTTCCCACTGGCAGTTTGTTGGCTTTTTATATCCTCTGACAAGTGGTTCTTCCTTGATCTCCGGTCGTGTTTAAAAAAGCTTTTTGGGGTTCATTTCCCAGAAAAACGCAAACTCCTCTTTATCTCTTTTCTGATTACTCCACCCTCTGCCAGACCATCGGTCATCCCTCAGACAGGCAAGCAGCAGCTTCTTTGCTCTCTGCAGATTTGGGTAAAATCACAAACTGGTCCAACATGTGGAACATGTCTTTCAATCCTGACAAATCTCACACTCTCACTCTGTCTCTCCGAAAAGACCGTTTAGAAACCCCCTCATCTACTTTCTCAACAATCCTCTGGAAGAAGTCCTTTCTTTCAAGCTTCTAGGTCTCACGATCTGCCCGACAATTCCTGGGAAAGCCACATTTCCAAACTGGCCTCCAAAGGCAGACTGGGCATCCTCCGACATGCAAAGTCCTTCCTCGGCCCACCTGAGCTCCTGACCACATACAAAGCTTTCATCCACAGCTTGATGGAATACTGCTCTCCCCTCTGGGCTGGTGCTCCTGCCTCCCACCTTTCTCGGCTTTATGCTGTGGAAACCAAGGTCATTGGCATCTCCCGCGATGAGGCTGAGTCTTTGGGCCTCTCACTCTTGCACCGCAGGCTGGTCGGTTGTCTTCCTGTCTTCTACTGTCTCCTCTCCGGTCTCGCCCCCTCCTTTGTCTGTAATACGTACCCCCCCCCACCCACCATATTTCCACAGGGTGCTTAAGGTCCGCCAACAATCCCCTTCTCGTAAAACTACCAAAATGACAAATCACTGCTCACATTCACTCTTTCATTCCTCTTTTTCCCCACCTTTGGAATAAACTCCCTCACTCTATTCAATCCCATTCTTCCCTCCAGGCATTCCAAACAGCAGTTCACCACCACCTCTTATCCAAATCCCATCCAAATCCCGTCCCCCATCCAAATCCTCGATCTTTTCTACCCCCGTTAATCCACCCCAAACCCACCTCCTTCAAATTCCCTGCTTTCCTTCCAGAAAGTCCCTGAAATGTCCATCTTGTATACCCTGTGTTCCCTGCCCCATCCCTCTCCCTTCCACAGATCTCCCAATGTCTCTGTTCCCCACTGTTTTGTCCTTCCCACTCCTGCCCCTCTTGTCTCATGCCCCCCTTTCTCATGCCCCCCCTTGCTGTACGTTGTGTGTTCGCCCTCATATGAGCCTTGACAAGGTATACAAAAAAACAAACAAAAAAAAACCTCCTGATTGACCAGGTCAGTTGGGAGTGCTTGCTGGACCAGCATTTGGAGGATGAATGAAAGTAAGACTTTTGCAGAAACACTCACGGGTTCTGAAGCATTAAATTCTGGTTCTCTTTGGAGTTCAAACTTCGGTGGTTCAACCTTCGGTGGTTCTATCTGAAAATGGAGAGAGAAATAATTTTCTGTAATTGTAGAAATTTCAAACTCATGAATGAGAAATTTTAATCATCAACAACTAAAGACCATTTCTATCAAGTCTTCCTTTGCCTCCAACGCAACTTCTCTGAATTTCCCAACAACTTCTCTGGAGGCAGCAACGGCTTACTCTTCGATTATTCCAGAACACGTGACACGACATCACGTGTGTGTTCCAGACATTTGGGGAGAATATGTCACCGTCTCCATGAAACTACTGGGAAATCACCGAACATGTATTTGGTGCATTTTAATAAAAGTGTGAAAAGTTAATGAATCGACACGAGATAATCAGATATGGTAATTATCAGTTTTACAAATCTGACATTTGTGTTATTTTATTACCTTTACGGTCGCAAAGTGTGTGAAACCAGAACACCACCTCCTCGGACACCATCTTTTCCTATCGCCCTGTATACACAAACAGATAAACATTCAAATATTAGTCACTGTTGTGTTTTCATATGTAATTATCATTCATCATTTTAAGGTTGTGATACTGGTACGAACAGTTCATGGTCAAGAAAAGTCCAGAAAATGATTCAACAACAATTTGTTTAACTGCTGCACGCACTTCAAGCGACACTCACTTACACAGCACAGCCAGGATCAAAGTTACTGCAAGAAACGTCGATGCTAAACCCAGCCAGCCATGTTTCCCACCTACTCTTCTCTCTGTTCCCTCTCTCCCCTTTCCTTCCGACTCATTAATTATTCATGCAGTATTTAAATACCATAGTTAAAATACACATTTAATTTCGACTAATGAGTGTGTGTGTGTGTGTGTGTGTGTGTGTGTGTGTGTGTGTGTGTGTGTATGTGTGTGTGTGTGTGTGTGTGTGTGTGTGTGTGTGTGTGTGTGTGTGTGTGTGTGTGTGTGTGTGTGTGTGTGTGTGTGTGTGTGTGTGTGTGTGTGTGTGTGTGTGTGTGTTCATAAAGCATAACATTTTCTCTCTGCTATCTCCCCCCACTCTTTTTTTTCTCCCCAATTTTAAAATTTCTACTGTGTCTGTCTGTCTGTCTCTCTCTCTCTCCTCACTCTCTGCGGATGGATCCGGACATTGATCATGTCCTGACGGTGTTTGTCTCCACCTGTTGTTTGTCTCCCGACATGACCGGACGGTGTTTATTTCCGGGAGTTGTTTGTCTCTGGATGTGTCTGGGCGCAGTGTTTTTGTCCGGGCGGTGGTTCGTCTTCCGATGTGTCCGTGTTTGTCTCCAGACGGTATTTATAGTGTGACCGGTGGAAAATGGATTTCAGAAATTATTTTATTTCCATCTTCACTGTTATTCGATGCAGAGTCATTTTGATGAGAAAGTATGAATCATAATCGACGCTCCACCGCACGTCTACCTTCCCTTCTCCCACTCCTCCTCACTCTTCCTCCCTTCTCTCTTTCTTTCCACAAGGAAAACTCTGCCCCAACCAAGGAAATCCATGGCTATGCCCACAGGCGGTGACGAAAAGGTCGGCCCTTCCCAGGAGGTGATCCATAACTTTTCTTGTTTATTTTTTAATACCAATTGAGCTTTTGTCATCAAATCTTCAACAAACCTTTGTTATGAAATTATGGAGAACACAAATTAATAAAATGTACAACTTTTTTTTAACTGTCGTTTTCATCCAGTCTAGTTTGACATGGACGGGCTTTGCATTTTGAGACGCTTTCTTGTTCTGTTTGTTTTGTCTGTCTGTCCGACAATATTCTGTAAAACTACTCGACCAGGGACCGTAAAACTCATTTCATTTTGAAGGTCTTTGTCTGAGTAGTTCTGATTGTATATATTATTTTTTCCATTACGAAGGACCTCATATATATTTTTTTTATCATCTCGCTAACTTTACCGCTATTTTTACTGAAGAATCATGAGATGACAGAATGTCATGGGATTATAGTTAAATGTGGTTTTTTTTTTAAATCTTTTTAACATTGTTCTTCATGAACAGAGCAGGAATGTTGTGAACACCGGGAAGAAAGGGAGAAGAGATTACGAATTTAACATTCTGTTATGATTTACTTTTCACATTGTTCTTCCCGAACAGGAACGGGAACAACGCAGGCATGTTTTAATCATTCAGGCATTCCCCTTCATGCTCCTGTCGTTTTACAGGAGACTATCATCTGTGCCGAATTCCAGTCACATGTTTAGTGCTAATGGGAAAATGATGTGATGCACCCTTTTTGAATTGAATTGCCAGTGGAAGAAAAAAGTCCATGTTTCACATGGATAACTGGAAGGGCACTCGGTAGAGCAGATCCCTCCGCCACGCAAGGCCTGATCCACAAGAACATATTGGGCCCCATACATTTTTGAAATATCATGCTATGCAGTACAATTATATCGTTTTTTGGCACTATCTCTCAATGGTGAAGAATTACTTTGGAAATTAAATAATTCTCGTATCCAGATCCGGATTCAGATCTTCACCAAAATCGAACCCATTCGTCCTTGCGACACACCCAACCTGTCCACCAAGTTTCGTCCAAATCTGTCTACAATTTTTTGAGATCTCGTGCTATATATCATTTTTTGCCCCCATCTCTCAATGGTGAAGAATCACTTTAAAATTTCTCGTCGTTGGATCGGATATTCATCAAAATCTAATCAGTTTGTCCTTGTCACACACACCAAAGTTGTTCACAAAATTTCATCCGATCCGCCCACAACTTTGAGATATTCTGTGCACAGACGAACACACAGAAAGGGGTGAAAACATTACCTCCTTCACCCTCGGTGGCAGAAGTACTAAAAAAAGAATGAAATGAAATGATGGGCCAAATGGCCTCCTGCACCAAAGTTCTCTTTGTATCTTTGTGTAATGTTGTTAAGAATGGGAAGAAAAGGGGAGGGAAGGACAGAGAGTTGGAGGTGGGGGCAGAATGGGGACAGAGAGCTTGTGTGGATGGTGGGGGGAGGGTGCAGAGAAGAGAGGGGATAGAGTTGGGAGAAAGGGGTTTGAAGCTTTGTAGAGGGTTTGAGGAGTTGGTGTGGGGAGGGGGGTTGAGTACTTGGGGTCAGAAGGAGGACTGGGGTCTTGAAGTTGTCGGTGTAGGTGGGTTGAGGACTTGGTGTTGGGTATGGAGGGAGTGGGCGTTGAGATGGTTTGAGGACTTGAAGTCATATTCTCAATCATTACGTGGAATTCCCACCCCTATCCCTCTCTCTCCCACCCTGATCCCTCTTACTCCTGCCCCTATCCCTCTCTCTCCCACCCCTCTCCCTCTCACTCCCTCTCTCTCCCTGCTCATCCACCCCTGCACCTCTGTTCAGGGCCGACGGTTTCGTTTTGAATTTGTGGGGGGAGAAAGAAGGAGAGGTGTGAGAGGAGGGAAGGGAAGGATAGAGGAGTGGGTGAGGAGGGATGGAAGGGAGGGAGAGAGGAGGGAGAGAGGAGGGAGAGAGGAGGGAAAGAGGAGGGAGGAAATGGTGGGAGAGAGGGAGAGGGGTCAGAGAGAGGCAGAGGCAAAGGAGAGAGATAGGGTGGGAGAGAGATAGGGGTGGGAGGAAGAGGAGTGAGAGGGACAGGGGTGGGAGAGAGAGGGATAGGGGTGGGAGGGAGAGAGAGGGATAGGGGTGGGAGAGAGAGAGGGATAGGGGTGGGAGAGAGAGAGAGATAGGAGTGGGAGAGAGGGGATTGGGGTGGGAGAGAGATGGATAGGGGTGGGAGGGATCGAGTTATTGGGGTGGGAGAGAGAGGGATAGGGGTGGGAGAGAGAGGGATAGGGGTGGGAGAGAGAGGGATAGGGGTGATCGAAGCAGAGGAGTGAGAGAGCAAGAGCGGAGAGAGGGGAGGGGTGGAAAAGAAAGAGAGGGATAGGGATGAGAGTGGGAGAGAGAGGGGTAGGACTCGGAGGGAGAGGGTGGGAGAGGGAGAGAGGTGGAAGAGAGATGGGTGGAAGAGCATGGGAGAGAGAGAGCGAGGAAGAGAGATGGTGGAAAGAGGGATAGGGATGACAGAAGGAGAGAGAGAGGGATAGGGGTGAGAGGGAGAAGGGGGAGGGTGAGGAAGCAGGGTTGGAGAGTGAGGCAGAGGGGGGGGGAGTGAGGGAGAGGAGGAGAGTGAGGCAGAGGGGTGGGAGAGAGGGAGAGGGGTGGGGCAGAGAGATTGAGAGTGAGACGGTGAGTGTGAGAGTGAGAGAGGGAGAGTGAGAGTGAGGTAGAGGGATGGGAGAGTGTGGGAGAGTGTGGGAGAGGGGTGGGGGCAGAGAGATTGAGAGTGAGACGGTCATTGTGAGGGTGACGGTGAGAGAGGGAGAGGGAGGGGGGATTCTGGCAGATGTGACGTCCAGTTTAACAACACACACATTGATGAATCATGCAACCTGTGAAACAATGGGATGACAGTTCATAGCTGGTTCAGGATGAAACCCAAGCTAAACATCTCAGAGCAACTGTGTATACCTCTTACCTATCCTGCCGTAATGTTAACGAAACATTTCATTTTTTTTATTTGTATTAAATGCAGGGCCATTGTCGGCGAGTGCCCCCTGAATATTGTTCAAGTCAATCGACACACAGTGCAGGCCTGGTGTTGGCTTAATGGTTAGGGTGGTGGGCTAAGGATCCTCGGGTCCTGAGTTCAAATCCCACATGCTGTTGAATTAATACCAGGTGGGGTTTCCTCAGCCTGTCATCCTTATGAGGTTGGCAAAATGAGTTCCAGCTTGCTGATATCCTGTGTTGGAGTGGTAACCTGTCCAGGATTGTGCCCAATAGCCCAGGAGATTTCTTTGGCAGCACCAATGCTCTGCACAGGGTATGGTCCAAATGGATGGATGGACATAGAGTATTCAGTGAGTGTTGATATTGTAGAGTGTTTGCCAAGTGCTTTAAGCACTCAAATGAAATGGTTGAAAAGGAACTGCTTGCTTGGTCACTGAACTGTCATATTAAACCTCCTGGACACACCCAAAATATGAAATATGTCAGAATTGGACAAATTAACACTCTTTTAGGACTCAGAACTGCTGCCAAGTTCAATTCAGGAGCTTAAATTTTGTAATTCGGCTTAGTTGAAGATATTCTCGAGGTGATGGCGTGCGGAAATTAAATAAAGTCACGAACGATGCCGTCTCTGGGCGTTTATAAGCTTTGCAATGTATCCAGCAATTTGTAGCTATGGTAGCCTGGTATTGGCTTAGTGGTTAGGGCGGCAACTTGGGATCCTTGGGTCCTGAGTTCAAGCCCCGTTGGCCGCTGAATTAAAAATACAACAGGAGGTTGACTCAGCCCGTCATCCTTCCGAGGTCGGCAAAATGAGCACCAGTGTACTGGTAAGGGGGACACTGCATCAGCAGCATAGCCGCGTCCTCACCAATGATGCAACCAGCAGCCACAGGCTGCACTTGAGAGAGAGATTTGTAGCTATGATCACGCATTTGATAATATAGGTGAGGAAAGTGGAAAAAAAAAATTGTGAAGAAATCGTTGCAGCCTGTCACAAGACAAGGCATTGTTGAGCAGGCCATAAAACATGGCGGCTTCAGACCCCAGCAAGGGAACCCAGGAAACTTCTTAAGACCCCAGAGAGCAAGGTGGCTGTGGATGCCCTGATGAAGGGTATAATTAAATAAGGCCATTAATCATCGTCATTATTCATCTTCATCTTTTAATTAACCCAAACACCCAATTTTCACTCATGCACTCCTTTGGAGTTCCCTTAACATGCCTGCAAAGTTTCAGGCTGTTAGGTTTGATGGTTTTGGAGTTAAGGACACACACACACACACACACACACACACACACACACACACACACACACACACATTTATTATTATAGATTGCTATGAATCTGTTTCGTATCAATATTTGACTCCGTTGAAAGGATAGCTCGGAGTTATTGCCACTCGCCTCTGAGCTGTCGAGCCTGGGTTCAAATCTCTGCCGAGCTATAAACTGCCGTTCTGATGATTCGCACAAAGGCGGGCACTGCATCAGAGGGACAGCAGCACCCAGCGGTCTGAATTCGGAATTTAATCCCATTCGTTATGCATTCGCGAATAACCCCTGTACGGTTACTGTGAATCAAGGGTTTTACAAAGGGTATTATACAACCAATCCATTTCGAGCCACCAGCAGAGTACCCACACAATAGGCGATCATGTTCCCATTGCGTAACAAGCATGCGTACTGCTTATGCGCACATATAACACATCGTGGTCATTCCAATTGCATCCCCACTCCACCCAAAGGAAGAAAATTTTTTTTTTTTTCAAAACTTGATGGAATTAAAAGAAACTTGCAAGAGGAACAACTTTAGGGTGCCGTCATTAATCCCTGAAAGTTTTAGCTTCCTTGGTCAATTTGGAACAATGTCATGGTGAGAAGTCACTGGTTTTGTTCAAGAATCTCTGTGTAATGTCTCCTGTTTTGAACCACAACCCAAGAAACTTTCAAATCATTAACACCAACTTCTTGTGCTCTACAAACTTGTGGGATTTTATTCCCAACCGACTGTTTCATGGCAAACCAAACAATCCACATGATCGTGAATACAACTTTGGGGAATCCTATACCTCCACCCTGTCAACCTCACCGGTCTCCACTCCTGTCCTGGTACACATTCATAAAACCACCCACAATGATCTCTGTAATACCCACTCTCTTATCTACCTGCACAACCATTCTCCACTTGTTTATCAATTTCAAAAATAATTCACCAGAACCAAGATCTGCCAATAAGGAACATCGATAAAATATTCTAACCCTCCAACACAGAGAAAAGAACCAACCGAAGATGGTCTTCCTCACTCACCACTGGCTTTGCAGTGCAGCTACTAATCTCCAAGCAGAGAATCAACAGCAGTGGTATCAAGACCCAGGACCTCATCGTGGATGAGTAGAGAGAGAGTCGAGAGAGAGAGAAAGAGGAAAAAGAAAACTCGTTCTCGCACCGCACTGACTCTTGATGGAAGAAATGTTATTTATAAAGGTCCAACTTGGCTGGAGAAACACAGGGTGGAGATAAGGGAGATGATGAAACCGCTTTCTCTGGGCTCAGTTGTGGTGGTGGAATGCGATGGTGTTTACGTGTTCCCATCCTTGCACAACACGGATTGTTTGCTCTGACATCGAAATCAGGAAAATATTAACAGTGAACAAGTTGATTTGTTTCATTCAATGGAAACTTAGTCACAGATAAGACAAGCCGGTAGGTGACATGGGTGGTCGCTATACAATTGCATACTAGTCATACAGTTTTTGACGGATCGGGCTGAAAATTTTTGACAAAGAGGTTGATTATAGTGCGCATAACAGCGCGGAAGCCGATTTTTGATTTTCGGGAAAAAAGATTTTTCGGATTTTTTTCAAAAATTTCAAAGTCCCGTTGCTCGGCAATGGTGGCGTCCATAGCAATGGTGCTCAAAGGCATAGAACTATATCCTGGTATGAACCTACCTGTCAAGTTTCATCAAAACCAGTCGACTCCTCTGGCCTCCAGAGCTGTCCATTACATACAAACAAACAAACAGACGGAAAACCTGAGACTCAGGGTAGTCCAGCGACCACCCAAAAATGTTCTGTGATATTGGTATAGGCTCTGGGGGGGGGGGGGTGTTTGTGTACATGACTCTTTTAGAGCGTCACCCTATTTTTTTTTGTTCTATATTCCAACACCTTCAAAAAAAGTTTGGGTAACACCTCCAGATGAAGTACATTTTCTCTGTGGGGTCCATCTTGGATTTGCACTTGGCTACCAGCAAACTATAATTGAACCAAAATACCCATATTGGGTTTAGATGGAATAAATCATTCGTAAACATCCATAAATTATTAATTTTGATTACTTCAATTACTTATGCATTGCTTAACACATTTTAGCATGATTTATTCTCTTAAAACTTGGTTCGCAGTAGAAAATGACCATATTTTATGTAATTTTAGTCAAAAATAGTCAAAAATAGCTTTCAACTTGAAAGTAGCTCAAAGTTTGATGGTCTCTGAATGACTTAATATTGTAAGTAGAGATATAAAATTTGGCCAAAAGTTTCATTATTAAGTTCTCCAAGCAATTCAATTGTCATATTATCATAATGGGGCTATGTGTGATGACCACAGAGCTCATTGTAAACCAAAGTCACCCCTACCTCCAAATGGCCACTTTTACAGCATTTCATCAAATGATGATATCTCCTCAACTAAATGGTTTGGGAAGTTGATTTTTTGTTCTAAATATAGGTTATTGACCCCAAGGAATTCATTGATAAAATCTTTGTCGTTTTTTTGGTTGATCTACTTTGTATAATTCCAAAATTGCTGCCAAAATATTGAAAAAAGCTCATTGTAAACCAAAGTAACCCCTACCCCAAAATGGCCACTTTTACGGTATTTCATCAAATGATATCTACTCAACTAAATGGCATGGGAAGTTGATTTTTGATACTACATGTATATATATATATATATATATATATATATATATATATACAGATATATATATATATATATATATATATATATATATATATATATATATATATATATATATATATATATATATATATATATAGGTTTTTGACCACAAGAAATTCATTGGTTACATTTTTGGACTTTATCTACATATTAATAATTCCAAAATTGCTGCCAAAATATTGAAAATTCAGAATGCAGAACAATATTCAAGATGAAACTAACTTAATATCCTTCCCACTCCCTCAAGAGTCTAGCCTATCTATTAAAAAAGTCAAAAGCAATATCAGCTAAAAAAACACAAAAATGTTACCAATGAATTCCTTGGGGTCAATAACCTATATTTAGTATAAAAAAAATCAACTTTCCATGGCATTTAATTTATAGTGCTGAAGAATGGTGGAAGTATTGTGCACTTTTCTGATAAGCATGAAACTTTGCACAGTTGTAGTGTTTTACCTTCTGAGCAATATTAGATATGGGGCCAATTTATTTTTTTCCAAGATGGCGGTCATTTTGAAAATGACCGCCACCATGGGCGAAATTACCGATACAACCATATTTATGAATATATTTCCTATGATTGGTTGGAAAATTGACCAGAAATGTGAAATGTCACTAACTTTTCCCTTACGTTTCATGTTCTTCATTTGTTAACCAAGATGGCTTTCAAATTCAAAATGGCTGCCACATGATAAAATGGTGACAAACATATGAACGTGTAATGTGGCAATTGGACCATGCATCAGAGTTAACGTTCTTCCAGTTAATCTGTGTTTATCGCACACATTCATCCATTCATTCATCCTTCATCTTCTTTCAGATCAGTATCTCCATATCACAGTGCATGCTGTTGTTAGTTGTCGAAGCTGTGGTGGTGGTGTAGTAATCAAAATACCAACAATGGCTAAATCCTTCAAGATTTTAGACCCCAGACAACGTTCAGAAACTCCTTCAACATCTGAGTCATCATCATCATCGCCGATAGATTGGACAAAATGCATTTTGTGTCAAGAGACATCAAAAGAACCACTGCGATGCCCAGCTGATTCAAAGAGGACTGATATTGCCATTGGTACACTTTATGATAATCTTGCAGGTAATTTGATAAGATTCAAAGAGCTTCAGAGTCTTCCAGATAATATAAACTTATCAAGGTTAGACAATGGAACAGGAGTTCCTTCAACTCTAAAGTCGAATGCAGCTAAATGGCACAAAAAAATGCAAGGATAAGTACAACAATACCAAACTTCAATGGGTAGAAAACAGGAAAAGAGATGAGTGTGAAACCAACAGTGACTCGCCAAAAAAGAAAGTCACTCGCAACAGCAGTGGTGGTGCAGCCAGAACATCGCAAGACACTTGCTTCTTTTGTGGTGAAAAATCAGATAAACTCCAAAAGGCATCGATGGAGAAACGAGACAGAAATGTTCGGCGATGTGCAGAAATTCTGCGAGACCATATGTTCGTTGCCAAATTGAGCGCTGGAGATATGATGTCCCAAGATGCAATGTACCACAGCAATTGCTTAAAAACACTCGACAAGAAAGCAGTCAGTGAATTTCTCTGACAGTGGGGAAAGTTCTTCTGATAAACAACTGTACGGCATTGTCCTGGCGGAGCTGCTTTCGTATATGGAAGACTGTCGTGCAGAAAGCATGGAGAATGATGTAACACCGGTGTTCAAACTAGCAGATTTAAATCAGATGTACACTTCAAGACGAAAGGACCTGGGAGCAGACACATCCACTCGAGAACACTCGACCAGACTGAAGGAATGAATATTAGTCAACATATCAGACTTACAAGCCCACAAGCAAGGCATGAACGTTCTTCTTGCTTTTCAGGATGACATAGGACTGGCACGAAAGAGGGCATTTGAAAGTGACTTTGACGAGGAGGCTATCGTGTTGGCAAAGGCAGCTGAAATCGTTCATAAGGGCATTCTGAAGCTTGAAAAGTCTGTATTTATGGGGAAATTCTCCAAGGAGTGTCAGCACTAATCAGTTTCTAAGTCTCTGACGACCCTCATTGGGATGATATGGGGTGGATCAAACATAGTGCAGCAATCAAGCAATGCCACTGATAACCAGGCGATACTAACTGTCTCGCAGGTTATATGCCAAAATGTCATAATTCGACGTCGTGAAGGATCCACCTCTCACTTCCACAGTGTGGATCGTGAGACACCCCTGCCTATTTACGTCGGACTCCTCATCCATGCCAGGACAAGAAAGCGCGAGTTAATTGACAATGTATGACCTTGGGCTCTCCGTATCATATGACAGAGTACTTACCATTTCAAAGGATTTGGGTAATGAAGTTTGTGCAAGATATGAAGCAGAACATGTTGTTTGTCTTGTAAACTTACACCATGGTCTATTCACCACAAGTGCAGTTGATAACATAGACCACAATCCTACTTCCACGACTGCTCAAGGGGCATATCATGGTACAGGAATACCCCTCTTTCAGCACCCAAACAACGATGTCCATGGAGTAGAGAGAGACACAGAGATCCTCCGGCAAAGTGAGTCTAAAGAGAAGACCTTATCAGAATTGCCAGAGGAATACACCAGCATACCACCGGCTTCCCTACATATAAAAGAACCAACAGTACCAGAAGTTTCGGTTCTCCCGCCTGCTTCATATGAAAGAATGTATGCAGCACTGCAGGACTATGCCAGGTGAGTTCAATGTGTTCTAGTATTAGGACCTCGCTTATTGTGCATCTGCCAACACTTATATTTCGAATACTACTTGATTATTGTGAATATGAAGACTGAACGGTCGCACTTTTTTGCCTATATGCTTATTTCTTGTTGCTTTGTAGGTGACTCAGTCATGTGAAAGACATAGTTGAGTCTCATAACACTGCGCAAGATATGGAGGTAGATCTCCTCAACTGCTTCAGTATGGCAGCAATCTTGGATTTCTGCCCCATTTTTAAAATTGTTGCATTGGTAAGATATGCAAACATCAGTATAGAAACTAACTATGCAATATCACGGTTAAAGAGAATGAAAAATATGAAATTAGTACATTTGAATATTACAAACAAGTCAGAAAGCACTTTTTTACTCAGTGGTGGCCATTTTGAATTTGGCAGCCATCTTGGAAAGAAACTGAAATGGCCCCATATCTAGAAATGTTCAGCACATTAAAAGCTACATCAGTGCCAATTTTCGTGCTTATCACCTAATGCCCTTAATCTGGAGGTGTTACCCAAACTTTTTTTGAAGGTCTTGGCATATAGAACAAAAAAATTAGGGTAACGCTCTAAAAGAGTCATGTACACAAACACTCCCCCAGAGCCAGTAGTAATATTGGAACATGCTGAAATGGCATTCAGGTTCATTCAAGTTAGGGCTCAGGAAACACTCCTGTGATTGGTTGAGAGCAGAACAATTCATTGGTGAATTGTTTCCAAGGTCACCGAAACATTTGGGTTTTATTTTTAAACATATCTCAATTCGAGGTGTGTTTTGATGAGGGATGGTGGAATTTGTTTACCTGTTCTTCCTCGTTGTACACAGTATCCGTTATCTATATCAAATCTTGAATTCATCACTTTTATAACAATGTGTTTATTTCATTGTTCAGGCCTTGTTTTTGTCATTTCCCTCGCCGATGGATTCGGAGAGGGTATTGGCATTTGCATCCGTTTGTTTGTCTGTTTGTCCGCGCAGAACTTTCGTGTTTTTCTCCGCAACCGCTTGTCGGATTGAGACGAAATTTTCACCTTTGGTGCGACAACTCATGTGGAACGTGCCAATTATAATGACGTCATAAGTCACGTGGTGTGGCAGCCATATTGGAAAAACGGAAAAACTTTGGATCTCTGAATTTCTGAAACCGCACCAAGGAAAAAATTGAAAATTGACACACGGCAAGTACTCCTCATGTGAAATGTGTGATATTTTAATGACGTCATAGGTGCCCTCGTTATGATGTCATAATTGCATATGTAGAACGCCGAATCTGATCAGTATGAAAATTTTAGAGGGTCATGTAAAATTTAGCTCATCTGAAAATAATAAATAAAATAAAATGGTCCGCAGAAAAAAAATCATGATGTCATCAGTCACGTGATTCGGCAGCCATATTGTTTTTGTTAAACTTTCAAAAATCTTCTTCTCTGAAATGGCTGAAAAGATCGAGGCGAAACATTACACATATGACCGCCTATCCATGAGGAACAAAAGTCACACATATGATGTCATAGGTCACATAGTTTGGCAACCATATTGGATTTACCCAAAACCTATAAAAGTACACCACACAAAAGAAGTCCTGGTGAGGGTTTGCAATCTCTGATTGCTCTTTTTCTTGTTTCAGGTTTTGTTGCCGGTGTCGTGGCAGTTTTGGCCATCTCAACACAGAAAAACTTTTCGTTCAATGTAAGCTTATTCAGTAGTAAATATCAGACAAACTTAGACAGATAGATTTGAATCCCAACCCAGCAAAAGACATATAAAAAGATAATTTTGGACCATTGTAGTTTTCTTGTGAGAGAACAATCTTGTGTTACAAGTGTAGCTTTGTTTTATAGCTTAAGCTACGTGGGATGAATGTAACTTTGTCATGTGCTAATCATCTCGTCAGTAGTGTGATTATGGGGGTTCTTGGGCAAAGCATTTCTGAGACACTTTTTCAATAACTTGGGTGTACCCGGCATTGCTCGGTGCTGTTATAATCCTTTTGGCATTTTGAGGAAATAATTGTTTTTCCCCATTTTTTTTGTGGGGGCCAAAAACACTTCCATATACCCATTAAGGAATGGGGTTGGGGATAATTTAATATCACCTTTCATGAAGCTATAAATACTTAGGCACTATACAGTGATTAAAATTTTTTGTTTAATCCCCAAAAATCCAACTTTATTTTCTAATTGTTATTTGCATAAAACACTCCCTGGCACTCAGGGGTGAACCTCTGAAAGTTTGCTGAAGAAGCCTTCAGCCATCTCTGATAAAAATGATGACATGCACGCACACCCACACAAACACAAACACGCAAACAGCTCTCTTACAGTATAAATAATCAGTTTCAAAGGAAATCTAAATTAATTTTGACCTTTCTACCACCATTTGAAGGTCAACGATTGTATCTGAGGTCAACGATTGACCGTATCCTTGCTCTTCGTGTCCTCACCGAACGCAGATGAGAGCTTTGGCAGGGGCTGCTTGCAGCCTATGTTGATCGCTGCAAAGCATTTGATTCAGTGAATCTGGTTGCCCTCTGGAGAATTCTTGGTCTTCGTGGGGGCCACCAAAACTGATCAATCTGATGTCTAAACTATAATCTGGTACTGAGAGTGCTGTGAGATGTGGTGATACAATCTCTGACTTATTTCCAGTTGTTACTGGAGTTCGTCAGGGGTGTGTACTGGCCCCACACTTTTCAGCACTTGTATGGACTGGATTCTGGGGAGGATATCGGAAAGATCAAGCTGCGGTGCATCGCTTGGGAATGTCAAGATCTCCGACCTTGATTTCGCAGATGATGCGGAGACTGTTGTGGTCTTTGCGGAGACTCTGGGGATCCTTTGGGGGCCGTCGAGGTACTGCATGAGGAGTTGGCGCCACTGGGATTAAGGGTTTCCTGGGTAAAAATGAATATCGAGGCTTTCAATGACATATTGGATGCTGATATATTGTCTGTACCTGTTTGTGGTGAGGATGTTGAGGTCACGGAGAAATTCACTTAACTTGGCAGTGATATTCATGTCTCTGCTGGCTGTGAGCCAGAGGTCAATAAACGTCTGGGTCGGGCCTGGGGAGTCATGTATTCACTGGCTCACGGGGTGTAGCACTGCCGGTACATGTGCAGGAGGACGAAAGTCCGAGTCTTCAGGTACTTGGTGCTTCCAGTCTTGTTCTATGGATGTGACTTGGACTCTGACCAGGGATCTGAGACGAAGACTGAATTGCTTTGGTTCCAGGTCTCTTCGGAGAATCCTTGGCTATCGCTGGTCTGACTTTGTGTCCAACGAGCAGTTTCTGAGAGAGACTCAAATGAGATTTGTTTCCTGCACAGTCCGTGAGCGTCAGCTGCTGCTGTATGGACATGTGGCTCATTTTCCTGACGCTGATCCTACTCACCAGATTCTCTCAGCAAGGGAGCCTCGTGAATGGAGGAGGCCAATGGGCCGACCACATGCCTTGTGGTTGCAGCAGGTTGATCAGCATATCAAGGAGATGGGGATGGGCCAGGCATCTGCCTGGGGGATGGCCAGATGGAGGCCCCTGGAGTACCGGCGGAAAGTGGAAGCAGCGATGCGCTGCTCCGGCTCATGCTCCAATACCTGACATGACCTGACTTTCAGAAACACAGGTGTCAATTCAGCAGCATATGAGACAGTGGTAAATTAATC